>NC_133660.1:161140467-161740467 GCF_037893015.1 Macrotis lagotis
AGGTGATAATCTTTGAACATCCAGTTACTTCCTCTTCCCTCCACTTTCCTTTTCAGAACTCCAAGCCATTTCCCCTCAACTTCTAAAGGTTCCCACCATTATGTCCCTGAGTAGTCCACCAGCTGGTGGGAACTTTGGTCTTCATCTATATGGAGGAATGTATCAGAGCTGAAGCGGACACTTTCCCTCCTCACAGACCAGGCAGAAGCTATATGGTAGCTGGCCTTGATGGTTTTGTTTGAAACAGCTCATGGAAAATTGGGTCAAATTAAAAAGTGATTTTTTTTTTAAATGTTAAGAGAGAGATTAGAATCGAACAAATACAAATCTCCAGGATCTAGGAAATACAAAGGGAGTTGACTACTATTTTTGATGCTAATTAATAAAAAGAAAGAGAGGCATATACCTTAAAGGCTTTTGGGCAGTGAACTTCTGGGGTAATTGTGTCATTTTCGTGTACTTCAAGGGAAAATAATATTGAGATAGGAGGAAAAAAGTATGGCAATTGTCCTGCTCAGGACTCAAGAAGACAGCTGGAAGGAGATAGTCTACCTATTTTCCTACCTATCCCCAAAGTCCCTTTTCATTTGGAAGCTTGAACCATCTTTTATAAAAAAAAAAGATCACCTTAGGATGAGAAAGAATATACATAGAGAGATTTAGGGAAATGAAGCTCTGCCTGTCCAGATATCTAACAAGAAGGAAGAGTAATTCCAAACTGGGGAAGGGGTACTCCTTCCAAGTCCCTCTGTGAGTATCCATCTCATATGGAGAGATAGAGTGAGGTCACAAGCTGGACTTGGAGTTGGTAAGTTGTTGTGGTTTACTCTTTGTGACCTGTTTAGGTTTTTCCTTGGAATGGTTTGTCATTAGCTTCTCCAGTTCATTGTACAGATAAGGAAACTGAGACACATAGGTTTAAGTGATTTGCCCAAGGTTACCCAGCTAATTAAGTGTCTAAGCCCAACATTGAACTCAGACCTTCCTAACTCCAGCCTGGGGCTCTATCCACAGCACTATCTAGCTGCCCCTGGAGTTAGGAAGACCAGGATTCAAATCCTGCCCTTCCAATATTACTTGTGCGACCATGGTTAAGTCAATTACCAGTTCTGAGCATCAGTGTCCTCTCCCATAAAATGCATTTTGCTCCTTTCAGAAAAGAATTGATTTGGGGCAGCTAGGTGGCACAGTGGATAGAGCACAGGCCCTGGGGTCGGGAGTATCTGAGTTCAAATCCGGTCTCAGACACTTTAATAATTACCTAGCTTTGTGGCCTTGGGCAAGCCACTTAACCTCATTTGCCTTGCAAAAAAAAAAACGCATTGGTTTTCTATTTCTGTCCAATCCTACAGCAAAGACAGCATTTTTAATTGTTCTATAATAATTCCCCAAGGACTCTTCTGGTCAACATGAGAATGAAGACCAAACTTTAGTCAAGTGAGAAATCAACAATGTAGTCTTTGGGGGGACCTTATCTCCATTCCCATTTTTATTGGCAAGTAAAGTTCCTAGAGCAAAGCTATATCTTAGTCCTGAGGGTTCTAAGGTACCTGTGAGGGCATAGGGTATGTCTTTCATACATTTGGCTTAAGTGCCTGTTCTGGCATTTTCCTTAATATCAATGGCTAGTGATTATAGCTGCAATATCATTTATGATTGTTGTCTTTTTTTTTTTTTTTTTTTTTAGTTTTTGCAAGGCAGTGGAGTTAAGTGGCTTGCCCAAGGCCACGCAGTTAGGTAATTATTAAGTGTCTGAGGCCAGATTTGAACTCAGGTACTCTTGACCCCAGGGCAGGTGCTCTATCCACGGCGCCACCTAGCAGCTCCATTGTTGTCCTTTGTAATCAAAGAAGATCATGACATCATATGGATGAGGGAATGACTTTAACATTATGATTTTTGTGAGGGGAATGTTGTGGAAAACCATCCTTCTCACTGCTTCTTTCAGAACAGTCTTCACTCTTGTAAAGACTAACAGACTGCCTTTTGTGAGGGGTTGGGGGAGGGAGGAAGTAAGATTAGGGTAAAAATTGTAAAAATCAAAATACATAAAATCTTAAAAGAAAGAACAATCTTCACTCCATGGCCTGATCTAATAGGAAATAGTGGGAGTTCTTGGCCTTATGGGGTCTTTTCCATGTTATTGAGCCCCCCCCCATGTTATTCTAAGCAGAGCATCAGTATGTTGATATTACGGTGACAAGCTTGCAACAATATGATAAAAACTAACCTGTCTCTTGATGGTCTAAGCATCAGTACAGTGATTTTATAGCAATAGTCTTTCACCAGTAAGCTAAAGCTAACTAGAGATAGAGTGTTGGGCCTGGAGTTAGGAAGACTCATTTTTCTGAGTTCAAATCCAATCTCTGACATTTATCAACTGTGTGACCCTGGGCAAGTCACTTAATCCTATTTGCCTCAATTTCCTCATCTGTAAAATGAGCTGAAGAAGGAAATAGCAAGCCAGTTAAATATCCCTACCAAGAAAACTCCAAATGGGGACATGAAGAATCAGATATGACCAAACAATAGAATGTTTAAACAATTAACATTTAAACAAATAATTAACTAACTTTTGCAGTGGGATATTTCCTAGGGATACAGAAACACACAATTCCCTAGCTCATCTCAAACCTTGATGAGCATTGGTTCAAAACTGAAGAGTGGCTGAAAAACATTTTTTTCCACCAAGTCATTTTCAAATATGGCATCTGAGAGATAGAAAAGTCTCTCCCTGACTTACAGAAATGTTTGTGTAGTTCCACTGTAAGGCTGGGTCATATAAGTCACTCAGGATTTTGCTTCTATCATGCTTGGCTTCCTGGCCAAGTTTCTGGACCCCAGGGGCTCTCAGTTTTTGGAAGCTCACAAGGTCACCAGTCTGGTCTGTTCCGTTTCTAATATTCCTTCACAAAAGGAAGGAAATAATAAGACATATCAGGGACAAAAGCAACAACAGGGGCATGAGCTCATGGCTTCATTTCAACCTCGCTGGGGACTGAAGGTCCTTGGCACAGTCTTCACCTGGAGACTTACAACAAAGAGAAGGAGGTCAAGTCATCTAGGCTTTTGTCTGTAGGCAGGCTTAGCTGCCAGAATCCAGTGGAAAAGCTTTCTTTCCTTCTTGCTAAGTAGACAGGAAAATATTCCCCAAAATGTCTGCGTATGCTCTTCATAAAGAGTCATGTCTGCTTATTCCACATCACTGGGCGCTACAAGTAGGCTCCCCAGACCCACAAGCTGCCAGAGCTAAGCCCCCAAAGGTCAGTCCCCTACTCCAACTTGATGACCCCCGTGTGTACTTGTATTATTGGGGGGATGTCTTTCTTTTCTTGAAAAAGAACAAAAAGTGCTGGTAAGTGGAAAAATAAGCATTTGGGTAAGGGAACATTATAAACGTTCTATGGGGGGGGGAGAATTTAGAAGTTATTCCTCATTTGCACTGAGGTATGGATTGGGCTATTGTTCTTCCACTTAACAGAGTCATTTTTTCTTGTGGAGACATCTTTTCAAAATTTCTGTCCAGCTCCCCAGTCTGTAAAGTCTGCTTACAGCAATTATATTCAGCAAATGGCCTAGACTTTGAAGTCACCTGGCTCAGACAGACTGAGCAGTGTGGGAATGATACTGAATACAAGGTGATGTGGTTTCCTAGGCACTAGCCCTGAAAGCTTCTGATTCCAATTCCTCTCTGGCACATCCTTTTTTCCCTCTTCCCAACACTCCCTACCCCCCTTAAATCATCAGAACTACTCTGTTAAAATCTGAAACCTTAACCCTTGCCTAACCTTTACTTAAAAAATGGGATGGAGAATGAGATTATAGGGGAAGGGTTTTTTGTTTGCTTTTTCTTAATGGGGGAATTTAACCTTCAAAGGCAGGGAGGATAACTGACAGGAATCATTAAGGCAGTTAGGTGTCTCAGTGAACAGTGTTAGACTTGGATTGGGAAGATCTGAGTTCAAGAAGGAAGGAAATGAATATTTATTTAGTTCTTACTATGTATCAGATACTATGCTAACTGCTTCGGATAAAGAGAAACTAGTGAAAAGAACAATCAATAGTCTCTGCCCTCACAGAGCTTACATTCTAATGGGGGTGGAAATGCAACACTATAAAAAGATGAAAAGAGTGGGAAAAGAGAATGAAAGTTTGGAAGAGTGGGATAGGAGAGACATAATTTTGAAATCCAGAAGCCAAAAATAGGGTTCTTAGAAGACTAAAAGCCAGTCTGGGCCTTTCCACCAAATGGGGGACTCTAGGAGAAAGTCACTAATGTGAGAAAGGGCAGGTCTTGCAGAGGGAGCTCCATGTTCAAAAAGCTACAGGGATGGTTGGTTATTCAAGAGCAAGTAAGATAATATTTGTGAAGCACTTTACAAAGCTAAAAGTACTATCTAACTCTATTATTATTATTAATTATCATTATTATCTGACTCATTACCTCTACAGACAATCAAGACACTGGAGGTGAGTGAATCAGTTATGTGGTTTTTCTTCAGTAAGGGAAGAAGGGAAGTTTGATTAGGGGAGTCCCTAATTGGGTGAGTTTTCTAATCATGTTGATGAAATTACAGGGTGTGGGCCCTTGTCTCAAAGTCTGTGAGGTACACCCCCCCCCCATGGAAGGTAACCTTTCCTGCTTGCCTAGGGGATACTTGCCCCTGCCCTGGCAGCCTGGAAACTCCCCACGCTTAACTAACTGAAGCTTAAGATTTGGATTCTTGTCAAAGGAGTTACCTTCTTTCTATGGTCTATAAAGATAAGCTGGTAGACTGGCTCATTTCCCTTTTTGTCTTTTCCCTTGTGCCTTCTTACCTACCTCCCTTTCTCCAGGTGCACTTAATGATGATTTGTACATTATATACCTTCCAGGTGGCCCAAAAGGAATATTCCTTAATTTCAAATAGCTGAGCATTTTCTTTCTATTGTTTTGTTTGCCTTTCTGGGCACAAATCAAAAACACAGTCCTGAGAGTGAACTTTCCCATTACAGTGATGGAGGCAGCTGCCTCCTGATAAGATTTCCTTAATGAACCACATAGCAGAGGCAGACGTGTATATTTATTTGTATATATATTTACTTTATCCAAAGTTCATGAGTAATATTTTTGGATCCTAAACTCTTGGTGTAAATAGAGAATTATCAAAGGAACCCATGAAGTTAAAGAAATAAAGCTACATCATGGGGGTATGGGAACTGGAGGAAAAGATAGGGACATATTATCCATGATATTGCCATGAATTACTCAGATAATATATATCTGATGTGAAAGGGATTTCTTTTTTAGCAGCTCCCAGAGTATGTTTACTTGCCAGGGTAAGTTCAAATCAGAGGGTGGTACCTTGAGTTTCAGGGAGACTATGTAGGAAAGAAGGAATCAATAGAATATCAAAAGATTGCCCCTAATAGCAGATCAAAGTTCATTTCCATTCAAGTGGGAGTTTATGTGATTTTTGTCTGTTCATGCATTCCTATTTAACCTTTGCAATATTTTTTGGAATAAAATAAAGGCTATCCCATATTTGATTTATACATACTACCTTGAATGCTTGTATAGGAGATAGAGATGCTGGGATCTCAGAAGTTATGCTCTCAGATCACTACTTGTGCCAACTACCACCACAAAGTCATCCAAAGTATTACGCCCTTGTATCAGGATGTTATTGGAGTACAGGGTCTATGGACAACTCTCACTTTTCCCTTTTTTTTGCTTAGGAATGAGGGAGTCTCACTGAAAATGTATATTTGTATTTGTTTGTGTGTGTGTGTGTGTGTGTGTGTGTGTGTGTGTGTGTGTGTGTGATGTGAAAAAGACAGAGAAGGACATTTCCTGCCAAGACTGGTGCAAGCCCCTTAATAAAATAATTAGGGGAAGAGTTTTTGCTTACCAATAAAATAGAAAGCAGATAGAGATTTCTGCTGATATTTGTAACCATGAAGAAAGACAGAGAAGCCAGGCTGGCACCGAGGGGGAGACAGTAATTGGAAGCAATGAGTATGGTTTGAGGCAAATGGTAGGAGTTGCCTCTGAGACTGGGAGAGGAAACAAGGCTGAGTACATTGAAATCACTCACACCTCACTTTAACTACAAACAAACCTTGTCTACCTTGCCTTGTGTGAATGAGTCCTGTGGAGTCCTCATTTCTAAAGTGATGTTAGAACACCAGATTCATCCAGAAATGTGCTGATATTATTTAACTTACTCTTTTCTGTCCCAATAAATAGACAGATAAATGAGTAGATAGACATAGATACATAGATTTGGTAGCCCTATATCTACACAGATCATTAGATTTTATTTTTTTTTCCTTTTCTAATGCTATTCCTTGCCTGGGTCCATTATCATGGTAAGGAACTGAATTCCTAAACCTGGATTAAATTCTAAAGTTTCTGGTATTCAAACTAGGTAGGAAAAAATGAGTCAAAATAGGTGAGTTATGATTAAAGGTCTTCATGATTTGAACCTGAGTCCATGAGGGTCTAAAGATGATAGGATCTATTGATTATAATTTTTAAGTGACTGACTGAAAAAAAGGGAAGCTAGAAGTTTGTGCTTGGTGAATGTGAAAGGAAGAAAATTACATGAATGCCACCTGCCCCATGGCCAGCTATTTAGTTTCTGGTAGTTTCCAGAGAACCAAAGAGTTGATCTTAAAAGACATGAATTTGCCTTAGGTATGCAGTTCCTTCAGAACCCGTTGGATTTCTTCCATGCCAGCACAGGATCAGCCAATTTACGGCTGGGAAATTCTTTCTTAAAGGAGCAAAGATCCTTGCAGATACTAAGTGACTTCTTAAAGGTTTTTAAAAGCCTCTGGCCAGCTCCCAGAGATCCTATTGGGAACTGGCTTTCAAATTAGACAGCAAAGAATCCAGGGTCAGCAAAATCAGTTGCCTTTATTACCAAGGACATAATGACTAAGAGCATTTAATCAAACATCGCTTGTTAAGAAAAACCCTTGAAGTTTCTAATTGGTGTTGGTTTTGACAAAAAACAAGACTGAAAGAGGATAGAGAATTTGATTTTAAATGGGCTAATAATTGATAACAATGATAAATTCAAAAGGTTGAAGCATCTAGTCCAGTGACTCCCCACCTTTTAAAATCCTGAGTATATTTTAAAATTTGTTGTGGCACATGTGGGAATGCTGAGACCACTAATGAAAATCTGAGAAGGCAGGAAAAAAAGAAATGCAAGAATTATGGTGATGGAAGAAGGTAGGAACTTTGAAAAGAATATATCTGATCATAATTTCGCATGCAAAGCATTTTACCATTTACTCCCAATCTATCTTTTCAAAAAAATTCATTTCCTTTCTTCTAGTGAACCCTCTACTATATTCTGAGCACTCTTGGACCCTGTTGGCTGTCCTGAACCTGAATCTTCCTCTATATGGTGTAACCCCTAATTAGAAAGTGAACTCCTTGGAGGGACTTTTTTCTTTTTTCTTTGTATAGCCCCAGAACTTAGGGACACAAGATATTCATTTCTACTTCCAGTATTTCCCTTATTTAGAATGTATCTTTTTTTCCTATCAAAATCATATGTATTATTCAATAGAAATATTGTTTTCCATGAAGCTTCCCTGACCACTCCTATCCATTCACGGATATATACCATTTTACCATTTATGAAATTCTTTCCTTTAATGTCTCTCCTCTGCCAGTTTTGGATCCCCTTTCCTGGAATCTCTAAAATAAATAAAAGCAAATAATAGTGCAGTGGATAAAGTGCTGGGTCTGAAGTAAGGAAGTCTCATCTTCTTGAGTTCAAATCTGGCCTCAGACACTTAGTAATTTTGTGATCACTTAACCCTGTTGGTTTCAGTTTCCTCAAATATAAAATGGGCTGGAGAAGAAAATAGCAAACTACTCAGTATCTCTGCCAAGAAAACTCCAAATAGGGTCATGAAGAACTGGACGTGACTAAAACTACTCACCAACAACAAAGATATATATGAGATTATTATTATAAGAGAAAAATTTAGTATTCTGCTTTTGACACAAGCTTGTCAAAGATAATTTATTATCTAATCATGGTGAAAAAGACACAGAGAAAGAGATGGGGAGATAGACTGATAGAGAGAAAGAGAGAAACAGACAGGGAGACAGAGACATGGGAGAGAGAGACACAGAGACAGACAGAGACAGAGAGAGACAGAGACAGAAAGACAGAGACAGAGATAGAGAGAGGAGAGAGAAAGGGAGGATGAGAGAGATAGAGAGGAGAGACAGCTTAATAACTTGGGCAAGTAACTCAGAAACCCCATTGCCTTCAATAAATTTTTTTTTAAAAGTTTAAAAGAGAGAGAGACAGACAGACAGACAAACAGAAGGAGAAAGAGACAGAGGAGAAATAGAGATAGAGAATGAGAGTGATCAAGAGAGACAGAAAGAGAGAGAGTAATGGATCCATGCAGCTCTCACCTTCAACTTGGAGGCTGGTTCAGTACAGTCGATAAATGAAACAACCCAACCACGAAACAAATATGTGTGTGTGTGCATAGACATATTATAGGAAAGCTTTATATAGACATTATATAGTAGAATCACAGTTAGGGAAGTTAATCTCTGAGTTAGGGAAGAACCCACATAGTCCAATTCATACCTGACCATGAATCCTCTCTATAACAAACCAAAAAAGTGGCCATTTGACTTCTATTTGAAGACTTGTAGCAAAGGAAACTCCACTACCTCACTTATGGTTGATTTTTAAAAAATGTTTCTGGACATTTTTCAAAAAGTTGGCATTAGGTCCTTGGTCAGGAATATCATCCTCAATCAATCAATCAATCAACAAGCATTTAATAAGTATCTAAACTAAGCACAATGCTAGACCTGACAGATTCAAGGACAACAACAATAAAAGAAATAATCTCTGCTCTCAGGGAACTTACTATCAATTGGTAGAAATTCTCATTACTAGAAAAGTTTTTCTAATTATATTTTACTTTTTCAAGCCTTCTCTCCCTTGCTCATGCTCTTTGAGATAAAAAGAAAAACAAATCCCATTAAAAATATGTATAGTTAAGCAAAAACAAATCACAAATTGGCCATATCAAAAAAAGGCTCATTTTACACCATTTCATATCTTTTCAATAAGATGGGTAGCATGTTTAATCATTAGTCATATGGAATCATGGTTGGTCATTTTACTAATCTTAGTTCTTAAGTCTTTCAAAGTTGTTTGTCTTTACAATATTGTGATTGTAAAATAGTCTTCTTTTGGTTCTTTCTGCCAACTCCACCATGTTATCAGTTCATACAAGTCTTCCCAGATTTCTCTGAAATATCCCCTTCATCATTTCTTACAACATAATAGCATTCTATCATATTTATATACATGATATGTTATATTTATATACTTTATATCTTATTCAACTACTCCTTAATTGACAGACCCTTCTATTTGTCACTGCAAAAAGAGCTGCAATAAATAAATTTTATATATCGTTAGAGTTTGTTTATAACCAAACTTTCTTCCAAGTTACTTTCTCTCTAGACTGCCCCCACCCCTCCCTTATTCCTTGACTACTTGAATTATTTTTCTTTGACTCAGAAATTTTGGATTTCTGCTATAATGTTGTTGGAGTTTTCATTTTGGGTTTTGTGAATTCTTTCTACTTAATGATTTCTTGAAATACGGTGTCTAGACTTTTTTTGCTAATTTATTTTATGTCATGAAATGAGTTTTAAAAATTGTCTCTACTTAATATGTTTTTCAAGTCAGTTGTTTTTGCCATGAGATGCTTCACATTTTCATTTATTCTTCCCAGTATTCTGACTTTGTTTTAATATCTCTTGTTGTCTCATGGAGACAATTTAGTCCATTCTAATTCTGAGGAAGTTTGTTACTTGGACAAGTTATTGTAACTATTGTGCCAATCTGTTAATTCCTTTTCCCCTACTCAAGGCATTCTTTACTCAAAGACTTTATTTGAACCATAAATCTGGTAGCAAGATATCTAATTAATACAAAGGGCAAAGAAACTCACAAGAAAATAAATTGAAAATATATTCATTCTTTTTCTATTCTCCAATTCATAAAATTGATATAATTTTTTATAGGCACCAGTGGAGAATTCATGATTCTAAGGAGAACTCAGAGGTGGTCTTTTCTCAACATGATTTCTAAAGATGGCAAGGAGTTTACTGATATCTTTTGGCTGGAGTCATTTGCCTCTCTGGCTTTAGGGTCAACAGGACCAGGCTTCCAGAAAGATGTGAGTTCAGACTAACTGACCCTGCAGCTATACTTTCTCCTTACTCTAGCTAGAACTACTTTTCTCAGTGAAAGAGAAAACTATCTTTGTCTTGTAACTCTCATTTTAGTTTTCACCATTGCTAAATATGCCAATACTTATTCCCTTATATAATACTCCTTTGTAACTTTCTTCTTCAAACCCAGTTCATACTTCTTGACAAAATTCCTGCATCTAGTTCTAGTTTCATAGCGTATTTGGCCTTCAGACATTTAGTTAGTACAGGCAAATAAGGTCAGACAGGAGTTGTTGAACTCTTATTATAGTAAGACTTAAAAACTGATTGTATGTAGGAGATGGGGGAGGTAGGAAGTCAAAGATGACTTGGATTGGAATATAGTTAACAAGGAAAATGGCAGTGATGCCATTAACAGAAACAGGAGAATCAGTAGGAGAAGTTGTGAGACAGTGGGGTGGGAAAGGAGAGATAAAAAGTTTTATTTTGGGGCAGCTAGGTGGTGCAGTGGATAGAGCACTGGCCCTGGAGTCAGGAGTGCCTGAGTTCAAATCTGGCCTCAGTCACTTAATAATTACCTAGCTGTGTGGCCTTGGGCAAGCCACTTAAATCCATTGCCTTGCAAAAACCTAAAAAAAAAAAGTTTTATTTTTTAACATACAGATGATATACCTTGGAAATATTGTGGGTTTGGTTTCAGACCACTACAATAAAGCAAATATCACAATAAAACAAGTCACACCAATTTTTTGGTTTTCAAGTGCATATAAAAGTTATATTTACACTGTACTATAATCTATTAAATATGCAATAGTATTATTTCTAAAAATTGTACATACCTTAATTGAAAAGTACTTTACTGAGAAAAAAATGCTATCATCTTGAGCTTACAGTGAGTTGTAATTTTTTGCTAATGAAGGGTCTTGACTTGATGTTGATGGCTACTGCCTGAATAGGAGAGTGGTTGTTGAAAATTGAAGTGGTTGTGGCAATTTCTTAAAATAAGACAGAAGTTTGTCTCATCAACTGACTCTTCCTTTCTCTTGAATACTTTGAGGCCATTGTAAGGTTATTAATCCAATTTCAATATTGTTGTATCTCAGGGAATCATGGAGATTCTGAGGAGAGGGAGAAGAGCAGTCAATGGACCAGTCAGAATATACACAACACTTATCAATTAATTCATCTTATATGGGTGTGATTCACAGAGTATCCCCTTCCCCCAATTCTAGTAGTAACATCAAAGAACACTGATCACAGATCTCCATAACAGATATAATAATAATAATAATAATAATAATAATGAAAAAGATGGAAATATTGTGATAATTACCAAAATGGGACATGATGTGAGCACATGCTGTTGGGAAAATGAAGCCCTTGGATTTGTTAGATGCAGGATTACCACAAACCTTCAACTTGTAAAAAAAAAATACAGTATTTATGAAGCACAATAAAATGCAATAAAATGATTTATACTATATACTGAGCTTGAATTGTCCACAGGACAATTAAATGAAGAAATTCGGTAGGCCTCAGGAAGTATGAATCCAGAGCCCTAAGAAGAGTTCAGTACTTAAGAGGTAAATTGGGGAGCTAGAGAGTCATCCACAAAGATAATAGTTGAAGTTATGTAGAGGATATTACCATGGGGGAAACTGTATTCATAAAGAAAAGAGGATAAAGGAGAAGTATCCACTTTTAGGATGCTCATTCAAAAAAAGACAGTTTAAAAGTTTAATAGGGAAGAAGAAAAGCCAACAATATAATTACAGAAATAAGAAAATAAGGGCCTACTTTTCTATGATGAAGGGAAAGTAGTGAATTGAAGATTGTGCCACATTTTAGATTGAAAAGGATCCTGCATAAGGGTCTAAAGAATTGGATTCTAGACCTGCTTCAATGGTCATCTAACCTTAGTTTAAGTCACTTAACTAGTCTCAGACTCAGATTCCTCATCTTTAAAAGGAGAATAATATTTGCCTTGTCAGCTTCATAGAGTTTTTGGAAAGATGAAAGAAGATAGTGTAAGTTTTTCTAACTATCAAGAAAAAGGATGTCTTGGCTATTGGGATAAATGATATTCTGGAAAGGCTTTCTGGAGAACACAGATCTCAAGCTATAGCTGAAAACGGGATCAAATGTTTCCAGCAAAATAGTTGAGATTCCAAGTCCTCCAGACTTGCTTACCTGACCTTGCACAAGTGTTTTGTTTTTGTTTTGTTTTTTAATCTTGCAATGCCTTCTGTGAAGTGGTGAGTACATTACCCTCTCACAAAGATGTGGCAGAAATGAGCTGTTTATTGATTGTGAAATATTTTGAATGCATCACATACCAGCTAAGTGCTAATAAGAGAGGAAGCCAAAAGCTGTGGCTTTCCTAGTGAGTTGACTAAATGTTCCTTCTCATAAATGTTTAAAGTCCCATAGAAAGAAATATCTTGTGACTGGGACTTAATCATCTCATTTCATTAAAATGTAGATTTAAAGATACAAATACCATAATAGAATGAATGAATTTATTAAGCATGTTATTTGCAAATTAGGGGGCTCCCCAGCTAGGTGATACAGTGGATAGAGTACTGGGTATGGAGTCAGGAAGACTCATCTTCCAGAGTTCAAATCTGGCCTCAAACACTTTCTAGCTATATGACCCTGGGCAAGTCACTTAACTCTTTGCCTTTTCTGTAAAATGAGCTAGAGAAGAAAATGGCAGACCACTCCAGTATCTCTGCCAAGAAAATCCCAAATAAGGTCATAAAGAGTTGGATATGACTGAAAAATGACTGAACAACTGAATTCCAGGAGATGAGAAAAGCTAAAAAATTGTTGGGGGGGGGGGGGATGGTGGAAAGAATATAGCAAAAGGAACTGGAAAGGGCAAAAAAGAGAAACTTCTACTACATCAGAAATTTGCCTGGGTGATGTTCCTATCTTCTCTCAGAGAGACAGAGTGGTCACATAGACAGAGGAAAATCCAGGTCAAGGATATTCTCAGATACTTGGTGGCTGTGTGACCTTGGGTAAGTCACAATCTCTCTGGTCCTGTAAAAATGAGAGTAGGACTGAATTGTTAACATCTTAGATCTCTTCCAGAATCAAATCTAAGATCTTATTAAAGCTACTTTAGAAATTTAGTTTTACCCCTCCATTTTATAGATGTAAGTAAGCACAAAGTGATAAAATACTTGTCCAGAATCAAATGGCCAGAATGTGCAACCAGACTTCTGACTCCAAATCCAACATTCTTTCCACCATACCACATTGCTTCCCAGACTTTACATTTAGGAAATGTCTCTAACCACACCCCATCCTATGATCTGAAAAATATCAGAATGAAGTGGGAAGGCCTGAGACTTTTTTTAAAACCCTATTGAGTTCTAGCAATTAGAGATTAATTTGTGTCAAAGGCCCTCTTTTAAAATACCTTTTTTGGGGGGAGGGGGAGATTAAAATTGGTAGTCATTTACATTCTACTTTGTGTTGTTCAGTCATGCCTGACTCTACAAGACCCCAATTAGGATTTTCTTGACAAAGAATTGGGGTAATTTGTCACTTCTTTCTCCAGTTCATTTTACAGAAAAGGAAACTGAGTCAAAAGGGCTGAGTAACTTGCCCAGGATCACACAGCTAATAAGTGTTTGAATCCAGTTTTGAATTCAGAACTTCCTGACTTCATACCCAACACTGTCTCTGCTATGTCACCTAGCTCATCAGCTGACTTAACACCTAGATAAAATAGAATTATTATTATTATTATTATTATTATTATTATTATTATTATTATTATTATTAATGTAAAAGGGATACTTGAGGACAAAGGAGATATTATTGGGCCCCTGGAACCCAAAGTTGGGAAACTGGCACAAAGGAAGACCTAAAAGTATGAGTTAAGGGGAGAATTAATTATTTTAGAATTTTGTGTAGTGCCCAAGTGGCCAGTCCAGTGCCCCTAAAATTCCCTATAGTACTCACTGCCTTTGACAACCTTCCACTTGAGTGGTGCCTACTCTGCCCTGTAAATAGAAACATTAGTAATGATACATAAAACTTGCATGTGTAAGTTGGCATGACTCATTTATGTAAGTATAAGTGTGTACTCCAACTTGTATAAGTCGGACTCCAACTTTATTTGTTTTTTACCCCCAAATAATGGCTTCAGTTACTAGAATTATCAAGAGTGCTTTAATCTCACACTTGGTATTTTCCAACTTTTGAGGACTTAGTCAAAAACGAACTGAACGTTATATGAATTATTATAAATATGACTTTGGAAATGCATCCAGAACAAGGGTTCTTAACTTTTTTGGATGCTATGGATCCCTTTGTAGAATAATGGTTTCAAACAATTGAACGAAAGGCTAAATGTCAGTTAAAGACTAGTGAAAAGAAAGATGTAACTTTTCTCCTCATCCAAATTCATGAATCCTCTGAAATCTACTCATGGAACCAGGTTGAGAATGCTTGCTATTTAGAAGAGCATACTGGGTTGGAATTGGCTATTGAATCTCCACTGATTGCTGGGTATCCTTCCTAAGGAAAGCCTCCTCTCTTTAGCTCTAAAATAGTTCTGTTCCATTATGAAGAATCATTTCCCCTCCTTAACCAACCATTTCCTTCATTCCAGAGAAAGTCTGATTTCTTTTTGGACACCCTCATATTCTAAACACACCCTATTTGCCTGCTGCTCCTTTTTTTTTTTTTTTTTTGTGGTGCCTTTGAGAGAAGCCTTGGTCTACCAAAGCATTTGCATGGATAATTTTGCCTCCTTTTGTTGTGGGAATTCTTGCTTGCTGCTCTCCCATCTCCAAGACATTCCATTCCTCCTCCATAGCTGCCAGTCATTATGATGCCTTGGAAAATCACCCCCTGATAGCCCCTCTGCCACATTACTTCCTTCCCCTTTTTTTTTAGCTCTGAAATATCAGTACAGCGAAAGTCATTTAGAACCTGACTATTAGTTCAGTATCTTTGACAGACAATCGCTGACAAAGCAGCTTTAAAGAAAAGGCCCAAGTAATCCCTTTTTTGTGGCTTCTAAGTATTTGCTGGTCAAAGGGGGCTCCAATCTTGCAGACTGTAGCTCAGCTATTTACACTGAATCAGGTAATCACAGGGTGAGAAGCTCCTCTAATCCATCTTCCTCACTGTGTGGTTGCCTAAGAAAATGCTTAACCTTAAACAGTAGGTAGTTGTTATTGTATTGTAAAATATAGAATACTGATTGACATAGTCAAGAGTTCCCAACTTGTTTTTTTAAAAAGTATCTTGATAACTGTATTTCTATATAACTGATTTCTTTTTGTCTTAACACAGACTTAGGAAGGTTCAAAGTACCCCAAAGTACCAAACATGAAAATCAGTAAAAACAGTAAAGCAATTCATTGATATGGGATACATCAGGAAGAATGATGGAGCCCTGGGCCAAATTGGGCAGCCCAGTGGGGCCCCAAAGGGCCAAAGTCTATTGTGTTTTTATAAATCTTTTATCTGGTCAAGTCAGACCATGCATTTGGGAAAGAAAATCAGGAACCTGGACCTCATGACTGGTGTTGATTTATGCTGGTAGAGGGAGAGAAGATTCCTGGGAAAATAGAGACTGGCTGGCACAAACAGCCACACGTTCCTTCCTCTTTGCTGATCTTACTCTAAAACGGTAGCTCAGCTTTCCTGTCAAGAATTTTTGAACATCCCCGGGGCATCTTCCTTAGCAGACCAGAGAGTTTCCTGAATTCCCTATTCTTCTGTAAGCCTCCGTGTTTTTATTTTGTCCTTTCAAAAACATTCTGAGGAGTTTTACCAGACTGCAAAACTAGTCTGTGACACCAAGAAATGATTAAGAATTCATGACTTATAGAATTTATTTCATATCCTGCAACTTTGATGAAGTTGTTGTTGCAATGAATGTTGTTGATTATGTAGTGTTCTCTACAAAAATGGATATTTTTTTTGTTTCCTCTTTGCCTGTACTTATTTTCTTTGATTTATTTTTCTTCTCTTTTTGCTATTGTGCCATATGAAATGATAAAAGAGATGGTTTCAGAAAACCTGGGAAGATTTGTATTAACTGATGCAAAATGAAGTGAGCTAAAGCAGGAGAAGAGTTCATATAACATTGTAAAGCTAAATAGCTTTGAAACTCTGAAGAATTCTGATCAATTCAAAGATCAAATAACATTGCAGTGGTCTCATAACAAATCAGATTACTCGCTTCCTGACGGAAAAGTGATAAACTCAAGATAAAGACTTAGACATACATTTTTGGGCATGTTTATGTGGGAATTTGTTTTGGCCATGCATATGTTACAAAAGTTTTTGTTTTTCTTTTTTTTTCTCCTAATGGTAAAAGGAAAAGATAGAAGGGAGAGAAAATAAATGCTTGTTAATTGGGAAAAAAAAGAAAAAAACAATAAATAGTGTGTTCTGATTTACAAACAGCTTTCTTCTGTAGCAATAGCCTCCTGAGAGGAGTTTCACCCTCCTGGTGACTGCATACCTACAAGAGTTCCCCTTCTCAACTCACCCCCTTCCCCGTGGTATCTCTCTCTCTCAGTAACCCCTTCTTCACTGTGGCTTCCTGGGTTTTCCATTCCGCTTCTAACCCCAGTACTAGTTCAGAATAGGATCTTTAGTGGTAAGATTTGCAGTAGTGGAGAGGAGAGAAGAGAAGAGGGGAAGGCAGATCTTCATACCCTAAAGTGACTCTTTTCTCTCTCCTCTAGGGTTGGGCTCCTGGGCAGTAGCCCTAGCCCACAGACCTCACCATAATTCCTTGCCCAAAGTCCTGTTCTGGTCTTTAGAGTATCCTCTCTAACTCTTGTGAGAGAATGCCCAAGACACATATTACTTGAAATGAAGATGAAATAGGCTTGAAAAGAAAAGGTAGGAAGAAATTTCAAGAGAACCCCCAAATTGTTAGCCTAGTATTCTTAGCAGTAATTATCTTTTAAATCTTCAAAAGAATTTGGATCTACTTTCTACTGAGGAAGTTAATAGGGGAGAAAACTAGAAAACTGCTTTTCACTCAAAAGAGGGAACATGGTATATTGGACAGGACACTAGACCTGAACTTGGGTTCAAATCCTCAAACACTTAGTAGCTGTCTGACCCCAGGGATATCATGCAATTTCTTTGTACTTCAGTTCCCTTCATCTGAAAAATGAGTGAATTGGACTTAAGTCTCTAAGGTCCTTCCATCTCTAAATCTATGATTGTAAGTTAAGTTCCATGGTACATCAAGGAGAAACAAAAATCTAGTTGGATGCAACTGATGGATAACAAGGCACAAGAAAGCCAGCAAATAAAAACCTAGGACCCTGAGAAAAGGAATCATCCTGGAGAACTGAGCCCAGTTCCTCAGAGCTCTCTCCCACCCCTCATCCTCCTTCTTGCCCTCTACAGATAAACCCTGGAGTCCCCTCCCTTCCAAAGTCCTATCCCTATGCCTACTGCCCCTTGGTTTAATGTCAATGTGTCATGGGAGGAAGAGGAGGTATATAATTCTTATTTCTTAAGCTGGAACTTTGAATGTATTTTTCTGAATACAACTCAGTTCTACTGTACTCATCTATTTTTATTTATTTAATTTTATTTTTTGTTCAGAGAGCTAGGACAACCATATTAGACTGCCAATGGATAATGCTATCTCTATCCAGAGGAAGGAAAACAAAACAAAACCCTTCAGAATCTGAGGAACACTATATTCACTTTTTAAAAAAGTTCTCTTATGTATTTCCTTCCCTTAGTCCTAATTCCTTATACAGAAAAATGATTATTCTGTAAACATATTTAACAAAAATGTGTATGTACAACATTAATCTGATTGTTCACCACTGAGGAGATGGGGATGGGAAGGGAGGGTGAAAGGAAATTAAGTAATTTAAAAAATATACATATGCATATGGATGAATGTTGAAAAACTTTTATAACATGTATTTGAAAAAATAAAGTATCAATTAAAAATTATTTTTATTGTGAACTTAAAACATTCACATAAACCAATATACAAAGAAGAAGAAAGTAAACATATTTAATATGATACATTAGGTATATCCTAGAATTAATAAGCTTCTATGAGTTGGTCAAGGGACATGGGTAACCAACCTCCTTAGGAAAGGACTATTTTTGCTTTTCTTTATATCCCCAAAATTTAGCCCAGTGTTTGGTTCATTTAATAAATGCCTGTTCATTGATTGGAAAAGTACTATGTGTTCCTGCTTCCAAGTCACTGATTTCCAAGTGGATTTTAGAACACAATCAGTTGGTCGATTAGAATCTGCCAAGTATTTCAGAATCCTCAGGCACCATCCTACTCTAGGAAATGATGACATTTTTTTATATGGAGGAAAATCTCCAGCTCTCTTTTGGAACAGAGGCAAGATTTTTCATCCTATCTTTCTCCTCTTCCCTTTCTGACCCTTCCAGGACCAAAAAACTTGTCAGAGACTTATCTTAGTTTCAACTCTGCCCAGGCTGGGCAGTAGAGAAGCAGCCAACACCTGGATCTCTTTCATAATAGGTCAACAAAATGAAACAAAAACCAAAGGTAGCAGGGTCAGCCATGTGAAACCAACCCAGGACACCAAGCTCTCCTGCAGGTACAACAGCACTCACTGGAAAGACCAGTCTCAGGGGCGACTCCACAGTCAGACTGAAAGTCAGATGCAATAGCAACTACCTTGGTTTATGTAATAGCCCACATCAGAAGGCATTTTATAGGCAACATTAAATCATGAGCAGTAATCTATGTATGAGCAACCATTGCCCAGTCTTGTGTTCCAGTATAGAAATGGATTAGAGAAGACACAGTTTATGCTTCCATGCTTAAAATGTTCAAGACTAGATTAGCTTTTCCAGAAATGCATAGTAGGACAAAAATTGAATAATAAAACACAAGGGACCAAAACATTAATTTCATCACAAATGATAGTTTTTTTAAACCTACAGTTTCCCAACAAGTATGTTACAAAATCCACAATGATGTGTAGAGGTAGTGAGCTGCCCCTCCTACTTTTGGCAACTCCTCAAGTAAATTGCTTTGTTTGCTACCTCCAATCTCTAATCTTCTATCAGTACCTGCCCTATTTCCATTTCACAGAATCCTAGAATGTAGAAGAATGAAGGAATCTTAGACACCATCATCATCTTCATCATCATCATCATCATCATCATCATCATCATCTCTCTCTCTCTCTCTCTCACACACACACACACACACACACACACACACACACACACACACAAAATCTCTCTCCCTCTCACTTTTTCAGAAGTTTCTTCTGTCAAGTTGAGTCACTTTTTTTTCCCCTCCAGATTTCTTTCTTCATTCTGTTAATAAAATTCTACTCAGTGGCTCAAACTCCAATGATCTCCTAAATGTTCCCAGGACTCATCTCTTTACACTAGTACTATCACAAAGATTGGCTATTCTAATCACATACTTGTTTAAGCAAATGCATAATATGAGGAGCTCCAGTTCCTTGAATCTATTTAACATGTCTTAGAGCAGGGGTTCTTAACACGGGGTACACTGACCTTCAAAGACTTTAGAGGGTCTGTGAAATTTGTCAGAGAAAAAAATGCATCTTTATTTTTGCTAATCTTTAATTGAAATTAAGCATTTCTTTCTATTATGAATATAGGCAATGATGCATTATTCTGAGGAGTCCACAGGATTCATTAGACCAACAAAGGGATTCATGACACACAGAAATAGGTTAAGAACACCTGTCGTTGAATTCAGTTAAGTTTTTTTCAAAAACCTATGTTCTCTTGCCCTCCCCAATGCTCAAACTTTCTACTTCCACCTACTGGAAAGAATAATGGATATATAGTCACAAATCTTTGCTTTGCTTCTTACTATCTATATGACCTTTGGATAAATAATGTCTTTCCTTGGGCCTCAGTTTCCTCATCCATAAAATAGGATTTTTGAATTAGATAATTTCTAAGAACTCTTCCATCTCTAAATCCTATCATTTCTATGTGTCACCCAGGTTGGACCTTGAATTAATTTGCCTTAGTGGCACCCCCATCCTCAAGATGAGTTTGAAGTATGGAGTTTGAGACTTCCCTTCATCACTTCTTCCCACTTTTTGCAGTGACTTTGGGAACTAGGTAGGGTGAGAATTCAACTACAAAGGAGAGGAGAAAGGTGATTAGTAAACTAGGTTAATTAGACACTTGAGTGGCCAGCTTATAACTCCCTATCATTCATGCTAGAGATATTCTCTTTTAATCAGTCAGATTCCACACCCAGTCCTTATAAGTAGAAGAAAGAATGCTACCATTCCAGAAACTTCAAAATTCAAACTAATGCTTGAAAGGGTAAGGTACTAAGGAAAAATTATTCTCCCTAACATTTAAAAAAAGACACCTATTTAATGTAAATAAACATTTTTAGTGCTTTGTAAGAATCAGTACTATTGCTTCCCCCATGATACCTTCTCGATCTTTCCCTCTATCACCCCCCTCCCCAATAAAATTTCCCTTTATAACACAAAAGATGTTTTAAGTGAAATAAACCAATACTTTGTCCAAAACTGACATATTCCTCATTCTGTACCTATAATCCACCATCTCTCTCAGAAAAGGTTACCATCAGTCCTCTAAAGTCAAGAATATTTACCGTGAGATGGCCTTCAATGACCTGTCACTTTCCCACAACTCTTCTTCCCTTCCTCCTTAGGTCTTAATTACTCTCTCAGGGCCTCATTCACGGTCAGGATCTAAAGATCAAGGTCCTGAAAGCTCTCATTTGATTGAAGTCCTGGGCAAAGGGCCAGATGAATTAAGAGTTTGTATGCATCCAGAACAGAAGGGAAAAGTCTTGCTACTAATGAAGCCCAAGTGGAGAGAGAGAGAGAGAGAGAGAGAGAGAGAGAGAGAGAGAGAGAGAGAGGAGAAAGTCAGAAGCATTGCCCTTTGAAGATGGTGATGGGAGAAGAGGCAGGAGGAGGATTCTGACCCAGATAATGGTCTAGAGCAGAAATGAGGCAAGACAGAAGAATTTGGGTTTAAACTTTCTCCTGAAGTAGTTCCTAGGATCCTGTAAGTACGGAAAGTTTATCACATGGGGTCATTTCGAAATCTAGAATGGATCCTTTCTCAGAATGTTTTTAAATACATTTAAACGTTAAATAAGATTATAAAAGATACAATTATAGTGAAAAAGTTATCAAATACTTAAAACAACCAAATTCACAGATACCATATTAAGAACTTCTGGCCTAGAATGACCCAGATGGAAGGTGTACATTCAAAACTGACAACAGAATTCCAAACAGCCTGGAGAGGAAGGAGAATTTATGAAAAATTTCAAGATGTTAGAGAACATTAGAACTGGATAAGGCTCTGCAGCTAAAGCAACTGTAAGCAGCAGTCCACAGTTCCCAGGCTTTAGCTGAAGACCACAAATGAGAATATCAAAAAACAGGAAGAGACTAGGGATATCAAATTTCATTGTAATAAATCAGATTTGAGGAGGGACTAATATTTATGGAATATTTGCAGTTTATTTTTCTTAATTTTCTGTAGTGCTTTTCCCAGCATTTCCCAGAAGGACAATATGATCAGTCTGAAATCAAAGGGGAGCCAGAAAGTTAAGGCAGCAAAGTGGCATTGAATACAGTGGGTTTTCAGTAAAGAAGATACGAATTCAAATCTTGCCTAAGACTGACTAACTGTATGACCTCTGGGCTTGGAATTTAATCTCTATCTGCATACCTTTCTCAGCTGTAAAATGAGGATTAAAAATAGTGTCTGCCTCTCAGGTTTTTTGAGAAGATCAAATAAAAATAATATCTGTAAAGCATTTTTGTAAGTCTTAAAGCACTATGTAAAAGCTAGTTATTATAAATATAATAATATGATTTGATATATGATAGTATATTATATAAGTATATATTATATAATATATGTATATAATATACATTATATATTACATATATAATATTATGTTAACTACATTATATTAAATAATATTCTTTGATTATATCATGTTAACATATTATCATATCATTAACAATTATCCTCTCTGTGACTCATTTTCCTCATCCATAAAATGAGGGGAAGGGAGTGACTTGATGAAATCTAGAGTTTCTTCCAACTCTAAATCAATGGTTCTATGATTTTATAAATCTAGAGAAAAGAATGGAACATTCCTCAAATCTTACCATTAATGGTGAAGAACAGCCTAGGATCCAACAGGTTCCCAAGACTGCTAGCCCTTATTTGGAGGCTGGTTGAGATAATGGAAAATATTAGATTTGGAGGCAGAGGGCCTGAGATCAGTTGCTGACTCTGCTTCCTTGCTTTCTGCGTGATTTCCAAGTCACAAATTCTATGGTCCTTAGTTTCTCAAATGAGAGGCTTCGAAATGAGAAGGCTTTAATACCATGCTTCTGTGCATAAGATGTTGCTATTTCCCCCTCCCTTCAGGGAAGACCTGAACAGGATGACCCCATTTAGGGCCCAAGGGCAACAACTAGACTAAGTACTACAGCAAATGGGTCTGTGAGGTTTCACTAGGATGGGGAGGAGCAGTCGGGGCCTACAGAGCATCCAAGGTGAACAGAATGGGCTGCCCTCAAATGGTCCCTGTTAAGCTGCTGGGTTTTACTTGTTTGCTGGATTTTACTCACAAGAATATTAAGAAACCAAATAAAGAACAACTAGATTTAGTTAAAGGCAGCACAGAGAAAATCAAATTCACCTCTTTTATTGGTTTCATATTATTTTTCTTTTTACAAACCGGAGAATGGAAGTGATTTACCATAAATCACAAAAGTGTGTGTGTGGGGGGAAGTAGGGAGTAGGGTAGTAAAGGTTCAGTTTAAACCCAAATTTTCTAATGCCAAATCTATCATTCTGTCCCCAAATTATACCTTGCTGTATAGGAGGGGTGACAGGTCTGGCCTCTTCTTTTCCTAGTACCCCCCATTAATTTCATCAAACCTTCCTTCCTTTGTACGGCAGTTTGTTTTACAAGTGTATTCCTCACAGACTGAACGCTAATTTGGATTTTGGTTTGGGATGGGGTATGCTGGTAAATATCTAATAACTAGCTCTCTGGTTTAGAAATATATGCACAGGATCCACTTTTTAATCTAACATGCATTATTATTTTCTCCATCATTTTTTGACATCAAGGAAATTAACAAAGTACTAAAACGTGATTTTTAGCATGTGCAGATTTTTGATATATAAATGCTCACACTGAAAATTTAACAATTATCTTGTGAGCTGATTCCATCACACACCCAGTTCTGACAGTAATTTATAGTGGCCTGTGTCACCTTGGGCCTCTTGGGTCTCAGTTCTCACAACTGCAAAGTGAAGGGATCTAGGATAGTGTTTGAGTGATGGGAAGAAAAGAAAGGATTTTGTAGATTTTAAAACACACACATATATATATATATATATATATATATATATATATATATATGTATATACATACATATATATATATATATATATATATATATATATATATATACACATGCTATAACACTAATTACTTCATGAGAAAAAACTGTAACACCAAACTAACTGGATTTGGAATTTTTAAAAACTTGAAGTCCTAATAATCCAGTTTATTAGATGTGTGACTATTGGAAATCATTTCCCCTCCCTGTGAAAAAATGTCTTGTGATATTCTCTATCCAGTTCCAAGACATAGTACTTGTGTCCAAGGAATTAGGGAGACAGGAATAAATAGATTCGTATCTCAGTTGAGCCTAGAGAATAGAAAACAAAACTTTTACTCTGGCACCAGGTACGCTCTTTGAATACCACAGATGTACAAAAATACTTATCTTCTTTCACTTTTTCATTTTTTAGCATGCCATATTTTCCTTTCTTTTACATGTGACTACTGTTTCCAAGATATTCATCTTTGATCAAAGAAAAAAAATTAATGCAGAAAAAGAAGAGCAAAATAAGCAAACACTTAACCTTCCCATAGTATGTGCTGAAAGAAATACAGACACTCCCATACCCAGTCACCTCAAAGCTTCTCTCACACAAAAACTCTAACCTAATAGGGTGAGCACATTGCAAATAATCAATGATTTGTGTATGGAACTAATAAGTAAAAAGTAGTGAACCAGTGCCCCCACACTTGTACAATATATCTCAACCATCAATAGACCTCAGTCGTTCTCAGTAACTTCCTCCAAGGGTGACAAACACACAGGATCAGGATTCCTTCTCAAGATGCATACCCACAAGCACATCTAGTCTTGATTTAACTTCTATGAGGAACCTTCCAACTCCTATGTTTGGAATCATCCTATAAGGGAGAGAAATACCAGTGGGAATTGAAGAAATCAGATTAAAAGTTCTTGATGTTGAATAAAAATAATATCATCCCAACCCGGATCTCCCCCTTAGCCACCATATTGTACATTCAGTTCCAGTAGTAAAGCAACTTCTTGCTAATTAGGCAACCGTGGGCTGGCACTCAATTTGGCAGATGGCCAAAGGAACTCATGAAATCAACCTCCCAAGGCAGATGTTTTGAAGTGATGCAATGTCTAACTGAAAGTTCCATTCAAAGCAAGTAAGTTAGAAGGGTTCCCCCAACCCTTCTCCATTTCCCATACAGTCTGGATCTGACTCCTTCCAACCTTGAGATAGGTTCATTTTTTTTTATCTGTGGAGAAACAAAAAGAGACTTAAAACAGTAAGAAAACTTCCTGGCCATTTCAGATGTCGTTGCCTGAATGGACTGCACAGCAAACCTGAAACCAGGACAGATTTAGCATCCACATTCTTTTTGTCATTTTCATCTACCCCACACTGCAGGTTTTTCAGGTACCTGCATGAACGTGCGCACACACACACACACACACACACACACACACACACGTGCTCTCCAAGGAGTGAGTAAGCACAACTATTTAAAGAACCCTTCATCTAAGAACAGGGCTTCTTCAGATCAAGCAGTCAGAACAAGCAGTCACAACTCTCATGTAAGTACCTCTTACTTGGGTCTGACTTTAATCTATAGAATTGGATTAACTTAGAAACTCAGATAAAATTCTAATAGTTACTCAATTGGATCCCTCTATTAAAAAATAGAGAGAGAGAGAGAGAGAGAGAGAGAGAGAGAGAGAGAGAGAGAGAGAGAGAGAGAAAGGAAGAGAAAAGAAAGGAAAAGAAACCAAAAAGGAGATTGTTAGAGATCTGAGAATTTTAATAGGGTTGAACTGGAAACTTTTGACAAGGGAAATTTCATTTGGTTTGTCGGCAGCTGTTGAGTTCACTTTGGCATCTCTCCTGTTTTTGAAAAATGTATTATAATGAGTACTTGAATTGCCATGCCAGACACATATGCTTTTTTGTTGTTTAATATCCTATTCTCTATTCTGGTATTTTAAGCAAGATCTGTCCAAGGTAGAATGAAAAAAAAATGCTGGACTTTAAGTCAGAAAAGACCTAGCTTCAAATTTCATTTCTGGCATTTAATGATGGTATGGCTATGAACAAGTTATTTCAACTCTCTGAACCTCATTTCCCTCATCTGTAAATTGGTGATAATATCTGTAGTACCCACCTCACAGCTCATCGTGAAACTCCAGTGAGTTTAAAGTGTAAAGTTTGCAAATTTCAGTTAATATTATATGATCTAGAACAATATCTTTTAATGCATGTTAAATGCATCATATTTAATGCAGTTATATCTATTTTCAACATGTTGCTATCAAGTGGAAATGATCTATATGTTGATTAAGTATGATGAAGGCTTCAAGACAGGTGATTAAATTTTTCTCTGCTTTTTTGCTATTATCTGGAGAAATTTATTTCATTACAACCAGTAGTTACTTGTTTAAAGGATTCCGTGTATTCTGGTGCCTTGAGGAACTAATACCCAACCTGGGTTTAGAGCTATGCAAACTGCTGAGAAAAAGGAAATGGAATAGAAGCCAGGGACATCCAGAATCTATGCAACCCTCAGGTCTAAATATCTTTGTTATTAGGTTACAAAAAAGATGGAACCCAATAGTTCATTCATTTGTGCATGGTTAAGTCTTACTTTATCTTTTCAGAAGAAGGCAGAGACTCAAAAGAGAGGCCACCTTCATGGTGAACTATCACATTGAGCAAATATATATCAAAAAGATAAGCTGAGCAATAAAACATTTCACCCAGCATTTTAAAATTTATGCCTTTTGTTTTTCATACCACATCTATTTTCAAACATTAACTCTCCCTTCTGATCTTACTCAAAAGGTTTTACTTTGTCACAAAGATTAAGAAAACAAAAATAATAATAGTTAGCTAAATGGCATTTTAAGGTTTGCAAAGCGTTTTACAGATATGATCTCATTTTATCCTCACATCTCCAGGAAGTAAAGTTCCATTATTACCCTTATTTTAGAGATGAAGAAATAGTGACTTGCTCAGGACATAAAGCTAGGTAGGATTTGGAGTAGGATTTGAACCCAGGTTTTTTCTGACTCCTTCAGCACTCTATTCACTGCACTTTCACATGTCTTCAAAAGTACAGCAAAATCAACTCACCTAACATTTAGATTTCTTTTTCTTTAAGGGAATACAACTGTTGTCTGAAAAGCCAATGCAGATAGAAGGGAGAATAAAATATTTTATATACCAGGGCATCTGAGTCATCAAACTAAAACCAAAGCAGCCCTGTTTGTGGTGGCAAAGAAATGGAAATCTTTTCATTTTAAAGATTTTATTTATTTTGAGTTTTACAA
The DNA here is from genome assembly GCF_037893015.1 of Macrotis lagotis. Taxonomy (NCBI): domain Eukaryota; kingdom Metazoa; phylum Chordata; class Mammalia; order Peramelemorphia; family Peramelidae; genus Macrotis; species Macrotis lagotis. The sequence continues at coordinate 161,167,411 of NC_133660.1, forward strand.
TTTTCCCCCCCAATCTTACTTCCCTCCCCCCTCACAGAAGGCAATTTGCCAGTCTTTACATTGTTTCCATAGTATACATTGATCCAAATTGAATGTGATGAGAGAGAAATCACATCCTTAAGGAAGAAAAATAATGTATAAGAGACAGCAATATTACATAATAAGATATAAGGGGTTTTTTCCTAAATTAAAGGTAATAGTCCTTGGTTTTTCTTCAAATGCCACAATTCTTTCTCTGGATACAGATGGTATTTTCCTTCACAGATAGCCCCAAATAGTCCCTGATTGTTGCACTGATGGAATGAACAAGTCCATCAAGGTTGAACATCGCCCCCATGTTGCTGTTAGGGTATACAGTGTTTTTCTGGTTCTGTTCATCTCACTCAGCATCAGTCCATGCAAATCCCTCCAGGTTTCCCTGAATTCCTATCCCTCCTGGTTTATAATAGAACAATAGTGTTCCATGACACACATATACCACAGTTTGCTAAGCCATTCCCAGATTGAAGGACATTTACTTGATTTCCAATTCTTTGCCACCACAAACAGGGCTTCTATGAATATTGTTTTAGAAGTGATGTTTTTACCCTTTTTCATCATCTCTTTAGAGTACAGACTCAGTAGTGGTATTGCTGGATCAAAGGGTATGCACATTTTTGTTGCCCTTTGGACATAGTTCCAAACTGCTCTCCAGAAAGGTTGGGAGTGTTCACAGCTCCACCAACAAGGTGTTAGTGTCCCAGATTTCCCACATCCCTTCCAACATTGGTCATTGACCTTTCTGCTCATAAAACCCAAATTGATGATGATGATGATGATGATGATGATGATGATGATGATGATCCTTTTTAAAAATCAAAGCATTTTTTAAAACAACCTGCTATCCACAAAACAGATATAAGACTGCTAGGTGGCACAGTGAATAGGGTGTAAGACCTGGAGTAAGGAAGACTCATCTTCTGAGTTTGAATTTGGCTTCAGATATGTAATAGCTGGGTGACCCTGGGCAAGTCACTTAACCACCTTATTGGTTTCAGTTTCCACATCTATAAAATGAGTTGAGAAAGGAAATGGCAAACCACCCCAGTATCTTTGCAAAAAAAAAAAAAAACCTTCAAAAAACCAACAACATAAAAACAAACCAAAATCCCAAATGGGGTCATAAAAATATCAGATATGACTGAAAAATGATTAAACAACTAAAATCTGCAAAGTACTCTAGGTGAGAGAGAAAAAAAGATGATAAAAATCCTCTGATGAGAGTTACCATTTCTAGTTGAAGAACCTAGATATACACAGAGACTTCTTTAGAACTAAAGGTCTGTAGATTCCCGAGGGTCCAGTTCTTAACCTTTTATTTTTCTTTTGACTCTTAGACCTCTTTGGCAATTGGGTGAAGCCTACTGGTTCTTCTTAAAATAATGCTTTAAAAATCCATAAAAACAAGATACATGGGGTTACAAAGGAAATCAATTATATTAGTTATCAAAATTCTCTTTGAAAATTCATAGACCTTACATTAAGAACCTCTACCCCTGAGGCAACTAGAGCAGCAGCCCTGGAGTCAGGAGGACCAGAGTTCAAATATGACCTCAGATGCTGTATGACTTTGGGCAAGTCACCTAACCCCATTGCCTTGCAAAAAAAAGAAAAAAAAATCTCATCCCAATTCAATTCCTTTCTTTTTCCAGAGGGGGAAATAGGGACCTTGCCTCAAGTTACACAGCCCTAAAACAGTTAAGAAGTAAAACCAGGCAGTACATAATTAACTACAGGAAGAAGTCATTCAAACAAGAGTTGCTTAGACCTTCAGAGGACAAGCACTGGAGACCCTCCTGGCATTCCTGGCTTGTCAGAATCCTACTTTTATATTTGTTAAGGAGTCTGGGCTGTTTCTCAAGTGCATTCTTGGTGCAAGTTGTGTCTCCACAGTCTCTTTCTATGCCAAGAGAATTAATTGCTCCAAGTGCTCAAAGGTGTGTTATTTAAGGATCATGTTAATGGTTCAGTAGGAATGTTTCAAAACTAAAGCTTCCTTTTGTTCTTATTATAATATCTGGTATAAGCAGGTGGATTATGATTATTGAATAGAATAAATGAACAAAATAGACAGCATGTTCCATTAGTTATTCCTTTGGGAAATAAACCACAAAGAATTAATCCATGTATTTTTCTGCCACAGTAGGATCTTTAAAAAAAAATAGTCACTACTATCAGGACCAGTCCTACGCCAAATTGTGGGTTAAGTTTGTCTTCATGCTCTCCCTCTGAACCTTTCTAAGGTTCTTTGCTTCTTATCAGCTTTCCCCACACTTATGCTCTTTTTACCCTTATGGTGCCCAGGGTGTGGTACTTTGATGCCCCACCCAGGCTACTTCTCTTAGGCAATACTTCAAGCCCTCCACCTTTCCTTTAACTCAGAACTCCTTTAACTTAAAATGGAATGGCCCTCTGTTTCATTCTCTCAAAAAATTTCCCAGATGGCTCTTTGAAAAAAATAAAATCTGATAAATGAACTGAAGTCTAGAGTATTGAGTCTCTGGCAGAGATAGTCACATTTTAAAAGCTGGGGGTGGGGGGTGGAAGCAACTTAAGAGAAAGAAATGGGAATTAGGGGCAATTTCAGTATCATGCTAAAGCAGACAACCTACAGATAAGGCTAGCCCAGCTCCCCTCCTACCTCCCCTCCCCTTTTTTTAAGTGAAAGGGCAGTTTTATTGAGATTCTCCATAAGGAAATACAATCTACTGGGGCACTGAACAAGCAGTTGCCACTTCCTTCTCTCCCTCCCCACCCTTAAGGACTCCCTTGGGAAGAACAGTGAAGGTAGATAACCAGCAAGGTGAGTCTCTCACCAAGAACATAGTAGGGGGGGAGGGGAGGGGACTAATAGAGAATAGGGGTTGAGGAGGGAGACTGTTTCAGGGTCTAGTGTGCAGTTTGGAGTGGGGATTTGATAGGATCAGTAAAAAGGGTCTTCGCCTCCTGCTGTTCTTGGAGTAAGCTATTGTTCCTTAGAAGTGGATGCCTCAGGGCGGCTAGGTGGTGCAGTGGATAGAGCACCGGCCCTGGAGTCAGGAGTACCTGACACTTTATAATTACCTAGCTGTGTGGCCTTGGGCAAGCCACTTAACCCCACTGCCTTGCAAAAACCTAAAAAAAAAAAAAAAAAAAAAAAGAGGTGGATGCCTCTCTGAGAGTAGGGAAGGGGTCACTCCTTACACTGAAAATTGTTCTGAGGTTATTGGGGAGCAGAGTAACCATTCAAAGTCGTGACAGTCAAGAACAAGAGAGTCGGGAGTCCTTTGTAATATAAGGCCTATATAACTGTTCCTTCCCTGGAGATGGGAAGAGGTTAGTATAATTCTCATTTTTTTAGGGAGACAATGGAGACACAAAAAGACAAACTGGTTTGTGCCATACCAGAAATCCTTGAACTTTTCGCTAATAATTTCACCAGTCCTGCAGCAAATTCTTAGATAGTGGGAAGCAGGAGAAAAAAGGGAAGGATTCACTTTCGAGTATGCCACATCTGGAGCGAAATCCGGCTTTTAAAGTCCCTTTTCCCCGTTTTGAAAAATCTAGAGCTCTCTGGTTTCAAGCCTCGCTGCTGCCAACAGCGGCAGCTGCGCCTGGTGCTTGCCACCCTCTGAAAAGGGCACCTCGTCGGGGTAGGTTTAATTAAGGTCTCCAGCCGGAAAGCAGGGGAAGGAGGTGCCACTCCGTGCCTGGCAGCCCCTGGCCTGAGTCAAAGCCCCTGTCAGAGAGAGGGGTTGCCCATCCCCGAGGAGAAGCTGTCCCGAGGGGATCCATCCAAAGGAGGAGCTGTCCATCCCCAGGGGGTCTGTCCATCCCTAGGGAGGCTGTCTATCCCCGAGGAGGGCTGCCCATCCCGAGGGGGGGGGCTGTCCATTCCGAGGAGGAGCTGCCCATCCCGGGGGGGGGGGGGCTGCCCATCCCAGGGGGCGCTGCCCATCCCCATCCCCAGGGGAAGCTGTCCAACCCCAGGGGGGCTGCCCATCCAAAGGAGGAGCTGTCCATCCCGAGGGGGGCTGCCCATCCTAGGGGTTGCTGCCCATTCAGAGGAGGGGCTGTCGCGGCCCAGCGCTGCCGCCCGAGCGAGGGGAGCCCTTCTGGGCCAAGGTGAGCCCCTGGGCGCTGGAGGCTGGCCAAGCGCGGGGCGAATTTCAGCACTTCGGAGAGATGCGCCCTTACTGTCCCGGAGCTGGTGGGAGCCCAACCTGCCCCGCAGCCCCCTCCGGACAGAGCTGCTACAGGCTACCTGCAGGGGTGTCAGGTTGGGAGAAAACGTAGTTTTGAAAAACTTAATGGATTTCTTCCTCACCTCCTAAAAATGCTTTCTCTGAAAAAAGGGTTACCTTCAAGATGCTCACTTCAGATCCTGCTTGAGGGATAGCTTAGCTGAAGAGATCTTTTTTCTTTCTTTTAAAAAAAAAGTTGATCGTCTCTGTCTCTGTCTGCCCTGTCTCTGTGTCTCTGTTTCTGTCTGTCTGTCTCTCTCCTCTGCCTCTGTCTCTCTGTGTCTGTGTCTCTGTACTTGTGCCTCTGTCTCTGAGTTTCTCTCTCTCTCCTTCTTTGTCTCTGTCTCTGTGTCTGTCTCTCTGCCTCTCTCCCTCTGTGTCTGTGTGTGTGTTCTGTATCTATGTCTGTGTCTCTCTGTCTTTGTCTCTGGGTTTCTCTGTCTCTCTCCCTCTCTACTTCTGTGTCTTTATTTTTTCCCTGTCTCTCTTTCTATTTTTGTGTCTCTCTCTCTGTCTTTCTTCCTCTCTCCCTCTCTGCCTCTGTCTCTGTGTGTTTCTGTCTTTCTCTCAGTATCTCTCCCTCTCTGTCTCTGTGTCTCTTTTCACTGTCTATCTTGCCTCTGCTTCTCTATTTCTTTATTTCTGTCTCTCTGTATGTCTGTGTCTCTGTCTCACTCTCCTTTCCCTGAATGATTAGAAGATAAATTGTTCTTTCAAATGAGACAATATTTTTAAAAAGGCATTGTGTGGAAATTGAGTTTCACCATTTAAAAATAAAACAACTGCCCAGGACTTTAATATCTGTCCTCCTTATGTCTTAGTTTCTTCAAGTATAAAATGAGGAGGTTGGCCTCAATCACTTCTTGGAGACACTACAGAACTAGAGGCCACGGAGTCCACATTTTAGAGATGAAGAAACTGAGCTTTGGTGATTTGCTCAGCTCACATATGTAGGAAACATCCAAGGCAGAATTAGGGCCCAACTCAAAAGCCAATACTCTTTCCCATGTGCCATGGTGCCTTCCCAATGTTATAGCTTTGCAGATTCCTTAGAAAAAGGCACAGTGCAAGTGATAAGGAACTAGTACAGGGACTGAGCTAATTCTTGCTAATGTTTTTCAGAATATAGTTTCTCTTCTTGCTAACAAATCACTATAGCAGGCAGAGAGACCTGGTTTCTTAGAGGTGAATTCCTGCCCACCCCCATCTAATTATTTGTAATTAGTTTCTGATAGTTTATAAAGAATAGCTTATAAGATGGAAACTACTAAGTCCCTCCAGATCTTAAGTACCAAGGTCTGTACTTATCTACAGTGAGTGACCTCCATGTGAACTTAACAATTCTTAGCCTTCTGTCCAATGTTCAATAAAAGTATAATGAATGTTGTACTAGTTTTTAATTACAAAACTGAAACTTTCTGGAGCTTTGAAATCATTTCACTCAGTGAGATTAGTTTTACTAATCTGTTGTTTTTTCATTTCTTTCTTGAACTGTTTAATCACTCAGTTTACCAGTACTTTTTTTAAAATCCAAAACTATGCTTCTCTACTATATGCAACTTATTTTTATAAAAGGGCAGCTAGGTAGTACAAGGGAGAGAGTATGGGCCCTGGAATCTGGAAGACCCTGGGCAAGTCACAACTCTCTTTGCCTCAGTTTCTTCATCTGTAAAATGAGCTGGAGAAGGAAATGGCCATTCCGTTATCTTTGCCAAGAAAGGGGGTCATGAAGAGTCAGACTTGACTGAAAATGAGTAAATAACAACAATTTTATAAAAATCTATGTTAAATCTAGTTTATCAGACAGGCAGAGTAATATGGATGATATGGATTCCGAGTTCCCATCTCAAATGAGATATTTATGAAGTGCTTAATATAGTTTTGGTACACAGTAGGTACTTAAGAAAATGGTTGTTCCCTTTCTCCCTTCCCTTCTGTTCTCTTCTCTGTATTAGCTCCTTGAGCTAATTAATTTATTATGCATAACATATTCCATATGCACATAAAATAAAATCATATACTTACCTGGCTCCCACCATCTAGCTTTTTCCATATTTCTTTTCTATTGAATGCTTATATTGTGCCCAGCAATATATCTTCAGTCTCTTATATTTATTATTCAGTAACTTAAAGTAGGAAAGTGCTCACCATTTAATTATTTATTTATTCAGCATGATTTCCATATAATGTAGGGAGCATTACTGATAAATGATAGGATTCATAAATCAAGAATCTTTGGGTTCCTTTGGGGGGACTGTGGTTATAGAGCTGAATAGAAATAGACCATGAGAGATAGATTAGCTTCATTCTACTGGCAAAAGTTTGTTGCCATAAAATGTCAGATTGGTGGTTCTGAATAGTGGATGTATCTGCTTGGCTGGGAAATCATTGGGGCCTAGCTATCATGTGTGGAGCTATGACTAAATGTCACTAAGTCAATAACATGATAATACTTTAGGAGCCTTCATAAACTGGGAAAGATCTGACTCTAAAAGGTCTGGTCTCCCATTGATCACCAGTTGTCCTGATCTTATTATGTCACACCACTGGGCTCACATAGTTCTGGAAGAGATAAGAAAGGAGTCTGCACAACATCCCTACTCTAATCAATCTTCTGTGTATTTCTTCCCTTATGTAATGGTTTTTCTTTGAGATTGAAGGACCTCTACTACTACTACTACTACTACTACTACTACTACTACTACTACTACTAAACTACTACTACTACTACTACAACAACAACACCCCTCCTCCTCCTCCTCCTCCTACTACTAGATAGGAGTCATGAGGTAATGCTTTCATTATACACAACACTAGTCAAGCCTTTATTAGAATTTCTGCCTGGTCTTGACCCCTAGAACTTAAAAGGTGAATTTGGAGAGGATTCCGAGGACAACCCCCAAAGTGCTTAAAGAATTATTAAGTATGGGGCAGCTAGGTGGCGCAGTGGATAAAGTACCAGCCCTGGAGTCAGGAGTACCTGTTCAAATCTGGTTTCAGACACTTAATGATTACCTAGCTGTGTGGCCTTGGGCAAGCCACTTAACCCCATTTACCTTGCAAAAACCTAAAAAAGAAAAAAAGAATTATAAAGTAGAGGCAGCTAAGTGGTGTAGTGGATAAAACACTGGCCCTGGATTCAGGAGTACCTGAGTTCAAATCTGACCCCAGACACTTAAATTGCACAGCTGTGTGACCTTGGGCAAGTCACTTAACCCCATTGCCTTAAATTTGCAAAAAAATTTTTTTTAAAGAATTATAAAATAATATCTATGAGGAAAGGTCAAATGAATTGAGATTGTTTAACTTAGAAAGGAAAAGGCAGAAAGCAGACAATAAAAAGGCTTCAAATGGATAGTTCATGAAATTGATCAACTATTTTCCATCTCTTTTAGAGACAAAACAAGAAGAAAAATGGGCCTAAGTTGTATTATTTGGCATTTAGGCTTTTTATGAAGAATTCCATCATAATGTGAAAGGTTGGAACGAGTTTGTGAGCTGAATCAAGTCCACTAGTTTTTATTAAGTGTCTGTTATGTGTTGGGCATTGTGCTAAGCCCTATTTGGGGGTAGGATTTCTTTGTCTGGTGAATTTAAGAGCTAAATAGCCCGGTTTATTTTAAATGTAAAGAAGCTGAGATCATTTGACCTCCTGAGATCCCTTCCCAACTAGTATATGTCATGAGAAAGGACGGTGTGCATGAAATCCTTAGTCCCCAACTGGTATTCTAGCCATTGAAACCCTATAGTAGAGTATATGACAACTCCTTCTGTCAGTCCATATCTCCAGTTTGCATCAGTAAACCACCACATCATCATTTCTAGGTGCCACTTTCTTCAAATTCAAGTTACAGAGGGTTAATCTTTACTATATCTGAGACTTTGATTCTTCAGGAAGTGTAAATGGCATCCTTCCAAATGAGGCATTCCTAGAAATTGGAGTGGTAGGTGTATTTATTGATTACTAAAAGGAATAACAAATTAATGAAAAAAGCATTTATTAAGTGCTAAGGGATGGGAATTCAATTTGTGTAAAAAAAGTCCCTGCCCTAATGGAGTCTACATTCTAATAGGAGAAGACAACTTGCAACTAGAGTTGAATGAAAGGAAGAGGAAATAAAGGAGAAAGGAAGAAAAAGAGAAAGCAGAAAGGGAATCATCTTGCATTTTAGAATAACTCCACAGGGCAGCTAGGTGGCGCAGTGGATAGAGCACCGGCTCTGGAGTCAGGAGTACCTGAGTTCAAATCCGGTCTCAGACACTTAATAATTACCTAGCTGTGTGGCCTTGGGTAAGCCACTTAACCCCAACTGCCTTGCAAAAACCTAAAAAAAAATAATAACTCTATATGCCTTCTTGTTTACATGAATTTCAAAATATTTAAAAACTAAGAAGTGACATGAAATAAGATCAGTCATGTAGAGTTATTTTTTTTTTTAGATTTTGGCAAGGCAAATGGGGTTAAGTGGCTTGCCCAAGGCCACACAGCTAGGTAATTATTAAGTGTCTGAGACCGGATTTGAACCCAGGTACTCCTGACTCCAGGGCCGATGCTTTATCCACTGCGCCACCTAGCCGCCCCTAGGATTATTTTTTAGTAGCATTCATATCCACTCATCTATCTACATGTCACCTAAACAGAATTGCCCCCAACTAAAGACCTCCAATGATGGAACACTCACTCCAAAGTTAGGAAGACCCAAGTTTAAATCTAAGTTCAGATACTTATTAGCTATCTGATCCTTGCTTGGCAAGTCACTTAACCATTCATTGCCTACCTCAGATTCCTCATCAGTAAAATGGTGATAGTAATAGCACCTACTTCCTGGGCTTTTTGATATAATGAGATAATATTTGTGAAGCACTTTACAAATCTTAAAATACCACAAAAATGTTGATTATTCTTATTCTTATTTTTAGTCTCAAGAGAAGTGAAAAAAATTTCTTCTCTAGGAGGTCAGAATCATTGGAAAGAGGGAAACTTCCTTATAGTTTCTTTTTATAGCAGTGGATAAAGCACCCTGGAGTCAGGAGGACCTGAGTTCAAATGTGACTTCAGATACTTAAGTTACCTAGTTGTGTGACCTTGGACAAGTCACTTAACCCCATTGCCATGCAAAAAGTGGGGGGTAGGAGAGAAGGAGACCTCTTAGCCGGTGAGCATGACTCAGACTGGCATCACAGTTTATCAGTGGAAGAACTGTTGTTCTACAGCTGTCAGTTTAGTACCTATTATACCACAAGATCACAGTCTTACCGTGGATATGATTTTCTTCTAAACCCTGGAGGTTTCCCCAAGTGCTGTCTAGGTTTTAACACCTGGGCTCAAGACATTTTCACAGTATTATCATTTTCCCAGTGTGCTCTGAGACAGGAGGCAGGCAGTGAGGGTTTTCTCCTGATCTGCAGATGGAAAAAAAACTGAACTAAACCAAGAGGGGAGATTAATACACATTTGTGTCAACCTGTACCTGTAGTGTAACCACTGTACCACATAGCTGTCCTTCAAAATATATTTTTTGATAATTATATTTTGATATAATTGGCTTTCTTTATTATCTCATGGATTTTTAATGCATTTAAAAACCTTATTCTGAAAAAGGGTTTATAGACTTCACCAGATTACCAGAGGGGTCTGTGACACAAAAAAGGTTATGAATGTCTGATCCAGAGGAAGCCCCCAAGTACATTGGGTAGGCTCCCTTGTGGAGAATCTACAGGAGGATATTGATAGGAATTGAACCTTATAGGAGGGTTTGATTGTGTGTCAATCTTCACCCTTGGAGGATATATCAGTGAGGTCACAGATTCATTAAAATGTGGATGGTTTACTATTGTCCCTTGTAGAAGTATATCCAATGCAAAGAATCTTTTCTGAATTTTCCACAGAGCAAGCACAACCTGAAAAAAATTATGCTTATTTGTTTTATGCAAGGTTAAAAAGGAAATTCAGAAGGATGGCAGAGATATTTAAATTTGCTAGTGCAGATTAAAATATGGATCCATCGCTACCTTGTTTTTCCTATTTAGTTATCATATAATTTCTGCACATTTAAATGTCCTGGAGAAATAAATACATATGTTTAAAAAAAAGTAAAAATGACTCTAATTTCCTAGACCTAGAGATGAATGGGTCTTTCACAGGATCATGTTTAGAAAGGATTTCCAGAAGAAATTTTTGTTTGAATGAACACATACACACACACACACACACACACACACACACACACACACACACACACGAATGGGATGACAGTATTTTACAGCCAGCTTTCAATTATCTATGTGTGGATTAGCCAAATCAGATTTAAAATACTAGACTGATTTCCGTTCCTGGCAAGTCTGCTTTTGGGTCATTTCTCCTGCTGTCAGCTCATGTGTATTCAGAGGATAGAAAACAAGTAATATTGGCCTCAATAAAATAGAATCAGGAAGATAATTGAGCAACCCAAAAATCATATGATGTATTCCCAAACTCACCAAAAATTAGAGCAGATTTGCTAATGAGCTGCTGCTGTTTTGAATTACTCATATCATTGTTCCCCTACACAAGCAAGATAGAGAGCTGATTTTATAAACTTAATATTTGCCTGTGTAATCCAAATTTCTCCTTCATCTAAACAATTCTCATTAGATGTAGAGATTTTCCCACAGTGTAATCTTTTTTCTAATCCTTTAACACGTTTAAGCATCAAAGTTTTTTTTTTTTGAGAAGGCTTGGGATTCCTATGCTTCATTAGCGTAACCCCACCCAGGTTACCTGTTTTAAAAAGCCCTAAGGACATTGCTCTGTATTATAGTAATCATTATTATATCCCTGTTGTTGTCATAACAGTTTGAGTTGTGGATGGTCGGGGGAATTAACTTCTAAGAGGACGTAATGTGAATGCTTGGAGAACAACACAGCAATCATAAGAACACAGTACTTAAAGCAGGCAGACACCCAAATACTGTTATTCTGGAAGGAAGGTTGTATTTCACTGGTGCAATGTCAAGTTTTTGAGGCCAGAGACTCTTTTCATTTTGTCTTTTTCACATCTACCACCTAGATTCTATGTAGTAGAAATTTAGAGCCATTTCCATGCCAAATGTTCACATGGACTATGTTTGACCCGTGACAAAGCCTTCCTAGCTTCTATTGGTCTAATCAGCCACAGTCAGACACACTGAACTTTGACCCTCTTCAGAAATGAATAACTACAACCTATCAACCAACAAATCAACTTTAAAAGTACTTGTCAGATTGGATTGAGGGAGAAAGGAAAAGCTCACAAGGCAAATTTCCATCATTTCTATTCAAACTGCCATTAAATGCCTCCTCCCCATCCATCCACTATCCAAATAAAATTCATTTGAAGTTTGTGTCTTCCAACACTCAATGATGAGGCAACTCCAACACCACCTCTTAAGAGGCAAAAATAACCTCCTGCTATCTCTGCAGCCTGCAGCCTCTTCTGTCCTGCAGACTTACCATGGAGATAACATGCAAACCCACTTATATTTGCTGACTGTGAAGGCTCCCAGAGCATATATATAGCAGAAACATCCTGGTTTTAAAGAACACAGTTGGCAAACCTCTTCTTTCACACCTAATCACCTACAGCAACACCCAGTCTAAGAATATTTCTTCATCATTGCCACTGTCTCACCAGTGCTCTGAGACAGATTAATGGAAGAAAATATTCTGCCCTGCTCTGCAGATGGAAAAACTGAACCAAACCAATCATCCCAGGTAAAGGTCTTCTTTGTCCATTTGCTTGAGTCTCTGAATGACTTTAATTCATGCCTCTTGATTACTGGGATGATTTAAACCCAGATCACTTCAGACTATTGGAAAAGTAGAATTTTAGAGCCAAAAATCACTGAGTTCAATCCCATCCTTTTTCTGGTTCATCTAAATGTTGGTGCTTTTTTCTTCTAGCTATATAAAATATAATATAGCTTAAAATAGATCTGTTCTTCCTGACTCCATAGTTCGGAGTATGTTAGTATTACATTATCACTACACAGACATTTGGAAGTGTATAGGATGTCCAGGGAGGACTAGCACTTTTGGTGTGAGGTTTAGGACTCCTCATCCACAATTAGTATCTGCCTGTCACCCTACACTCTAGCCTGGCCATCAATAAATGGTCTCAGCAGATGAGAAAAATCAGGTTGAGGGTAAGCAATAATCCTTTAATCTATGCATAAGTTAGAGAATGCCTATCCCAAGCCAATAAAGACTTCCCATGGAAGAATGGGAGATGAGAACAATTTGTCCAACCAGTCATGAGGCCATGAAAGCAACCGAAGCATTCATTATGGGATGCATATAGCTTAGTCAGACACTAAAGACCCAAGAGGATCCCTGGCATCCCAGTCTTTTTTCTTGCCACTGAAATTCAATGACTCTGGAAGAGAGAATAAAGCTGACTATGTGTAAGACAAGCACTCTATGATGTTATTGGTCCCCTTCAAAAACAAAGAACCAACAACAATCTAGGTGTTTGTGAATACCTTATTTACAAATATTCCTTATTGGGGCAGCTAGGTGGCACAGTGGATAGAGCACCAGCCCTGGAGTCAGGAGTACATGAGTTCAAATTTGGCCTCAGATACTTAATAATTACCTAGCTGTGTGGCCTTGGACAAGTCACTTAACCCCATTGCCTTTGCAAAAAAAAACAAATATCCTTTATTGACAATTGTGAGCACACACACACACACACACACACACACACACACACACACACACCAGCTCCCATACTGCTACCTATTTTGATTACTGTCTATTCATAAATTTGGAATCTTCTTAAAAGAGATGATGGAAATATTTTCAGTCAAGAGTTAATCATTCATCCTTTAATCCATCCATTTGCTTGTAACAGGCTAAATAATAATAATATCATCTCTGAATTTATACCATACACTAACAAAGAAACACAAAGTTATCTATTATCTTTTAGATTTATACAGGTTTCCACATGTAAGACTCTGGATGAGCACAAAAGTTGAACTGCCCTTGAAAAAGGATCAGCTTTATTACAAAGCATTTTATACCCTAGATTTAATAGATGAGTAATTCATTGCTGAGATTTATGTAAAGCTTTATTTATTACAGTTTTTCAGATTATCTTATTATTAGCTCTTGGGGGGTAGGTGGAGAAGATTCTTTTACCATCAGTTTCTGTGAAGAGGGGATAGGGGATAGTGGAAAGGTTATTAGACTTGGGGGTCAGAAAGACACGGCATCAAAATCCTTCAGATATTTTTTCACTGTGTGATCCTGGGTAAGTCTTTCTGCCTCTGTTTTCTAATCTGTAAAATGAGGCTGTTGGACTCCATAATCTCTGGAGTCCCTAGTTCTAGTTCTAAATCTATGATCCTATGTAATCTATGCAATTTTGTATGTAATAAATCATCCATGAAGATAAACTAAATCATTGAACTAGTCACTTAGGTCAGCTCTATAAATCTGACAGTTGGTGGTCTTAACAACTTGACCACTGAGCTGAGAGTTAGGTGTTAATTCAACTTTCTCTGTTCTTGTAGAATGGCTTTCCTTTGAGAATGTTATTATGAACCACTTCTCAACCAATTCAAGAAAAGCATGGGGTAAGAGATGGATGGGTGGTCTGGCCTGAATGTATTAATTGAAACAATCGGATAGCTTATCCAGCTGGGTCAGGAACAAATCTGCTCTGCAAGGTAGGGAAACATGTCACAGATTCCAGATGCAGCCTAGCCTGGCATCAGTATTCTACAGTCCTGGCTCTTCGCCAAGCTATCTCCACCCTCCTCTCTCCCTTCTTTGTCCCATCGGTGCATTCTTTCTCTGCTCTTAAGTACAGGGATGAGATTTACTGGGGGTGATTCAACTCTAAACTGAGTCTCTGTTGTTCCTCCTTACAAGAGATATGCTCTGGCTGGATAATTCATGGGGTTAAAACAACAAAGCACAACCCTCCAGAAGGCAAGGGAGGGACCTGAGTTATTTCTCCAGATTTCACTTTTTTGGCTTGAACATGCCCAATCCTGGTTGTGATGAGGAACAAAACAGCCCAACACTGTGGCAGATTTTCTAAAACAGCCCATGATGATGATGACAACTATTATTGTCCACATAAAGAAAATAATTTGACAATCACGTGCTGCTTCTCTTTCTCTTTCTTTATCAATTAATAGGTGAGAAATGGGAGAATTGGGAAATGGAGAAAGATGAGTTATTAGTAGCATCAACACTCATCTATAAAAAAAAATTAATGTTTTGACCACTGTCAAAATATACATACTTAAACCAGAGAGGAAATGTTGCTTAAAATATGACTCTCCCTTACTCCTAACCAACCCTTTATGGAGGGGGGGTAGATTCACAGGTGTTACACATTACATATATTTTTGGACTTTTTCAATGTATTGATTGATTTACTGATTTTTTCCTCCTTTTTCTTTTTCTGTTTTTAAAAAATACTATTTATTACTTGGAATGGTTTCTGGAAGAGAGAGGAGGAAGGATGGGGGGGGAATGATGTTGATATAAAAAACAAAAGCCATCCATAAACTTAATAATAAAAAATTTTTATAATAAATTCTGAAGAAGACCCATTAGGATTTGGAAGATATGTTCATGAAAGTAGTAAATATATTGCTGTTTACCACTACAAATACATATCTATCTCTCTATCTATCTATCTATCTCTCTCTCTCTCTCTATATATATATATATATGCACAGGAAAACAAATGCTATATACCTAGGGATCTTGGATAAATCAGTTCAAGTCTCTGGGACTCAGTTTCCTTAACTGTAAAATAAGGGGAATTTTGATCAGATGACCTCAAACTTCTGTTTCCAAATCCATTGATTTCTTTCAGCTCCCAGTCTGTGATCCTGTGATCAACTTTACTGATTCAAACTAGTCCTTTGATCCCTCTGCTCAAATGCCAAAAAGCAACAGAGTCAATATGGCATTTGGTTGAGCTGAACAGTAAATACTTGAGTTGATAGATTAAGTTGCCATCTTAGTAAATGATTCTAGACTGGAAGTCAAGATGATCTAGGTTCATAATGCTAGGAGCCTCTAACACTAGCTGGGAAGATCACTTTATCTCTTTGAGGTGCCATCTTTTCATCATCTTTACAATGGAGTTAATATGCATACCCATTACATCATAGAGCTGGCAAGAGGGAGGCTCATTTGGAGTTTGTGTTAATCACTTTGCAAACTTTAAAGCTTTATAAATAAATGTCAGCTCTTCTTGTTATCCATACCCACATTTTTGACTCCACAAATAATAAATTAACCATCAATCCAGTCCTTTACTTAAGAGAGTTTATAGTAAGATTGCAATCAACCTACTGAATACCTTATTTCCTTACACACACACACACACACACACACACACACACACACACACACACACACACACACACAAACACATCTTTCTCTGACTTTCTGTCCTGTCTTTGTCTCTGTCTTTTTGTCTATCTCTGTCTCTCCTGGTGCCTTCCCCTCTGAGGAGATGACCGCTATTTATTTTAATAGATAGATAGATAGATAGATAGATAGATAGATAGATAGATAGAGATATGTATATATGCATATATAAATATATAAATATCTTATATGTACATAGCTGTTTGCATATCATTTCATCCATTAGAATATGAGTTTCCTCAGCTCGGTGGCACAGTGGATAGAGTACCAGTCCTGGAGTCAGGAGGACCTGAGTTCAAATGCGGATTCAGGCACAATAATTACCTAGCTGTGTGACCTTGGACAAGTCACAACTCCATTACCTTAAATAAATAAAATTTAAATACTAATAATAATAATAATAATAATAATAATAATAATGTGAGCTTCCTGAGGTCAAGGACCATGCCTCTATTTTTTTTCTTGGAGCCTCCTATGCTTATCTCAGTGTTTGGCAGAAATACAGTTAGTACTAAATAAATGTTGGTTGAAGGATTGAATAGTTGACTGAAAGGGGCAGAGCAAAGGGGCAGTGGGTCTGACTTTATAGAACAGTTGTCAGTACGTGCTGCAAGGACTCCAGTGAATAAATGGAACATGCAAGATTAATATTAATTAAAACAAGCAGCCCAGCTCCCTAGAACGTCAAACTGCCAAACCAATAGGATTTATTGTTAGGTGTTACTGACTTTTAAAATAACAAAATCTGACATGTTTGCTTGACAAACTGTGGGAAGGAATAGGTGACAGAGATGATATGGTCACTGATGATCAAGGAGAATGACATGTCTTACGCTTCATCCACATTTGCCATCTCTCTTTCTTCTTTCTTCATGAAGCAATAAGCAACATGTTCTGTGAGGACACAGTGTACCTTACTCCATGTATTAGAAGGCAACAGGCAACGTGTGTTCTTGTTTTTATTATACCAGATGAAATGGGAGGAGTTATGATTCCTCTGGCTTCTGTTCTCATCTTATGAGCTTGAACAAACCTGCCAAATTGTTTATGCCTTAATCAAACTCAGAATTAGGGTTTAGGTAAAGGTAGGCAGACACCAAGGTGCCTCATGTGGGGATTGTTGAGAAAGAGACCACAGTGAAGAAAAATATAATAGTCCCTAAATACATACTCTAGAGCCAGAAAATTCTGCTTTTGGAGAGGTATATAGAGATGCTATTGATTTCTTTTTTTTTTTTTACATCTTTGGAGATTTCTCAAGTATCTTTCTCCCTCTCCCAGAGAGACATCACATATAATAAATAGTATTTTTAAATTCAAAAAGAAAGAAAATGAAGAGAGAAAAATTGATCATTGTGTTGAAAACATTTATAGATATTTTATTAGAAGTCAAATTGTGTCTGTACAGTGAAGATTTAAAGTATACTTACTTGGGGGCAGCTAAGTGGTGCAGTGGATAGAGCAGCAGCCCTGGAGTCAGGAGTACCTGAGTTCAAATCCAGCCTCAGACACTTAATAATTACCTAGCTGTGTGGCCTTGGGCAAGCCACTTAACCCTTTGAAAAATGTTTAAAAAAAGACAATAACAAAACAAAAACAAAGTATATTTACTTGGAACACTACTTTTGCCTAGCAGATACAATGTGTTATGGTGGCCTCAAGTCCTTCAACTGTAAAATAAGTTTAGACTAAAGTTTTAAAAGGAAAATGAATTCTTTCTTTTCTTTTCTATACTGAAGAAAATCTCACTGAGAAAGAGAAAGCTCTTTTGAGAGCTTGGTTAAAGATCTTGGTGGGAGAACTGATGGGGTAGCATAGTCTACAGAAAAGAAAACTGGATTGCTACAATAGCCAGGATCATTTTTTACTCTTGGCCAAATTGAAATGGGTGATGGTTGAAATCAATGTTGCTCACCCCCTTCTCCCACCCCAATTCGTAACTGTTTATTTGCTTTCATACTAAAGTGTAAATAACAGATGATGCAGTCTTATTTTGTGGGGAGAGGAAGGAGGCTACATTTTAACAGGGATTAAATCTTAAGCTAAAGTAATGAATCATCTTGGCAGAATTTCAAGCATCATTGATGCAGAAGAGTAATATATGGAGGGGGGATTAGAGGAAACTTTATCCCCTGACATATCCACAATTCCCTGTTCTGAATCTTGGTCCTGTCTTTAACTGTATACTTTGGACAAGTCAATTCATTTCTCTGTGCCTCCATTTCTCCATTTGCAAAATAGAGCCAGTCCTATCTTTGCCCAACTCCAAAATAATGCTTTGAAAGTCATCTCTCTGAAAATACTTTGAGATGACATGTTCCATGACATGGGAACTCAGTTCACCCTCTAAGGTACATTTTTGAAGGGTATAATTGATTCAACATTAACACTATTTGAAATCCAAGGCACAGTCTGAAATATTTTCCTTTCTCCTCCTTTCTTCCTTACTCAGTCATTTGTATTCACTCTTGTTTTCTGTTGGGAATCCTGGCATTCACTAGGTTTGCCTCTAGCCAATAGTTCCATATTTGGTGTAGTTAATCACATTTTACAAATGTGGATCCAAGTCTCAAGCCTCAAAAGTTCTCCAGAAAGGGAAAAATGAAAAGAGCACTTAGTATCATGCTGACAAAGGATTTGAGTTTGGATCCCAGTTCTGCATTTGGAAAGTTTGATCTCTCCTGTGTGTGTCTCACAGAGCTTTTCCATGCCTTTCCACCATGAACCAACAAACACAAGGAAATGCACAGGCCTGGATCAACCACAGGTATTTATGAGAAATGAGTGGATAGATACAGTCTTGATCAGACTAGAAGAACTCACTTGAGATTGGGTACCAAACATATCCAGATAGATTTAGATAGGGGCAGCTAGGTGGTTCAGTGGATAGAGCACCAGCCCTGGAGTCAAGAGGTCAGGGATTCAAAATCAGCCTCAGACACTTAATAATTACTTAGCTGTGTGACCTTGGACAAGTCACTTTAATACCATTGCCTTGCAAAAAAACCCCAAAAACAAATAGATCTAGATAGAAAAAAGTAAAAACCTAATTCCTTCCCATTCCTTCCTTCTGTGTGTTTCTCTGTGCTCTGGTCAGTTGATCAATAGTTCTTGAGAAAAAAGAATGGGAGGGAGAGGAGAGGTGAGGAGGGGAGGGGAGGGGAGGAAAGGAGTGGAGAGAAAAAGTGGGGCAGCCAGGTGGCATAGTGGATGGAGCCCTGGTCCTGGAGTCAGGAGTACCTGAATTCAATTCCGACCTCAGACACTTAATAATTACCTAGCTGTGTCGCCTTAGACAAGCCACTTAACCCCATTTGCCTTAAAAAAAGAATTACCTAGCTGTGTGACCTTGGACAAGTCACTTAACCCCATTGCCTAGCAAAAATAAAGAAAACAAAAATCTTATCCTTTGGCACTTGCTCCTTTCTTGAGTTTTCACTTCTCCAGTGTCTGTAAGGGAATGGATTGAAGGAGGGAAGCCACCAAACTGCTGTTACAAAATCACTCTGCTAGCAACCCCATTGCTACTGCTGCTCAATGGGGCTGGAGTGAAAGCCTTCCTTCACCTCTCTGGGAACTGACTTTTGAGAAATTTAGAAAATTGCTGATACTGTAAAAGTTTCCTCTTTTCCTGAACTAGGGATAAATATGACTTTCAGAATTATTAGCACCTCAAGCCCCCTCACCAGGCAGCCAGACCAAGCCCTGGCAAAAGGACTGTTCCATTCAGAGTATGTAATGTTTCCATTATTGCCATGGCCAAGTGACTACTTAAAGTGCTGTCTCTCCTTGAAGAGAAGATAAAGGAACTCAAGGAACATCTCCCCAACTTTCTAGGTTATTAAGAAAAACTGAATCTTCCTGGTCCTGGGGTCAGGAAGACCTGAGTTCAAATTCAGTCTCAAACACTTACTATGTGACCCTGGGCAAGTCAGTCAACCTTTGTCTGCCTCAGTTTCTTCAACTATAAAATGATAATAATAGCATCTACCTCCCAGTTTTGCCATGAGGATCAGATGAGATGATTAAGTTCTTAGCAGTGTCTTATTAAATGCCTATTTCCTTCCTTCCTTCCTTCTTTCCTTCTTTCCTTTCTTCTTTCTTTCCATAATACTTCTTTAAGAAATTTTATTTAAGGCAATGGAGTTAAGTGATTCACTCAAGGTAACACAGCTAGGCAATTATTAAATGTCAGAGGCTGGATTTGAACTCAATTCCTCCTGACTCCAGGACTGGTGCTCTCACATGTCCAATTGTCTTTCCATCATTTCAAAGTGGCTGTCCACTATGCCACCTAGCTCCCCTCCATAATACTTCTTAACCTCCCATTACATCCAGGGCCATTTCCAATCATGCTGGACCCAGATGACTCTGAAGGAGAAAGTGAAGTTGGTAATTTCCTCACTTAAATCCAATTCACTTGTGTGTCATGGTATCACCTCCCTGATGTCATCATCCTTTTTGAGAAAATGAAGGCCAAACAATAACTCCTTAACTACTTCAAAGTTTCAAAGATGAAGCTTCTTTCTAGACACTACCGTTACTTAAATTATTAAAATTCTTCATCTTGTGGGTCAGGAAGAATGGTCGAGGGACTTGATATTCAAGGTTAGGAGGAACATAGCTAGAGGCTGCTTAGCTGCCTTTGACAATTCAAGTCACTGGATTCAGATGAGCTTTATCCTTAGGTACTGAAAGAAATCATGGAGCATTTGAGAAGTACTGCATGATTAAGGAGGGCAAATACCCCATCTTTCAGTAAAGAGAAAAGAAAGAAAATAGAGTGTGCAAACTTTAGGTCAGTGAATTTGAGTTTGAATCTCAGAAAAATTCTGGAATGCATTATGAAAGTATAGCTGACAAACATTTAAAAAGTGATCATAAAAAAAATCAGTATCAGTTCCTAAAAACAGATTGTGACAGACTAACATCTTTTTTGGACAGGGGTTGTTAAATTGTGAATCAGAACAATGTTATAGATTTTAGTAAAGTTTTTAACAGCATCTCTCATGTTTTTCTTATGGATGAGATAGGGATTTATGGATGAAACAAAAATTCCTACTTGTGTGGGTCTTTACCAACAGTTCAAATAGAACTAAGCTGATTAAAGTTTTTCAGGTTAACCATTCTCTTTGACCTCTGCAATGGTTTACATTGCTTCTCTTTTGGTTTTCAGGACACCCCTCTCTCCTGGTTCTCCTACCTATGAGACAGCTGCTTCTTCTCAGTCTTCTTTGTTAGATCCTTATCCAGATCACACCCTCTAACTGGGGGTGTTCATAAGGGTTCTGGGCTTGGGCCCTTTTGTCTCCTCCTCTATACAACTTCAGTGACCTCATCAATTCCCATGGACTTAATTACTATCTTAATTACTATGCAGAAGATTCTCAAATCTATTCATACTGCCCCCATCCTCTCTGCTGAGCTTGAATCTCACATGTCCAATTGTCTTTCCATCATTTCAAAGTGGCTGTCCAAATTTGTCCAAAATGAGCTCCTCCATCTATTGCCTTTCCTAGCTTCCTGTAAATCTTAATTAATCCCATCTTCTACAGAAAGACTTTCAAAAGCTCTCTAAATTCTAGTACTATCCTTCATAATGGTTCCCTATGTATTCTATAAATAGCCTGTTTGCATATACACTTGTCTCCGCTGTCCCTTATTAGACTTGAAGGCAGGGATTATCTTTTGCCTCTTTTTCATATCTCCAGAGCCTGACACATAATAAATGCTCATTGATTGATTGATTGAATGCCTGTGTATCAGAATTAATTAAATATATTTCTTAAACTGCATTTTAAATTTTGACTTTCTTTTGGTAAAGTAATATAAATCTTCCCAACCTTACCCAATACTACCCCAAGTTAAATTATTAGTTGGACTTTATTCAAATTTAATTATCATATTATTGTTATATTAGAACAGTTCATTTTTTAAATGTCTAACATTGAACACCCCATGATGTAATAAAGACTGCCTCTTTAAAGCTGATTTTTAAAATATTTTTTCTGCCCAAATTGTATTGCCTCCTAAAACTAAACATTAAAACTGTTTTCTTGCTGAAGATTTTGTCTCTTTGATATCTAAATATATATATATATATATATATATATATATATAAATACTCTCATCTAGATATATATACTCTTATCGCTTGCTTTATGAGGTAACTCACATGAGGTCACTGGACTTGTTTTGTTTCATCTTAGAAGAGGGAAAAAGAAAAGAAAAAGCAAACATTTGATAATCAAATATAGCCTGCAAGGAGAGAGCCTGGGCTGTGGTTAAAGGTGGAACAGATTTTGCAACCTAGAAGGCCCACACCCATTTCCTCCAACATTTTTTTCTCTTCTTTCCTCCTTCATCTTTTTTAGTCAATAATAAACCTTATCCAAAACTTCAAGTTGATTCCACTTCATGCCATCCTGATCAGATCAATCATACTAATCCAACTAATTGGATGAGTCCCTTTAAAAGAACCAGGGCCTCCTTCATGAAATCTAATACAAAGTACTGTAACAGGAAGCCAGGGAAATCTAATGCAATAAAATGCACCTGATCAGATTTAAGAACATTAGTGGCCCTTCACTTATAAACAGGAATCAAATGACAGAGGAGGACAAAGCTAAAGCAGAAGGGTTCATCATTATAACAGGGTTTTGCAGCAAGAAAAGCAGCTAGATTTAGAAATTACTGTCCTGGATCTTGAGCACATTGAACATCTGGTAGTAAAGGATCAGGGAGTCTTCAAAGTCTCTTATAATCCCAGCAGGCTAGAAACTTTGTTCTACAATCAAGGGTTAGGATACATGCCACACAATTGTCATCTTTGCAATAAAATCACACACACACACACACACACACAGATGCAGAGTATAGCCTACCCCAGTTTAGAAAGAAGTTTAGGTGGCATTGGCTTCTTGTAGCATTTCTGGATCAAATTAGTGGTTTTCAATGATCATTATCCTTACAAGCTAGATTTTATTTAAATTGTATATCTTAGCAAAAAAGAAAAAGCAGAATATATCAGACTTTCAGATGATCCTTAAAGTCTTTTCCATATCCAAAATTAAATGAATTGATTAAGTACTTATATTCCTGGATAACTTTGTTAGCTAATCATAATCTTATTAATTGAAGGGTTCCATAACTAGGTGGCAATTTAAGACTCAAAGACATGAAGAGTAGGATAGGGATCAAAGAGAAATGGGGACATTCCAACCCAAAGCAACCCCAGCTTCTCTGGTTCCCCTAAAATGCAAGCCATAAATCAATTTCATTGACGCTTTTAATATTTTGGGGGAGGAAGGATGCTTCCAGCTTCTTTTATTTTATTTTTTTCCCAGGTTTTTGCAAGGCAAATGGGATTAAGTGGCTTGCCCAAGGCCACACAGCTAGGTAATTATTAAGTGTCTGAGACTGGATTTGAACCCAGGTACTCCTGACTCCAGGGCCGGTGCTTCATCCACTATACCACCTAGCCGCCCCTTCCAGCTTCTTTTATACTTTTTTGTCTATATGAACCCTACATTACAGCCCAAATAAAGTTCAAGTTATTTATCACATTCAAGATGACTGTTCTCTTCTTCATGAATTCCAACAAGCTCTATCCCAAGTTTAGACTGGATTATATCCTCTGCATCTCTCAGAAACTTTGTCTCTCTTGGAAACTCAAGTGCATTTACTCCTTGAAGCCTTCCCTGATCACCCCAGTTAGTAGTGCTCTCTCTGCCTCCATCTTTCTTGAACTTTGTGTTCATGTCGTGACCCTCAAATTGAATATAAACTCCTAGACTCTAGTAGGAACTGCTTCATTTTTTTCTTTATATGCCCATTCTTTGCACTTAAATATTTGTTGAATTGAGGTAGACTAAAGAGCTTAGGATCACAAAAACTGTGTAAGATATCATAGATGTTCACTGTTAGCCAAGCCTAGAGCAATTCCTAGTATAACCATTATAGTAAAGAAGGAGATTTTTGAAATTAAATTTTATTTTTATGTGCAAATAATTCACCTCTCTCTTCCCCCTCTTCTCCAATTAAGCCCAGGGAAAGAAAAACAAAACCCATGTTACAAACATATAGTCAAAAAAATTTCTGCATTGACCATGTTGTCGACTGTTTGTGTGTGTGTGTGTGTGTGTGTGTGTGTGTGTGTGTGTGTGTGTCCTGCACTGAGTCATTTACCTTTCTATCAGGTTTTAGTTAATATGTTTGATCATGAGTCCACTGGAATCATGGTTGGTCATTATGCTGACTAGAGTTCCTAAGTCTTTCAAAGTATGATACTGTTGTCAGTGTATATACATTGTTTTTCTGGTTCTGTTCACTTTACTCTGCATCAGTTCATAAAAGTCTTTACAAGTTTCTCTGAAACCATCCCCTTCATCATTTGTTATAACACAATAGCATTCCATCATATTTACATAACCCTAATTTCTTCAGCCTTCCCTGACAGGCAACCCTTCAGTTTCTTTTTTCTTTTTTTTTCTTTTTTTTGCAAGGTAATGGGGTTAAGTGGCTTGTCCAAGGCCACACGGCTAGGTAATTATTAAGTGTCTGAGTTTGGATTTGAACCCAGGTCCTCCTGACTCCAGGGCCAGTGCTCTATCCACTGCCCCACCTAGCTGTCCCAACCCTTCAGTTTCTAATTCTTTGACACCAAAAAAAGAACACCAAATATTTTTGTACAGTTTATTTTGCTTAGTACTAATCCCATCCTTCAATTAATTCTACTTTCTCCCTTTTCTCTTCTATCTTCCATTGAGTGAAATGTATTTCTGAACCCAACTGGGAGTGTATTCTTCCCTCTTTGGATCAGTTCAGTTGGGCATGATGTTCAGCGTCAGCAGCTAACCCCTCATTTGTATAGACTTATATTTGAAAATGACCATTGTGGGCGGCTAGGTGTCGCAGTGGATAAAACACCGGCCCTGGAGTCAGGAGGACCTGGGTTCAAATCCGGTCTCAGACACTTAAATTACCTAGCCGTGTGGCCGTGGGCAAGCCACTTAACCCCATTGCCTTGCAAAAACCTAAAAAAAAAAAAAAAAAAAAATGACCATTGTACATTCTAAGCATTGTCCCATAGTCCCATCAGGACTAGGAAGTTATAGGAGGGGCAAACCTGTGATTTCATTGCAATTCCTTCCAATGAGATGAGTATTTGCTTAACATCTGGTGAAAAGCCCAGGTTCCTGAGAAGTCAAGCGACTTGCCTGGAGACATAATCCTTGTGGGTCAGAATTGGTACCTGATTCAAGGGGAGAACACCTCCAGTAGGATTACTTGATTTTTAAATTTGGGGAGGTGACAGCAATTAAGGGCAGTTTATAGGGAAAGCTATAAACTGAAGGCTATCGGAGCTTCCTTCCCCAGCCTCACCCAAGGACTATGACTGGCTCCCCACTCCCCACATTTCCATTAAGCTTTTAGTTTCTAGCCGAGACACAGGTCCTGGCTCACAAAAGACACCACTTATTGAGAGCTGGTGGATTGCACTATTGATTCGGTGCAAAAACCTGTTAGCTCACAGCGCTGACTTCTGGGGAGCTGCAAAATGATAGGAAGCCACGAAGCGTAATTTTAGGGGGGAATGTCCCGAGCCTGGAGCTCTTCCTTCTGCCCGCCCCCTCTTCTTAGGGGGACGAGGCCCTTCCTCTCCGCGGCGAAAAAGGCTCTGGGAAGCGCATTTCTAGCCCACCGCACCCCTACTCTTTAATGAGGAGGGAGACTTGAGTCATCCTCCCGACTCCAGCTCGCTGCCCCAGGGCCAAGGCAGGGTCTGGGAGCAACTCCCGGGAAGGTGAGCGGGGGGCAGGAGACGCTTGGGGGAGGAGAGAAGGGCTCCGGGGTGGGTAGGGGGTGGCCGCCCCTTTAGCGGCTCAGCTGGGCGGGCAGAAGCGAGGCCGGGCGGAGGCGGGGAGGGGTAAGAGCTGGGGGGACCCTGACATCCCCAGGGGCTGGCTCCTCCGGGAGCCGCCCGGCCCCGACTTGGCGGTGGGGAGACCCGGGGTCTTAGGCTCTCGGGGTTGGGGGGTCCTAAGAGGCACAGCCTCGGTCCGGGACCCCGGGGGGCGCCCCGAGCCAGCCTTGCAGCCCGCAGCCCCGGCCCGCCCCCATCCTGGACTTTCCTCTCCATCTAGTGGCCACAGGGACCATGTCGACCGACACCGTGAGCTCCATCACCAAGGATCAGGTGGAGAGGCTGGAGGAGAACTTCAAAGCCAACAAGCACCCGGACCCCCAACTCGCTGATCTTCATCGCCGCCGAGGTTGGTCTCCCGGAGAAGGTGACCGAGGTGAGGCCCCCCGCCTGCCCCTTTCCCCAAACCCAGGCTGTGGCCCCTCTCCTCTTTTCCTCCTTCCCTGGCTTCTTTATCCTAGCTGGAGTCACCTTATCATTTCCCACTCCCTTATCTCCTCCGCTGCACCCCCGCACCCATCACCGCCACCCTGGCTCCATCTTTCGGGATCACCACCCTGGCCCCAGGCTGCTCTGCCCCCAAATCTGAGGCCTCTCATACTTTGCCTTTCCTCTCACCCACTTTCGTTCCACAAATAGGTACCTATATGTGCCAGGTCTGGGTGGGCAGGTGCTGGGGACACAAGGACAAAAGTGGAACTATTTCCTCACTCCAGGGACTACAGGCAGCAAAAGTTCCTCGGAGGGTACCACGCTGCCCTTTCAGACAAGCCTCCCTCCTCCCCACCTCTCCCCCACTCCTCTTTTATTTATATTTATTTTTTGCAAGGCAAATGGGGTTAAGTGGCTTGCCCAAGGCCACACAGCTAGGTAATTATTAAGTGTCTGAGGCTGGATTTGAACCCAGGTACTCCTGACTCCAGGGCCGGTGCATTATCCACTGCGCCACCTAGTCGCCCCTCCCACTTCTCTTTTAAACTGTCATCTCCCCTGCTCCTTCAGGTCCTTTTTCTGCCGGTGGTTTAGCCTTTTTTCTTCTAATCTTTGCTCTCCCCAAAGTCCAGAGTTGGGTCTTCTTCCTTTGGACAGTCGGCCTTCCAGACAGAAGCTGTTTCTCTTCTATCAGTGGGTTTCCCAGCTAGGTGGACTCTCCTTTGCAGCTTGCTGCAACATTCATACTCATGGTCATTTCCATCATCTTCCATGCACGATCTCTCAGCTTGCTGTCCTGCCCCACTTCTGCTGCACCCATTTCCAGTGTCTGATGTCTTTAAGTATATTACTCTGGATGTTCATAGAATTAGAGGTTTGAGATGGGAAAAAACCCTATAGCCTAAGGAAGGCTAAGCCTAGATGGGTTTAAATAGCTTGTCCAAGGCTACACAGCTGCTCAGACAAAAAACCCAAGTTTCCTGCCATCCAGTCTGTCCAGCACAACACACTGTACTTTAACTTAAAATAATCCAAAATTGTATCTGTTGGTATACCAACACAGATAGAAGAAGGAGGGGAAAGAAGTAAAGAAGAGGAAAGGAGAGGAATGTGTTCATATCAAAATATTTTTAGCTAAGGATAGGTAATCAAGTAAAGGTAATTCAGTTCAGGCCAACAAGCATAAATTAAGCACCTAATATATAGAAAAACACTGTGGTTGGTATAGAGAAAATGATAAAATAGAATATTCTTTGCCCTCAAAAAAAGAAATTTGGGAAGAGTTTTTAATTTATATTTTATATTTAAATTTATTTTATTTTTATTATTTATTTACTTATATCTAATAAATAAATTTTAATTAAGTATATTAAAATTATACATATAATAAAATGTGTTTACATATAATTATTAAGTATAATAAAATTATATGTATATAAAGTATGTAATCTATGCATATAAGAATAAGGTAATTGATAGATTGAAGGAGGCCAAGGAGAGATCAGAAAAAAATTTGTTCTAGAAATACATGAAGAAAAAGGGAATATTAACTGCTGAAGAGATCTAGAAGGACTATATGGCACCTGATTGGAGTCTTATTTTTTTTTTGGTTTTTGCAAGGCAGTGGAGTTAAGTGACTTGCTCAAGGTCACACAGCTAGGCAATTATTAAATGTCTGAGTCCAGATTTGAACTTAAGTTCTCCTGACTCCAGGCCTGGTGCTCTATCCACTGCACCACCTAGCTGCCCTTTATTGGAGTCT
The DNA here is from genome assembly GCF_037893015.1 of Macrotis lagotis. Taxonomy (NCBI): domain Eukaryota; kingdom Metazoa; phylum Chordata; class Mammalia; order Peramelemorphia; family Peramelidae; genus Macrotis; species Macrotis lagotis. The sequence continues at coordinate 161,195,211 of NC_133660.1, forward strand.
TGGAAGAAAGAGAAGTGTGTTTTAAACATGTCTGATGTTTCGAGCTGATCCAGTCTATTGTTTTTATTTTATAACCAACCATAAAGTTACAAAGACCCATCAGTCATCTAATCACTAATTTTATAATCTGTTCACCATTTCATAACATCGTTACTGAGGACCTAGCTAGTCCCTGTGACATTTTGCCTAATGGCAGTTTTATTTTCTTCAACTAATATTAATAGATAAGCTAAGTCTTCATATTGGGTTCCCTGACTCAGAGTGGTTCAGAGAAACAGAGGCAATAACAACAGTTAAGTCCTTTGTAACCAGATTGCTTTGTGTTTCTAAATGCTCTAGAATAGATGAATTCTAATTATGGAGGGGTAGACTTAGACTAATTGCCCCCTTTGGTCCTGTGATTTGTTTATAAAGTCTCTTTGCACTTCTGAAAGTTGCTTAGGGCAGAAGATGAAAATAGCTACTTGGCTAGTGCCTTCCTTTTAGGAGATTCCTCTAAATCAATCAATGGAAAATAATGGTTGGGTACCCGATGGGACCCAGGTAGGAGCACTGATTTACTGTGTGAACCTATACAATCAATGCCCCACTCACTCATCTGAAAACATGAAGAATAAGATTGAACCATGTGACTTTTCAGGGGTTGTTTACCATCTTGATATCTGATTCCATTTGCCCTTCAGCACTGAATGATAATTAATTATATACAATAATCATAATAACATCTTTATGTAGAATTGTGGCATTTGGATGGAAGAACAAGACTGCCTAGCATGGAGCTTTGTGTTCAAATTTTGTTTCAGTTACTTCCTACATGTAGGACTCCGGGCAAGTCACTTAATCTCAATCATCCTCAGTTTCCTATCTTCAAAATGGGCATAACAGTAGCATTTGACTCATGAGGTTATTATGAAACTCAAAGGAGAGAACATATGTGCAATATAGAAGCTAACTATTAGCTTTAACAGTCACAAATCATTTTGTGGTCACTGTTACACTGCGATTCTCTGAGAGCAGGATTTGTTTTTTAATTTAAAAAAAATCTGGTTTTGCTTTTTTTGTATCATCAGAGCTTAACACAATTCTTAGCACATAATAGGCATTTAATAAAATGCTAGTTGACTGACTTGAACCTCACAGTATTCTTCTTAAGTAAATATTTTAAGTATATTATCCTCATCTTATAGATAAGGAAAGGAGAAAAAGGAAAATATTATAGATAAAGAAAAGAGACTAGTAAAGGTTGAAGGCAGACTATCCATACAGATCTACCTAACCTCAGGCTCAGCACTCAATCCATTATGTCAGGCTTATAGACCCAGTAATAATTGGCAGAGGGATACTGGTTCATCTCCATGGTGAAGTACAAAATGGGTCAGTCTGTTACATACTATTTTATAGACGGGGGATACAAAAGACTAAACGGAGCAGTGACATCCCATCATCACAGGCTGAATCTATTCAAATTGTCCTAGAAACTTAGTGCCTCTGCCAACAGCTGTCCATTGATTTATGTCAGAATCAAGCTATATTTAGTCAGTCCATCCTGGGGCTAGACAACTGTGTCAAGATTTACCTTGTTGATCATTTTCTTACATGTGAGTCAACAAGAAAGCAATTTGTATCTGCCTTTAGCAGATCATCCATCTATAATATTGATTGAAATTTCTTTTGAAATGTTTTTTGATAATTTAATTTTTTAATTTGATCATTTAATCAACAAGAATTTAATAAGTACCTACTATTTATCACACACACTGGGAATATAATAACACAGGCTAAATATATTTTCCTGGAAAATAGCCTGATGAAATTAGTTTTTTTAAATCACAGACTCTGTTGAGGGGGGGAAAAAATGACTGAGGAGGCAAGGATTTTCCTTCTCTTAGAGACAGATTCTGACTGTGTCTGTACAAAGTAATGCCTGAGGTACTCTTCCAATCTATGATAAGCTCACATTAAATAATCTATGTTCCCTACCCCCAAAACACATATACTTTTGGTCTATCAGTTCAGTTAAATACACATTTATTTAGGACCTGCTAAGGTACTGGAGGTTCTGGAGATAGAGCAAATTAGTGACCCGCTAAGAAGTTTACATTCTTCTATAACCCCCTGTCCCCAGATACCAGTGATCTTATCTGTAACATATAGATAATGGTGATTGGAGACATCGAGGTTGATACAGTGGAGGGAGTACTAGACCTCAAGTAAGAAAAATCTAAGTTCAGCTTCTCTCCAAAACATTGACCAGTTATGGGGTCACTTTATCTCTCTGTCTCAGGTTCCTTATCTGAAAAGTGGATATAAAAATAGAATATAACTCAGAAGACTTTATAAGCCTTAACTGAGATAACACTTGCAGGATACTTAAAATGTTATATAAATGTGAGCTTTTACCAGGTCAAGTTTCCTGCCACAGTAAGAATGGAAGGAGTTTGTGTGAAAACTGGTGGCCAAAAGAATAAACTATTTGAAAATGAACTAGGATTTTCTCTACTCCCTGCCCTGTCAACCAGCAGGCAATATAGAAATAACACAACCATTTCCTAACCCTCAGAGGAATGGTGGGAAGAAATGATCAAGTAATAGAAAACATTCCACAAAGATAAAGTAGCTAAACGATCATCTGGAAGGTTTGATGAATTAGCTCCACAAGGATGGGGGAGAAAGTGTTTCATGTAGTTCCTGGTTCATAGTAGTCCTTTAATAAATGTTTATGACTAAAAGCAAGGAGCCTGTTCGTAAAAAAAAAACAAAAAAAAACTTTCTCCTTTGATAATGGAAGCTTAATTGAAAGTTTTCCTACCTGGGATGACTACTAAACCAAGAGATGTGCCAAGAATCTGTTCTCTACACAGATTAAGGAGAACAGAATATTTGCACCCATTTGTCAAGGTTGCATTCAAATTCTACAGTTTTCTCCTTCACAACTTCCTCATGTAGAACAACTGGCAGCTCAGAATAGTAAAAAAAAAAAAAAAAATTCCAGGTCATACTGAAAGTGGTGAGCTGAATTGAAGAGCGAGAACGAGGGGCACGAATTCTTTCATCAGATATCTCAGGAAGATAATTTATAGAATCACAGAATCTGAGAACTGCTCCAAACCATCCCTGAATAAGAATCCTTTTATAATCTAATGTATGCACTGGAACATTTTACAAGCATTTAAGTTCTATATTTGTGGTAGCCCATATCAAATTCAATCTACCCCACTTCTTTTTAACCTTCCAGTTTCCTATATTTTGTTGTATTTCAGTTGAACTGTGGGTTTATAAAAATGCACTCGGAAGTAACTCTGTGTCTATCATACACTACCACATTGTATGTATCTGCTGAAAAGACTGTTCCATTTTCTCGTCCGTGGACCTCCTCTGCCCCCAAATCTGAAAAGGTAGTTCCATTGGTCTAGGGAAGCTGAAATATCCTGGTTCTTCCCTTCCACTTCTGCATGAAGAGGAGGAGGAGATGGATTAGAGTGGGAAGAAGGGATTATGGATGGGTTCAAGGGACCCACTCCCAAAAAGGAATTGCTAGCCACCAAATACATCATATTTCTGTGTTCCTGAACAACTTATTGAATTTCCTTGGTGTCTCAGTGTCCCCAACTATGAAACAGGAATAACGATAATAATGCCTAGCCCATGGAAGTTCAAATGAAATAATATTTGTAAAGTACTATGTAAACATTAACTATTATTAAAAAGTAAGCACATTTGTAAAGTGTTTTGTAAACATGAGCTATTATTAAGAAATAAGTAGAACCTAGTATTTTGTTCTTTGGCTTCGTCCAGCATGCCAGGCTGGATCCCCTCCCTTTAACTTCTTAAAGAACTTTCAAGATCTGCTGCCACAGAATAATGGGCACAAGCAGACAACCTACTCACTGCCTCCTTCCGTACTTGCTGCATCCTTCTCTGCTTGATGGCTCTCTTTTCCAAAGCAGGCCGACAGGGAAACGTTGGGTACAGGTAAGCCCAGAGCAAAATCTGTCCTAGGTTACAATGGTCTATCAAGAGCTATCCTTCTGAGGACTTTTACCTGTGTTATCCAATTTGATCTTCACAAGAATCCTGAGAAATTGATCCTATTATCCTCACTTTAAGGTTGAAGAAACTGAGACAAAAGGCTTAAGCATCTTGTCCAGAATCACACAGCTTGGAATTGTCAAAGACAGATTTTGAACTCTGGTCTTCTAACATCAAATCTGGGTAGGGGATTTGGGTGGGAGATCTTCCTGATCTATGCCACCACTATCCCATTTTACAGATGAGTAAACTAAAACCAGAAAGGTGGCTGTGTTAGGAATAGTTTGTCTAGTGTCTTGCAGAGATTTAAGTAGTACTGCTGAGATTCCATTCCGGATCATCTAACTCCAAATTCAGTGCTTTTTTGCCAAGGCCACACCATCTACCTTTCCTTCATTTTCCTTCCCATATACATGTATACAGCCCCTTTTCTGGGTGAGAAGAGATTATAAATCCCAGGGTCTTTAGGGATTTACCTCTCTTAACAAGACAGTCAATGTGAGAGAAGTCTGAATGACTATTTCATATGTGAATGCACATGTTTCTGTAGTTTGTTCCATTTCCTCAGGAAGTGCTGGTTGAGATAATAACCATTTTTAGTCTGACAGACTAATTCAGGTTCATGATTTCATGGATTATCCCCTCCCATCTATCACTTAGGTTTTAAAAGAAGTAGCTTCTGGAAATAGTACTGAAGTGACTTGTTAATTATCTGACCTTGAGCAAAAAAGAAGTGGTGGGACTTATAAATAATAACATCTAGGCGGCTATTTACTCACCCTAACCATAGGACCAACTTGATTCTGACTCAACACTTAAGCAGGGATTCTTAACTTGGGAACTATGCATTTAAAAATGTTTAATAATTATATTTTGATCTAATTGGTTTCCTTTTATAATCCTATGTATCACATGCATTTAAAACATAATTTTGGGAAGGGGTCCATAGTCTTCACCAAACTGCCAAAAGAATTCACGAACCAAAAAACGTTGAGAACTGCCCTAAAGAGTTACAGATTTCTTACTTATTCCTTATCTTCCCTATGCTATGTTATTTCCTTTCTTTAAAAATTGTGATGTCATCATGGACTAGAGATGCTACTTTCATGAGGGCAAGGAAGGACTTTGTGTTCCCATGAGTTATCTCTGAGATGCTTCCTCCAACACTGGTAGGAATGTTAGGGTAAAGGCAAGAGCCAAGAAAAGTGGGGGAAGGAGCCTTGCATAAGAGTCATTACATCAAAATTCAGTGGGCCTAACTATATAATTAGAAATATCATTTCCACATAATTCCCATTAGGAGAAATGAAGCCCTTATTTCACTGTGAGAAATCAGTCATTTTATCATCATGAAAATAAGAAAGGCTTTATTTACTGGCCTTTATTTACAGGACATTTTGCTTAGATAGGGCAGAGTTCCCTGCCTACAATATAAAGTAGATGTGTGTCAGTTAACTTTTCAGTACTCCTGGGAAACTCATAATTAAGAAGAGTTACTCATCTGCATCAGCAGGGGAATTTTCATTCTGGGATTTCCCTATAAATTCAAAGTCCAGATGACACCCATTCCCCCCATCCAACACACTCACCCCAACAACATCAACATCTAGGTTAAAAAACCTACTGGGTTAAGTCAAATGGAATTGCACAAAATCCTAAACCCAGTAACTCAATCTCTCTTTTTTTAAGTAGATTTGGGGAGAAAAAGCTGGGAAACATTCTCATCAGTCCCTTGAGATGTAGAAAAGGTCTGTTCTTTTCTATTATTACCAACTCAAATCCAATGTAGCTGTCATTGTCCTTTAGAGAAGGGCTCTTTTTTTTAAACTCCTCTCAATACTTTTGGGCCCAGTCCCAGAGCTCAGTGAATTTGGAAGTTTCATCAGTGCAAGAGCTGAAAAACAAAACTCTCCTTTAGGAAAGAAAAAGATGTTAGCTACTGAGATGTAAGATGCTAGCTGAAAAAGAAAAATGTTCTTCACAGTCCCTTCTCATTTATAGGGTCTGATTCTCTTCCTCAGAGTAAATAAATCCCTCTCAGTGTCTAAGGGTAATGAGGACATGCATTTATGAGCAATCAAGGGATAGACTTTCTTACCCAAGGGATGACAGAACACAGAATAGGCTGGTAAGGCCAGGAACCATAATCAGGATCAATTTAAGTGAGTAATTTAAGTAATTTGAATCTATTCTAGGTGGGGGGAGGAGCACACAGTGTGCTTTACTGGGGATAATTTTGAAGGACTAAAGCTAGCTTATTAAATTTCAAACTCATTTGATTTCCAGATAGCCCTCATCCTATCTGTTTTGGTATTGAAATAGAAATGATTTGTATTTTCTTTTTTTTCTTCTTTTTTTTTGGACTGTTAGTGGCTCACTCATGGAACTACAACTCTGGTCCATATTGAAGTTTCTACTAGTTAAGGCAGATTGGTCATAGTCTGCTGTAATAGGGTTGACATCCCAGAGGGATGCTCTCTGCAAAAAGGCAAATTAAATCTCATTGTATTAAAGTGGGTCATGATATCAAAAAGGATCCCCAGCCTCCCAGCATTTGATTTTCCATGTGTGTGTGTGTGTGTGTGTGTGTGTGTGTGTGTGTGTATGTGTGTGTGTGTGTGTGTGTGTGTGCAAAGGTACCATTCTGCATCTGTAAAACTTTATCATTTTTTTCAGCTGTAATTACTTGAAGTCTAGTTTAATTCGGCCTGCTCCCATTAAAGAACACTTCTCCCACCCCTGAAAATAAATCAAAAAACTATTTCAAGAAAAGTTGGCTATGGGGGTGGCTAGGTGGCACAGTGGATAGAGCATCGGCCTTGGAGTCAGGAGTACCTGAGTTCAAATCCTGTCTCAGACACTTGATAATTACCTAGCTGTGTGGCCTTGGGCATGCCACTTAACCCCATCACCTTGAAAAATCTAAAAAAACAAAAACAAAAACTGGGCTATACCAATCTCATATTAAGGTATCAAATCAATAGGAGACTTTAATATTTGGTGTTATAATTTAATAAAGGCACCCCAGTGTTCCAGAAAGAAAGCATCTTATGAATTGGCTTGGACAATGGAAATTCTAGTTTAAGGGTTGGAAAAAGTACTGGGAGACATCTCATTAGGAGCCTTTCCCCTTTCAGGCAATAAAGTTAGTGACTCACCTGTGTTCATCTATCTTTGTGCCTCCCTCAGGTCTAGTAGAATGCTGCCGAGGTAACAGGCATTTAATAAATGTTTTTGAACTGAATGGAACAGCTGGGGCAACCCTAGAGTCACTAACTGTTGCTCATTTTTGTTAATTCTCAGATTCCCTCTTCCAGGTGTCTGCAGCTAACAGCCCCTCCTTAGCTGCTCAGTCTGTGCTTTTCTTGTGTCTGATTATTTTTCAATCTGTAAATCTAGGAGGCAAATTGCTCCAGAGACAGTGTCCTAGGCCCTGAGTTTTGGGGACATTTTATGTTATTACCCCATTTTTGTCCAGTATAGTTTCACACACACACTTGGTTCACAAATACAGCTAATATTTACTAAACTGTGAGAATTTTTGGATGCAAACTAGATTAGGGCAAGTTTCTGATAAAAGTTGTAGTGGATGAAGAGGCTGACTTTGAAGTAAGGAAGATCTGGGTTTGAATCCTACCTCAAATACCTAGGAGCTATGTGATACAAAGTCACCTGCCTTCTCAGTTCTTTAGTTTCCCCATTTATAAAATGAGAATTATTGCTATCACCTACCTAATTTTGTTATGATGATCAGCAGGATAATGTATGTAAAGCACTTCATACTTTTTAAAGCATTGAACAAAATAGGAATTATCATTTTACTCTTTGGATAGCATTCAGCAATCCTTGGTTCCCCTGTTCTAACCAGTTCTCAGGACTCTTCTCTACCACTGACAGATCATTCTTCTTACTGGACTTTGCTACTCCTACTCTAGGCTCAGGCTGAATTCTTAGAGAATCCAAAGTGTATCTTTTTTGCTTGGTTTTGTTTTCCCTGTCTGGACCTCAGTTCCACTTCCCTTTTCTTTGGCTTCAGGTTAAAACTGTTATCTTGGTTATGACCACCTGAACTACCACCTCATCTCTGTCCCTCTGGACTTCATCCCCTGGAAATCCCTGACAAGTCTTTCATCTGATTGTGGCCACTCAAGCTTTGAGGGTACATGGTGTCCATTTCTTGAATTGAATGATTTGCCTATGAATAACAGATCTTAAATGTTTTGATAGTTAATGGAAGGGAGGTGGTCTTATGGACATTTATTCCCCTCCAACCACATCCAGACCTATAGTCACCATCTTTTTGGAAAAAATGACTCAAAATAATTCTGTTTCTTTGAGTAACTGTAGTTTTTTGCATTTCTCCCCAGAAATGGTTCAAGCAGCGACTGGCTCAGTGGCGGGAATCTGAAGGCCTTCCCTCAGAATGCCGTTCTGTTACAGACTAAAGAAGATGACTAGGAGACCACCATCTCCAATCACACCATGAAGATTGTCTATTATTTCTTTACTGGGTTTAGTCAAATTATTTTTGTTTTGCAGTGTAGTTTTTGTATGTCCAACTGTTAACCGTCCTGCTATTTAACATGATGTTTTATTTTTTAAATGTATGTATTAATAGAAAAGATGTCATATGAAGCTCTCTGCAACTTAAAGATAACAAATGGCTTAGCTGGGAAAGTAATGCAGTAGGTGGGCTGGTATATCATAGCTCATGAACAGGTCATCCTCACAGTGTCTCTCTCTCTCTCTGTTCAAAGTTTATTCTTTACTTATACCTCACAGTACTAACAATGGCCTCCTACCAGTTTCTCTGTTGAAAAGAAAGAGCTGGGAGTGGGGGGAGGAATGCCTTCCAAGTCTGCTTTACAAATTAATTTTCCTTATGTTCAGTTCAACTAAGTGGATACAGTTAAGTATTCTCAAGGCACCTAGATTATGAAGCAGTTTCCAGGACACTGGATGCATTAATTTGGACAAAGCCCAGTTAGGTGGGAAGAACCCAGAAAACTCACAGCTGTCCAAAAAAAAAATACTTAAAAGGAAAAAAAGAACAGCCCTGAATGAATTTTATTTAAACACATGAATTAGATTTATTTAGCTAAATGAAATAAACTTATTTTGTCCTGAAATGATATTATTAATAAAATCATAACTTCTTATTGGAAATACATCGTTTTGTTGCACTTTATGGACTTTTAATGTGACAATTAAGTACTTGAGATTGTGAAGGTCTAGGAGAAGACTGGAATCATCCAAAAGTGTGACCTTCAAGGGTGGTCAAAGTGAAGTTTCCTCATTTGGGCCCATCTCAGTGGAGAATTTTCCTTTCTATGGTCCTGTGTTTGTGGTGCAGGAATCAGAATCTTCTGCTCTTACAGACCTTCTTACAATTTGGGAGGCCAGAGAGGAGTGACAACTGAGGGTCCCAGAACAGTGTTGTGTATGAGAGAACACATACTTTATATGAACCAAGACTTGGAGGTGATTTGGCAGAAAAATGCAAATGTTAGCACCCCATTTCCTTGACCCCTAAGACATTTCTAGGAACTTTATTAGATCTGGAGGGCACTCTTTAGTTGGTTATATCAATCAATTTTCCAGGAGAAGGTGATATATTTGGGAGTTTCAGGAAGTCTTTGGAGATTTTAACTAACATATTGATCAAGAGACATTTCAGCCTCTAGGTTTTTCAGTCCACTTGCAACACTCTTTGTCTAAGAGCCCCACATAGGAAGAATCCTGTTATATGGCATGGAGTTTTAAAATGCCCCCAGCATACCTTTGAACTACTGTTTAACATGCACAGACTATGTTTCCAGTCATTTAGACTAAAAAATGGAAAATACAAAACATTGGCGTTTTAACAGAATACAAATGTTTACAAGACCTTATTAAGCAAGCCTGGCGTGTTTTAGCTTGTATGCCTTCAAGTAATTCATCCATAAACAAATGTACAGAGTCCTGGGGTTTAAATTGAATAGAATCTTGGATCTGGCATGTTTCCCTGCACAACCCCATCCGTGGTATTCAGACCATCTGTCTGAACATAGGGCTGGGCCCCAGAGGGCCCTCTGCAGAAAACAGGAGAATGACCAAGTCAAGAATAAAAATCAAATAAACACAATAAATACCTAGTATTACAAGAATATCTAATATTTGCAAAGCACTTTCTCAGCCACATAGCAACCTTGTGAGATAAAAAGAGCAAAGTTTGTGATGCTCATGTAGCAAAAAGAAGAAATATGTACAGGTAGCCCATACCAAATTACTAGCTGTCATGGAAGGGAAGGGGGAAAGGAAAGGAGGGAAGTAGAAAAATGTGGAACTCAAAAGCTTACCAAAAGATGAATGTTGAAAACTATCTTTGCATGTAATTGGAGAAAATAAAATAACATTCAAAAAATTCAATTAAAAAAACTCAATTAGATCTTTCCTTTAAAAAATCAAAACCAAAAAAAAACCAAAAAAAAACCAAGATAGATCTTTCCTTTAAAAAACAAAACAAAAAAAAACAAGAGAGATCTTTCCTTTAAAAAAAACAAAAAACTCAATTTATATATATATATATATATATATATATATATATATATATGTATATGTATAGGTTCAGTGACTGTCTAAAAGCCATGTGATGAGTGAGAAGCAAAACGTGGACTAAAAATCAGAATGCTTTCCCTCCAATTTCAACCTTCTGTTTGGGATTGGAAATTCCACACATTTGGAATGAGGAGAAGAAAAAGCTAGGCATAGCATCCCAGTTCAGGAAGGGCATCCTTTGTCACCAAATCTTTGCTTGTTTTATTTATTTGAGCAGAAGGGTCTAGGAATTGTGCCCTTGCCTGGCATGTGATGAGGAAGAAAGGAGAATTGCAATGAAGGCCCATTCTAGTAGAGCGAAGTCTCTAGTGGAGTGTTCCTGGGATCTGTCCCAAGTCCTAAGTCTATTAAATCACAACGTAGATGAAGGTATATATAGTTTGCTCATCAGATTTGCAGAAGCCCCAAAGCTTGGAGCTGGATGAACAAACCATGCTTAAAAAAAATCTTTACAGGTTACAGTGATCAGTTGAAGCTAATAAATTTAATAGAATAAATGTAGCAGCTACACTTGAAAAAATATGAAATGCATAAGTATAGGATGAGAGCAATATGACTAGACAAGAGTTTATGTGGGAAAAAACTGAGAGGATTTAATAAAATCCACTCAGCTTTGGAACTCCCTTTCTGGAGCTGAGCTGTCTTGACTGGTGAATGGGGAAGTGCAAACTCACTCTATTCTAGGTAGCCAACCTCTAACAAGAAAATCCTTCACATTTTGTCCAGTTGCCCATTAATCATTTTTCCATTTTCCCTGCTGCCATATCGCCCATTTTCCTTTTAGCACCCATACTTTGCACCCCTTGCTTTGGGCACTGTAACCAAATCACTACTGCTATTGCTTCTATATAGATATTTAAATCAACTACCCTATGTATTAACTCACTATCCCTGTAACTCCCCAGACCCAAACTTCCTTCCCTTACTGTTGTTGAGTTGTTTCAGTTGCATCCAACTCTTCAGGACCCCATTTAGGTTTTCTTGGCAGAGATAACTGGAGTTGTTTTCTTCTGCAACTCATTTTTTTAAAATTTTAGAAAGGTTTTATTTAAAGTTTTACAATTTTCCCCCCAATCTCCCTTCCCTCCCCCCAACCCCCAACAGAAGGCAGTTTGCTAGTCTTTACATCATTCCCATAGTATGCATTGATCTAGGTTGAATGTGATGAGGGAGAAATCACATCCTTAAGGAAGAAACATGAAGTATAAGATAGAGCAAAATTACATAAAAAGATAACAGTTTATTTGAAATTAAAGGTCTTTGTTCAAACTCTACAATTCTTTCTCAGGATACAGATGGTATTCTTCATCACAGATACCCCAAAATTGTGCCTGATTTTTGCCCTGTTGGTATGAGCCAGCCCATTAAGGTTGATCATCACTCCCATGTTGCTGTTAAGGTATACAATGTTCTGGTTCTGCTCATCTCGCTCAACATCAGTTCATTTTGCAACTCATTTTTACAGATAAAGAAACTGAGACAAATCAGTTTAAGTGACTTGCTCAAGTTAACATAGCTAGGAAGTGTCTGAGACTGGATTTGAACTCAGGGCTTCTTCATGCAAGGCAAGTGTTCTATCCACCACATCACCTAGCTGGTAGTACTATTCCCCTATATATGTTGTCTCCCCCATGAGAATGAAAGTTCCTTTAGGGTAGAGACTATCTTGGTTTTATATTTTGCCGTAAAGAGGACTATGAGGTATGGCCTAACTCATCCCATAGTTCACATGAAACTCCTATTGAATTAATCTTGTCAAGCAAAACCAAGAGAATTGTTACACCTGCCTTTAAAAAAAAGGCATGACTCACTTGGAACAGCTCCTTAAGAACACACACCTGGGGACTAGATGTATCACCTAGTGGAGAAAATTTGGCAACCCCTGACCAATAGCTTCTGAGTGGGAATCTGCATTAAATATTTGCTTTTGATTCAAACTTGTGATTTCACTGGTATAGAACTCTTGGTGTGGAAACTTCTTTCACTGATGCAGATTCACAACTCATATATAAATTTTAGTCTTAGAGAGATGTTTGGGACCATAAGAGGTTAAATGACTTGCTTATAGTCAGCTAATATGTGTAAGAGGTAGGATTTAAAGCCGGATCTTCCTGACTCCAAGAATTCCTATCTACTGTTCCAGACTGAGGGGCAGATAGGTGGTGAAGTGGATGAAGTGCCAGACCTGGAGTCAGGAAGACTCATCTTGAATTCCAATCTGGTCTTAGATATTTACTGTTGTGTGAGCCTGGGCAAGTCACTTCAGCTCATCTATAAAATGAGTTGGAAAAGGAAATGGCAAACTATTTTGGCTATCTTTGCTACCTCAAATAGGTTCATGAAGAGTTGGACACAACTGAAACAACTAAACAAATGAGTCCATAAACTTGAAGAGCAAAACATTCCTCCATATTTGGTGTCTGCAGTAGAATTCCTTCATGTTTATTGCTCTTGGGGTCAAAAAGGAGAAGAGAATGCAAAAGTTTGATGGTTTCCAGGAAATTCACCCAATTGAGAATTGTTTTTCCAATGAAATATCACAGAGATTCTTTTAACTTTTAACTTTAACCACACTCAAAACAAAAAAAGGTAATTTGGAAGTCCAGGTCTCAGACCTAAATTTTGTTGCCTATCCTGAAAAGGAAAGCAATCTACTTGAACCATTGTAGAGGGTCTCAATTATCATGCTAAGGAGATTCTTTTTTATACTAAAGATGATAAGGGACTAATAATAAGTATGGAGGATGGAAGTGACAACATCAGAATTATGTAACAGCAAAATTATTGTGCCTATTTCACAGAGAATAGGTTGGAGAAGGGAGAGAGAAGGAAGCAGGGAATTAAGAGTTAAGAGGATATTATAATAGACCATGTGAAAGACAGTGAAGACTTGACCTAGAGTGGTAGTAGTAGTCTGAATGGCAAGAAGGGGACATGAGAAACAATATAAAGGTAAGATCCAGAGGACTTAATAGATTGCTTTGTATGGTTGGGGCACACTGAAGGCACAACTCTGAGCAATTATGGGAGAATGATGCTATCAAATGAAATAGGGAATTTGGGAGGAAGGGAATGAGTTCAGTTTAGGACATACTGACCCTGGCAGGACAAAAAGGCAATGTGATATGGTAGAAAGAAGGTTGAATTTAGAATCAAAGTTTCAAATCTCTACTCATTTATTTAATATCTGTGTAACCTTAGAAAAACCAATTAACTTTTTAAAAATTTAATTTAATTTTGCTTTCAGTTCCAAATTCTTCCTTCACACTCTCCCTCCCCAACTCTCTGAAAATGTAAGATAAATAAAACTTGTTCTTAAATATGTCTAGACATGCAGAACAAATTTCCACATCAGCCATATCTCTCAACCCCCTACCCCCTTCCCAAATAAAAAGGCAAGAAAAAGGAATAGAAGAAACCTTGCTGCAATCTGTAATCTGAGTCCATCAGTTCTCTTTTGGGAGGTAGATAGTATATTTAATTATGAGTTTTGGATTTGAATTTGGTCTTTATGTTGATCTGTTCCTAAGTCTTTGAGAGTTGATTATCTTTGCAATGCTGCTGTTACTTAGTGCATATATATTTGCCAGGTTCTGCTCACTTCATTTTGCAATAGTTCATATTAATCTTCCTAGTTTTTCTTAAACCATCCCTTTCATTTCTTACAGCACTATTGTATTCTATCATATTTATATATTATAACTTTTTCAATTATTCCCCAACTTAGTTCCTAATTCTTTGCCATCACAAAAAGAGCTGCTATAAATATTGCACATTCAATTCCTTTTCTTCTTTTTTGAATATCTTTGGGGTAGAGATGCAGTAGAAATATCACTGGATCAGAGAGTGTGCATGGTTTAATAGTCTTTTGGTCATAGTTCTAACTGCTTTCCAGAATGGTTGGACTACATTACAACTGTATCAACAATGCATTCACATATCTATTTTCTCATATCACCTCCAACATTTGTCATCTGTTTTTGGTGATTTAAACCTATCTGATGGGTATAAGGTGGTACCTTAGAGTTGTTTTAATGCTTTTTCCTAATTACTAGCTATTTAGATCATTTTTGCATATGACTATTCCTCCTTCCTGAAAACTAACTATTCATTTTCTTTGACCATTTAATCAGTTGGAAAATAGCTCTTATGCTTATAAATTTGGCTCAGTTCCCTATAAATTTTTAGAAATAAGACCTTTATTAGAGAAACTTGCTGCAAAGATTTTTTTCATTTTCCTGATTGTTTTCTAATTTTAGCTACCTTGATTTCATTTGTATAAAACCTTTTTTACTTTTATATAATAAAAATTAACCATTTTATTCCTTGTAAACCCCTCTGTCTCTTGTTTGGTCATGAACTCTTCCTCTAATTATATGTTCCCCAATCATATAATTTCTTCTATGCTCTAATAAGTTACTTATATCACTCTTTATGAATAAATCATGTATTCATTTGGTAAAGGGTGTGAGATATTGGTCTATGCCTAGTTTCTTTTAGATTGCTTTCTAGTTTTCCCAACAGTTTTTGTTAAATAGTTTGTTCTTACTCCGAAGCTGAGATCTTTGGATTTATGAAATACTAGGTTGCTATGCTCATTTGCTTCTGTAAATTATATAATTAATCTGTTTCATTGATCAGCCTTTCTATTTCTTACCCAGTTCTTATTTCGATAATTACAGATTCGGAGTATAGCTAGAGATTTGATACTTCCATTTTATTTAAAAAAATAATTCCCTTTATAATCTTGTTAATTAACTTTTAGGCTTTAGATGATTCACTGAAAATGAAGGGAATGAACTGAATAACCTCAAAGATATCTTCTCTACATTCATGTTCCAATAATAACAATAATGTTTGTCCTTCAGTCCCAAAGAAGACCATGACATCAGGGAGGCTATACCATGACAAGCACATGAATTGGATCTGAGTAAGTTATCAGTCTTGCTTTCTCCTCCAGAGTCATCTGGGTCCAATGGCCAGATGTGAATCAGGACATCTGGAGATGGCCTTGGATGTGGGACAATCAGGATTAAGTAACTTGCCCAAGGTCACACAGCTAGTAAGTGTCATAATCTGGATTCAAACTCCCATCCTCCTGATTCCAAGGTCAGTACTCTGTCCACTGCACCATTTAGCTGCCCTATGATCCTTTAATTCAGATAGAGACAAAGGCCCAGATCTCAAAGGAGAGATTAGGGGTAGGGTCATCTGCACTGAGATTGTAACTGAACCCATGGGAATAAAAGAAATATCACCAAGGGAGACAGTGTCAAAAGAGAAAAGAGGTAGATCTCTTATAGTCCATACCCTATATTATCACTCAGCATGTGTAAATGGATCAAGGGATAAGTAAAAAAGACTTTCCCCTGGCAAAAATAAATTATGAAATAGGTAAGGAGAAAACCAGGAGGCAGCACCACCATGGTTGTTATGAGAGGTTTTTGTATTCAGAAAAATGCTGTAGCCAATAGTATCTAATATCACAAAAAAATCAAAAATGTTGAGAAGTTAGAAAAAACTCCACATTAAATACATGAGTCAGAAGGCAAAACAAATTTCAGACAGTTAAGGCATAAACATTCCTTAAACTGAAATGTTTCAGTCCAACTGGATACAAAATCTTAAGATTTCAAAAATATAAAAATCCTGGGAGAACTGATTCAATTTTTGGCTTTCATTAAATAATGACAAATGGTGGGTTGCTCTCCAGGATAGAATGGATGGAAAGAACAGAAAACCATAAGGTGATGTGTCATTTGGATGCTTATAAATCAGGCAATTTATTGTAACTTCAGAGTTTTGCACTAAGACTAAGCCAAAAATGTACTTTGACAATTAGAGAGAACTAGGACAGTAGGGCAGTGTGGTAGATAGAGCATCAGCAAAGAAGTCAGTAGAGCTGAATTCAAATTCAGCATCACTTACTAACTGGATGATCCTAGGCAAGTCACTTAATCCAAATAACTCCACCCTTCCCCCAAAATTAGAGAAAATGATGATTGAAGTGCCTAAAATATCACAAGGTAATTATGCAATTTTTAATTCACAATGGGGGAGTAGAGGGAGGTCCACCCCAAAGTACCTGAAAAAGTACTTGGAGAGCAACCCACCATTATCATTATTTAATGAAAGCTAAAAACTGAATCAGTCCTCCCTGATTTTTTTGTATTTGTAAAAGCTCAAGGTTTTGCATCCATTTGGACTAAAATATTTCAATCTTAGGAATGTCTATGCCTTAACAGTCTGAAATTTGTTTTCCCATCTCATACATTTAATGTGGAGCTTTTGGTCACTTCTCAGCATTTTTAAAAAGTGAATATAGGGTACATTCAGATTCTGTAGGAGTTTTTGTTTTGTTTTTCTTCCTCTGAATGTAGATAGCATTGTCCATAGCAGGTCTCAAAGGCTGTCCTACCTCTCTGAACTGCTGAGAGGAGCTGTTTCTATCAAGGGTGATCAACTCACAACATTGTTGTTAATATGGGCAATGTTCTCTTGGTTCTGCTCCCTTCATTTAGCATCTGTTCCTATAATTCACTCCATGCTTTTCTAGAGTGTGATCATTCATGGTTTTTTAATAGAATAATAGTATTTCATAATATTCCTATACCATAACTTGTTTAGCCATTGCCCAACTGATGGGTATTCCCTTAATTTCCCATTTCTGCCACTACAAAAAGGACTACTATGAATAATTTGGAACATGTGAGACTTTTCTCATTTTTTATGATTTATTCTGGATATAGGCCTAATTTTGATATTGCTGGGTCAAAAGGTATGATCAGTTTTGGAAATAGTTCCATATCATTCTCCAGAATGGTTGGATCAGTTCACAACTCCACCAACAATTAAGCTTGGGTGTTGGGGGGGGGTGCAAGGCAATGTGGTTAAGTGGCTTGCCCAAGGTCATACAGCTAGGTAATTTTTAAGTGTCTGAGGCTGGATTTGAACCCAGGTACTGCTGACTCTAGGGTCAGTGCTCTATCCACTGTGCCACCTAGCCGCCCCAAAGTTTGGATTTTTTTAAAGAAAAATTGTGGGTTTTGTCATTTACTTTTTTCCTTGCTTGCAGAATAACACTTTTGTAATGGATTATAGATGAAATGTAAATTAACAAACTTTTCATCACAACATATTCTCTTTGCATTAATAAAGAGGTAAGGAACATAGATGAGACAACCTGATTCATAAAATTGCTATATTAAAAAAAATTAAGGTCAAGATAAAGCTGAAGAATGATATAGAGGTAGACAATCATTTTTCCTAGAGAGGAACATTAAGGTGAATATTTTGTGATTATGGAAGAAATTTTCTGTACCACCAGATAGCTTATTGTATTGCTAAAAACATGGAATAAAGGCGGCTAGGTGGCGCAGTAAATAGAGCACCGGCCTTGGAGTCAGGAGTACCTGGGTTCAAATCCGACCTCAGACACTTAATTACCTAGCTGTGTAACCCCATTGCCTTGAAAAATCTAAAAAAATTAAAAATTAAAATATGGAATAAAACTATGAAATAACAATAGTAATAAAAAGATTTAACCTTTAAATTGCATCCAGGTGGTACAAAGCATCATTCATCTCAACAAATGACTGGAAAGACTTTGAAGAAGAAGATGCTTCTTGTTCTTTGTACGTGGTGGACATCCCCCAAAATAATTAATTTTGAGGATGGAATATTTCATCATACAAAATCTATCATTGGAATAGAAACATCTGAAGACCCAATCTAGTTACAAATAAATGTATTAAGAGAAAAACTACTACAAGAAGGAATATTTTACTTTGCTTTAAGGATGATCAAATTCTTCACCACTGAGACTCCACATCCAATAAAAGCCTGGTTTGATAAGATAGGAGAAACTATGGTAAGAGCTGAATTGTCATTGCAGATAAAAATATGTCCAATTGAAAATTTTAGATCTTTGGAGAAAGGGACAGAGAAGGGAATATGAATTTATATATAGCACCCACTATATACCAGAAGATGTACTTTTAAAAAGTATTATCTCATTTGATCCTCACAAAAAAATCTTGCAAGGTTAGATCCTCACTCTACAGTTGAGGAAACAAACAGGGTTAAGTGACTAACCCAGGGTCACATAGCTTGTAATGTCAAATTTGAACTCATATCTGGCATTCTATCCACTATGCCACCTAGTTGCTCTAAAATAATGTTATTTTAGAACAAAGATTAGTATAAATTATGCAATATCATAGAAATCGTTAGAATTATAAAAATGGGCTTTTAAGATCATCCAAGCCATAAGGAGGTTGAATAACTTGTCTAAGGAGACACAGGTAATAAACCTAAGAAGAGATTTGAACCCAGATTCTATGACATCACAGTGATAGCGCTTTCCAATGTATTGTACATCTAATCTACTCATTACTTTTATTTATTTAATCTATTTATTTATTTATTTAGTTTTAGTTTTTATAGGGCAATGAGGCTAAGTGACTTGCCCAAGGCCACACAGCTAGGTAATTATTAAGTATCTGAGGCCAGATTTGAACTCAAGTACTCCTGACTCCAGGGCCAGTGCTCTATCCACTGCGCCACCTAGCCGCCCCCTACTCATTACTTTTAACATCAGAATTTAAAACAAAATAAAAGCAAATTAAGACATTGACTAAATAATCAGAATTATATAGTTGGATCAATTAAAACATGCAAAAACTTTTTTTAAAAAAATCATCTAATCTAATCATTTCATTTTTAGAGATGCAGAAACTTGGCTCTGAGATCTGCCCAAGTTCATACAAGTCAGTTGCAAAATCTAGGATTAAGAACCAAATCTCCTGTCTCATGGTCCAGTTCTATTTTCACCCCAACTGCCTTTTGTCAGTATAGTGGATAGAATGGGAGACCCAAAGAGTGCTTTCCACAGTATGTAAGAGATTTCTCTTCTTTGGCATTAGGATAAAAGGCAGAGGTGAGGAGCAAATGTCAAGGGTCATCTGCATTGTTTAAAATATCATTTGAGAGTCATATAAAATTATCAACTTAGAAATCCTAAAAATCCTAAATCAACTAAAAAACTCCTAGATTTAGTGAATTTTGAGCCCTACCTGAGGTTGTCTTGGAAGCACCAGACCAAATGAGGTTCCCAAACCCTGGTGTAAGGGTGGATGGAATAAAAAGTGCGTTATAAAACATCAGGAGTGGGCCAGAGTATCTTGGATCACAGAGGTCTATACCTATTGATGAGCCAACATATGATAAGAATAGGTAGTGAATATATTATATGATGATGATGTTTGTCTTTCATTCTTGAAGAGGCGATACCATGACAAGCAAGTGAATTGGATTTGAATGAGGGGCTACTGTGCTAAGTGTTAAGTCATCAGTCTCACTCCTCCAGAGCCATGTGGGTTCAATGACCAGATAAGAATCAGGACAACTGGCGATGGCCCTGGATGCGAGGCAATCAAGGTTAAGTGATTTACCCAAAGTCACATAGCTAGTAAGAGTCAAGTGTCTGAGGCTGATTTGAACCCAAGTCCTCCTGACTTCAGGACTGCTGCTCTATCCACTGTACTACCTAGGTACCCAAATATATATTATATATTACATATTATATATTATGAGATTAAAAGCTGTCTGCCCATAACCGGGGGTATTCTTGGGTATCTATTTTAGTTCAGGGTCAAGTCTATGCTCTGGTTCTCTTCTTGATTAACTGGAGGAGGGTAGGGCATGAGTAAAGTGAGGTTAGAAGATGCCTATCTATCACTGGGGGTATTCTTGGGTCCAGGGTCAAGTCCACACTCTGCTTCTCTTAACCAAGTTGGAGGGTAGGGCATGACTAAGGGTGTTGGACAGGCAGATGGCAACAGCCTGCCAGCCCAGGAATGCAACCATCACTACTTTCATTCAATTTTCTCAAGGCAACTGGCCTGATCTTGATCAACTGAATCCGGGTGCCTTGCCAATCATCTGTGTCAGAGCTCAGGCAGGTTAAGACCAGAGGTGTTCACACTTTTCTCAGAAATGGTTTATGGGCTCACTTCATCACTGTCAAGAATTGGATCCACACGCCCACACTTGTTGACCTTCCCCCTCCTTGGCTTCCTCTGTTAAACAAACCTGAGAATTTTCCTTGCTTTACCAGATGTCTCTTGAGTTAGTCATTTTCTCCTGTTTCTCTGTTTGAATAAAGCCAGTAGGATCATGCAGACAATAGGAAAAACGCTGAATTTGGAGTTCAGGGAATGAGTTCAAATCCTTACTCCTCCACTTTCTACTAGCATGACCTTTCTTTATTCTCATTTCTAAAATGAGAGAATTGAACTTAAGGGTGCTTAACTTTTTGTGAGTATGACTCTTTTAACAAGTGACATCTAGGGAACTCTTCTCAGAATAATGTTTTAAAATGTGTAAGAAAAGATATATAGGATTACAAAAGATACATCGGATCAGGTTCATAGCCCCAGTTTAAGAACACTTTTGGATTGGGTGATCCCTAAAGTTGTTTACAATTCTAAATCCTATGATCCTATAAACCAGTGACACATTTGTAGACACCCCCTTAGTGGCTATGCCTAGTTAGAAATCCCCATTGCCTCAATGAGACAGCCCAAGCTTGACCCTTACCCTGTCTCAAACTAAATGTTCCTATTAGACTGTCTGATAGTAACATACTTGAGAGTTATTTTTGACTTCAGTTTTCCAAAGCCTTTTCATTTTATATGCTTTCTACCATTTGGCCACAGTTCCTGAAAGTGCTTTAAAAAGCAAATATGAAAATTTCAAAATAAATTTATTGGACTAAAAAAAAGCAAATATGAGACTTTGTGTACTACAATCATATAGGTTAACCTTGTTTAGATCATTCTGACAGGAAAAGTATTAAATAAACTGGACACAAAAAGCAAAACAATGGGTCTCTGGGGTTAATTTAGTTGACTTCTAGAAGGATTCCAGAGAATTTAGTCCACTGAAGGGCAGATGGCATGCAGGGTATTAGTTAGCCAGAGATAAAGGCAGAAGGGGCTGCACAGTTTTTGGTTGCTTAATATGAAAGGTATGTGAAGTTCCTCCAGTTTCCAGCCTCTGTTTCTTGATGCTTCTAACAGAAGGTCAACTATAGAAAAGTTCAGTCTTGTTTAGAGGCAGGTCTGAGAAGAGTTGGACTGAGTTTGGCTGTATGCATTCGTAGGTGGAATAAGTGATGCTCTGCTTAATGTAAATCAAATCCAGGGGGAGAGTGAATTCTGAAAAGTCAACTTAACTGCGCAACTGCTGGAAGGTTCCCAGTTTCCCAGCAGAAGGAAAATACTGGCTTCCAAAGGAAAAGATAGGCCAACTGGCTGCTCTTTAACAGCTTTGAGAAGGAATCTGTCACACCTAAGTGCTAAATGGTTCCTTAGGGGCAACATCAGCCAACATAAAATAATCCTAGAAGAGACAGGGAGAGGGGAAATGTTGGTAACTAAAAATGAGTTGAGGCAACTAGATTGCTCAGTGGATAGAGCACTTGGAAATAAAAACAGGAAGACCTGAGTTCAAATGTGACCTTAGACACTTTATTTTTGCAAGACAATGGGGTTAAGTGACTTGTCCAAAGTCACACAACTAGGTAATTATTAAGTATCTGAAGCCAAATTTGAACTCAGGTCCTCCTGACTCCAGGGCTGGTACTCTATCCACTAGCTGCCCCCCTGAGACACTTTCTAGCTATGTGATCCTGGACAAAGCATTTAACTCCTTTTGCCTCAGTTTCCTCATCTATAAAAAATGAACTGGAGAAGGAAATGTCAAACCTCTCCAAGTATCTTTGCCAAGAAAAGAAAATGAGATCATGAAGAGTTGGACATGATTGAACAGCAACAAGAAACACTTCTGGAAGAAATATGATTTGTTGAAGTTAATGACTTGTGAACCTTCTTTAATAAAGGGAAAGTGATAACTTTTCTATCTATTTATAAAATTTAAAATTTGATGTGATTTGGAATTAACAAACAGTATTGATAACATCCATTGTTTCTAGAATCAATTACACACTATTAACCTGTCATTTAGAGTCTGGACAATTTGACTCCTAGCTACTTTTTCAGTCATACTATTCTCCTTCCTGAATTATGTTTCAGGGGTGAAAATGGACCAACTGTTGTTTCCTAACTTCCATCCACCACCTCCATTAATTCCTCCAGCTCTCCCCTTATACTGGATTGTACTCTTTCATGCCTATCACTCAGCATCCTTAACTTGCTTCAGTTTAAGTGCCATCTACTCCAGGAAGCCTTCCCTGATTGTTTTCTCAATTTCTAGACTATCTGCCTCCTCAAATTATGTTGCATAAGGAATATATTTATTGGAATGTAGTCCTGGAATCTTAAGTAGGTATTTCCCCAGGAACTACATGCTGAGATAGTTTTAGTTGACTTCAGTGCCAGCAATGACTTAGTTCCATAGTCTGGGAAGAAAAGAAGGGAATGGAATGTTAGAATTCTAGAGAGACGAGGTTGGAAGAGCAAGTATGCAACCTCTAGGTGATATAGTGGATAAAGTGCCTGCTGGACCTTGAGCTAGGTGGAGAAGCTTTGTAACCATCCAGTGATTATTCATCTCCCCTGCATCTGGAGCACTGAGAAATGTAAATAGTCAGTGAATTCCCTCTTATTCTGTGGCTTTTGTTTTAAAATTTCTACTCTTGTAGTTTAGGAAGTTCAAAGAGTAACAAAAAAAACCTTTTACCTTTTATCCCTAAGGGATGAAAAGGACCAACTTCCCTAGCTCAGTCTGAAGTGTTTATTGCAGGCATGTTTCCTTGACCTCATAATGCTTAAAGTAAATTGTCTTTGTTTTTCACTGCCCAGATGAAGTCAAAGTGAAGTTAGTGAAAAGTGATCTTACAAAAAAGGGCAGGGCGTTGCCCTTGAATAGAGGTGGAAGAAAAAATCCAAACCAAAAATATTTAGAGCCTGGAAGAAATAGGGATACACAATTCCTTTGTTACATGAAGTGTGGAGATGGTTCATATTATACTTGTATTTTTTGTGTATGTATACATGGTAATGCTTCCAATCCTGTGCCAACAGCCCATCTTCCTGCAAAGCAACTCCTATTGCATCCTGGCAACTAAAGGTTGCTACTGCAGCCTGCAGGTACTACAGCCATATCTACTGAATATCCAAAAAAATCATCAAAGTCCTTGGCACTGTCAGAGGGTTGAACATCAGAAATGTATATAATTTTATCAGTGACAATGGCATGAAAGAAGAAGCCTTACCACCATCAAGTTTTTTAAAAAATTATCTTATTCTGAATTTAAATAAAACAAACACTTCCATAACATAGTAGAATGGGGGGGGGGGGACACATGAAAATGCAAATCTATTACGTATAACTTTCTATTGCTTTAAAACATATAATCAAGTTATTATGTAACTTTCTTTTTTGTTTCCTTCCCCACTTCCACCCCACCACAGAGATGGCTATCATTAGAATTGTACCTTTGACCAAGGGCCTATTCCATCCTTTTGCAGCTGAAACTTTACAAGTATGTTTTCTTCTCCCTTTAGAATGTGAGCTTCTTAAGAGCATAGCCTGCTTTGTTTTTTTTATTTGTATCTAGAGGTTTGCACATAGGAGCTGCTTAATAAATCATTCATTCATTCATATTCATTCAAGTTTTATCCTAACCCCAAAGAGAATAGAATTTCCTAGAAAACAGACCTATTTAGTTTGTCTTTGTATTTCCAGTGATGCTTATTGTTGAATTAAATTAAAAGGCATTCCAACTACAACATGTGCACTTTGGGGAATCCATGTATTTATTAGAGTAAAATACATACATATATATATATATATATAAAATATATATATTATATATATAATATATATATAGGTTGCAATTCTCTGTTACGTTAATGTCATTAAATAAATTTTGATTTTCATTGCCATTCAGAGCCAGGAATGTTGCTTTCTCCATTGTCATATTTTTAACTTCTCCTATATTTTAAAATGATCTATAATTAACGACAATAAAACACCCTAATTCCAAGGGCTTTGTACCAATAGTGAATTGTGGATTGGAGTCTGATTTTAGTTTCAAGGTGATGATTATTTTTTTCAATCAAGTTCCCAACATCAAAGAATAGGGATTTAAAAAAAAAACAAACCTTTTTATTTTAATGACTTGGTATGGTTTGTTAAAATACTTTGACCTTTCTAGAGCTAATGGTATATCCATAGTCATTTGTTGACTTTCCAAAGAGTAATGTATAATCTTTTGTAAATTTGCTTTTATTTGAGGGGAAGAAATTTACCTAGCATAGCAATTTCAGGTAAATATCTCAAGGTCTTTTGATAACACTCAATCTGTTAAGAAAGAATTTCCTAGGACACTAAAAGTTGATTCTAAGGACAATGGTTTTAAAGAAAAAAATTAATGAGAAAATGCTGAGAAAGTATCTAGTTGCCCTCTGAGAGTTTAAGTCACCAGGCTGAGATGAATTATAGTATGGTATTAAAAGAACTTCCAAATGGAGTTTCCAAGCCAGCATCAACAATCTTTAAAAAATTCTGGGGAACAAGAGATGGGTAAATGTGATCCTTATTTTTGAAAGGGAAAGAAAAAATGGGTTCTTCAAATTGCAGACCTATGATCGTGATGTTGAAATCTTGAAAAAAATTATAAAAGAGATCATTTGAGAGCTCTTAGAAAGAGGAATAGAAAAGTTATTCACTATATGCTGGGCCATTGTCAATCATCTAGACTTTTGTCTTGCCACTGGACTTTGATGAGTTTGAAGAAGAGATCAAAGCTGATGACTTTCATAATTTATGAGCAAATCAAGACATCCCCTGCAATGTCATTGGTGACCTTGGTCTTATTATCTATCTGTTCCCTTAAATATTGTTGACCTAGGGGATATAGTTTTTAGATTCAAGCTAAACTTTTGAACAATGTTCCTTTAATGGGGAATGGAGGACCCAACTTTATATCTAAGACATGACTCCTTTCCCACCAAGTTCCAGTTTTGGGAGGGTTTTTTGGTAATAGTACCATCATACTTATTTTATTCAAGTATCATTTTGTTAAGGAGGAAAACCTTCCACTAGATTTAAGACAACCCCCCAGAACACACCTCAATTTGAAGTCAACATATCACAGATATTTCACAGAAATCATAGAAACTTAAAACAAGATCAGAGAAAAGGGAGATCAAGGGAAATGTGTGTGTGCGTGTGTGTGTGTGTGTGTGTGTGTGTGTGTGTGTGTGTGTGTGTATTCCTAACTTTAACAAATGAGCAATGAAATATATGTATGAATGAATTGAGAATTGTGTCCTTTTGTGAGATTGGTAATAAGTGGAAAGACTGATAAGCAAAATAGAATCTACTAAATAATCTGAAAATGGTTCTCTTTTCTCTGCTATTAGAGCCTGTTAACCCTCTAAGGGACCACTCATCTGGTAATTATATATTAGGTATGTACAAATATTATGACAATATTTCTGTCTAGGGGCAAATATAGAAAAGGTCAGGGCTAAGCCTAGGCTAGAAGGCATCTGATTAATGAAAAAATATATATTCACCTCTATATAGCTGTACACATGTGAAGCTCATTATTTGTGATGTAGGTTACTGTATAGTCACTAATTAAAAAAGTGAAATTTCATGTTTTTAGGTACCTTGTACTAATTCAAGTGCCAATTTTAGAATGAACACATACAACAAAGATATCCATTTCTCCAATCAATAGCAAAACAGACATTGGAAAAATGTACCAGGAGAATATGTAACAGACAATAGAGTAAGAGCATTCAGAATAAGTACCAATCCTGTTGAACTGAGCTAATAAACTCAGCTGAACCAAGAGAGTCTCAGATCTTACCAAGGAGAAACTTCCCAAAGTCTCTAGAGGAGCAAACTGAGAATGGGGACATGATGGAGACTTCTTCTTCAGCAACCTTAAGTGGAGTTGGCATCATCCAACTTCTCTCTCAAAGTTAAAAGCTAGAAGAGCTCCAAACTAAAAGCAAGAAAGAACCCAAAGTGACTCAAAGAAAGTTAAGAGCCTGATGAGACTGAAAAGCTTGAAGAATCCTACTCTTTGCTTTTTCTGCTTTTGCCAACTCTGCCCCACCACTTAGAGACTCGGGTATTGCTCTCTACTAATGAGGAGAGAGTCCTATATCAATGGTTTGGAGGACTCAGGTTATATGTTGATAATCAAGAACTTGTGTTAATAACAGAAAAATTCAATTCTAAATCAAGTCCAAGATTAACAGTACCAAAATCAGTTATTTTTTCCACCCATGGCAAGCCACACAAAAATCATTCTCAAATAAACTTTTTGAATAAATTCAGTTAGGAGATAAGGAACATAGTATACTATGGATGCAGATTATAGGACAACACAAGGCTAGAGGTGGGAGGAGGAGTCTAAAGAGTAGTTTCTCTGAGGTTTATGAGCCTTTTAACAGATTCCTATTTTATAACTAATTATTCTTGCTAACTAGGTGCTGAATCACGTTTCTACCAGCTGAAAGACTGAAAATACCGGGCAGCCAAAATTTTGATTCCCGGGGATAAAGCCTCAGGTGCCCTGCCCTAGTTATATATAATTCTGAACATTAATATATGTTAAAGATTTCATTGTCATTCAACATTCAACTAGAGAGACTATTTAGAAAATCTATTTAGAGCTGAAGGGAAAAAAAAGTTAATAAAGAGAAATATACCATACACTATTAGAAACAAAAGTCTAGACACACACACCAGACAGAAGAGCTGCTCTGGTCTTCCAAACTGAGTGTCGGGCCAGAAGACAAGAGAGAATCTTTGCTATTCCTAGCTACCTTGGCAAACATTGCCGTTCTTTTCATCCTCTCTCATAACAACTTACTTAGCCTTCTGGTTCTGTTATGACACTTTTTCCATAACAGTCCATGGGTAGATGTCTGAGTAGAACATAAGGAGCTGGCTTCTCCCTCTCCCTCTCCAGCACAGTGTAGAGAGAGATGAGTGAGTACTTCCAATGTTTGATCCAAAGGACAAAGACCTTGTGGAACAGTACAGCCTCTGACCCACTGTCCTCTCCCTGTTAACTAAATAAAAATTCTGCTTTCTTCACATGTGAATTTTAGTACATGTAACCAATCCAAGGTTTCAGTGTGTCTGCAAAAGCAAACTGTAGCATCTTATCAAGTTAAGATTAAAGGGGATGGAATCATATGATTGCAATACTTAAAAATTTAGAAACCATCTGCTCAAGTGTTTTTGAATGCTTTGCATGAAATTATGGTACCAGGGTGATTATAATGTAAATAAGGACTCTTGGGAGAGTGGGAGAAATCAATCCAGGTTGAATTGTTCCCTTTGGAACATTAAATAATGCTTTGTTTAATGGAAGGTCTAGGATTTCATCAGTTTAGGGGGAATTCAGGAAGGAAATTCCCTTTACCAATGCAGATTAGCAACTGTTATGCAATTGATAACCTTAAAGATTTGTTCCTGAGCAATAACAGGTTAAGATATCTAGGTGGGGTAGTAGAGTAAAGACCTGAGTTCAAATGCAGACTCAGATCCTTAGTAATTGTGTGATCCTGGGCAAGTCACTTAACCCTATTTGTCTCAGTTTCTTTATCTGTAAAATGAGCTGGAGAAGGAAATGGCAAATCACTTCAATATCTTTGACAAGAAAAACCCCATATGGAGTCAGGAAATTTGGTCAGGACTGAAAGGAATGAACACCAAATAAACTTAAGGTTCCATCCAGGTTCCCTTCAAATTCCAGGGAATCCACCTAATAAAAGTGAAAAGAAGCAAAAACAAAAAAACAAAGAAACTTAGGTCATCAAACACTTTCATTTCTACTGATGTGTTGATGGAAACTATGATATGATAAAGTAGCTAGAGAGCCAGCTTAAGTGTCAGAACCACCTGAATTAAATCCCACCTCCTTATAAGGAATGAATCACTTAACTTCTCTTTGTTCTTGTTGGTCCTATCTGACCTTCCATGACCTCTTTTAGGGTTTTCTTGGTAAAGATACTGGAATGGTTTAGCCTTTCTTACTACAGCTCATTTTACAAATAAGGAAACTAGGGGCAGTTGACTAGTGCAATGGATAGAGTACCTGCCCTGGAGTTGGGAGGATCTGAGTCCAAATCTTGAACTCAGTCACTTAATAATTACCTAGTTGTGTGATCTTGGGCAAACCACCTAACCCCATTGCCTTGAAAAAAGTAAAAAAAAAAAAAAAAACCCAACACAAACCCTAAAAGACACAACTACAGTAAGGAAAATTAGGCAAACAGGACAAAGTGACTTACCCAGGGCCACACATCTGGTGCCTGAGGCCATATCCACCAACTAGCTAGCCACTATAATGCTGCAATTAGAGTAGGAAAAATCTAGGGTACTCTCAACTACTCAAGAATCCCTAAAAACTGTGATCTTGTCATTGGCCAATTCTTTGTGACCTCATTTTGGAGTTTTCTTAGCATTAGAATAGGAGTGATTAGCCATTTTCTTCTCAATTTACAAATGAAGAAACTGAGGAAACTAAGGTAACCAGGATTAAGTGGCTTGCCCAGAGGCACACAGCTAGCAAGTGTCTAAAGCTAGATTTAAGCACAGGAGGATGAGTTTTCCTGATTCTATTCCACTATTATCACCTAGCTGCCCCTAATTCCTCCAAATATACATTATAGGTTCAGCAGCAAATATATAATCAATTTAGTACACACAGCAGTTCTGGAAACTTTCCTAAAACATTGGCTCTGCCTTACTTGAGAGTAAGTGACTGTAGCTCCTTCCAGGTAGGGAACCATGTTTTTCTGGTTTGCTCATTACCATGGTCAAAGATTGAAATTATAAAGCAATCTGTATCACCTATCTTAATATGCTACTCTTATACAAAATATGTGCTCCATATCACCAAACCTGATATGCTACTCTTATGCACCAAATTATAGTCAACAAGAATGACTATCATAAGCATTCTATTAAACTGTGAAATAAATATTTGTTGGACAGTTTAAGGAACAATACAATCAGGATTGTTGAGATATAGCAGTTATTAACAAAAAAGATGAGATAGATTTGGTCTCTTAAAAAAGTAAGTATGTTCACTGGACTGAAATTTTAATTTTAATCAAATTGAGATCCTGAGAAAGGTTCTTTTGATGATAGGAACTGATTATTCTGCTCCTCCTTCCTTCTCATAAAATGAACAATACATCTTTTCAAAGAATCAAAAGCAGGAACAACCAAATGTTTGTCAAGAGTGTTCCTCTTCAGTTTTCACACCTTTCATAACCTCATCTCCTTTCTCCCCCCCGGCCCCACATTTTTAAAGGGAATGTGTGAACCTAAGAAGCAATGAGGTATCTTAAAGACAGGAAGATGTCCTCTGATATTTAGTATCACTGTGTCTTTAGAGTGAATAATCTCATCAATTTGATGTGCCTTAGAACTAAAGTATCTGATAATCTTTGAGTCTCCAACACTCTTAGCAAATGATTTCCTCTAGTCCCGATTAGCTGTCCACCGGCATTATTCCCATGACCTTCCAGGCAGCTTCTAGGAAACCAAAGTCTTTGGGTTCCTGGAGGTGGGGGTGGGGGTGGGGCAGGAGGGGGGAAATAGTTGAAGAGCTGAGTAGCAGAGACAGTTGAGTGACAGGTTAGCTTTGCCATACTGTCAAAAGCTTGTCATCAAATATTACCATACTGACATTTAAATCAAGAGACAGGGTTAGCTTTACTACACTGTCATACATTTATTGTCACAAAAATACCACACTTCACCCAATATTATTGTAAGCCAAGGTACCTCAATTACATGAGAAGGACCTACATCAAGGTCTCCCACTATATACAGACCAACACCAAAAGTTGTTTCCTGTGCAGTCACAAGTTAAGTTATTTCTAGAAGAGGCAGTGAGAAGGATGTTGTAGCACAATGTTGCCCTCATTTAATCAACATAATTTTCATGTCATGTCATCATTCACTTGATGTCATAGTCTTCAATTTTGAAGGACAGCAATCAACCATGTGTCTCAGGCAATTCCCTATGATTTATTTACAAGAGTTGCAATCTGCCTTGGTGGAAATCTCTCCCACATTAGGAGTTCCCTACACTAATGAAATAATAAGTTATCCTTGTGTACTTGTGGTTAGAAGTTAGCCCTCAGAATTCACATGAGAACCTTCTGTTTAACATCTATCCACTACTAGTTGCATCTTTACTTGGGTGCTACATTGCCTGAAGGTTATTTCCACTTCTTAAATTCCTACCACGAATTAGGTCATTAGATTTTCCCCTTCTAACACATACATCTTATAAAAATTGGAAGTTTACTCATTTCCCCCCAGGCATGAGCTCTCATTTTATCTTGTCATCAAAACAAGAGGAAAAAATGAGTTTGGAACATAAGCTTGTGGTTTTCTTTTTTTCTGATGTGAAATTTCTGAGCAGTTGCATCCCACATGAGAAGTAATTTGCCTGATCTAAAGGGTTTGTCTTTTATTTTCCCTAGAGCATTTTTTTTACATCAGAAAGTATTTGTACAAGTTAGGTAGCTGTCATGCTACCTTTAAGCATTATGTAATAGCAATGATTTTTTGATTTTTTTTAATATTACACAAAGATAAAACTCCTCAATCTATAGCTGCTATACTGTGCAATTTAGCAGGGTTTGGGGTTAGAGAGCAAGAGAAAAGGTAGTAACAGTAAATTACAGGATGCAGCTGTGACAAAGGAATGTTCTGCTCTAGGTCAAGGGTAGAGAAAAGATGATAATGATTGGGGCTTCTCCTTTCCATGACTCATTACTGAATTCATTCACCCTGATTTAGAATGGGCCAGCACAAGTTGGAGCCAGACTGGACAGACAAGACTTGGAAAGCACAAATCCTCATTCATTTTAATTTTCTACACCCAGAAAAGACTTAGATCCTGAGGCCAGAATTTCTGATTCTTCATCCAGTGTCTGGCTAGGAGGATACATTGAATGGTTGTTTACACACTTTTGCCTGCTGAAGAGAAAACTCAAACTGTGCATTGCATACATCTTTTGGATTTAGATCCATCTTGTATCAGGAGAACTTTTGAAGTTGAAGAAAGTGGTAGATTCACCACTACAACCCAAAAAATAGTAAGGAAAGGGGTCTGATAGAAAAAGAATCATGAAGGTAGAAACAGTAAGATATGGCAGCAAATTGACTACATGGGGTCAGAGAAAATGAAGAGTCTGAAATAATGCTGAGGATAATAAACCTGGGAGACTAAAAGGATGGTAGTCCCTTTAATAGAAATAGAGAATTTTGGAAGAGGCAAATATTTAGGGAGAAAACATGAGTTCAATTCAGGCTACTGTGAGTTTAAGATCCCTTCATGACATTCAACTTGAAATGTCCAAAAGTCAGTTGGTGATGCAAGATTGAGGTGCCAAAGAAAGGCAGGTACTAGAACTGGGAGTTAGTTTCATAGAGATGAAAAACTAATGGAAGCCTATAAGGTTACTGAGAGAATGTGGAAAGAGAGAGAGAGAAGAGAGCCTAGGACAGAATGTTGGGGATGTTAGAGAGTGTGATATGGTTGATGATCCAGCAAAGGGAACTAGAAGGAATAGTCAGACAGGTAGGAGGAGGACCAGAAGAGAGTCATGTTATGAAAACCCAAAGAGAAAAGAAAGAGAGGAGTGGTTGGTTTTGTCATATCTGTCATATCTGATTCTTAATTATTCTATTAGAGGTTTTCTTGGAAAAGATACTGCAGTAGTTTGCCATTTCCTTCTTGAGTTCATTCTAAATGAGGAAACTAAGGCAAACATCGTTAAGTTACTTATCCAGGATCACACAGCTAGTAAGTATTTGAGACAAGATTTGAATTCAGAAAGAGAAGTCTTCTTGACTCTAAATCTGGCACTCTATCCACTGTGCCACCCAGTTGCCCTCAGAGTAGGTGGTAAATAGGGTCAAATGGAGCAGATTAGTAGAAGAATTAAGACCCATAAAAGACCATCTGATGGGACAATTGAGAGACCATTGCCCTGAATATAATAGTTAAAGAATACTATTTGACTTCCAGCCAAGATGGCAGAGAGAAGACAGACACTGTGCTAAGGTCTCCTGGTTTCCCCTCAAAAATACAATGAAAGAAATCTCTTAACAGAAATTCGATTGACAAAACCCAGAAAAAGAAGCTAGGAGAAGAATATCTACTTCAAGGTCTGTCTCAAGGGATTGTAGGTGAACCAGGAGCAGAGAGCAGACAGCCAGCACAGGGGCAGCAGCAGGGTGAAGGCAGAGGATCAGCCTTAGCTGTGGAGGCTTCAATGAGTGACAGTCTGAGGATCAACTTTAGCCACGGAAACTTTGGCTGGGGGAGTAGAGGTCTGGGGAGTCCCAGCCAGGCTAGAAGTCAAGTTCCAGCACAGAGAGTTGCCAGCACGGCTGCACATCAACCCCGGGCTGGGGGCATGAGCAGAGCCTTCTTCCCAGAACAAACAGAAACCCCCCTCCACCCCCTAAGGTTCATGTGTGGGCAACAGAGCTCCCTCAGCTGAAAGGGGAGAGTAACTACTTCCCCCAGGGCCCAGCCTATTGTTCAAGAACAATTTAGAACCTGCTGCCCCTGCTTCTCTTCACTCCCTGCAGGCCTAGGCAGAGGGCCTCAAACACTCCAGAGAAAGCAACCAGTACCCCCCTACTGACTGGCCTACTTGGAGCTATTAAGCCAGGTGAACAAAGCCTATATGGCATTCAAAAGCAAACCTCTGAGAGTCACCCCCTCCTCCAACACAAGACCCTAGGAAAATGAATAAAGGCCAGCAGAAAGGGGGCCCACTGAAAGCACAGATTCTAACCCAGAGAGATCTAGAACTTTTGAGGAGAATATGAATTGGTCTCCAACCCAGAAAGACTTCCTTGAAGAAATCAGGAAGGAGTTTAAAAATAAATTGGAAAAATTGGGAAAAGAAACTCAAGAGAAAATTAACATGTTGCAAGAGAAAATTAACATCTCGCAACAAGAAAACAAATCCTTGGAAAATACAATTGGACAAAAACAAAATGAGAATAATTCTCTCAAATGGGCAAATTCAAAAAGAAAATAATTCTCTCAAAACTACACTTGAGCAAATGGAAAACTCCTTCAAAAATAGAATTGATTAATTGGAAAAGGAGCTGCAAAAGCTACATGAAGAAAATTCTTCTCTAAAAAAAAGAATGGAATATGTGGAAGCTAATGACTCCATGAGACAATAAGATTCTGTTAAACAAAACCAAAAGATCGAAAATATAGAAGAAAATGCAAAATACCTCATCAGCAAAAACCACTGACCTTGAGAATCAATCAAGGAGAGACAACCTAAGAATTATTGGTCTTCTTGAAAACATTGAAGAGGGGGGAAAAAAGCCTGGACTTAATATTACAGGATTTAGTGATAGTAAACTTCCCTGGTATCATGGAACTAGAGGACAAAATAGTTATTGAAAGAATACATTAATCCCCTCCGGAAAGGGATCCTAAAAATGAAAACACCAAGGAATGTTGTAGCCAAATTCCAGAACTATCAGATAAAAGAGAAATCCCTGCAAGTAGCCAGAAAGAAACAATTTAGATAGCAAGGAGCCACAGTAAGGATTACACAAGACCTGGCTGCATCAACATTAAGGGATCGAAGGGACTGGAATGAGATATTCTGAAGAGCAAGGAAGCTTGAAATGCAGCTAAGAATCCACTATCCGGCAAAGCTGAGCCTTCTCTTCCAGGGGAAAAGATGGACATTTAACAAAATGGGAGACTTCCAACATTTCCAGATGAAAATACCAGAGATAAATAGAAAATTTGGACATCAAACAGGAGACTCAAGAGACACATGAAAAGGAAAATAAAGGGTAAAGAAAAAAACTGCTATTCAATAAGATGAAACTGGTTATATCCCAACTGTAAGAAAGATTCTTATAACTCTTAAGAATTATAGCTCTATTAGAGAGAATATACTTAGCCAGAAGTGAAGGACATTCATGACTTTTCTGTGACTCAGAAAGAATGATTTAAAAACAATACCTCCTTAAAAAGGGGGACACTAAGGAGACAGGAGGCTGAAGGAGATTGAATGGGGTAAATCTCATTACATTAAGAGGTACAAAGGACCTATTGCAATAGAGAGGAAGAAGGGAGAAGGTGAGGACTACCTGAATCTTACTTTCAGCAGCTTTGACTTAAAGTTAACATATGCACACTCAGTTAAGTTAAGAAACTTATCTTATTTCTCTGTCATCACATTCAACTGAGATCACTGTATAACAAGGAACCAATGTAAACATTAACAGAATGCCTTCTGTGGGGGGTGGGGGAAGGGAAGCAAGAATGGGGGGGACATTGTAAAACTCAAAATAAATAAAATCTTTCTTTAAAAAAAAGAAACTGGGGGCAACAAGAACGGAATTGTGTCTTAGGTGCTCTCTCATAAAACTCATAAGCTAAGGACTCTAACTAAATTTTTGAGAGACAGAACCCACAGAGGGAGCCAGTGAGGCAGTTCTCCTATTCAAGGTAACCTAGAAAAGAGCAGAAAGGCTCTGCTCCCCTGGGGTTGGAGGGGCAGCCTGCCAAAGGGGTAGCCCGCCAGAGCAAAAGAACTTCAGCCTCCCAGAGGCAGCCCCAGGGAGCTGGGAGCTGCGGCTCACAGCAGTAGGGGCGTTTCCTGAGCTATACCCTGGGGAGCAGCAGGCACAAATTGGGGGGAACAGCAGTAGACCTCTGTGAGAGCGAACACATGAAGTCCAGCCCTCAGGGCACACAGAGAGCAAAGTGGCCAGCACAGCTGAGTTCCAGGAACAGAAGCAGGTGGATCCAGGAAGCATGAGCCCCCAGGGCAGTAACCCATTGAATCTAGGGAGGGGAGTGAAGAGAGAGACTGCCCAGCTCTGTCCTCTGCCCCTGGAACAGGACTCTGGGGCTCTGACCACATTCAGATCCTGATAGTAGTCTAGCCCCCCGCCTAGAACAGCAGGGGCCCCCCCACCTCAGCCCCGTGGTAGAGGGGGGCACATATGGTCATTGACAGACAAGGAGGGAGGACAGAGCCTCACATACTGTGACTCTTGTGGGAGTGTCCCAAAAGCTCAGGAAGCACCCCAAAAACAGGTTTAGGCTGGGAAAATGAGCAAGCAGAGAAACAAGAGGAACACCATTGAGAAATATTTTGCATATGACCCCAAGAAGGATCAAAATACTCAGTCTGAAGATGAGGAAGCACAAGCTCCTGCATCTAAAGACTCCAAGAAAAACAGAAATTGGGCTCAGGCTATGACAGAGCTCAAAAAAAAGACTTTGAAAAATCAAATGAGGGAGTTAGAAGAAAAACTGGGAAAAGAAATGAAAGAGATGCAGGAAAAACATGAAAATGAAGTCATCAGCCTAGTCAAAGAAATCCAAAAAATGCTGAAGAAAATAGCATGCTAAAAACCAGCTTAGGTCAAATGGATAAAACAGTTCAAAAAGTTATTGAGGAGAAGAATGCTTTATAAAACAAATTGACCAGATGGAAAAAGAGATAAGAAAACTCTCTGAGCAGAACAAATCCTTCAGACAAAGAATAGAATTCAGGGAGATTGATGAATTTGCCAAAAATCAGGAATCAATACTTCAAAACCAAAAAAATAAAAAATTAGAAGAAAATGTGAAATATCTCATTGAAAAACCAACTGATATGGAAAACAGACTTAGGAAAGATAATTTTAAAATTATTGGAATACCTGAAAGTCATGATCAGGAAAAGAGCCTTGACATCATTTTCAAAGAATTACTACAGGAAAATTGCCCTGATATTCTAGAAGCAGAGGGCAAAATAGAAATGGAGAGAATCCACCGATCCCCCCCAAGAAAGAGATCCCAAAAAACCAACCACTAGGAATATTATAGCCAAATTTCAGAAACTTATCTTACCTTTCAAGTATTAAAAGGATAAAAGGTTAGGGGGGAAGGGAACTAACAGAAGGAAGAAGAGGCAAAGGGAAAGGGGAAAGAAAGGGGAAGGGATTGGATATAGGAGGGAAAGCATACTGAAAGTGTTGGTTTTCAGAAACAAAATACTGGGGAATATGGATAAAGTGTAAAAAGGGGGGAAATACAAACAGAGGGAAGATAGCATGGAGGACACTAAAGAGTTACTAATTATAACTTGGAATGTGAATGGGATGAACTCTCCCTTAAAACATAAGTGAATAGCAGAGTGAATTAAAAATCAGAATCCTACAATATTTTGCTTACAAGAAACTCATTTGAAGCAGAGAGATACATATAGAGTGAAGGTAAAAGGTTGGAGCAAAATATACTTTGCTTCAGTTGAAGTGAAAAAAGCCAGGGTAGCAATCCTTATCTAAGACAAAGAAGCTGCAAAAATAGATAGTGTTAAAACAGATAAGGAAGGAAACTCTATCCTTCTAAAAGGTACAATAGACAATAAAGTAATTTCAATACTAAATATGTATGCACCATTGGTATAGCATCCAAATTCTTAGAGGAGAAGTTGAAGGAGTTACAGGAAGACAGACAGCAAAACTCTACTAGTAGGAGACCTCAACCTCCTGATCTCAGATTTAGATAAATCTAATCATAAAATAAACAAGAAGGAAGTTAAGGAGGTAAATAGATTATTAGAAAAACCTAGATATTATAGACTTGTGGAGGAAATTGAATAGGGAGTACATGGCACTTACACAAAAATTGACCATGTACTAGGGCATAAAAACCTAATGATCAACTGCAGAAAGGCAGAAATAGTGAATATATCTTTCTCAGATCATGATGCAATAAAAATTATATGCAATATTGGGCCAGGGAGATATAGACCCAGAACTAATTAGAAACTAAGTAACCTCATTTTAGAGAATGAGTGGATCAAACAACAAATTATAGACAGAATTAATTATTTCATCCTAGATAATGACAATAAGGAAACAACATACCAAAACCTATGGAATACACTCAAGGTGGCTGTCAGGGGATATATTATATCTTTAAATGAATAAAATAGAGAAAGAGAAAATCAATGAACTAAATATTCAACTAAAAAATTACACAAAGAACAAATTAAAAACCTCCAATTAAATACTAAATTAGAAATTCTAAAAATTAAAGGAGAAATTAATAAAATCAAAAGCAAGAAAACTATTGAACTAATAAATAAAACCAAGAGTTGGTTTATGAAAAAACCAATAAAACTGATAAATCTCTGGTCAATTTGATTAAAAAAAGAAAGAAGAAAACCAAATTTCTGGTATCATAAATGAAAACTATGAACTCACCACCAATGATGAAGGAATTAAAGTAATAATTTGGAATTATTTTGCCCAACTCTATGTCAATAAATTTGGTAATCTGAGTGAAATGGACAAATATTTACAAAAATATTAATTTCCCAGGTTAAATGAAGAGAAAATTACCTAAATAACCCTATCTCAGAAAAAGAAATTCAACAAGCCATTATTGAACTCCCTAAGAAAAAATCTCTAGGTCCAGATGGATTCACTAGTGAATTCTATCAAACATATAAGGAACAATTGGTTGAAATTCTATATAAACTCTTTGAAAAAATAGGTGAAGGCAGAACTCTGCCTAACTTTCTATGACATCAATATGGTGCTGATACCTAAACAAGAAAGAGTTAAAACAGAAATAAAATTATAGACCTATCTCCCTGATGAATATAGATACAAAAATCTTAAATAAAATCTTAGCAAAACGATTACAACAAGTTATCAATAGGATAATACATTATTACCAAGTAGGATTTATCCCAGGTTGGTTCAATATTGGGAAAACTGTTAGTATAATTAATTATATCCATAAAATACTTATCAGAAATTATATGGTCATATCAATAGATGCTGGAAAAGTTTTTGATAAAATACAGCACTCATTCTTACTAAAAGCACTAGAGAGCATAGGAATAAATGGATTGCTCCTTAGAATAACAAGCAGTATCTATCTGAAACCATCAACAAGCATTATATGCAAAGGGGATAAGCTAGAGGCATGCCCAATAAGATCAGGGGTGAAACAAGGATGCCCACTATCACCACTACTATTCAATATCGTATTAGAAATGTTAGCTTCAGCAATAAAAGAAGAAAAAGAAATTGAAGGAATTGCAATTGGGAAGGAAGAGGCAAAACTCTCATTCTTTGCAGATGACATGATAGTATACCTAGAGAATCCCAAAAAAATCATCTAAAAAACAACTAGAAATAATTAGGAACTTTATCAAAGTCACAGGATATAAAATAAACCCTTATAAATCCTCATCATTTCTATATATGACTAGCAAGATGCAGCAGAAAAAGCTAGAAAGAGAAATCCCATTCAAAGTAACCTCAGACAATATAAAATACTGGGGAGTCTATTTGCCAAGACAGACTCAGAAACTTTTTGAAAACAATTACAAAATACTTCTCATATGAATTAGATAAGATTTAAATAACTGGGAAAATATCAACTGCTCATGGATAGGTCAAACTAATATAATAAAAAATGGCAATTCTACCAAAATTAAACTACTTGTTTAGTGCCCTACCAATCAAAATTCCAAAAAATTACTTTAATTAGTTAGAAAAAAATTGTAGGGGATGGCGTAGTGGCGTAGTGGATAAAGCACTGGCCTTGGAGTCCAGAGCACCTGGGTTCAAATAGACACTTAATAATTACCTAGCTGTGTGGCCTTGGGCAAGCAACTTAACCCCATTTGCCTTGCAAAAACCTAAAAACAAACAAAAAAAAAGAATACCATCTGTATACAGAGAAAGAATTGTGGAGTTTGAACAAAGAGCAAAGACTATTACCTTTAATTTTTTAAAAAATTATCTTATTATGTAATTTTGCTATCTCTTATACTTTATTTTTCTTCCTTAAGGATATGATTTCTCTCTCATCACATTCAACCTAGATTGATGTATACCATGGAAACAATGCAAAGACTAACAGACTCCCTTTGGTGGGGGGAGGGAAGCAAGATTGGGGGGAAATTGCAAAATTCAAAATAAATAAAATATTTCTTTATTTAAAAAAATGAGTACTATTTGAGTAGCTGATCAGTTTATGCCAGTAGATCTGCTCCTTCCTAATCTATGTCCCCATATCTCTTAGCTGTTCCATTCTCTCAAATCCATCAGAGAGAAGGCAAGAAAATGAACCTCAGTGATAGACAGGGAAAGATTTTCTCATCTTAAATCCCCTCCTAATGTGGAAAAAAAGTAAAGATTGCCATCTAGATATCTTCATATTCATGCCTCATTTTGGAAGGTCACATCAGACACATGAGAATACGTGCCAGGACCTCCTTGAGTAGTCTCTGTAGAAGCAAATTCCATAGAAGCAGGAGCAGGGAAAACCAGAGTGTGTTGTTAAGGAGTGAAGATCAATCTAGTCAGCAGTCAATCCACTCTCCTCTCTTAACATAAAGGATTGCTAGTAATTCATTAAGTGCCAAAGTTTATGTTTGGTTTGACAGATGTTGAATTGGGGGTTAGAGCATCTATTTAAAGGAGAAAACCACACACGCTCCATGGGCAATGCAATACCAAACACATGATCATAGCCAATGGAAACCGGCAAATTTATTTGTTGCAATTTCCAAAATGTTCTGCCTCTAGGCTAAAGGCTTCCTTTCAACACATTTTTTCTGTTATTCTATTCCATCTCTTCATGAAATGGAACATCTAAAGCCAAGTTACATCACTCCCCCAAGCTTTGCCAACACTATGTCCTACAATTCAAAACTTATCCTGAATATTCTTCTTTGAGGAACTCCAATTCCATGGTAGAAATTCAACTGGCAGAGGAGACCTAATCCATCTTATGTTCTTGGGGCAGTGCCTTCATAACTTTTGTTTGTTGTTGTTTGGTGGCAGAAGAAAGGATTATTATCCTGTGGGATCAGAAACTGAATGAAATCATGCTATACAAGAAGGGGTACCAAGGTATGGGGTGGAAAATCCATTTTGCCTAATATTGTTCTTCAAACAGACACTGGACATACAAGATAGGAAGCTTCTCAGCTAGGGGTGCCCTCCAGATGATACATTTTTAATGCGCATTATCACCTCACACTTACCAGATTGGCTGAATTAACAAAAAAGAAAAAGGACCAATGCTGGAGAGGATGTGGGAAAAACTGGGATACTAATGCACTGTTGGTGGAGTTGTGAACAGATCCAACCATTCTGGAAAGTAATGTGGAACTATGCCCAAAGGACAATTAAACTGTGCATACCCTTTGATCTAGCAATACCATTACTAGATCTATTCCAAAGAGATCATAAAAAAGGAGGGAAGACCCACGTTTTCAAAAACATTTATAGCAGCTCTTTTTGTAGTGGCAAAGAACTG
The DNA here is from genome assembly GCF_037893015.1 of Macrotis lagotis. Taxonomy (NCBI): domain Eukaryota; kingdom Metazoa; phylum Chordata; class Mammalia; order Peramelemorphia; family Peramelidae; genus Macrotis; species Macrotis lagotis. The sequence continues at coordinate 161,236,198 of NC_133660.1, forward strand.
GAAATTGAGGGGATGCCCATGAACTGGCGAATGGTTGAACAAAATATAGTATATGAATGTTGTGGAGTACCATTGTTCTGTGAGAAATCATGAGTAGGAGGACATCAGAATAACTTGAAAAGATTGTTGCTGAGTGAAATGAGCAGAACTAGGATAACATTGTATACATTAACAACACATTATGTGATGATCAACTATTATATGACTGAACTCCCCCTCAACAGTTCTATGATCAAGGACAATTCTAAGACTTGTGTTGGAAAATGTCATCCACATCAGGAAAAAAAACAACTACAGAGTCTGAAGGCAGACCAAAACATAGTATTTTCACTTTTTTTAAACTTGTTTTGTTTTGTTTAGTTCTGATTCTTCTTTCATAACATGATTAATATGGAATTATGTTAAACATGATTGCACATTTTTAACCTTTATTAGATTACTCACTATCATGGAGAGGGAAGGTAAGGAGGGAGGTAGAAAAATGTAGAACTCAAAGGTTTACAAGAGATGAATATTGAAAACAAATCTTTGCATGTAATTGAAAAAATAAAATAACATTCAAAAAAGTTTAATTTGCATTATTAATATTTTCTTCATCACTTTTATAAATCTAGACAATCTTCAAAACAATAAATTAAGACCTGATTTGTAGTATTTGCCCATTTCCAAGGTGTAAGCACTAACAGGTAAGATTTAACAGTGGGCTTTCAGGTTTGACACTAAAAGAACAGTCATGATTCCCATTGACTTCCTACATAGGGATATCTTTACAGTTATCAATTAGTTTAGCATGGAATAAAACATACTGTTGCGAGGCTTCAAAGTATAAAAAGAAGCTTCCACTATGCCCCAAGGGCAACAAAAATGTGCACACCCCTTGATCCAGCAATATCACTAGGGGTATACCCTGAAGAGATGATGAAAAAGGGTAAAAACATCACTTGCACAAAAATATTCATAGCAGCCCTGTTTGTGGTGGCAAAGAATTGGAAATCAAGTAAATGTCCTTCAATTGGAGAATGGCTTAGCAAACTGTGGTATATGTATGTGTTCTATTAGAAACCAAGAGAGATGGGAATTAAGGGAAGCCTGGAGGGATTTGCATGAACTGATGCTGAGTGAGACACGCTAACAGCAACATGGGAGTGATGATCAACCTTGATGGACTTGCTCGTTCCATCAGTGCAACAATCAGGGACAATTTGGGGCTGTCTGCCATGGAGAATACCATCTATATCCAGAGAAAGAACTGTGGAGTTTGAACAAAGACCAAGGACTATTAACATTAATTTAGGAAAAAAACCTGATATCTTATTGTCTGATCTTGCTATCTCTTAAACTTTATGTTTCTCCCTTAAGGATATGATTTCTCTCTCGTAAAAAAAGAAGCTTCCAGCCATCATTCTTGATGTTAGATGTGTCAGTTCCAGTAGTAACTGCTGGGTGGCAGAGATTAGGCTTTCAACTATCTCCCCCTATTATTATTTTAAGGATAGTTACTTAGAAAATAGCTTTATTAATACTCTCTGGTGTTTACAGACAGAAATCAGACACTATAGAAACATATTCCAAATTCTTACTTCATTCAATAACATCTTTTTACATAATTCTAGTCATTACATGATCTGGAATATTGGCAAAGTTGAGGGTAGGGAGGAAGGATAGAATTATGACAAGGCAGAGTACCTTTTTGCAGCTATGCTAGGTTCTTCCACCATCATTTTAATAGACTGTTGGGGAATTAGTAATATATAATACCAGTTACTACAAAGCCTCTTGACAGATTTGTAGAATTTGAAAGTGAAAAGGAACATCAAGATGGCAGAGTAGAGGCAACAACCTAGTTAATTTCTTTCAACATTCCCCTTCAAACACTAAAATAATGTAAATTAAATTCTGTAGTTTAGGTTGAGGCATTTTCTATCCAAGGATAACTTAGGAGGATAAAAGGAGAGGTCTGTGACACCAAGGTTAGGGATAGCTCATAGCTCATGCTGTGGCAATACTAGCAGTGGGCCTTGGAGGTGATTGTAAAAGCAATAGCAGCAATTTGGGGGAACTCTCAGCCCAGAAACAATAAGGGATTAGACAAATAGAAAGAGATTACAGGGCATCATTTGGCAGTTCTATTGCCCATACACAGCTCCTAATTGCAGTTCCAAGCTGCTTTTAACACAAATGAGTATTGATTGTACTTTTTAAAAATAAAAAAAGTTCTGCATTTAAATATAATTTTTTCAATGAAATTTGAAATTTACCTTGAGTTTTACAAATTTACCCCTATTCTTGCTTCCTTCCTCCTACCCTCCACAGAAGGCAGTCTGTTAGTTTTTATATTTGTTTCCAAGGTATGCATTGATCTAAATTGAATGTGATGAGAGAGAAATCATATCCTTAAGGAAGAAAAATAAAGCATAAGAGCAAAATTACATAATAAGATAATGGGGTTTTTTTCTAAATTGAAGGTAATAGTCTTTGACCTTTGTTCAAACTCCACAATTCTTTCTCTGGCTACAGATGGTATTATCCATTACAAATAGCCCAAAATTGTCTGATTGTTGCACTGATGGAATGAGCAGATCCATCAAGGATGATGATCATCCCCATGTTGTTAGGGTGTACAATGTTTTTCTGTTTCTGCTTATCTCTCTCAGCCCTGAATTCCCATTCCTTCTGGTTTCTTGTTGTTGTGGTTAATATGATTATACATTACTAAAATATTCTTGTTTAAGAGTAAACATAATACCCCATCCCCCACAAAAATATAGAACCTCATGAGAAGAAAGTAAAGAAAGAGAAAAAAATGTTACAATCTGTGTTCTGATACCATCAGATTTGTCTTAGGTGGATCACATTCTTTATCATAAGTCCATCACAGAAGTTACTTCCATATTTTTCCATAGTTTCTGTTGCTGATTATAATTCCCTCCATCAATTCTTCCCCCACTACCATATATTATATTTTCTCTCCCTTTCACTCTGTCCCTCTTCAAAATGTGCTATAGGATAGTTGAGTGGTGCAGTGGACAGAGCATGGGCCCATTGACCAAGAGGCCCCAAGCCCACATACCACCCCAGAGACCCAGCAATCACCTGGCCCCATGGTCCCAGGCAGGCCACCCAATCCCAGCCCCTTGCAAAAAGTAAAAAAGAAAATGTGTTATTTCTGACTTTTCTCTCCTATGATCTAACCTCTGCTCTATCACCCACATCCCCCCTTCCCCCTGTCCCTCTTCTCCTTTTTACTCTAAATTTCTATACCCTATTGTGTGTGTATGCTGTTTCCTCTCTGATCCATTTCTGATGAGAGTGAAGGTTCCCTTAATCCCCCTCGCCTTCCCCCTTCTATGTCATTGCAAAAGCTCATTGCAATATATATATATATATATATATATATATTTATATAATATACATATATATATATATATATCTTTCTCTTACTCTCATTCCATTTCCCTTTTAGCCATTGACTCCATTTTTACAAAATATTATAACTTCAAATTCAACTCTCTCCTGTGCTTCATCTATAAAAGTTTCTTCTACCTGCTCTATTAAATGAGAAGGTTCAGGGGCGGCTAGGTGACACAGTGGATAAAGCACCGGCCCTGGAGTCAGGAGTACCTGGGTTCAAATCTGGTCTCAGACACTTGATGATTACCTAGTTGTGTGGCCTTGGGCAAACCACTTAACCCCATTTGCCTTGCAAAAAACCTAAAAAAAATGAGAAGGTTCAAATGAGCATTATAAGTATCATTTTTCTATGCAGGAATATATGCAGTTCATCATCAAGTCCCTCATAATTTACCTTCTCCTCCAATCTCTATGCTCCACCCGAGTCCTGTATTTGAAGGTCAAACTTTCTGTTCAGCTCTGGTCATTTCAAGAGGAACATTTGAAATTTCCCCTGGTTCATTGAAAGTCCATCTTTTCACCTGGAAGAGGATGTTCAATTTTGCTGGGTAGTTGATTCTTGGTTGCATTCCAAGCTCTTTTGCCTTCTGGAATATTATATTCCAAGCCCTACAAGCTCTTAATGTAGTTGCTGCTGAGTCCTGTGTGATTCTGACTGCAGCTCCATAATATTTGAATTGTGTCCTTCTGGCTGCTTGTAATATTTTCTCTTTGACTTGGGAGTTCTGGAACTTGGCTATAATAGTCCTGGGGGTTGTTTTTTGGGGATCTCTTTCTCAGGGAGATTGGTGGATTCTCTCAATTTCTATTTTGCCCTCTGCTCCTAAGATATCAGGGCAATTTTCCTGTAGGGATTCTTTAAAAATGAGGTCAAGGCTCTTTTCCTGATCATGACTTTCAGGTATTCCAATAATTTTTAATTTATCTTTTCTGAATCTGTTTTCCAGATCAGTTGTTTTTTCAATGAGATGTTTCACATTTTCTTCTAATTTTTTTCATTCTTTTGGTGTTGAAGTATTATGTCTTGATTTCTTGCAAAGTCATCAGGTTCCTTTAGCTCCATTCTATATCTGAAGGATTTGTTTTCCTCAGAGAGCTTTCTTATCTCCTTTTCCATCTGGTTAATTTTCTTCTCAATAACTTTTTTGAACTGTTTTATCCATTTGACCTAAGCTGGTTTTTAACATGTTATTTTCTTCAGCATTTTTTTGGGATTTCCTTGACTAAGCTGCTGACTTCATGTTCATGTTTTTCCTGCATCTCTTTCATTTCTTTTCCCAATTTTTCTTCTATCTCCCTTACTTGATTTTCAAAATCTTTTTTGAGCTCTGTCATGGTATGAGTCCAACTTCTATTTTTCTTGAAGTCTTTAGATACAGAAGCTTGTACTTCCTCACCTTCAGATTGAGTATTCTGATCCTTCTTGGGATCATAGACAAAGTATTTGTCAATGCTCAGTTTCCTTTTTTTCCCCTGTTTACTGATTCCCCCTGCCTGTGCCAGGTTTTGGGGAGCTTCCTGAGCTTTTTAGTTTTATTGGGACACCCCCACAAGGACCTCGGTGTGTGAGGCACTGACTGCTCTCCTAGTCTGTGAATGACCACAAGAGCACCCCTCTGCCACAGGGCTGAGGTGGGGAGGTCTCTATTCTATGGGGGGGCCTAGGCTGCAATCAGGATCTAAATGTGATCAGAGTCCCAGAATCCTGTTCCAGGGCCAGAGGACAGACCTCGGAAGTCTCCCTCCATTCCTTTACCTTCAGTGGGCTGATCACTCAGGGAGCAGATGCCTGGAGGCTCCTGCTTGCCAGTTCCATGAGCCTGCTTCTGTTTCCTGGATCTGGGCTGTGGACTATGCTGAGTGTGCTAAGTGCTGTGACTGTGCTCAGGGCCTGGGCAGAGGTCTCCCTGCTGATCTTCCAAGTTGTGTTTGGTTCTCCCTGGGGTGCAGGTCAGGAAACTGCTTCTGCTGCTGGGAACCACAGCTCCCAGGCACCCTGGGGCTGTTCCCAGGAGGCTGAATTTTCTTCACTCTGGCCAGGCCACCCCTCTAATCCTGTGGAACAGTTTTTCTCCACTATTTTCCAGGTTACCTTGGACTGGAGAATTGTCTCAATGGATCTTTCTGTGGGGTCTATCTCTCGAAAATTTAGTTAGAGTCATAATTTTAAGATTTTTGAAATATTTTCGAGAGAACACCTAGGAGAGGCTCTTCTACTACCGCCATATTAACTCTGCCCTGAAACATACTTTTTTACTGTATTTTTTGTGTCTTTAGTTTGTTTTCTTTCATAATATGACTACTATATGTTTTTCATGACAGCCTACAGATAACTATATCAAATTGCTTGCCTTTTTATGAAAGGGAAGAGAATTTGTAACTCAAAAGAAGAAAAAGTATGCTAAAAATTGCTTTTGTATATAATTGGGGAAAATATTAATTGAAAATTTTCTATATTTATTGATATAGTCATGTGGCAGGACCTGAGTTAGAATCCAGACATAGATGCTTACTAGCTGTATGACCCTGGGCAAGGTTCTTAACCTCTGTAAAAGTTTCCTTCATCTGCAAGATTAAAAAAAAAAGCCTCTTGGGTGGTTATGAAAATTAAATGTACTAAGTAAAAACACTTAGTACAGGGTCCACAATAAGCACTATAAAATTTCTGGCTATTATTACAAAGTGGATTTAAACCACTAAACAAAGGTACAAGAGTAAAGAAAATAACAGGGGAAATAAGCAGAGAGCAAGGACTCCAATATGCAATCTGACTGGATCATACCTCTCCCTATAGGAAGACCCTTCTATCTGGGCCTTTGACAACCGATAGAGTAATTCCCTCAGTGAGAACTAACAATGTAGAATGATCATGGATCTAGAAGATTCACCCAGTCTTTCATATTTCACTTGAAACTAACCATTTCCAGTTGAGTATGATTAAGAGAAAGTATGAAATAAGCATATTGATTTCATGGCTGCCAAAAAGTGGAGGACATGATGAAACCAAGGTTATAGGCCAGAGGGATGCATTAGAGAATATCTGTCAAAGACATCCATGCCTTCTCCTCCTACTTTGATACTTTCATCAGCTGCTTGAACCATCTTCACCAGGGGATTGGAAGAAGAGGTATCAAGTAATGTTAACACATGGTCAGAGTAAGCTAGATGAAGAGAGCTGAGTCACTCCAATTTAGTGGTAGTAGTCCATCATGAGCATAATGTGCTTAGGAAAACTGAGGAGGAAGAATGGAGTTTTCTGACAATAATAATACACTGGTCACTACTTGGGAGTCTTAGGACAGATTCAGTGGCTTGTGGAAAGCAACTCAGATCCAGTTAAGTTTCCTGGGTATGGGAAGGATAAGACTGTTTTGTTCTAACCCTCGTGAGGCCATTACTGAAATAAGATTTTCTCTGTCTCTTCCAGTAAAACATTTGGGATGGTAAGCTAAAAACCCAGTGCAGGACCTGTGTTTTGTTCCCTTTGGCTATGTTGTTTACTGTAGCTACACTTCACTACAGTGACAACCTGATTAAGTTGAATAAATGTGTTGTGTTTGAAATTTGAGATAAAATGAGGCACAACATTCCAAGTAAATTCAGTTTTATTGATAAAGCACAAATTTATCAATAAATAGCTTCTTAGCTTCCCCAGTTATGGGGTTAACACTTTTTTTAGAATTTTTAGGGAAGAACAGAACAAAAAACCAAGTTGTATAGGAGGGGGAGACAACATGATTGGGTACATCACAAAGAGTGGGCTATCAACTATGTGGGACTATTAACCACCCCTCTCTGTCATTAAAAATACTTGATTGATTTATGAAATTCATCTGCATATTGCAGATCTCTATAATGGACCTGAGTTAACAAACTCTCTAGTGCCTAAAAAGATTTGTTGAAGAGATAAGATTCTCCTTAATTGTCCAAGATAGGCAAGGATGGACAATATATCTTGTGGAAACATATTAGGTCAGTCTGTAGGCTTCTACAGATAACAGACAGATGTTCTGAGATTTCCACAGGAATGGAAGATAAATCTTTTCCCTTTAATTTCAATGACTTATATACAGACTGAATTTTAAACTGACTCAGAGGGAAAAGCTTAACAAAAGACATAGAAAGTTAACTTAGGTATATACAAGAATTGATTATAACATGAAATCAATGCATCATAGGGTCAATTATAAGTTGAATTAATTTGAATTTCCCATGTGATCATAAATTCATGTGATTTTCTGGAATAGCCTAGACTACATTTATATATGATGATTTCCTGAGAGTCTACCCTTATCAACTTTATGTATAATTAAGAGTCCCAGATATAAAGACTTCAATAAAAATCTTGTTGCCATAGGCTTCCCTTCTTTCCCAATCTATCATCTGTTATCAACCTCTTAAAATTTATTCAGTTCTTTACCCTTATTTTCAACAATATTTTCTTATAAACCTTATATCTACATAACATAAAATTGGTATTCCTTCAACATGAAGATCTAAAGATAGAATTAAATTACCTTAGATATAGTTTTCCAAGAATAATTCACTACTTTGCTTTTCTCTCTTTTTCATTTGTGTGGTTTTATCTAAAGTAAAATTTACGTGTGTCTTGAAATTTTGAAAATATAAAGCCTGTGCAAAAATGCTATTGTAGAAATTTCTGGAGCGATCTTATCAAACTTTTTGCTGTTTTCAAGCAGTTCTAAGACACCTATATGGACCAAAAAACTGATTTTATATGACACTGTTCATACATAAAGAAAGGCTGGTGAAAATGTGATGCTTTGGGGTTAAAACTCATCCCTTGTGTGACATCCAAAACAAAAATGACATTTCAAGCTGTCCAAGAGAGCTTGGTCTTTCTTATCAATGTATAATTGTTTACAATAATGCAGTATCTAGCTTTTTAAAAGTAACTGGTATAGGAACAAAATTACCTATTTTAAGAAAGATAAAGTCACCTGTGTGCACTATGAGGAGAAAGGGAGAAAAATATTGGCAAACAGAGGGAACACTGACCTTATTAGAAAAGAAAATATATAAAGCACACAAGAAAATAAAAGAGTTCACACTTCAGGCTCACAATGGCATGGTCTCATTCACTTAAAAGGAAGATGCACATTTCTTTTTTTTTTTTTTTTTTGGTGAGAGTGGAGGAGAATGTTGGAGTCTAGAAATACACAATCAAAAAGTGATCAGAAGAAACCAATGCCGTTTAATCATTACAGTGATTTTTCCCCAAGGTCTCTGAGTATTTCCTGGCAGAACAGGAGAGTCAGACATCATAAGAGGGAAATGAAGACCCATAATTGGTGTTGGAAGTATTCTATTCTGATTAATCAACGTCTAATAGGCTCTGCCAATTTCGCTAATCTCGGTGAACATATCGCGACTTTTGCAGCATCCTTAACTTTAAAGACATCTAGATTACTAGAATTCACAATCAAAGGAGTTCTGAAATAAAGCAAAAGGAAAAATCAATAACATTTTAGAAAGAAAACTGGAAATTTCTCAGTAGTATAACACTACAACAAACTAAATGACCTAAGTAAGTAAAATTTAGTTCTCTTTTATTATTGAGAAATAACTACCATGCCTATCCTAGCTGGGTTCATGAATAAACAGAGCTCTACAAAGGTAGTATGCACTTATAAGCAAACAGAGCCCCTGTCCTAAGTTACCACCCAGTTCCCCTTATCTTTCTGGGGGGAGGATGACTTGATTATTTTATTTTGGTTTTGGTTTTTCTTTTTACAAGGCAATGGGGTTAAGTGACTTGTTCAAAGTCACACAGCTAGGCAATTATTAAGTGTCTGAGGCTGGATTTGAACTCAGGTCCTCCTGACTCTAGGTCTGGTACTCAATCCATTATGCCACCTAACTGCCCCTGATTTGATTATTTTAAAGAATAATTTTGGCCTATGATTTCATTGAAGGAGGGAATTCTTAGAAAAGAAATTCTATCATCTAGTAAAATCTCCAAATTACTAGCCTTACATTGTTGCCTGGCAGTAGTTGTTGCTGATGTTGTTGCTTGACTTTCCTACTATGATATCAAAAAGATGCTTGAGGTTACTGAGAGTTGAAAGGACTTGTCCAGGGTCATGAAGCCAATATGAATCAAGAGTAGGATCTGAATCTATATATCATACTGTTTCTAAAATTGCACCCCTCTTCCCTACTCATAATTATGTACATAATTAGGTTCTCATCCAAAAATTATGATCTACTTTTTTCTCAGGACCCTTGAACTATAATGCCCTTCAATACTGTTTTAGACAATTAGACTTTAGAGAAAAGTTTATAGCCTGGAATCCAATCAGTCTTCCTTACTCTGCCAGTCCACTGGACTGATGACTGATGACTCAGTTGTGAATCTGAACCACTTGATTCTTTCCCCTGCCATATCTTCTTCTAAGAAAGCATGCCCCATACCAGACCTAAAACTATATTATAATGAGGAAGTCATCAAAACTGTCTGGCATTGGTTAAGAAATATAGAAGTAGATCAGTAGAATATATTAGATTCAAAAGACATAGTAATAAATACAGTAAAAATTAAGTATAATAAAAAATAATTTTTTTGATTTGATAAACTCAAAGACTCTAGTTTCTGGGAAAAGAACTCACTATTTGACTGGGAAAACAATAAAATAGTATGGCAAAAACTAGGCATAGACCATCATCTCATACCCTATACCAAGATAAGATAGAAATGAGTACAGGATTTAGACCTAAAGAGTAATACCATAAGCCAATTTGGAGGTAAAAAAGGAATAGTTTATCTGTCATATGGAATGGGGAGAAGTTTATGACCAAAGAAGAGATAAGGAATATAATAAATTACAAAATGGATGATTTTGACTACATTAAATTAAAAAAATTTTGCACAAACAAAACCAATGTAACCAAGATAAGAAGAAATGCAGAAAGATGGGAAACAATTTTCACAGCTAGTGTTTCTGATAAAAGACTCATTTCTAAAATATTTACAGAACTGAGTCAAATTTATAAGAATACAAGTCATTCTCCAATTGATAAATGATCAAAGGATAGGAACAAGTTTCAGATGAAAAAAATTAAAAGTTATCTAGTTATGAAAAAATATTCCAACTCATCATTGATTAGAAAAATGCAAATTAAAACAACTCTACCACCTCATATCTATCAGATTGGTTAAAATAACAAAAAAGGAAAATGATCAATGTTGGAGAGGATGTAGGTAAAGTGGGACATTAATGCATTGTTGATAGAGCTGTGAAGTGATCCAACCATTCTGTAGAGCAATTTGGAACTATGCCCAAAAGGTAGTTAAACTCTACACATACAAATACCACTTTGATACAGCAATACCATTAACAGGTCTATATTCAAAAAAGATTGAGGAATGACCAAACAAGCTATGGTATTATGAATGTTATAGAGTACTTTTGTATTGTAAGAAATTATCGGGGTGGGGGGGGGGCTTCAGAAAAACCTGGAAAGATTTGCATGAACTGATGCTAAGTGAAATAAGTAGAACCAGGAGAACATTGTACATATTAATAGTAAAAATGTGTGTTGACAAAACTATGATGGATGCCAGTCCTCACAGCAGTTCAGTGATCCGAACAATTCTGAGAGACTGAGATATAGAAGAATACTATCCACATCCAGAGGGGAAAAAACTATGGATTCTGAGTACAGAGTAAAGCATACTTTGTTCACTTTTAAAAACTTGTTTTTTATGCTTTTTCTTTCTTTCTCTTGTTTTTTCCTCCCCTTAGTTCTAATTCTTCTTTCACAACATGACCAATATGGAAGTATGTTAAATGCAATTGGACATGTACAAGCTATATCAGATTGTTTGCTGCCATGGGGAAATGGGAGAGAAGGAAAGGTGGTAGAAAAACGTGGAACTCAAAAACTTGCAAAAGGATGAATGTTAAAAACTATCTTTGCATGTAGTTGGAAAAAATTAATAAAAGAGAAAAAATATAATGTGAATGTGAAAAGAAAAAAATTAATTCATTTAATTCATCATCAATCAGAATGAATGCTATATAGAAGAGAAACTTTTAGGAAACTTATATCTTTCTTTTCCAGAATTCAAATCATCTATTCCATTTTCATTAATATTATGAACAGTCTTAATGTTCTTATTGGATTGGTCTAATATGGTTGAGTTTGTTTTGTAGATTAAAATAATAAAATCTAAAATGTAGTAACTTGCTTAAAAAATCCACAGTTTGGAAAAGAAGAGATGACAGGGGGCAGAGCCAAGATGGCAACAAGAACAGATCATGTCTTAGGTGCTCTCTCATAAAACTCATAAGCTAAGGACTCTAACTAAATTTTCAAGAGACAGAACCCACAGAGGGACCCAATGAGGCAGTTCTCCTACTCAAGGTAACCTGGAAAAGAGCAGAAAGGCTCTGCTCCTGGAGGCAGCCCCAGGGCACTGGGAGCCACAGCTCACAGCAGTGGGGGGAGTTTCCTGAGCTGCACCCCAGGGAGCACCGGGCACAAATTGGGGGAACAGCGGGGGGACCTCTGCCAGAGAGAGCACGTGAAGCCCAGGACTCGGGGCACACAGAGAGCAGCATGTCCAGTGCAGCCTAGTTCCAGGAACAGAAGCGGGCGGAGCCTGTAAGCAGGAGCTCCCAGGGCATGAGTCCATTGAACATAGGGAGGGGAGTGAAGAGAGACTGCAGAGCTCTGTCCTCTGCCCCTGGAACAGGACTCTGGGGCTCTGACCACATTCAGATCCTGATCACAATCTAGGCTCCCCCATAGAATAGCAGCCCCCCCCACCTCAGCCCTGTGGCAGAGGAGGGCGCATATGGTTATTCACAGACCAGGAGGGAGGACAGAGCCTCACATACTGAGACCCTCGTGGGAATGTCCCAAAAGCTCAGAAAGCACCCCAAAAACAGGCTTAGGCTGGGAAAATGAGCAAGCAGAGAAAAAAGAGGAACACCATTGAGAAATATTTTGCAAATGAGCCCAAGGATCAAAATACTCAGTCTGAAGATGAGGAAGCACAAGCTCCTGCATCTAAAGACTCCAAGAAAAACAGAAATTGGGCTCAGGCTATGACAGAGCTCAAAAAAAAGACTTTGAAAAATCAAATGAGGGAGTTAGAAGAAAAACTGGGAAAAGAAATGAGAGAGATGCAGGAAAAACATGAAAATGAAGTCAGCAGCTTAGTCAAGGAAATCCAAAAAAATGCTGAAGAAAATAGCATGCTAAAAACCAGCTTAGGTCAAATGGATAAAACAGTTCAAAAAGTTATTGAGGAGAAGAATGCTTAAAAAACAAATTGACCAGATGGAAAAAGAGATAAGAAAACTCTCTGAGGAGAACAAATCCTTCAGACAAAGAATAGAATTCAGGGAGATTGATGAATTTACCAGAAATCAGGAATCAATACTTCAAAACCAAAAAAATGAAAAATTAGAAATTAGAAAATATGAAATATCTCATTAAAAAAACAACTGATATGGAAAACAAACTTAGGAAAGATAATTTAAAAATTATTGGAATACTTGAAAGTCATGATCAGGAAAAGAGCCTTGACATCATTTTCAAAGAATTACTACAGGAAAATTGCCCTGATATTCTAGAAGCAGAGGGCAAAATAGAAATGGAGAAAATCCACTGATCCTCCTGAGAAAGAGATCCCCAAAAAACAACCCCTAGGAATATTATAAAGTTCCAGAACTCCCAAGTCAAAGAGAAAATGTTACAAGCAGCCAGAAGGACACAGTTCAAATACAGTGGAGCTGCAGTCAGGATCACACAGGACTTAGCAGCAGCTACATTGGAAGCTCATAGGGCATGGAATATAATATACTGGAAGGCAAAAGAGCTTAGAATGCAGCCAAGAATGAACTACCCAGCAAGGCTGAATGTCTTCTTCCAGGGAAAAAGATGGACTTTCAATGAATCAGGGGAATTTCAAATGTTCCTGTTGGAATGGCCAGAGCTGAACAGAAGGTTTGATCTTCAGATACAGGACTCAGGTGAAGCACAGAGATTGGAGAAGAGGGGGAAAATATGAGGGACTAAATGATGATGAACTGTATGTATTCCTGCATAGAAAAATGACACTGATAATACTCATATGAACCTTCTCAGTTAATAGGGCAGGTAGAGGAAGCTTTTATAGTTGAAGCACAGGAGAAAGCAGAATTCAAAGATAAAATATGGTGTAAAAATGGAGTCAATAGAAAAAAAAGGGAAATGTAATGGGAGAAAGAAAAAAGGAGAGGGGGGAATAGGCCAAGGTATTTCATATAATAAGATTTTTCTTTATTACAAAAAAAAAGAAATCCACAGTTTGGGGGCAGCTAGGTGGCGCAGTTGGATAAAGCACCGGCCCTGGATTCAGGAGTACCTGGGTTCAAATCCCGTCTCAGACACTTAATAATTACCTAGCTGTGTGGCCTTGAGCAAGCCACTTAACCCCATTTGCCTTGCAAAAACCTAAAAAAAAAAATCCACAGTTTGAATAAAAACTGTTTTCTGACTCCCAGGCAATACTGGGTCCTCTGAATCTTAAACAAGTTAAGTATTTCATTCTAAAGTGGCTAATGGCATAACTAGGTGATTGTAAAAGAAAATAAGATTTCTTTGAAAATGTTTCATTTATAGAAATTTTTGCCTTATTAACACCTCTCCCCTTCTCAACTCATTTCTCCTCTTTTTCTCTTGGTATATGCATACATACCTTGGATTGGGTGTAGCTAGTACTTCAATCCTAGGTGATGGAACATATTTTAGAGCAGATCGTGATACTGGCTGCTGAACTGGACGCATTGGGAGATAATCATCATGCACGGTTTTAGCTTTAGCTAAAAATTGTGTACGAGGGCTTGGTTTAGCTGACATGGCAGCAATGGATACCTTTGAAGAAAAACAACAGCATAAAACATGATCAGCTGATATTTAGTAAGTACCCAACAACTCTGGATTGTATGCCCAGGAACCTTTTCTTTCCATATGATACTCTTCTAAGAGTTTCTTTTTAGAGAGGTAGGGTTAGGATTTATAAAATGACAAAGTTGCAAGAGAAATAAAAGACCATCTAGTTCAACTGGAGTATAGAGATCATAAATCATACATAATTTATATAAAGCAGTTATTTTTGTGCTATTTATGTCATATTATATAGAAAATATATAAAAAGTATTTATATTGAATAAATAAATCTAGAACAAGAGATCAAAGTGATTGCTAGCCCAAAAACCTCATTATACAAATGAAAAACCTGAGACTGAGAGATCAAGTGACTTGCCTGGGGTCAAATAGCCAGGAAAAGGCAGAGCTAGGATTTGAACTCAGATCCTTTCTCACCCAATCCATACATCTCTTTCCTTCTATGTTGGTTAATTGGTGTGATCCTCTTCAATACCAAGACTAGAAGTACCTTCAACAAGAAGTAACCCACCCTCTTCTTGAAAATTTTCAGTGTTGGGGTTAGAGGAAGAAGTTCATTCTATTTTTAGAAAGTTCTCATTGTCATGAATGAAGTCTTCTTTTCTTATATTAAGCCTAAACCTTTCTCTGTAATTTCCACTTATTGCTCTGAGACCAAGCAGGGAAAAAAATAAAATCTAAACGCTCACACTTCAGCTTATCATGGTTCCTCTAAGTCTTCTCTTCAAGCTAAACATTCCAAGTTCCTTCAACTGACCTTCCTTGTTTTGCAGTGGTGGGATTCAGCCGGTTCGCAGGAGTTTGGCAGAACCAATACCTAATTTTATGTTGAGTTCAACAAACTGGTTGTTAAAATGACACTTCTAATAAGGGTTCTCTGGCCTGGGAAGACACCCAATGTAGAAATCACAAATTTACATTCTTTACTCTTTTTTAACATTCTTCTGCGCAACAGATTTTCTAAGCACAGGTTATAATATTCATTCCATCCATGGATGAAAAAAATTGATGAAACTATTCTTGTAATTATTTATTCATTTCTTAAAACTCATTATACCTTTGATGAAATATTATATTTTTCATCCCCTCATTTTTGTTACTTCAGGAAAAAAACATAAAGAGAAAAAGTGACAAACAACCAAGGGGGTGACAAACTAATATTTGTTTCTGCTTTGTTTTATACCCAAAATTCCCTCAGTGTGCTGGTGTTCCCCTGTACAGTGAAACCAATAGGAAACTGGGACATAATGAACCAACAGAGATATAAATTTCAAGGATATCTTACCCATTTCAGAAACCATGGAAGTAGAAGAAAAAAAAAAGAATAGATGAATGAGTTTTGGTTCTGCATATGTTGTGGTCCAGTGACTGCTTTCACTCCATAATGATACATTTACTTACTGTGAGCAATATAATAGAATCTAGTTTTTTTTGTTTTGTTTTGTTTTGTTTTTTAGTTTTTGCAAGGCAATGGGGTTAAGAGGCTTGCCCAAGGCCACACAGCTAGGTAAGTATTAAGTGTCTGAGGCCGGATTTGAACTCAGGTACTCCTGACTCCAGGGCCAATGCTCTATCCACTGCACCACCTAGCTGCCCAGAATCTAGCTTTGTGTACCTCTTTTATTGTTCTTATCTGAGTATTAAATGCATGACATATTAAACTACCTTTTGGTATATCTTTCTGCAAACTTAAAACGGTCATTAGGGCAGAGAAGAACCAGTTGTTAATTTATTTGAATCCCACCTCTGCCTCTATGTAACAGTCTACAATTCTTTCATTATCCAACTTAACCTTCTAAGAGACATGTTCCAGCTTAATCAAGTCTTTCCTAAGATGTTTCCTAAGCTTTCCAAACCTGAACACATAGTTTTTACATGTATTCTAGTTAGAAGAACATCTGGCAGAATTAGAAGATCCTTATTCTGGAAATTATGTTTCTCTATGAAGCTTAAGGTCACATTTGTTATTCTGTTGACCATATTATATTGCTGATTCATATTAACTTTCTAATTGAATGAAGTCTCCGAAATCTTATTTTTCAAAGAAGCTTCTATCTTACTTCTTATCTTACTTCTATCTTACTTCTCCCTTCATCCAATACTTGCAAAATTGCTTTCTTTTATTCAAGAGTAAAACTTTTCAGTTAATCTCATTAAATTTTAGCTTTTTTTTTTCCTCTCTGGCCCATTATTCTAACATTAAGGAACCAGACAAAAGACAAATCTTTCCCCAGACAACAGGGGGGAATAAGGTGTATCTTACAGGGCGAATTGGCAAATCATTTTCTCCTCTTTCAAAATATAACGTGTCTCTTTTGACCTTGGGTTCTGAAAGAGAGATTACTCTGGATGAGGGACGTGCATGCAGAGCAGCAGATGAAATCTTTGTTTCAACCTGTTCAAGGAAAATAAAACAATACACATTGACTATTTACATAAGACATCAATCAGATCAATATTACATTTCTTGGCCTGATCAGTCAAAGACATTTCTTAGCAGGGTTAGTAAAAAGGAAATTGTGTGTATCCTAAGAGGATAATTGTGTGTGCCAATTTCAAATAATTTTTTTTCACAGAAACCTCATTGTAAAACTAAAAATCAGAAGGAAAATAGATGATATGACATGTTATTTGGATAGCTTTCAAAAGAAAAAATGACAATCTATTTTGTCTTAACAAAACCAAAGTAGCTAGAAAAGATGAGAAATTTCAAGTGAGAAAATATCTTTGCATCAAATATCTCTGATAAAAGTTTAATAACTAAGATAATTGAGGTTGAAGCAACTTTTAAGACTGAGTCATTTCCCAATGAATAACAAGTCAAAGGATATGAACAAACAGTATTTGAAAGAAAAACTAAAAATTATCAGCAGCAATATAAAAGATTTTTGCAAATAACTAAAAATATGAGAAATATAAATAAAAATAACTCAGAGGTTTCACCTCAACATCTTTCAATGTTTTAAAGATGATAAAAAGGGAAAATAGTCAAGGTTGGATGGATTGTGGGAAAACAGACAGACAAACAGACCAATATACAGACATATATACACACATTTTTGGTGAACTGGTAAACTGATTCATCATTATAGAAAATTCTGAGGAGATATGTGAGAAAAGTCACAAAATTGTTCATGCCTCATGTTCCCAATAACTTAAGGAGAGTAAATATGATCAATCTATCTATGAACATTCAGTAAGGACTGACTATGTACCAACTACTATGATTCCCTGGGATTACAAAGATCAAAAGCAGACACACTTGCCCTCAGGGAATTTATAGTCTTTAAGAGGAAGCAACACATATACATATAAGTAGATTCAAAATATATAAAATATATCTTTGAAGTATTTGAGTTGGAGACACTAATAACTGAAGGATCAGGAAAGGCTTTCTATGGGTGGTGAGGATGGGGTGGGAGAACACATTGATTGAACTTTGAAGGAAGCTAGGGATTCTATCTAAAGAGGTTGTATATGAAGAGGGCATGCATTCCAGGCAAATAGGGGACAGCCTCCGTTGCCAAGACACAAAGATAGGAGTTTGGATATCATGTGTTAGTAATAGCAGATAAGCTGGTGTGACTGAAATGATTAAGTGTGCTAAAGATAGAAATGGTGTCTGGAAAGACAGGCTGGAATAAGATTATTGGGGGTTTATAGACAAACAGAGGTGATTGCTTTTGATACTAGAAGTAACAGGAAGCTATGGGAGCTTCTTAAGAAAGGAAGTAACATAGACTTAGGATTTAGTACCATCACTTTAGCAGCTCCTTGAAATATGGAATGGAAAGGGGAAGACATTAAGGCAGACTAGTCTGAAGGCTACAGCAGAGCAGGCAAGAGGCAAGAGGGTCTAAACCAAGGGCAGAGGTTGTGTGATTATAGAGAAGGGTATTGATGTAAGAAATACTGTAGTTGTAAAATTGACATGAATTAGTTAGTGATTGGATCAATGGGGAAAGGTCCCAAATATTTCAAAATATTCAGAGCAACAATTTTCATAGAAATCATAAAATAAACACAAAAGTTATCCATTGATTAGGGAAAGGCAAAAGAAATTATCATTATAGAATAGACTTTAATGAAATATTAGTGGTTCTTAAGAAATCTGAATATAATAGGAGAATTGAATGCATTCACCAATCAACCTGATATGGTTTCAGAGTACAAGGCACTACTAATTATCAGGACAATTAAAAATAGAAAAGAAAGTTTGTGTTCTCCAAAATTATGCATTCTAAGGGAGTTGTTGATCATTATTTCAATTCAACAATATTTATTGAATACTTCCTATGTGCAAAGTAATGCTCCAAGTACTATAAAACCAATGGATTTATAATCTCATTAATTTGAATTAAATTGAATGTGCCCTCTATAATGTGCATCACAACTCATTCATGCCTACTCTTCCTGTGCAAAAGGATCATCCAACTTGTTTTAAGGCCTGCCTCTCTTTCTCTTGACATCATGAGGATGTTAGTAGAGCACTAAGCCTGTCCATCTTATCATTTCTTACCTTTATTATCTAACCAACCAACATATCTTCTTTTTTCCATCATGCATTTCCCTGATGACCTTTGCTATTCTTTTTCTTCAGAAATTTTGTAGCCTATTCATACCCATCATTAAACTTTCCATTTCCCTAGGTCATAGATATCTTCAATCCCTGAGAAACTATTTTTTATTTTTCTAATTATCTAACAATGTTAGATTTTAGAAGCTTAGAAGATTTAGAACCTTTGATTCTGAGAGAATCCTAAGATTATCAAAGGAGTTTTGCGACCTTTTGAAGGCAATCCAGATCATTCTCCTCCCTCTTCCTGTTTAACTCTAGACCCAGAATACTGTACAGTCAGTCCCAAGTATATGTACCAATGGACAAGTTGTATAGATTATCTCTACAATTTATTTAGTAATAGGCAATAGACATTTCAGCCACGTGGTCTTTCCTGGACAAATGGTCAGTCCAGGCTCTTCTGAGTAGCTATAGATTTTTTACAGGAGGTTCTGCACCATTTCAGAACTTGATGCAACCAAAACAATGTCATCTACTAGCAAGAATATGTGGAGTAATTTCTTCAACTTGAACTCTGTTCTGGATCTCCTCCATCACAGTAGTGAACATCTTTGATGACTAGATCTCCCTTCAACACAGAGTTGAACACCTTTGATGATCTCCCTATCTGATGTTTCATTTAATATTTATGATCAAAAGATAATATGAAGAGAGTTAATGCTGTCATATCTTTCAAAGATATAATGATGAGTGAATGGGAAACATCTTGTTGGAAGAAAGCATTTAAGGCAGTATTTCAATCTACTAAATAAATTACTTTTTAATAATCAACAAACAATAGACACAATGAGATCTTATCTACATTACATCTTTCAGTCAATTGTGTAAAGGTAGATATGGTCCATTTTAGAATATGGATTGCAAAAGGTTGTTACCCACTAATGCCCTCAATCAATATGACTTCAATGTATAGATGAGTCTTATAAAGATTGTATATAAATGGAAAGGTAGACATAGAGGTTATTTGTTGATATTCTATTGACCACCTTTCTTCAGTATTAATAATATCCAATCTCCCTTCTCCTATAAATCAAGGCATACATGGAATATGAATTGGGTTCATGTTTTTGCATGCCTGTGTTATAAATATGTTTAGGATATTAATGTTATGAGTTCAAGTGTAGTAGCCCTATTTTCTTTGATGTTGAAAATAATTTTTTATTTTAAAAAATTGCAGTTTTTCTATTTTTCTTCTGATTGTTATCCTCCCATTTTTATTCTTAAATCCTCTTGAGATTAGTTCATTCTCTTGGCAAATTTCTTTAATATGATTTTATCTTCTACCACTTTTCCTTGCTTTATAAGACCATACTGCTCAAAATTATTCATCATCCTCTTTTGCAAGATTTTATAAACAAGTTTAGATTCAGAACTGAAGTAGTATTTGGAACACAATATCTCTCTATTTGCAAAGTCCTACTCTGATGCCCCTCAGGGGAAAAAATGTGATTTGGAGTCTTCAAAGACTATGGCAGCTGAATGTCAGCCCTTGCAATTTCAAATATACTAGAAAGGTTTTGAGTAAAACTTTGGCAACAGACTAAATCTACTTTCCAAGAACTAGTCTAGTTAAGTACAGTGAAGTTTATCACCAACAGCTATTCACATGGTTATTAATTCCTTGATTATGGCAACCTGCAAAACAAAATAAAACATAAAATGGCTCCTAGTCCTATGTGATCCCCTTCCATTTCTGCAGTAACTGTAGCAAAATGAGAGAAAAGGAGTAGAAGATGCTAAGGATCCCACAATTTTTAGATCATCTTTAAATTTTTACTGACTGTTGATCTGCTAAAATATAAGAGCTTTATCTAATGACCAGCAAGTTGACAGGCTGCTGTAGGAGCTAAATCATAATAGCCTTGACATTTTCACTATAAACAACCAAAAAAAAAGGTGGAAGTTGCATCTAAGTGGAAGCATGACTCAAAGGTATACTTTGGAGGGACAAAGAAAGGAGCCGGCAGAATTGGTTTTATCATATACTCAAAGATTAAAAAAAAAATTTAATTCCCTGGACATTTGGTCACTTGATATTGAAATACTCATGAAGATATTTGCAAAAAAAAAATCATGTGAACTTATATATTAACAGCAGTTGCAGAGGATCAAGAAGTAGAAAAATTCTACAAAAAATTCTAAGACTCTACAAATTAAGTCAAGCTATACTTTGATACTTAGTGATTTTAGTATAGTAGTAGGAATAGGTGAGAAATAAATCAGAAAACATGGGTTGGGAAGAAAGAATGAAAGCTATCAAGCAATATGCTTAAGTCTTATCTTTATCTATCTTGATTACTTCCTTTAAGAACTGATAGATTCCAGTCATAGGACACACCAACATAATCTCAGAAAAATAAAACTGATTATACTTTAAAAGATATTACTGATGTGGGAGTCACCCATAAATCAGTTGTCTCTATATAATCAGATCTTATCAGAGCAAAGATCAGAATTAGCAAAGAGTTAGAATAAAAATATACAACTGAAAAAGTTAATCTTAACTCATTAAACAAGCATAACTAATAATAAAAAATAGTCAACATACAATAAAATGACATTGGAAGCAATTATAATAATTTTAAATAGAAGCCTAATTAACATAAATCAGCTTTCATAAGGACAAAAGAAAACAAAAAATGTCTTAGTCAATAAAACATACAAAAATGAAGCCAACATAGTCACTACCCTCAAGAAGCTTAAACTCTAATAAATAAACATTACATTAACAATTAAAATGTAGAGAAGAATTTTAAGTGCTATAAGAAAGGTACTAGCAAAATATGACAGAATGTTAGAGATCTCTTCTGACTAAAGAGAAGGTAGCATTTGAGTTGAGGATGGATAGATTATTAAAAAGTGGAGAGAATTAGCAAATACATAGATATGGGAAAAGGTAGGACAAGTTGGAAAAATAGTAAAAAGTTCATTTTCACCAAGATTTTGAAAACAACTCACATTTCTATAATGATTTAAAATTTATAAAACAGTAAGGCATAATAAGTATTCCTATTTTACAGATAATAAAACAGGATCAGAGAGGCTACATGACTTTCCTAGAATCACATAACTAATAACTTGTTAAGAGGCAGTTATTGAATTTAGACCCAAGTCTCTGGGTTCTAAATTCCATGTTTTTAATGCCATAAAAAAAGAGGCTGGTACAAGATTCTGAAAAATCTCAAAAGTTAGATTAAGGTACAAAATTTGGTACAAATTTTGGTAATTCATTTAGTACAAAATTTAACATCATTAATGAGTTTTGGTACAAAATTTGGTACAAAATTTAACATCACTAATGAGTTTTGAGTAGGAAAGTGAAATAATCAGAGCTTTGCTTTAGCATGTAGGCTGAATTAAAGGTGACTGAAGTGGAGACAAAGACACTATTTAGGAAGATATTAAATTGTCCATATAAAAGATGGTGAATGATTGAATTATGATAGTGGAGTTGAGAATTAAAAAATAAAGACTGCTACAAAGGATACTGTAATATTTGAAGACTCGGTGAATTTGGGATGTCTAGGAGACAGTTTGGTGTGTAAGAATGGAGTTCTGGAAAAAGCCTGGTGTTGGGAATATTCATGTGTGAATCATCCATATAATGGTAATCACTGAAACCACAGCAGTGGTTATGATCACTGAGAAAAATGGCATAGGGAGAGGTGAGAAGAGAATCTTAAATGTTTACTAAGTCCAATGAACTGGGCCAACTGGTGAAGAACCAAAGAGAAAAGCAGGATGGCTTTTTGCTCTGAAAGGCCACATAGTCTAATAGGTGGCTCATATTCCTTAATATACCTCATACCTCTTAGATGTGTCATCTAAGGCATTTAGGCCATAGAAAGGGGGAAAAGAAGCAGAATGGTCCTGAGGCACTTAATAATTGTTTATTGACCTGAAGTCCATTGAGGAGTATTCAGAGAGACTTCAGAAAATCAGGATAAATACAAAATCCTGGAAGCTAAGGAGAAGCTTTAGTCAACAGTGTCAAATATCACAGAAAAATCAAGAAGGATAAGAACTGGAAAAGGACTTTGGATTCTTGATTAGACAGTCATAAACATGGTTTGGTAGATAAAGAGTTGATTTCTAAGTCAGGAAGTCTTGAGTTTGAACTCTGCCCCCAAGGCATATTGGCTCACATGTGGTCATATAATGTGACTGGGCAACTTACTTTCTTGTCAATGCTCCAGATAACTCTCAAAGGCTATAAACTGCACCAAAGGAGCATGGCTGAATTGACAAAGGAAATCCTTCACGAAGAGCTTTCTGTATTGACGGAATCACAGATCTGGTCCTCCCAAAATTTATTATTGATCTTCAACAATATGGTTGTTGTAATCAGGGTAGAAATAGATTGTAAGAGGTCAAGGAATGAGTAAATGGCAAAGAAGTGTCTAAAGTGAGTGTCAACTTTTTGTTTTAGAGTTTGGAGATCAAAGGAAGAAAGGGAATGAGTCAAAACTAGCTCAAAGGAGTGTTGAGGGGGACTTTTTTAGCTTAGGAGAAACCAGAAGAGATTTGGAGTTGGAGAAGAAGCTGAGAGGAAGAAATTGAAAGCAGACCACAAGAAGAACAAGATGGAACAAGATTCCATTTATTTCACTTCAACAATCAGTTATTATTGGATCAGTATGTGTTTCAGGCATGAGAGCAAAGATACAAGCTTATCTTATAGGGTTCTCTTTAGAAAGGAGATAGAACACTTTTTTTCTCTGAGACAGGAAGGAAGATGGAGAGGACAGACCAAGCTACAGAAAAATGTGGAGGTGAAGGAGGAAGACATTGAAGGATTATGTCCATGTAATTCTCTTAGGAAGTATGAAATAGGTTAATCTGTTAAGATTAAGGGGGAGAAGAGGAAGAAAATCTAATTTAAGAATGAAGGAAAAAATAAGCAATGGAAAGAAAGAAAAAAATCTAAATAGAAGACAGGAAAGAGTCAAATGTTGTTCTAAGAGTCAGATACGTTCAGACTACAGAAGGTCACTTTAAAGTTAGGCTCCCACAAGGACAGATAGATTTTTTTTTTTTTACATGGGCCCTTTTACCTGTTTGGGAGCCACAAAGTCTGGGTGTGTAGCTTTAGCCATAGAAAGTTGAACTATCCGGACAGAAGCCTCAGGGATGAGTGAAGGATCTTTCACTTGCCATTCAAGGGAGCTATATGGCCTGTAGGCAAACAGGGACTTAAAATGTTACAGCTGATGGGCATGTGAATCATAATTACAATTCAGTTGAACTCAAAATCCCTGCCCCAGGAATCCATTTTCAAGTAGATGCTGATGCCCAGTCTCCAAGACAACCTAAGGTAATTTCTATGATCCTGGCCACTGAGTAATTTGCAGAAATAACTTGTCACATATTAACTGAAGGCATAGCAGGTTATTGATGCTCCTTTCCTGCATTTTCCTGATCCTCATAAAAATCGCAATAATAAAAAACATGAAGTAATTTATCTCTCAGACAAATGACCAAATACTTATGATGTCTTATGAAATTAAAATAATTCATATTCTTATTAAATAGATATGCCCACCATTTTTTGCTACAAATCTAAAGACTGGAAAGATAGAAAATATAGGGGTATAGTATATTTAAAAAATCCACAAATTGCTGAATAAAGTTAAATGAAAATATTGGGAGAAAAGAATAAGAGCATCTTAACTCTTATAAATGCAACTGAAAAAGGCACCAGAGTAATCATTAGAAAGTAATAAAACTCATTTTGTCTATTGTGATTCAAATGTGTGGGAATAAACTTTTCTCTAAATTTGAATGTGCCTTTTACATGATTTGATTTATAGTCTTTTTAGAACAGTTGTTACGGTACCCCAAACATCCTTTGAATGTGATACTAGTCTAGTCAGAATTCCTACATTTTAAAATAATCTCCATAGATCAAAAAAATTAGCTGTCATAGGTGAAAATATTTGACACATTATTTCTGAACAAAGTTAAAATATGTGTGTGTATGTATGTTCAAAGGAGAATTGAGAAAATGGTCATAGGGTTAAAGACTAACTGACCTGGCACCAGAAGTGGCCTTAAAACTTTGAGTTCCTTGAAATGCTAACCATCTAGCCCCTGAGTATTTATTGAGTTTAGTTTCCTAAGAGTTAAATATAAGAATCTTATGCAATGGATCAGGCCTCTCAGTAGAAAGATCAACCTAATAACAATAAAAATTATGAAAGTAGTTTGGTAATTGTATACCTATAAATATATACAGTAACATTGCACTTCTAAGACTATACCTTATCCAGAACTTTCCTTTAATTGGAGAATAGCAGAGAACTTAGAAATCAACAAAGAAAGGTTTCTAAGCAACAAAAATAGATGTCATGATGTCACTAAGATACAAGTACTTTCCTAGGAAGAGAGAACCCTTCAGCTTCTCATAAGAGTCTATTTACTTTGATCTTACAAACAATCGTTAAGTGATTAGTAAATGTTTATCAACTCACCCACACAGTTCTAACAAGCTTTATGATCTGTTACTCCCTCAACAGCACACAGATAATTAATTAGAAGGGAAATAAGGCTACTCCAAGCAGACACAATGATAGCAACAGAGCTCAAACATCAAAAGAAAGAGGAGATACAAAGTTATAAAAAGCAAATGGGAGAAATCAAAAGCAAAGTTGTCTGGGTTCATTTAATACAGGGGGAAATATCCCTGTCTACCTCAACAGATCCTTGGGACATCATTACATTATGACACAATACATATAATAATTGATGTTCATAATAATGACCCTGAGTCTTTACTTTAAAAAAAAGTGCAATATTCAGCATTTGTTTGTTCAAGAAGACAAGGAAATGTACAGGGTATCCAAAATTATTCTGTTTTTAGAATCTTTAAAATGACCTCCTGTAGCCTGATCATACCTGGCTCTTAGAAAAACATTATTCCTTTCCCTGCCTTTATAATATGTAGATTCTATCCTTTCTTTCCATTGCTTATATTTTACTTCATTATTACATTAGACTTTTTCTCTCATTCCCCCAATCTTATCAGATTAGTCCACTATCTATTTCATAAAAGAATTACATGGATACATCTCTCAATGTCCCTCTTCATCATCTCCAAATATTTCTGTTGCTTAACCTGTCCTCCCCATTCTTTCTTCCTTTCTCAGAGAAAGAAGTGTCCTATTTCCTTTCTAAAGAAAACCCTCTAAACTTGTCCCTTTGCTCCCATGCCTTTCACATAGTCATCATATAAAAACTGATTGTTGAAGTGAATTAAATGAAATCTCCTCCTATCTTGTTCCACCAGTGGTCTGTTTTCAATTTCTTCCTTTCCACTAGATTCTTCCCCTACAACTACAAACCTCTTTTGGCTTCTCCTATCATAAAATTTGAATAAGATCAGAGCTAAAGGAAGAATATGATTAAAATTTTATGGAAAGCTTTGACACTTTACAGTAATAAGCCTCAATTGTCTAGAAAATTCAATTATCTTAGATTTCTTCTCCAATGATGCTGGATTGTTATTGTTATTCTATTTACAAACATAAAAATTTAACAAATCAATATTTAAATATATAATTACTAGATCCATGTGTAAATATTTACCAAAAATAAAAATCATAGAATTTCACATATGGAAGGGACTTTGAAGGCCATATAGTCCAATCTTCCTCCAAACAGAGAAATCTCTTCTACAATAATCCCTGTCAAGATGATCATTCAACCCCAGCTGTAGGAAATATCCAATATTGCAAAACAATTTTTTCAAATGTTGGACGACTATTTTTAGGAAGGAAGGCAGAGGAAGGGAGGGAGGGAGGGAGGGAGGGAGGAAGGAAGGAAGGAAGGAAGGAAGGAAGGAAGGAAGGAAGGAAGGAAGGAAGGAAGGAAGGAAAGAAGGAAGGAAAGAAGGAAGGGAGAGAGGGAGAGAAGAAGAGGGAAGGCAAAAAAGGAAGAAGCAAATTAGTTTTTCTTTCTTATATTGAGCCAAAATCTGTTTCCAGGTAATTTCCATCTTTTATTCCTCATTCTTCCCTTTAGGACTATCTAGAGGAAATCCAATCCCTCTTCCAAAAGGCAATGCTTACTTCAAATATTTGCTTACAATACTCATGTTTTCTTCCCCCTTAAGCCTTCTCTTCTCCAAGTCAACTCTCCCTATTTTCCTCAATTTTTTTTTTGGTGAAGCAATGGGATTAAGTGACTTGCCCAAGGTCACACAACTAGTAAATATCAAATGTAAGAGGTCAGGTTTGAATTCAGGTCCTCCTAACTTCAAGGATGGTATATAGATCTCTTATACTTGTCATCCTCTTTTCGATATTCTATAGTTTATCATTACCCCTGCCAAAGGTGGTTCCCTGCTCTATCTCTCCACTTTGTATGTAATACAGATTGCAGTTCTGAGAACTAAAATATTAAGTACTAATGCAGACTATTCTAGTTTTCTTAGCAGCTTCTGTTGGGTTTATATTAACCTTGGGGCCATGATAACTTAAATGCCTTTTTCACATGAGTTACTGTTAAATAAGGTTTTAGAACCAAAGATTTATAAAATTATGGCTGCTTATTTAATCTCATTGATTTTAGTTCATAGTTATAGCTTATTTGAGACCTTTCTGAATCTTGATTCTGTTCTCCCCATATTCGCCTGCCCTCCCAGCTCTATGTCATCTGAAATTCTGATAATCCTACTTTCCTTCTATTTATCCATTAAAGTTGTTGGGTCAAGTGCAGACCCCTGTAACTTAACCAAAAAAAAAGACCTCCCTTCAGCATAGCATTGATTAGATATGGATGTTCAAGTAGCCTTAAACTTACCTAATTATACATTGACCCAGGTCACATTTCTTATATTATAATTTTTTTCATTGATCTTTCTACTAGAAGGAGTGGCCAGATTCATTTAAGAAGACTATTTTGTGAAAATAAAATGAACAGGAGAGCTATTTACATGATGATCAAAACAATGTAAAGGAAAACACCAATGGAAGGAATTGAAAAAAATCTATCTATACTTTAAAAAAAAGAAAAGAAAAATCTATCTATGCGGGAACCTAAGATGACTTCATAGGACTTAAAGTGAAATATGCCCTCTACCTTTTGGCCAACAGGAGAGGACTAGGGAATATATATTTAGAAACTGGTCTTGATTTGATTTTCCTGATCATACTTGTTTGTTATAAGGGAGGGTTCTATGGTTGGGGGGGGGAGGGTTGTAGGTGAGCATAATTAGGAAAAGATAATGAAGTTAAAAATATATATAAAATAAAATCACTCAAGAGAAAACCCAAACAGAAAATAATCAATGTGTGAACCTTGTCTCAGTAGGTGTATATATATATATATATATATATATATATATATATATATATATATACATATATATATATTTTACTGACTGATTAAATGAAATAATATACATACAGCAATGTGTAGATCTTAAATCACTATATAAATAACTATTTTTATTGCTGTTACTCCACAGCTATTTAGGCTAAACATCAACCTGCCATGAGACTTGGACATTAGATTGAATTGAGTTTAGAAACAAGAACAAGTTTAGATTCAAGAATAGCATCATAGTGATGTTTCTATTTTTCTCTGTCTCAAAAAAAAAGTTGATTCACTTGCATTTTTTGATGGAATTGACTGATAATAATGAAAATGGTGAGCACACATATACACAAACTAAAAGAAAGATATTTAGGCATTTAACAAAATTATATTATGACTTTGGATATTCTTAAAGGATTCTCTACCTGCAGTGACTATAGTTATTCCAAACACGCTTTGGTTCTGCAAGAGCTTCAATCCGGGAAGATGGATAATTAAAAAATGACTTTGTAGGAAGCTTCCAGATTGTAGATCCTCGACCCCAACTATTATGGTATTCAGGCCTGCAGGTTTTAGGAGAATACAAAGGATGAGGAATAAGGTAAGAATTTGATTTTCATAACTGCAAACATTCAAATTCATATATAACCTGGGCTGTTATAGTTAGGCCTGTGAAACCAGGAGAATAGTTTACCCATCATTTTTTTAAAAATTGTTTCCACTTTGGTAGACACCTATGATTTCATAAGGGTAAGGAAGTCTAGCTATAAAGACTCCTTCCAGTGATTTATATTGACAAGTCCTCTATAAATTGCATGTCTCACAGAGTTGCCTTGGGGCACTGAGAGTATGGGAGATATATATCCAGGGTCAAAGAGTCAGTGTATGTCAGAGGTTGGACTATAAATCAGATCTTCCTGATTCCAAGCCGACCCTGTACATGTTATATAGCAAACTGCATCTTTATTGATCAGTAAGTCCTAACAATTTATTTTTTTATGGTGCTTTTCCTACATAAGCAAAAATGGGAGTCTTTCAGATATTATTACAAACCATAGAACTACTGCTAGATTTTCACCATCAAATTGTATACCTGAACAATTTTCTGTTATCCCATCTCAAATCAGGTTTATATAAATAGATTGGAGAGAAATGCTTCATGAAAGCAGCAAGTGCATTGAACTCAAAAGTGTCAAGAGGAGGGTGAATTCACCTGTAAAACAGGTAAATTAAAATCTCAAACCTCCTCACTTCCATCTCCATTTTGAATATTCTAAACTATGAAACAGGAAATGATTCAAATGGGGAAATTGATATAAAACTAAAGGAGTAGCTTTTATAAAAAAAAAAAAATCTAAAGACTTCAGGCCCAATGATTTCCTGAAAAGGAGGGCAAATCTCCTAGCTCCCACAAAAGAGAAACATTTCTTTTTTCACAAGTATATATTGAGTTTAAGTCACAGAAGTAAAATAAAGTAGATGTTATGACTTAAACTTCATTCTTTCTCTCTCAGAAGTGTTACAGAATATAGCTGACCCCAAAACCAAGCAGGCGCTTAAGAAGTAAAAAGTATTAGCAGAAATAGAAATATGTTTCAAAAGAAGGCCCTCTCAAAATATACATTAATGAACAAGATAAGTACACTTTGAAACATTCAAATTGAACTTCTCTCTCTCTCTCTCTCTCTCTCTCTCTCTCACTCACACACACACACACACACACACACACACACACATTCAGTCACTCACTCACTCACCATCTTGAATGACCCATTCTAAACTTTTCACCAGCACATAATAGCCAGAGTCAGAGTACTCCATCTCATGTCTCTGGAATTCATCATCTAATTATAACTCTTGTTGTTGTTCATTTTTTTCAGTCTTGTTTGATTCTTTATGACTTGACTTGGAGTTTTCTTGTCAAAGATATTCCAGTTCATTTTACAGATAAGAAAACTGAGGAAAACAGGATTAAAACAGGACTCGACCAGGATGACAAGTTGGTAAGTATCTGAGGCTAGATTTGAACTCAGAAGATGAATCTTCCCGACTATCTACTATGGTACCTAGTTGCCCTCAAATTATAGAAGGATCCCTTTATAACAATTTCATCTTGTAATAGATTTAGTAGCATACCACTCAAGCTACTGAGAGGATATTTTTGTGGATCCAGACAAAACAAAAACAAAATTTATCAGGAGTAGTAAAAGATCAAGAATTTCAAGGGCTATAATGTTGTTGTTGTTGTTTGTCCTTCATTCTCAAGAAGACCATGACATATCAGAGGAGATGATGCCATGACAAGCACATGAATTGGATTTGGGGGGGGGGGGGTGCTATACCTAAAATCACCAGCCTCACTTTCTCCTCCAGGGTCATCTGGGTCCAGTGGACAAATATGAATCAGGGCAACTGGAGATGGCCCTGGATGCTAAACAATCAGGGTTAAGTGACTTGATAGAAGTCAAATTTGAACTCAGGTCCTCTTGACTCCAGGGCTGGTGCTTTATTCACCGTGCTAGCTAATGAATGCAAGTGAGTGTGAAAGGAATCTAGCACTACCAGATATCAAGTTATATATAAAAACAAAACAGTACAAAAATAATTTGAAGTTGGTTAAAAAGGGGAAAAAAGGTGCTCAGTATAGTAGATTAATTAAACAAGATCCAGAAACAATCAAATATCTTATAGTGATCAATTATATACTCCCTGACAAAAATATCAGAAATATTAGCAAGAGGTTTATAGAAATTAACTTTAGAGCAATATCTTGTCATAATCCAAAATAAACTTCAAATGGAAAAATGATCTAAATGTAAAGGGTCATATAAGGAAAAAAGTTAAGGAAGAGGAGAAGAATTCTTATTTATATAAATGATAGAAATGATCATGGAAGTTAAAATGGAGAATTTCATTTATATGAAGTGAATAATTTTCTGTTCAAAGAAATACATTTAAAATCAGAAAGATAATAATTAATTGGAGAAATATTCATGATAAATTTCTCTCAGGGTAGCCTTAGGGTCAGGAGGACCTGAGTTTAAATCCAATCTCAGATACTTAATTACCTAGCTGTGTGACCTTGGGCAAGTCACTTAATCCCATTGCCTTGCAAAAACAAAACAAAACAAAAAAAATGTTAAATTTCTCTCACAAAAGTCTAATAGTCAAAATATGTAAAGCATTAATACAGACATACAAAAATAAGAGCCTTTCCTCCAATTGATAAATGTCCAAAGGATAAATGTCTCAAATGAGGAGATGCAAGCTAACCAGAATTAGATAAAAACCACTACAAGTTACTAACAATAAGAGAAATGCAATATTAAAAACTTGTAAAAAAGCAACCCTGAGATTTTAGCTAATTCCAATCAGACTGTTAAGATTACAATAGAGAAAGTGATTTTTGGAAATGTTATGGGAAGAAAAAAACACACTAATACATTGCTGACAAAGCTCTGTATTGAACCTATTCTGAAAAACAAATTGGAATTTTACCCAGTGATTCACTAAACTGTATATACTCTCTGATACAATACAACACTTAAATTTGTGCTCCAAGAAAGCACAAGGAAAGAATTGATTCAGATTTAGTGAAAAATTGAAAACAAGACTCACTCAAAGGGGAGGCAGTTCAGCCTAGCTGAAACAAGGCACCCTGAGGAAGAGACAGGAAGCAGAGTGTGCCAGGTAAGTGTGCCGTCTCCCCTCAGAACACAATGGAGACAGCTCAGTACCTTAAACCCCAGAGCCTTAGGAACAGCAAAATTTCCATCCCAGTGCCCTCAGAGAGCATCCTAGGAAACAACACCTATGAAAAACCTTCAGAAAAATACTGTTCCTTCAGTTACATTTACTGAAGACCCAGGAAAAAAAAGTTCTTGTCACCAAAGTTTCATTCAAGTTTTGCCTTGTCAAATTGTTCAACATCAGAAACTGTTGTGATTCTATTGGTAGCAATGATGTTGTAAGGAGAAGCATGTCTATCTGCTTCATCACAATACGCTAAGGCTTTACTATCTGACTTATAACTGAAATATTCTATATATGTTTTCTCTCCCATTAGAATGTGAGCTCTTGGACAACAGGGACTATCTGATTTTCCTATTTGTGTCCCCCCACTTAGCACAGTGTTTTTTGATCATAATAAATGTGTAATCTCTCTCCCTCTATCGGGTAATCTTAGAAATCTTTATTAAAAGTATCAATAAGGAAGGGGTGGCTAGGTGGCGTAATGGATAAAGCACCAGCCCTGGAGTCAGGAGTACCTGGGTTCAAATCCGGTCTCAGACACTTAATAATTACCTAGCTGTGTGGCCTTGGGCAAGCCACTTAAACCCATTTGCCTTGTAAAAAAAAAAAAAGCATCAATAAGGAGAGCAGCTAGGTGGCACAGTGAGCCCTGGAGCCAGGAGAACCTGAGTTCAATTCTGGCCTCAGACACTTAATAATTACCCAGCTGTGTGACCTTGGGCAGGTAACTTAACCTCATTGTCTTACCCAAAAAAAAAGTGTCTGAGGTCACATTTGCTCTATGGGGCGGCAGCTAGGTGGTGCAGTGGATAGAACATTGGTCCTGGAGTCAGGAGGATCTGAATCAAATCCAGCCTCAGACATTTAATTACCTAGCTGTATAACCTTGGGCTAGCCACTTAACCCTATTGCCTTGCAAAAAAATAAAAAATAAAAAAAAGACTGCTCTGTTCAAGCACCCTGTGGTCTTGTAATGAAACAAATAAATAATATATAAGCCAAACCTGTTAGGTACATGTAGTATGGAAACCTTCTTGGGTTCTGCAAGTCGATCAAATCTTCTAGTTAACTTCGCATCTAAAGCACTCAAAGGTAAAGGCTTGATAGGATCTTGATTTCCCCAAACCAATTTTCTAATAAAAGGAGAAAAACAAAAGGCTATATTACCCTGTTTGAAGTAAATGCCCTTACCTTAGAAATTATACCTGAACTCCATGCATAATGATTTTCCCTTTCTTTAAAAATTCTCCATATAAGCATTTCACAACTGTAGTGTTGAGAAAGATAACATCTATAAATATGTGTTTATGTGTGTATTTAATCCTTTCTTAAATTGGGATAATGCCATTCTTTTTTTTTTAGGTTTTTTTTTGGGGGGGGTAAGGCAATGGTGTTAAGTGACTTGCCCAAGGTCACAGAGCTAGGTAATTAGTAAGTGCCTGAGACCAGATTTGAACTCAGGTCCTCCAGACTCCAGGGTCAGTGCTCTATTCACTGCATCACCCAGTGCCCCAGGATAATGCCATTCTTAAAAAAGGATATGCCAAAAATGGTTACGGAAGATAACCATGTTTTTGTCATTACTTTTTAGAAAGGATTGTTTACAACTCAGGCTCAAACCAAGAATTCAGATAATTTGGGGGTTTTAACAAATTTGAAAAAACTTAAGCCAGATGCTGAACACAACTGAATTAGATAATCTTTAAGGTCACTTTTTTTTTAGGTTTTTTTTTTTTGCAAGGCAAAAGGGGTTAAGTGGCTTGCCCAAGGCCACACAGCTAGGTAACTATTAAGTGTCTGAAACCAGATTTGAACCCACGTACTCCTGACTCCAGGGCTGGTGCTTTATCCACTGTGCCACCTAGCTGCCCCTAAGGTCACTTTCAACTTGAAATAAGAGTTACATCACATGGGACAGCTAGGTGGCACAGTGTACAGAGGACCAATCCTGGAGTCAAGAGGACCTGCATTGAAATCCAGTCTCAGACATATAATAATTGCCTTGGGCAAGTCACTTAACTCCATTGCCTTAAATAAATAAAATTTTTTTTAAAGAGTTACATCATAGAATTTAACAATGATTGAAATTAGAAATGAAAAATGCCAAAAATGGCAGAGAAAAACTGGGAAGTCACCTGAGCTCTCTTCAGTTTTTCCTCAAAAATAACATTTAATCAATCCTCTAAAGTTGGATTCTACAGCAACAGAACCCCCAAAAGGACAGAGTGGAATAATTTTCTAGTTTAATGTGTCTTGGAAGGAGTTCAAGAAAGGTGTACTCACTCAAGTGGAGGGAAAATACAGCCAAACACAGGTTTCTTAGTTGCTCCATAGCAATAAAAGCTTCTGGATCTAATTCAGTAGGCCAGAGGCACTGCAGGTCAGTTGTGAGAGTTCCAGCCCCACAGCAGAAGGCATATTGCTAACCCTAACCACTGGCACCATGGGCATAACAAGGTTCAGCAATTCCAGTGCAGTGGTCAAGTTGCTAACATCTGAATCCCCAAGATGGAAAGTCAGTGGCTAGATCCCTGACCTCCATTACAAGAAGCTTGGACAGTGCCTCCTGTGCCCCAGTAGCAGGGCTCAACTTTCAAAAAATGAGCAAAATAAACAAGCAAACATACAAACAAAAACCCTGATCATTAGAAAGCTACTATAGCGGGGCCGCTAGGTGGCGCAGTGGATAAAGCACCAGCCCTGGAGTCAGGAGTACCTGGGTTCAAATCCGGTCTCAGACACTTAATAATTACCTAGCTGTGTGGCCTTGGGAAAGCCACTTAACCCCATTTGCCTTGCAAAAAAAAAAAAACAGCCTAAAAAAAAAACTTACTATACCAAACAGGGAAGAACAAAGCACCATCTCAGAAATAGAGAGCAGTGGCAAATTGCCTATTTGTGAAACCTCAAAGGGAATATGAACTGGTCCGAAGTCTAAAAAAGTCTTCTTAGAAAAGCTCAAAAAAGAATTTTAAAAATAAAGTAAAAGAAGTTGAACATTGGGGAAAGAAATGGGAAGTATGTAGAAGAATTAGGGGGGAACAAAGAGTCAAGAGCTTGACTGAAGAAAACACTTCCTTAAAAAATAGAAATGGTCAAATGGAAAAAAATCCACTGAAAAAAATCCTTAAAAAAAACTTCTGGGTGGCTAGGTGGCACAATGGATAGAGCACCAACCCTGGAGTCAGGAGTCCCTGAGCTCAAATTTGGCCCCAGACACTTAATAATGACCTAGCTTTGTGGCCTTGGGCAAGCCACTTAACCCCATTGCCTTGCAAAAACCTAAAAAAAAAACCCTAAAAAAAAAATTCTTAAAAAATTCTTAAAAAGTAGACATGAGCAAATGGAAAAGGAGATACAGCAGCTGATTGAAGAAAATAATTCCTTTAAAATTAGAATTGGGAAAGTAGAAGTTAATGACTCTATAACATCAAGAATCAATCAGAAATCAAAAAAAAAAAGAAGAAAATATAAATAACTTTTTGGAAAAACAACTGACCTGGAAAATAGATCCAGGAAAGATCATTTGAGCATTATTGGATTACCTGAAAGTCATTATCCAAAAAAGAGGCTGGCCAAAACCTTTCAAAAAAATTATCAAGGAAAACTGCTCTGATGCCCCAGAGCCAGAAGTTAAAACAGTCATTGAAAGAATATACCAGGGGCAGCTAGGTGGTGCAGTGGACAAAGCACCGGCCCTGGAGTCAGGAGTACCTGGGGTCAAATCTGATCTCAGACACTTAATAATTACCTAGTTGTGTGGTCTTGGGCAAGCCACTTAACCCCATTTGCCTTGCAAAAACCTAAAAAAGAAAAAAAGAATATACCAAACACCTCCCTAAAGAGATCCCAAAATGAACACTCCAAGTAATATTGTAGTTAAATTCAAGAACTATCAGGTCAAGGAAAAAAGTAATGCAGGCAGTTAGAAAGAAGCAATTCAAATACCAAGGAACCACAACCGGGATTATACAGGATTTAGCAACTTCAACATTAAAAAATTGTAGATTCTGGAATATATTTCAGCTTGCAAAGGAGCTTGGATTACAATCCAGAATCAACTACCCTACAAAATTGAGCTTACTCTTCCAGGGGAAAGATGGACATTCAACAACAGAGAGGATTTTTAAACTTTCCTGATGAAAAGACCAGAGCTGAACAGAAAACTTGATCTTAAATACAAGATTGAAGGGATACATAAAAAGGTAAATAGGAAAGGAAAAAAATGTTATTCAATAAGATTAAGCAAATAAGATTAAAATAAGATTTATATTCCCTATATCAGATGTATCTCTATTGGAAGGAGTATAATTAGAATGTGTAGGTGTGTGTGATTTGGGTGTGATTATATTTTTAAAAAAGGGTTCAAACAGGCATAAGAGGAAAAGGAATAGTTGAACAGAATCAATTACATGGATTGAAGAGGTACAAAGCATTTATTACAGTAGAGGGAAAGAAAGGAAGGGGCGAACATTGCTTGAATCTTACTCTCATCAAATTTGGCTCAAAGAAGAAATTATATATATATATATATATATATATATATATATATATATATATATATATATATTCAGTTAGGTTTAGAAATTTATATTACCCTATAAGGAATTGGGAGGGGAAAGGGGAAAGAAAATGGAAAGAAGGACTGAGAAAAAGGAGAAAAAGTATAAACAGAAGGGGAAATAGGATGGAAGGAAATACATAATCATAACTGTTAATGTGAATGAGATGAACTCTCCCATAAAATGGAAGCAAATAGCAGAGTGGATAAAAACCAGAATCCTACAATATGTTGTTTACCAGAAATACATTTGAAGCAGAGAGATGCACACAGAATAAAGGTAAAAGACTGGAGCAGAATATATTATGTTTCACATGACGTGAAAAAAATAGACAAGGGTAGAAATCCTGTTCTCAGATAAAACAAAAACAAAAATATATCTCATTAAAAGTGATGAAGTACTTTGCATGTTTATACATGTATGATCTATATTAGAGTGCTTTCTGTCAAGGAGAGGGAGAGGGAAGAAAGAGAGGATGTGAAACTCAAAACCTTGCAAAGAAATGATTGTTGAAAGCTACCATTGCATGTAGTTGTTAAAATAAATAAAATATCATTAAAAAATAATTTTAAAAAGATAAGAAAACTACATCTTGTTAAAAGGTACCATAGACAATGAAGTAATATCAATATTAAACACATAAATGCCAAGTAGAATAGCATCCAGATTCTTAGAGGAGAAGTTAACCGAGTTATAGGACAAGATAGATAGAAAAGCTATACTGGTAGGGGACCTCAACCTCCCTCTCTCAGACTTGGATAAATCCAGCCACAAAATAAACAAAAAAGAAGTCAAGGAGATAAACAGAATCTTAGAAAAATTAGATATGATAAGATTTCTGGAGAAACTGAATGGGGACAGAAAGGCCATTTATTAAGTCATAAAACCACACAATAAAATACAGAAAGGCAAAATATTAAATGCACCCTCTTCAGATCATGAAACAATAAAAATTACATGTAATAAAAAGTCATAAAAGAGAGATTAAAAATTAATTGGAAACTAAATAACCTAATCCAAAAGAATGAGTGGGTCAAACAACACATCATGGAAACAATAATTATATAATCCAAGAAAATGACAAAAATCACATACCAAAATTTATGGGATGCAGTCAAAACAGTTCTTAGGGGAAATTTTATATTTCTAAATGCTTCCTTAAATAAAATAAAGAGGAAATCAGTGAATTAGGCATGCAACTAAGAAAGCTAGGAAAAGTTCGTTCCATCAGTGCAACAACCAGGGACAATTTTGGGCTGTCTGCAATGGAGAATACCATCTGTATCCAGATAAAGAGCCATGGAGTTTGAACAAAGTTCAAAGACTATTCCCTTTAAGAAAAAAAAACAGATGTCTTATTTTCTGATCTTGTTATCTCTTATACTTTTTTGTTTCTTCCTTAAGGATGTGATTTCTCACTCACATTCAGTTTGGATCAATGTACATCATGGAAACAAAATAAAGACTGACAGATTGCTTTCCATGGAGGGGGGGAGTAAGATTGGGAGAAAAATTGTAAAACTCAAATAAAATCTTTAATTAATTAAATAAATAAATAAATAGAATTAAATCCTAAAAGAAAAGAAAGCTAGAAAAAGAACAAATTAAAAATTCCTAATTAAATATAAAATTAGAAGTTATGAAAATTAAATGAGAGATTAATAAAATTGAAAGAAAACTATTGAATTAATAAATAAAATTAAGAATTGGTTTATGAAGAAGCCACTAAAAGAAAAAGATAAGCCTTGGGTTAATTTGATTTAGAAAAAAAAGAAAACCAAATTACCAGTACCAAAAATGAAAAGGGTGAATTAACCACCAAAGAAGAGAAAATTATTATTATTGCTTTTTAGGTTTTTGCAAGGCAAACAGGGTTAAGTGGCTTGCCCAAGGCCACACAGCTAGGTAATTATTAAGTGTCTGAGACCGGATTTGAACCCAGGTACTCCTGACTCCAGAACCAGTGCTTTATCCACTGCGCCAACTAGCCACCCCTCTAATAATGGATTTAAAAATGAATTCTATCCAACATTTAAAGAACAGTTACTTCCAATTCTATAGAAACAACTTGGGGGGGGAGGCAAAGAAGGAGTCCTGCCAAATTCTTTTTATGAAACAAAGATGTTGCTGATACCTAAACCAGAAAAAGCCAAGAGAGAAAAAAATTATAGACCAATTTCCCCAATAGAATGCTGATAAAAATAATCTTTAAATAAAACATTAGCAAAGAGATTTTAGCAATTTATCACCAAGATAATATATTAGGTCTAGTTGAGGATTTACTAGGAATACAAGAATGGTTCAGTATTAGGAAAACTATCAGCAAATTGACCATATCAATTACAAAACTAAGAGTAATCATATGATATCTCAATAGATGCTGGAAAAGATTTTTTGACAAACTTCAGTACCCATTTCTATTAAAAGCATCAGAGAGACTTCCGGCCAAGATGGCGGAGAGAAGACAGGCACAGTTCTAAAGTCTCCTGATCTCTTCCCCATCTATCACATGAAACAAACCTCTTAAAAGAAATCTGAACCAGGAAACCCAGAAAGAAAAGCCAGGAGAGAAAAATCTACCTCAGGATTTGTCTCCCGGAGCAGCCTTGGCTGAGTACCGGCAGGTGAGTCTGAGCTCCCAGGGAAGATCAGCCAGACCAACAGCTGAATCGGAACCGGGAGTCTGAGGGCCCGAGAGCCGGACCTGCTGGATCAGCGGTGGGGCTGGACGAAGGTGGCTTGGGTCTGCAGGGAAGCAGAGGCGCTGGTGTTGGTGCTGTCCCCGTGGAACTTGGGGAAGGGGCTGCAGGGAGAGGTCTGGTGCAGGAGAGCTGCAGACTCTATCCCTGGGCTCCTCAGGTCTGAGAAAGTCTGAGCCCACGCCCCCATTGCACTGAGGCCTCCTCCCAAACAAATGCAAATTACTTCTGCCTCAGGCCCAGGTGTGTGAGCAAAAGAACCAGCCCAGCTGAGGAATCACCTCAGGCCAGGGTAAAGCCCACCATTGATTGAAGGCAAAAGAATTCAATAGCTCCAATTCCCTCCCTCAAGCAAAGGGAGAAGGCCTCGCAACCAAGGTCACAGACACCCCAGAGAGGGCAACCAGCACCTCCTACTGGCCAGCCAGAGAAACTGCACTCAATAAAGCCTTTGTCGATCCCAAGCCCAGGTGAACCAGCCCCCCCCCCATCTCAAGGTCTTAGCATAATGAAGAAGGGTCAGCGGAAAGGTGGATCCATAGAAAAATTCATGGAAGGGAAAGACCCCAACCCAGAGAGACCTGGAACATGTGAGGAGAATACAATCTGGTTT
Organism: Macrotis lagotis; assembly: GCF_037893015.1. NCBI lineage: Eukaryota > Metazoa > Chordata > Mammalia > Peramelemorphia > Peramelidae > Macrotis > Macrotis lagotis. Next base: position 161,276,050 of record NC_133660.1, read on the forward strand.
CCAGCGCTTAAAGACTTCCTTGAAGAAATAAGGAAGGAGTTTAAAAATCAACTGGAAAATTTGGGGGAGACAATTAATACCTTGCAACAAGGAAACAAAACCCTAGAAAGTAGAACTGAACAATTACAAAATGAGAACAATTCTCTCAGATCCTCAAATGAGCAAATGCAAAAAGAAATTAATTCTCTCAAAACCTCAATTGGTCAAATGGAAAGCTCTTTCAAAAGTAGAATTGACCAATTGGAAAAGGTTAATGAAGAAAACTCCTCCCCCCAAAAAATAATGGAGTCTACAGAAACTAATGACTCCACGAGACAGCAAGAGTCAGTTAAACAAAATCAAAAAATAGAAAAAATAGAAGCAAATGTGAAATATCTCATCAACAAAACCACTGACCTCGAGAATAGATCAAGGAGGGGCAACCTGAAAATTATAGGACTTACTGAAAACATTGAAGAGGGAAAAAAGCCTGGACTTAATATTACAGGATCTAGTAATGGAAAACTGCCCTGACATCATTGAATCAGAGGGCAAAGTAATTATTGAAAGAGTACATCGATCCCCAACAGAAAAAGATCCTAAAATGAAAACACCAAGGAATGTTGTGGCCAAACTCCAGAACTATCAGATAAAAGAGAAAATCCTGCAAGCAGCCAGAAAGAAACAATTTAAATATCAAGGAGCCACAGTAAGGATCACGCAGGACCTGGCTGCATCAACTTTAAGGGATCAAAGGGCCTGGAACAAGATATTTCGAAGAGCATGGGAGCTTGGAATGCAGCCAAGAATCTACTTTCCTGCAAAGCTGAGCCTTCTCTTCCAGGGAAAAAGATGGACATTTAACGAAATGGAAGAATTCCAAAAATTTCTGATGAAAAGACCAGAGCTAAACAGAAAATTTGGATATCAAACAGGAGGTTCAAGAGACACATGAAAAGGTAAAAAAAAAAGGGGGGGGCAGTAAAAGGAAAAAAATGCAATCCAGAAAGTTGAAACTGGCTACATCCTAGCATGGGGGGCAGGGGTAGAGACTCTCATAAATCCTGAGAAATGTAACTCTAACAGAGAGAATATACCTAGCCAGAAATGATGGACATCCATGACCTATCCATGAGACTGATATCTAATGGGATGTAACTGGCTTTAACTCCACTGGGGAGAAAGACTCTAATAACTCTCAGGAATTTTGACTCTATTCAACAGAATATACTGAACTAGAAGGGACAGACACTCAGAATTTTCTATGACTTAGATAGAATGATCTAAAAAAAAAATACACTACCTCCCTAAAAAGGGGGACAGGAAAGAGACGGGAGGAGGGAGGGGATTGAATGGGACAAATCTCATTACACTAAGAGGTACAAAAATCCTATGGTAATAGAGGGGAAGAAGGGAGTAGAGGAGAAACACCTGAATCTTCTTCTCATCAGACTTGGCTTAAAGTCAACCTACACATACTCAGTTAACTTATAAAACATCTAACCTTTCAAGAAGTAAAAGGGGAAAAGGGGAGGGGGGACAAAGAAAGGGAAGGGGAGTGGAGGAAATAAGGGGAAATAACAAAAGGAAGGGAAGGGAACAGGGAAAGGGGAAAGAAAGGGGAGGGTGTGATATAGGAGGGCAAACACACTGAAGGGGGTGGTATTCAAAAACAAAATACTGGGGAATATGGATAAAAGGGGGGGAAAGGGGGAAAAATACAAACAGAGGGAAGATAGCACAGAGGGCAATAAAGAATTAGTAATCATAACCTTGAATGTGAATGGGATGAACTCTCCCTTAAAACGTAAGCAAATAGCAGAATGGATTAAAAACCAGAATCCTACAATATGCTGCTTACAAGAAACTCATTTGAAGCAGAGAGATACATATAGAGTAAAGGTAAAAGGTTGGAGCAAAATATATTTTGCTTCAGCTGAAGTAAAAAAAGCAAGGGTAGCAATCCTTATCTCAGACAAAACAGCAGCAAAAATAGATAGCGTTAAAAGAGATAAGGAAGGAAACTTTATCCTCCTAAAAGGTACCATAGACAATAAAGTCATTTCAATATTAAATATATATGCACCCAGTGGGACAGCACCCAAATTCTTAGAGGAGAAGCTGAAAGAATTACAGGAAGACATAGACTGCAAAACTCTACTAGTAGGAGACCTCAACCTCCCGCTATCAGATCTAGATAAATCAAATCATAAAACAAACAAGAAAGAAATTAGGGAGGTAAATAGATTGTTAGAAAAATTAGATATGGTAGACTTATGGAGGAAAAACTGAATGGGGATAGGAAGGAATATACCTTTTTCTCTGCAGTACATGGAACTTATACAAAAATTGACCATGTACTAGGACATAAAAACCTAATGATCAACTGCAGAAAGGCAGAAATAGTGAATACATCTTTCTCAGATCACAATGCAATAAAAGTCATATGCAATACTGGGCCAAGGAGATATAGACCCAGAGCAAATTGGAAACTGAATAACCTCATCTTAAAAAATGAGTGGACCAAAAAACAAATTATAGAAAGAATTAACCATTTTATCCTAGATAATGATAATAATGAAACAACAGACCAAAACCTATGGGATTCATTCAAAGCAACTCTCAGGGTATATATTATAGCTCTAAATGCTTATATGAATAAATTGGAGAAAGAGGAAATCAATGAACTAAACATGCAACTAAAAAAATTAGAGAAAGAACAAATCAAAAATCCCCAATCAAATACCAAATTAGAAATTTTAAAAATTAAAGAAGAAATTAATAAAATTGAAAGCAAAAAAACTATTGAATTAATAAATAAAACAAAAAGTTGGTATTATGAAAAAAACAATAAAATTGATAAACCTCTGGTCAATTTGATTAAAAAAAAGAAAGAAGAAAACCAAATTGCTAGTGTTATAAATGAAAAAGGTAAACTCACCACCAATGAGGAGGAAATTAAAGTAATAATTTGAAATTATTTTGCCCAACTTTATGCCAATAAATTTGATAATCTAAGTGAAATGGATGAATATTTACAAAAATATAAGTTGCCCAGGTTAAATGAAGAAGAGATTAAATACCTGAACAACCCTATCTCAGAAAAAGAAATTCAGCAAGCCATTATTGAACTCCCTAAAAAAAATCTCCAGGGCCTGATGGATTCACAAGTGAATTCTACCAAACATTTAAGGAACAATTGGTTCCAATCCTATATAAACTCTTTGGAAAAATAGGGAAAGATGGAACTCTGCCTAACTCTTTCTATGAAACCAATATGGTACTGTTACCTAAACCAGGAAGAGTTAAAACAGAGAAAGAAAATTATAGACCTATTTCCCTGATGAATATAGATGCAAAAATCCTAAATAAAATCTTAGCAAAATGATTACAACAAGTCATCACTAGGATAATACATTATGATCAAGTAGGATTTATTCCAGGAATGCAGGGTTGGTTCAATATTAGGAAAACTGTTAGTATACTCAATTATATCAATAACAAACCTATCAGAAACCATATGATCATATCAATAGATGCTGAAAAAGCTTTTGACAAAATACAGCACCCATTCCTATTAAAAACACTAGAGAGTGTAGGAATAAATGGACTGCTCCTTAAAATAATTAGCAGTATCTATCTGAAACCATCAACAACCATTTTGCTCAATGGGGAGAGGCTAGAGGCATTCCCAATAAGATCAGGGGTTAAACAAGGGTGGCCATTATCACCACTACTATTCAATATTGTATTAGAAATGTTAGCATCAGCAATTAGAGAAGAAAAAGAAATTAAAGGAATTAGAATTGGGAAGGAAGAGACAAAACTCTCACTATTCGCAGATGACATGATGGTCTACCTAGAGAATCCCAAGAAATGATCTAAAAAACTACTGGAAACAATTAGCAATTTTAGCAAAGTTGCAGGTTATAAAATAAACCCCCATAAATCCTCAACTTTCCTATATATGACTAGCAAGAAACAGCAGGAAGAGCTAGAAAGAAATTCCATTCAAAGTAACCTCAGACAGGGTAAAATACTTGGGAGTCTATTTGCCAAGACAGACTCAGAATCTTTTTGAAAACAATTATAAAACACTTCTCACACAAATTAAATCAGATTTAAATAACTGGGCAAATATCAACTGCTCATGGATAGGTAGAGCTAATATAATAAAAATGACAATTCTACCAAAACTAAACTATCTGTTTAGTGCCCTACCAATCAAAATTCCAAAAAATTACTTTAATGAGTTAGAAAAAATTGTAAGTAAATTCATATGGAGAAATAAAAAGTCAAGAATTGCCAGGAGCTTAATGAAAAAAATGCAAACGAAGGTGGCTTAGCACTACCCGATCTAAAACTATATTATAAAGCATCAGTCATCAAAACTGGTATTGGCTAAGAAATAGAGTGGTGGACCAGTGGAATAGACTAGGTGTAAAAGCAGGAGAGGATTATAGTAATCTGCTGTTTGATAAACCCAAAGAGTCAGGCCACCAGGATAAAAACTCCCTCTTTGATAAAAACTGCTGGGATAATTGGAATTAGTATGGAAGAAACTTAGATTAGACCAACACCTCACACCCTTTACCAAGATAAGATCCAAATGGTTACAGGACATAAACATAAAAAACAATACTATAAGCAAATTAGAAGATCAAGGACTAGTCTACCTGTCAGATCTATGGAAAGGGGAACAGTTTATGACTAAAGAAGAGTTGGAGAACATCACTAAAAACCAATTAGATGATTTGGATTACATTAAATTAAAAAGGTTTTGCACAGATAAAACCAATGTAATCAAGATCAAAAGAAAAGTAGTAAATTGGGAAACAATCTTTACAACTAATGATTCTGACAAAGGACTCATTTCTAAAATATACAGAGAACTGAGTCATATTTTTAAAACAAAAAGCCATTCCCCAATTGACAAATGGTCAAAGGATATGCAAAGGCAATTTACAGATGAGGAGATCAAAGCAATCCATAGCCATATGAAAAAATGCTCTAAATCATTAATTATTAGAGAAAGGCAAATTAAAGCTACACTGAGGTACCACCTCACACCTCTCAGATTGGCCAGTATGACCAGGAAGGATAATGATCATTGTTGGAAGGGATGTGGGAAATCTGGGACAACATTACACTGTTGATGGAGCTGTGAACTCATCCAACCCTTCTGGAGAGCTATTTGGAACTATGCCCAAAGGGCAACAAAAATGTGCATACCCTTTGGACCCAGCAATACCACTACTGGGTCTATACCCTGAAGAGATGAGGAAAAAGGGTAAAAACATTACTTGTACAAAATATTTATAGCAGCCCTGTTTGTGGTGGCAAAGAATTGGAAATCCAGTAAATGTCCTTCAGTTGGGGAATGGTTTAGCAAACTGTGGTATATGTATGTCATAGAACACTATTGTTCTATTAGAAACCAGGAGGGATGGGATTTCAGGGAAACCTGGAGGGATTTGCATGAACTGATGCTGAGTGAGATGAGCAGAACCAGAAAAACACTGTACACCCTAACAGCAACATGGGAGTGATGCTCAACCTTGAAGGACTTGCTCATTCCATCAGCGCAATAATTGGGAACAATTTTAGGCTGTCTGCAAAGGAGAGTACCATCTGTATCCAGATAAGGAGCTGTGGAGTTTGAACAAAGTACAAGGACTATTCCCTTTAATTCGGAAAAAAAAATACAAACAGAACCAGGAGAAGGTTGTACACAGTAACAGTAATTCTATGTGATGAAAAAGTGTGAATGACTTAGCTATTCTCAGCAAAACATTAATCTAAGACTCATGATGAAAAAATGCTATCCACCTCCAGAGAAAGATCTTATGTCAACTAAATAAAGACCAAAGCATACTAAAAAAAAAGCATCAGAGAGCATAAGAATAAATGAATTTTTCTTAAATGATAAGCAGTATTTATCTAAAACCATCAGCAAGCATTATATGTAATGGGGATAAACTAGAAGCATTTTCAATAACATCAGGGGTGAAATTAGGATGTCCATTATCATCACTATGATTCAGTACTGAGCTATAAATGTTAACTTTAGCAATAAGAAAAGAAAAAAATTGAAAGAATTAAAATAGGCAATGAGGAAGCAAAGCTCTTGTTCTTTGCAGATTATATGATGTTACTTTTAGAGATTCCTGTATAATCAACTAAAAAAGATACTTGAGGGGCAGATAGGCGGTGCAATGGATAGAGCACTGACCTTGGAATCAGGAGGAACTGAGTTCAAACCCAGCCTCAGATACTTAATTACTTAGCTGTGTGACCTTGGGCAAATCACTTAATCCCGCTGCCTTGCCAAAAAAAAAACCAACTACTTGAAATTTTTTTGGCAAAGTTGCAGGATATAAAATAAACCCACAGAAATCATCAGCATTTCTATATTTTACCAATAAAGCCCAGCAACATGAGATACAGATATTTCATCTAAAATAAATGTAAACAATATTAAATACTTGGAATCCTACTTGCCATGACAAACCTAGAAACTATATGATCACAATTACAAAACCTTTTCACACAAATAAAGTCAGATCTAAGCAATTGGAAAAATATCAATTGCTTATGGGAAGGCAAAGATAATATAATACAAATGACAATTCTACCTAAATGAATATATTTTTCAGTGCTATACCAATCAAAAAATTATTTCATAGAGCTAAGAAAAATAATAACAAAATTGAGCTGGAGGAACAAGAATATCAAGAGAATCTAAAACTATATTACAAAGCAGCAATCTTTTGCTGACTAAGAAATAGAGTAGTGGATCAGCAGAATAGATTAGGAGCAAAAGCAACAATAGGAAATAATTATAGAATCTAGTGTTTGATAAACCCAAAGACTTCAGCTTCTGGGATAAGAGCTCACTATTTGACAAAAATCTGCTGGGAAAATTTAAAAATAGTATGGCACAAGCTACATAATAGATCAACATCTCACATTCTATTCCAAGATTGAAATGGTTACATGATTTAGACATAAATCATGACATGATATGCCAATTAGGTGATCTTTTAGATCTTTTAGATTTATGGAAGGGTAAGAATTTATGACCAACCAAGAGATAGAAAACATTATAAGATGCAAAATGGATCATTTTGATTACATTAAATTTAAAGATTTTTGTACAAAAAAAACCAATGCAACCAAGATTAGAAGGAAAGTAGAAAGTTGGAAAACAATTTTGATAGCCAGTGTTTCTGATAAAGGACTTAATTTCTAAAAAATAAAGAGAAATGGGTCAAATTTATAGAAATACAAGTCATTCCTCAACCGACAAATATGGTCAAAGGATATGAACAGGCAGTTTTCAGATGAAGAAATTAAAGCAATCTAGAGTCATATGGAAAAAAATACTCTAAGTCACTATTAATTCAGAGAAGTATTAATGTATTTAAGAAATAGTAAAAAAAAATCAGTTTGAATAAAGCTAAGGATTTATGGAAGGAAGTAATGGAAAATTGAGCTGAAAAGGTAGGTTAGATCAAATTTTTGTATTATGTGAATGCCTAGCAAGAGTTAGAGTCTTATAAGCAGAAAGGAGTCACCAAAAATACTTTTATGAGAGGAGTGACATGGTAAATATAATCTGATGTTAATGTGCAAGATGAATGAGAGAGACAGACAGATCTTTCTTCAACAAGACAGATATGTCTTTAAGGACGCTTTACAACCTATTCCATTAACTTACCTCCAATTTTTTTTTGAAAATTACTGAATTGGTCAAGATCTTCCTTATTTATACTCCAAATCTCACTTTCATTGAAGTCTCTCTCTTGTTTATTCAGCACTTCATAGAAATGGAAAACAATTGATCAACATTTTTCTTATAAAAATTTTTCACATATTTGAAGGCAAGAGGAAATTACTCCTTTGCTTCTCTCTTCCTCAGTAGTCACCTCCCAATGTTTTTAACCTTTTCTTTTTTCCTTCTTTGTAAAATTTGTTGTTTTATTATCTTCACATTCTCCTTTAGCTTTGTGCTAGCTTTCTTCTGGTACCAAGCATACTTCTGGACCACCTCCCACTGGTCAGTTAAAGTATGATCTGGGACTATAAATTAATTTTAATCATCCTAGGAAGATCATGATTAGAAAGGCAAACTTTCTATGAAAATGAATTACATAATTCATTTTAAAGTCAAATACCAATAATTTTGATAAGCTTTTATTTTGTAATATCCACTTGTTACCCTTGTCTTTAGCAACCTCTTTAGTAGGCTAGTCCCTCCAGGTCCCATCCTGCATTTTCTTGGATCTGTCGGTCACTTAAAAGATTAGGACTGGAATGAACTTTGGATGTGTAACATAAGGAAAATTGTCTGAGTTGTTCTTCCTTTTGTGAGTGATATACTTAAAAATGGGTTATAAGACACCAGAGATCTAAGGCCAACAAGAGAAGATAGCATAAAGCAGCAGGTGCCCATTGGCATTTGCTTTTACTGACTGGGTTTCCTGGAAATGGCTATGACACCCTAGAAAGAAACATGGAGAACACTACCTACTAAAGTGATCCCATGCCATTCCATCTCCTCTAATGCCCCCTCTGTTATCACTACTCCATCACTTATTTTCAGACTTTCCCTTTCTATTGGCTTCTATCCTACTGCCTACAAATGTACTCATGTCTCCCCTTTCCTGAAAGAACTCACTTAATTTTTCCATCCTTGTCACTTCCTATATTCAATAATGCCCAGCCCTCAGGGCACACAGTGAGCAGCTTGCCAGGGCAGACCAGATCCAGGAACCAGAAGCAGGTCCAGCCAGTAGGAGCCCCCAGGGCATGAGCTGAGGGAGGGGAGTGAAGAGAGACTGCCAAGCTCTGTCCTCGACTCTGGGGCTCTGACCACATTCAGATCCTGACCACAGTCTAGGCCCCCCCCTAGAACAGCAGGGCCCCCCCACCTCAGCCCTGTGACAGAGGGGGGCGCATATGGTCATTCACAGACCAGGAGGGAGGATAGAGCCTCACACACTGAGACCCTTGTGGGAGTGTCCCAAAAGCTCAGGAAGCACCCCAAAAACAGACTAAGGCTGGGAAAGTGAGCAAGGCAGAGAAACAAGAGGAACACCATTGAGAAATAGTTTGCTTTTGAGCCTAGTAAGTGGTGGAACTAGGACTCAAAAATCCAGATCTCATTCCAAGTCCAGCACTTTTCACTCTACCAAAATGTCCTCAAAACTTCTGTCCCTCAATGTATAACAATGTATAACAATAAATAAAAAATCATTAAATTTAGTATACTACCAACAAAACCCAGCAGCAAGAGATAGAAAGAGAAATCCCATTTAAAATAACTGTATATCACATCAAGTAATTGGAAGTCTATCTTCCAAGATAAAATCAGAGATTATATGAACACAATTAGAAAACACCTTTTCACACAGATTAAAACACACCTAAACAACTGAAGAAATATTAATTGCTCATGGCTAGGCTAAGCCAATATAATAAAATGACAATCCTACCTAAGTTAATTTACCTATGCAGTGCTATTCCAATCAAAACACCAAAGAATTATTTTGTTGAATTAGAAAAAGTAGTAACAAAATTCATCTGGGAGAATCAAATTCTAATAATATCAAGGGAATCAGTGAAGAAAATGTGAAAGAATATGGCCTAATAGTACCATATCTCAAACTGTATTACAAACTGGTAATCATGAAAACAGTATGGCACTGACTAAGAAATAGAATGATTGCTGGTAAACTGAAAAGTAGTTTGGCAGAAACAAGGTATAGAACAACATCACATATGCATACCAAATAAGGTCAAAATGGACATATGACTTAGACAAAAAAGGGTGATATCAAAAGCAAATTAGGGAATCATGGGAAAATATACCTGGGGGATCTATAAATAAGGGAAGAGTTTATAACCCAATGAAAGATAAAAAGAATTATGAGAAGTCAAATAGACAATTTTGCTTATGTGAAATTTAAAAGATTTTGCACAAACAAAACTAAAATAGCCAAAACTGGAAGAAAAATAGGAAAACAGGAATAAATTTCATAGTGTTTCTCTGATGAAGATCTAATTTTTCAAATATATATAGGAAACTGAACCAAATTTAGACAAATAAGAGCTATTCCTCAGTTTATAAATGGTTACAGGATATGAACAGGCAATTTTCAGAAGAAGAAATCAAAGCTATCAATAGTCATATGAAAATTTGTACTAAATCACTCCTGACTAAAAAAGACATCTATCAGATTATCTAACATGATAATAAAGGAAGATGATAAATGTTGGAGGGCATGTGGAAAAACTGGGACACTAATGCATTGTTAATGGAATTGTTAACTGATTGAGCCTTTCTGGAGAACAATTTGGAAAAACTTCCAAAAGGCAATAAAACTGGGTGCACCCTCAGCAAAAGCACTACTAGGTCTGTATCTCAAAATGATCAACAAAAAGGGAAAGGGATATCATTTATATCTGTATCATATGTAGATTGGTTCTTTTAGTGATGACAAAGAACTGGAAATTGAGGGAATGCCTACCAACTGGGCAATGACTGAACAAATTGTGGTATATGCTATGATGCAAAACTATTATATTACAGAAATGAGAACAGAATGGTTTCAGAAAATCCTGGAAATATTTATATGAACTCCTTCAAAATGAAGTGAGCAGAACCAGGAGAAAGTTGTACACAGTAAAAGCAATATTTTAGGATGATCAGCCGAGAAAGATTTAGCCATTTTGATCAAGATGATTCTAGGCTATTCAAAAGGACCCACAATGAAAAAATGCTATCCACCTCCAGAAAGAGAGCTAATGAACTCTAAGTGCAGAGTGGCACTTACCTTTTAAATTTTATTTTTATTACTTTGTGTTTTCTTTTGCAACAAGTCTAATATGGAAATATGTTTTGTATGACTTACATATATTATTAATATCAAATTGCTTACCTTCTCAAGGAGGGAGGAGGAGTAGAAGGAAAGGAGAGAATTGAAAGTCAATTTTTTGTTTAAAAAGTATTAACCAGGGCGGCTAGGTGGCGCAGTGGATAAAGCACCGGCCCTGAAGTCAGGAGTACCTGGGTTCAAATCTGGTCTCAGACACTTAATAATTACCTAGCTGTGTGGCCTTAGGCAAGCCACTAAACCCCATTTGCCTTGCAAAAACCAAAAAAAAAAGTATTAACCTTTTTTACATGTCATTAGGAAGAATTTGATGAAGTAAATAATTTTTTAAAAAAATAAAGTTGGACTCTTAAGAAACTGAGAAACTAATAATGATACAAGAGAACAGGGACCCACAGACATACACAACACACACACACACACACACACACACACACACACACACACACACACACACACACACACACACACACCTCTCAGAGCAGAGAGCCAAGGCTCTTCTAGGATAGAATATTAATGTATTATCAGTTCTGGTTACTATTTCATATGTTACTGCTCTATATTTTTTTCTTTGTCAGCTTGGATGGATGAAGAATTGAAATGATGTAAAGGCAAAAGACATCAATAAACCATTATTTTTAAAATCCTCTCTTTCTTCCTCTTCCAAACTTTATAGAGTCCCTCTAACTTTGTTACTCTAACTTTGTCTAGTTCAAGTGAGTCATCCTAGAAAACCAGCTTATACCTCCATGGACCAGCCTCAGTGGGCATGTTGTAAAAGACTGCCCAAATACTTTTGCTCTCAAAGAGAAAGTACAAACCTGAAAACCACCTTTTTTCTTTTCCTGTTGACAGTATTCAGGCAATTGTCTGAAGGGGTTGAAGTCAACACTAAGACATTAATGACAATGAAACACTTCTTTCTAAACACTTTCTAAACACTTCTTTCTTTGCCAGATTTCCTAGGCAAAGTTACAACAGATAATAAAGTTCCTATGTAAAGTTCCTAATAAAGGAATACAACAGATAATAAAGTTCCTAATCATAACATTCCTTGATTTTTTGGTACTGACAAAGCTATGACCATAGGTGTGAATCCTGTGGACATAGAGTGATTCCACATAGGTTAGCATCACTGAGGTGAGATGAGATGAGATGCACATCTCATCAAAAGAGAAAGACTATCCTAATTAGTATCTTTCGCTTAGAAAAAATAAGAAAATATAGAAATTTCCACAAATAAAAATTAACATAACTTTTCCTCCTTATACACTGCATATATCATAGGAGTCTGTCACTCACTTGCTGTAGCAACATGATCACATATTTTCCCTTCATCATAACTGGCTTTTCTTTGCTTGTTAGATGGAAATGATGCTGCCTGCCATTATTTTGATAATAATAAAAAAATTTTATAAGAATTAATATGCTCCCCATGGATATAGCATGTATAACATGTTTAAGCAATGAATATTCTCTGAATTCAATATCCCAGAGGTGAGTGTATAATGTTTTTGTATACTCCCTCACATATTTAGTCATTTTCTCAATAACCTCTTTCCCATATATGTCAAAAATATGAGACTAAAAATAATATTATTACCTTCTCTACAAAGAGAGCTCTCTAGAGAGTAGGCAATTCATCTTCTAATATATAGTTTTAAAATCCAGGTTCTCTTTTTGAAGTACCAAATAATTGAAAATAGAGAGTATGTCAATCAATTAAGAAATAGCTAAACAGCCTGTGGTATGTAAATTTAAATGGGCTCCAAGAAATTGGTAATATGATAAATACAAAGAAAGATGGGAAATATATAAACTGAAGCAAAGTGAAATAAATAAAACCAGAAAAATAATATAAACAATGATTGCAACAATGTATATGTAAAGCACAACAACAAAACAAACAAACGAGCTCTATGAAATGTTAGGGACTGAACTTGGCTTCAACGATAAGAACACATCTCCTCTTTGAAAAAGTAAGACAGTGGGTATGGAATAATAATATAGAATGTTGGACCTTGTTGAGATGTAAGTTACTTTTGCTAAAAAAAAATTTTCTCTTTTTTTTAATTCTTTGTTATAAAGGATAACTCTCTGGAAGCACTAGGAAAAAGGAGAATATTGGAAAATGTAGGTGATATAAAGATAAAGATTAAAGAAAACCAACAAACTCTACAGTTGATTTACAAAGGGAAAAGCTCACAGCTACCAAGTTAATATTACAGGAGTTAAGTAGGAACAGAAGTGTGACTGTATTGAAGAAGTATATTCTTCTGATGTGATACAAAGGCAAGAAACATAGGCAGAGACAAAAATTCAAGATACAATCCATAGAGGAGCAAGAAGGAAATCGTAGAGGATGAATGTACGGGCTGAATGTGAATGAGTTTCATAGACTAAAGGTACCAGTTTAAGTTCAGTAAAGTCAGGTAAGCAAAGAGGTGGATGGATAGCACATTGGAAATATAAAGATTAAAGGGTCAGTGAGAAAGGAATTGTCTTTTATAAGCAATAGAAACAAATTTCTTGAACAAGATTTTTAAGCCTTACCTGTCTGGCAGCCTCCATATCATTTTAGGTCTAGAGAGCTCTTTTACGAAGTTCCTAGAAAATTAAAAGAAAAAAGTCAACTGGTTAGTGTGCATATACATATACACATGCACACACACACACACACACACACACACACACATATATATAAATTTTATTTTTCAATCCACAATAATCTATTTTCTCTCCCTCCTAACATTCTGACTCCAAGTAAAAAAAAAGAAAAAATAAAAACAAAACCTTTGTAATAAATACACATAGTAAAGCAAAAACTAATTCTCACATTGTCCATGCACAAAAATATATAACTGAGTCCTCTCTCTTGTCAGGAGATAGCTAGCAATTTTTTTATCTATGGTTCTCTAGAATCATGTTTGGGCATCACACTGAACAGAGTTCTTAGGTCCTGTTAGGTTATTTGTCTTTGCAATGTTAGTGTTATTGTATAAATTATTCTCCTGGCTCTGTTCATTTCATATTGCATCAGTGCATGCAAGTCCAACTAGATTTCTTTGAAACCATTCCTTACATCATGTCTTATAGCATAAGAGTATTCATTTACATTCATATTCCATAATTTGTCCAACCACCTCCTCAGTTTCCAGTTCTTAGCCTCCAGAACAAGAACTATAAATAATACTATAAATAAACTGATTAGTTTATGGAAACTATTTATAAACACATAATTGTCTTGAGTAAATCATAATACATTAAACCTGACAAAAAAAATACTTCCAAAAAACCCTAACCATTCAGAAGTCCCACTAGTATGGAACTGTGAGTTCTCTATTAATAGAGAGATCAATGGATTTAACAAAAAGCAGGGATATTATCTCCAGAAGGTCCCAGTTGAATTGTACACTGATTTGTCTGGTGAGATAAACCTTTTCTCATTAGCATAATAAGATAGATCTAGTCATTTATTAGAGAAACCTCAGCTTGGATATGAAAGGAATGGTTGCAGGACATTTCACCAGAAGAAAGCAGGGCAACATGGATGACTCTGGGAAAGGCTTGGAAGTGTGGCAGAATCACAGATTTAGAACTGGAAGGATTCTGCCATGCCATAAATGCCCATTTTACAGATAAGGAACCAAGATTTCCAGAAGTCATAGAGGCAACCTATACATGACAGATCCTAAATTTGAACTCAATCCTCCATCTTTGAACCCTCTACCACATCACCTGCCTATTATATAAGAAGGGTTTCTTCAGAGATCCCCAAGCTTCACTTGAGCAGTGCCATTCTTTCCCAATCCTCATAGATATCCCACTGCCTTTCAGTGTCATTTTGCTTCTAGGCACCTACTTCTTTCCTGTTTCACCACAATTAACTGGAGCCCTTTCTTTTCAGATAATATAGCTTTGAAATAGGAATTTTAGAGCTATGACCAGTTAATAATGGTGTCTTCCTGTGTTTAAATCTTACTTCAGATACTTACCAGTTGTGTGAGCAAGTCACTTAATCCTGTTTGCCTCAATTTCCTTCTCTGGTTAGAAATAGCAACCCACTCCAGTATCCTTGCCAAGAAAACTTGAAATGAGGTCACAAATAGTCAGAAGTAACTGAAACAGGTGAAAAATAACACTTCCAAACAGGGCAATATTGTTATGTATTTTCAAGTCATTCCTTTTAAAAGATCCCCTATTTCCATTTATGCATAAGAACACTCCTACTTCATAACATTAAGATCTAGATGGAAGAGGAAATATGAGGGCATTGAACTAGGGAGAGATTATCCAGCACTTAAAAGTATCAAAAGGAAGAGATTAAATATTTTCCACAGTTTTGCCCTGGATTAATTTGTTTAAAGCATAATTCAGTTCTTCAATTGAGGGGTGTCTGTGTGAGTGTGAGCATTCAAACAGGATGTGTGAGAGAGAGGAGGCACTGTGAGCACATGACTCTCTGAAGAGTATTCCCAGGGGCAGCTAGGTGACTTAGTAGATAGAGCATCAGTCCTAGAGTCAGGAGGACCTGAATTCAAATCCAGCCTCACTTAATACTTACTAGTTGTGTAATTTTGGGCAAGCCTTAACCCCAAGAATATTCCCATATCCCAATGCAGGGAGATGACAGTGACAATCACTAGCACTTATATAGCCTTAATTTAAGAGTTGCAAAGGGCTTTATAAATATTAACTCATTTTATCTTCACAGCAATTCCAGGAGGTAGGTGCAATTATTTATGCCCATTTTATAGATGAAGAAGCTGAGATAAGCAGGGGTTAAATTCTTTGCCCAGCATCCCATGATTGTTTGTGGTATCAGTATCTGAGATTGAATTTGAACCCAGGTCTTCCTGACTCTAGGTCCACAGTTCTAGCCACTAGAGCACCTGACTGAATGTGTCCAGATTTAATACCACTGTGTTCAATCTCAATCTCAATATTTCATGTATATTAGGACCATGTTGCTTTCTAAAGAGAGTAGCTCATGAAGGATCAGATATAAAGATAGTTTGTGAAAAAAGTTTATTTGAAAAAAATTATTTTACAAGCATTTCTCATCTCTCCCTCTAACATGTCCCCCCCAAAATTGAACAATGAGAAAACAAAAAGTAAACTCTCGTAATTAATATGCATAGTGCTATAAAGCAAATTCTCAGATAAGTTACGTAAAAAAAACTCAAAATATTAATCTTTTCACTGAGGTTCAAAGTTGTTTTTCCCTCTAGGGAAAAAGTATCGGAATACCTTTTTTAAATTTTGAAGTAAAAATGGTATCATTTAAAATATATGGCATAACTGGAAAGATTTGCATGAACTGATGCTGAGTGAGATGAGCAGAACCAGAAAAACATTGTACACCCTAACAGCAACATGAGGGTGATGATCAACCTTGATGGACTTGATTATCCCTTCAGTGCAACAATCAGGGACAATTTTGGGCTGTCTGCAATGGAGAATACATTCTGTATCCAGAGCAAGAAGCATGGAGTTTGAACAAAGACCAAAAGCTATTATCTTCAATTTAGGGAAAAAATTATCTTATTATATAATTTTGCTATCTCTTATGCTTTATTTTTCTTCCTTAAGGATATGATTTCTCTGTCATCACATTCAACTAAGATCAATGTATAACATGGAACCAATGTAAAGACTAACAGAATGCCTTCTGTGGGGGGTGGGGAAAGGGAAGCAAGAATGGGGGGAAATTGTAAAACTCAAAATAAAAATCTTTGTTAAAAATAAATAAATAAGATATATGGCGTAAAAGTTTGTAGTTTAGTGTCACAATTTATCACAAAAAGATATTTCAACTAAATTATTTCAATTTGGAGTCATCTCATTAATGTCTGTTTAGCCTCTTTGCGGAGGCTTAATTAATGTCTTTCCTCTCTTCACTCACTGATCATGCATTATGTCAGCCTAGCTACATCTCCAAGCTGGCTATAATAAAGATAATCGTCTGGAACATTTGTTTGCTTGCTTTCTCCTAGTAATTGCATTACCTCACAAGGCTTTTTTTTTTAATTATCCATCATCCCTTAGGGGGGGAAACAGCCTAATGAAGGATTTTTCTTCTTATGCACAGATTATGAAATTACAAATACATGACCCTGAGCTTTTAAAGAAACTTAGCCTTTTATTATTTATCTAAGCTGGGAAATTTTCTGAAATCCTTAGTCTTGCTACAGACTAATGATTACATGTAATACAGTAGCAGCACTTGGGGCTATTTTCAGGTTCAAAGAGGTGGGGCAATTTAAGTAATTCTTAACAGTCCTTCAGTACTTTTTTTCTCACAACTATTTCAATACATTGAATATGTATAGACCAAAGTAAGGTTCTGGGGAGGTTAAAAAAAATGGAAAAAGTGAACTATTTCTTAGAGAGCTTAATAGTATCTCCAAGTTGGGACTTCGTAGGTCATCTCATCCAATCAATAACTGAACAAAAATCTGCTCTACAAAATCCCTACTAGTAGTCATCCATTCTGTACTTGAAAACCTTCAGTGATATAGCCCATTGTATTTTAATACAACACTGAGAAAAATTAGTTTAGAAAATCATAAAGCAAAGAAAAATGTCTGATTTTGGAAAATGTTTTAAAAAAATCAAAAAAAAAAATTCCATCAACCTCTACCACCACCTTGGGGGAGCTATAAGGTACAAATGAATAGAGCATCACGTCTACTGTTAGAAAGATCTGAGTTCAACTTCTACTGTAATCTTGGACAAGTCACTTTTGTTGGGAGCCAGGGTTTCTAAGCTGTTTGACACAGTCACAGCAAGAAGACTCAAGGCAGTCACACTGCCTGATGGAACAACATTTCCTTCTTCAATATATATACAGGGATTTCATGCATACCAATATTTATAGGTTTATTATTGATTATAATATTTATTCACCCTAATACTGGAATGACTATAAAGGATTTCAGAAAAATTCCTTGAATAAAACAGATTGTAAACTCTGTCCAAATTTAACAGGACTGCCTCTCCTTGAGGCATACAAAAGGCTTCAACATTATGAAATCTCTGGAAAACCCAACACTGGGAATTCCAAGGAGATGTCAGAATATATACAGGGAAAACATATACAAGATGGGTCAGATAGAATTCCAGGGAAAATTAATAATTTTGCCCCCCTTACCATACACAGGAATATATGAAAAAGATGGTGAGAAAATAGTTAGTATAGGTGACCGATATGTGAACTCCAGCAGCCTTAGTTTCATGGAAAAGAATAAAAAAGTCACAGAAACTGTGGCTTCTACCAACAAGGCCTGAAAGAAAAATTGGTTATTGTAAGAGTTAACGGATGGGTGGACAAGCATAAAGACTCTCACTATAGATTGTTAAGGAAGTGTATTGAAAAACATTACTTACACAAAAAAATATAAAAACGTTCCATTAAAAAATTGCTTAATTAATAACTTTAAATGAATTAACAATTATACAATGTAGTAATAAATAAGGTAACAGACAGGTTGAGGTCATCATGGTCTGAGTATGGATAAGAAATCAATTAACTATATATTATTAATTAAACTTGTAATCACATGATTAAAACTTGTAACCATAAGAACTATATGATTGATGATGAAGATTGTACACTTTTGTAACCAAGGAAATGATCTTAGCTTGCTTGAAACACACATGATTCTGAGACTATAAAAATAAATCCAAGCAACTGACAGTCAGTCAATCTGCTCTTGCTTTTACCCCTGTGTTGACTCAACTCATTTCACGGACTCTATCCCTCCTGTCAGGTTCCAAGGACCCTGCGGAGGCTGGACCCCTGAAACTTATCTCTGTCCTCAGGTTCCTCATCTGTAAAATGAACTGAGAAGGAAATGGCAAACCACTCACTCCAGTATCTTTGCCAAGAAAATCCCAAATGTGATCATGAAGTCCAATATGACTAAAATGACTGAACAACAGCAAAATCACCACCATGAAGTGGTGGTTACTGATATAGCAATAATTATTTATTTTATTTTCCTGCACACCCAGAATACAACACAATTTATATCTTAATGGCAGATGAACAACTATTTGGTTTTTTTTTGGGGGGGGGGGGGGTTGCAAGGCAATGAGGTTAAGTGACTTGTCCAAGGTCACACAGCTAGGTAATTATTAAGTGTCTGAGGCTGGATTTGAACTCAGGTACTCCTGACTCCTGGGACAGTGTTCTATCTACTGTACCATCTAGCTGCCCCTTGAATAGCTATTTGGAAGAAAAATTTTATCTAACAACAGAAAAAATGTCAGAAAGAACTGAGGAAGACAAGAAAATATTGACTTCTGACCCCTCAGTCACCAACCCTTGACAGAGTGAGGTGGTCCCCTGTCAACAAAAGAAGGCTAACTCCTGATCTTGCTCAGGATAAGCCTTTTTTCAAACACTGTTGCTACCCTCTTCAGTTATATTCCTAATTGAATAACACTATCAAATTCAGAGATGCTTCTAGGGTTCTAACTAAAAAGAAGCCACAAACACTGTGGATGCTATTTTTTTATTTTTTCTAGAAGTTGACAGCCCAGGGGAGGAACAGAATCAACGACCTAGAGCTTCTGACTGGAGTCTGGATTACCCCAAAAGGTGAGCCTCCAAGTCCTCAGTGAGTAGAGAGAAACACAGTCATCTGATATGTCAGGAGATAGTGTTAGGAGAATCCTGCTATGTCCTTAACTTCTTTTGTCCTTCCTTTTCCTTCTCTTGTTTTCTTTACCTTTTTGCTCCCTGTGTCCATCTTCTTAAAGGAGAAAATTTTCAATTGGCAAAGGAAAGAATAACAGAATCTTAGAGTTGTCAAGGACATTAAAAGATATGTAGGGTCACAGGATTTAGAGGTCAAAGGTATTGTTGAAAGTATTTTAAATTATGTAGCTTAGTTAGATCATTAAACTGAGCCCCATAGAGATTAAGTGACTAAGTCAAGGTCACAGAGTAAGTATCCTGTCTAGCCCATAAATTGATGCTTTAGTCCTCTTCATGATATCCTTCTGACTAGGTTAGGACTCCTATGAGAAGCTGGGATCTAGTTTTCCCAGAGGCAGGTTGGTCACAGAGTGTGGTAGACTATTAAGTCAAGCTCAGTATTAAAATGACTACCTTTTAATTTTTTTCTTTTTAATTTTATTTTATTCTGAATTTTATAAATAAAACAAGCATTTCTGTTAACACTGTAAAACAGAAAAAAAGATTGTATTTGAAATGCAAAACTATTATTCACAACTTGATATCCCTTTTAAATATAACAGTTATCAGGTTAAATAAAATAAAAAAATAAAACAAATATTGGGGGCAGCTAGATGGTGAAGTGGATAGAACAGTGATCCTGAAGTACCAGGAGTGCCTGAATTCAAATCTGGCCTCAGATCTTGGACAAATGACTTAATCCCATTGCCTTAAATAAATAAAATTTAAAAAAAACAAATATTAAAAGTTATCCGGGGGCTGCTAGGTGACAGTGGAGAAAGCACCAGCCCTGGAGTCAGGAGTACCTGAATTCAAATCTGGCTTCCAACACTTAATAATTACCTAGCTGTGTGGCCTTAGGCAAGCCACTTAATCCCATTGCCTTGCAAAAAAAAAAAACTAAGAAAAATTTATCAAGCAACTTCCACTCTAAAAATGGCTGCCATTAGACACAAATGTGTGTGGGGGGGAGGGTGTTTTTAACCCATTATCTTTAGGAATTTCACCAATGTGCTGCTCTAATAGTAATTCATTTTTATGGGGCCAGGTAGAAGAAACTATCCATTTTAGGTATTCAAAAAAAAAAAAAAAGGTAAAAAGTGGTCCCAATCTGGAACTCCTACTTTATTTACCTGTTTTTGTAGAACTAAATCCTCAGAGACTTTCCCAAGCTTGTGATTCTCTGCTGCCAGAGAGAGTATCCTATTGGCTCCATTAGGCCATGCCTTCACATTGTTTCAGAGAATCATCAGGTTACTTTTTTAACTTTTCTTGTAAACTTCTAAAGTTCCTAGGGGTAAAAACTGGCCAATCACTAGCTGTTTCAGTGTGTAAAACACAATCCAGGATGGAGTAACAAGGTTAGCCCAGGAATGAATTTCCAAATCTCTTCCTCGCTGATGCTCCCATTCTCTTCTCTTATGGCTCTGATTTCTTTGGGTCAGAGGCCTTATTTTCAAACCCAGGCCTCTTGATTCTTGGCTGGAGTCTGAGGTCCCAATCCCATCAGGACAGTTCCCTTCACAAGACTATCTCTATTTGCTGACAAGACAAGACAATACCAAGAAAAGCACTATCTCTGTTGCTGAACACTTTGAGCAATTTGCTTTTAGTCTTATTACGCTAGGAGTTCAACTTCTGCAGGAGCTTCCAGTATCCATTGAGCTCTTCATTTGAAGGACCCTGTTCTTTGTTCCCTTCTATATACAACTGCTAGCAACAGCAATCTAGTATACAGTTTTTCAAGCTCCCTACCCTCCATATTTGCAGTCCCCCAACTCAAATACAATGGGAGCAGCAAGGTCCAATTCCTAACCTCCAGATCTAATAGCACCCTGTTCATCTAGGTTTAATAATGTGGCAAAATGAGATATTTGCAAGTCATTGAATACTTAATAAAATGTATTTACACCTATAGTTTATGTAGAAAAGCTAACAGCAATAATACAATAGCATTAAACTTTAAATTTGTGAGATTTTGTTCCTTTCATTTCTGGGATTCTATGTATAATGAGTTTCTAATATAAAATAGTTTTGAGTTTCTATCTTGACTTCACTCCGGATACCTTTTATAATTTGGCACCAAGAAATGAACATAATATTATAGAAATTGTTTGTTTGTTTGTCATATGGTACAGTAGAGTTATCATGTTTCTTGTTCTAAAATAAGCTTCTATTGATATAATTTACTACTGCAACCTTTAATAACCTGAATATTTTATTAAAAACATTAAACTCAACACAAACAAGGAAACTATTTAGGAAATATTGAATTTTTGGCAGCCACATTACAATGTTGATACATATTATACTTGAAGTCATCCAGATAGCATGATGGATAGAGCACCAGACCTGAAAGCAGAAAGACCTGAGTTCAAATGTGACCTCAGATGCTTATCAGCTGTAAGTCATTGGGCAAGTCATTTAGCTTCTATCTGCCTCAGTTTTCTCATCTGCTAAATGATAATAACTGCATCTACCTCACAGTTGTGAGGCTTAAATGAGACAATATCTATAAAATATTTAGCAGAGTACCTGGTAAATAGTTGATGTCAAGAAATCTTTGTTTCCTTATCTCCTTTTCAACCAAATCAACCCAAGGATATAGACCAGGTGTCAACAAGTCCAGCCCTCTCCTCCTTGGTTTCATTATCTGAGGCCTAGAGAAGTTAATTACCCAGGGTCACATAGTAAGATAGTATTTATATATATGTGTGTGTGTGTGTGTGTGTGTGTGTGTGTGTCTATATATATATATATATACGTATATATATGTAGACACACATATATATACATATATATGTATATATATAAATATGTGCCCTATTGTCTTCTCCAGCTAATTTTACAGATGAGGAAACTGAGGCAAACAGGGTTAAGTAACTTACCCAGGGTCACACTACTAGTAAATGTTTGAGGTCATATTTGAACTTCCTGACTCTAGATTGGGTGCTCTATCCACCATACTACCTAGCAGACTCCAATGGTGTACAATTGCCTTTTTTAAACCCAGATGTAGGAATTTACAATTTTATAGATTAACTTCTATCCTGGTAGATTCAAACCACCATTCTAGACTATTTCACTTTTTCTTGGCAATTTCTAACAAAATAATTAGCTATCTCTTTGAGTTGTATACTCATATCCAAAAATTGGATATGCATGCCAAATGTGTCCTTCTCCAAGCCACTGACATAAACATTGGGTGCATCAAGTTTTGGATAGAGTTCTGTGGTATGTCTCTAAAGATCTCTCTTTGAGATTTGACATCATTTCATTAATTAGCATTTCTGGATTTATCTGTTCTAATAGTTATGAAATCAATTAATGGTACTGTCATTCTCCAGTTGTCCCTCCTGTCCACAAGAGCACTAAGAGATCTGTCAAACACCTTGTTGAATCAAGTCAAGCTCTTCATCAGGTGCTTTGTTTTAATTAAAGTGAAACTTCTCACATATCTGGGTAGTCTCCTACTACTTCCACCTAATGCCTTATTACCTCTACAAACCTCTTACACTCTATTCTACTCCACACATTTTATACCCAGCTAACTTATTGTTCCTTGCACAAGACCTTCTGTCTCCTATCTCAGTGTCTTCGTTCAAGCTGTCCTCATTGCCTAGGATGCTTCCCTTTATTACATTTGCTTCTTAGTCTTCCTGGTGACCTTCAAGACTCAACTCCAATATCTCCTCCTTCAGGAGGCTTTTCCACCCCCTCCTCCTCACTGCTAAAACGTTCCTCCCAGAGATGATGCTTCAACTACTCTGTAACTAGTGGGTATTGAATTATTTATAAAGTATCACCTTCATTAGAAATGTGAGCCCTTTGGGGACAGAGATGGTCTTTGCCTATTTTTGTTTCACTACACAAAGCACATGTTCTGGTCCAGAGTAAGTATTTAATTAATAAATGCTTTTTTGGTTTTGCTTTATGCAAGGTATTGGAGTTAAGTGACTTGCCCAAGATCACACATCTGGGTAATTATTACCAAATTTGAACTCAGGTCCTCCTGACTCCAGGGCCAGTGCCACCTAACTGCCCCAATAAATGCTTTTTGTCTGATGACCTCTGAACCAGTCTGTGATCTGTCTCAGAAACTCATCATTTATCCCCTTCATCTTTCTGACAGTTTCTAAGATAAAACTCCCAGTGTCTACTAACTCAACTGTCCCAATTACTCTAGCTCAAACTAAATTCTCCTCTTTTCCTATCTCATCTTGGCAGGCTAGAGATGCCCATCACACTGGATCAGTAAGGGTGATTGTTAGCCTCCGATCTTACCTGGTGTCTGACTCAGTGTAATAGCAAGCTGTAAAAGAAAAAGGGAAAGGAAAATTTTAGTTTAAAAATCATGGTGACATGGTGCTCTACATGTTCTGCTTTTTAAATTTTTATTATTTTTATTTTAATTTATAAAATAAAACAAGCAATTCCATAATATAGTACAATAAAAAGAAGATTGTATATGAAACTGTAAATCTACTATGTACAACTTGCGATTTCTTTCAAATGTACATTTTCATATAAATTTCTTTTTTTTCCTTCCTTTTCCCCGCCCTCCCCACCCCAGAGAGCTATCATTAGATCCAAATAGGTGTATTATATGTAAAATTATTCTATACATACCTCTATCTGGATACAGAAAGTAACTTCCTTCATTGGTCTTTTATAGTTAATTAGGGTACTTATAATAGTCAAAATAATCTGTTCAAATTTAATCTTAAAACAATATTACTGTTACTATATAGAATATTCTTTTGGTTCTACTCATTCTACTCTTTCATGACTTCATGCATGTCTTTTCATGTTTTCCTAAGATCATTGAGCTGATTATTTCTTATTAGAACAGTAATATTTCATCACAACCATATGGCACAACTTGTTTAGCCATTCCCCATTCTTTGCCACAACAAAGAGAGCTGCTGTAAACATTTTAGAATATATAGGCTCTTTTCTTTTTCCCTAATTCTTTTTACAAATAGAACAGATAGAACAAAAAGAAACAAATAGAGAGTAGTGGTATTGCTGGATCAGAAGGTTTATGTAGCTTAATATCTGCTTGGGCATAATCCCAGATTGCTCTCCAAAATTTGAGATTAGATCACAATTCCACCAAAAAAATGAATTATACTTTATAATAATTATGTAATCTTTATAAAATGACTGGAGATATAATAACATATCAGTCATCTAGGTAATGTTATAAAAAATAACCATCACATTTCCTTGTAGCAGATCACTTACAAATTGCATTCAATTCATTTTGTTGTTAAGATAACAATGATTTTTTTCCCATTCATTTGTTACAATTTGAAAATTGTGATTTTAAAACTCTGATGGTAACCTTGAAAAATGTTTTTATTGCATTGTACATGAGTATATTAACAGGAATTTTGTTAGTTACCTCAAACAACATTCTATGAATAAAAGGGACCGATTTTGCAAAGCAAATAGAAAAAATAAAATTCTAATTCAACTACGTAAGGTCCATCCTTTATCATTATAATATGCCCTCAATAGTCATCAAAGAAAGTTTGTAGGGCAATTTCTGTATTGCTCTACAATTCTCCCATGATGTTTTGCTTCCTTGTCATATCTACCTGAAACAAAACTACTCAGGGTAACACTCCTAGCCCATAGTTATTATAGTAATTTTAAGTAATAAAATGGGGGGGGAAGTTTTTCTTTGAATATAGTTGTCAAAAACTGAAGTGATCAGATATAAACAGCAGATTCTAGTCTTGAATAGAAAGACAAATATTTCTTCTCTTTGATGATCTTCTTTTAATATACAAGAATTCCTACACAGTTGCTATTTAAAAAAAAAACTAGCATAAAATAATAAATAGAATCTAGACCAAAAGGATCAGGAGACCTGACAAATGCTAAAAAAAAAAATAGACAATGATATTTTCATGGTAAAGGTTAGGTCATGACTGTCTCTTTAATTATTAAAAATACACAAGTATGATATCATTTAATGGCTATAAATAGTTTCTGCTCTTAAAAGTTCTAATAAAAATTAACAGAATTCTTTCTGTTTCCAATTTCATCCCTTTAAAATGTGGTAGCTTAGAAGCATCCAGGTGCTAAAGTATTGAGTCAAGAAGATCTTAGTTCAGATCTGGACTCAGACCCCCTACTACCTGTAAATGGGGATAATAACAGTAACTATCACATGTTTGTTGGGGGTAATCAAATGAGTATTTGCAAATAGGCACTATCAAAATAATTATTATTCTCTCCCTTCCCCACTCCACTTTAGGACTGAAATCCCTAAATAACATCAGATAAATGTTATATTCATTTGGAATATTTCAGAAACCTAATTTAAACTCTATATATTTAAATCATTGACATAAGAAGCAATTGATAGTTCCACTACATTATTATTTGTGGAGACAGACTCTCTAAGATATATTATTTTCCTTGATTGATCTCAGATAACTCTGAAAGCTTCATAATGATTTTTTCCCTTAGGGTGCATTTCTATTTTTACAGGATGGTCACTTTAATTAATATCAATAAATTCCATGCTTCGGGTTAGAGATTGGATAAGACCAATACTAGCAATACTAAGAAATAATGTCTTTAAGAAACCTAGAATGCTATAAAACACAAAGGGAAACAATTTCTGTCAAACACATTGCTAATCAAGCTAAGGAAAAGGAAGGTGAATCTTATAGGTAGAAGGTAATTTTCTCAATCTTCCTAAGTTTTTTTTTTAAGTTAACTACACTTCTGATTAATCATACCCAAATTCCATAACTATGAGAAAGTTGAAAATAATAGGACGAGAAAATTTCGGTCCAATTTGTTTTTAGACACATATTTAGTTAGGAACTTAGAGCATCTTTTTTCTGTATCTTGTTGATATTTAGAAAGCTTATTTTCTATCTTGAAATGCAAAATTCTCATAGAACAGAAAATAGACAATGAAAGTGGGAAAAAGTGAATAACTAAAATTTTTACTCTGCATTTTATATGATAATTTTCTGAGCTACATAATTTCTCATTCTTTTGTTTTAGAGAATAGATCTTTTAGACACTCTGCAAAGACACTCATTGACACCTTAATTGTCACTATCCAAAGCTGAACAAAAATCATAGGATTCTGATTAGCCTACTGTTCCAAAGGACAAGCAATGGTTTTAAATGAAACCTATTTGTTGACTGAAGGCTTCAAATACTTGGAAGTCTTTGTTAGCCAATGTTACTATCATGGAAAACAAAAAAGTTTTAATTAAAATATATTTGTTGAAATTCATATGCACTTATTTTTTTCATGAGCACTGATGGTATTAATCAAGATAGAATATAAATTATAAAGGCTAACAGCAGATAGGTGAACAGAACTGTAAATTTCAAAATTAATTTATTGATCTCATCTTTAATAATATCTTTCTGACATTAGCATACAGTTCATATGTACATTCCATGAGATATTTGCTTACAAAATTAAGAGAATTTCAAAAATTATGATTTGTTTAATTCAATGCAATAAATATCTTAAAGGACTTTTACGTGGAAGGCTTTTTTGCTGTTCTCTAGGAATACAAAGATATTCAAGAAGCTTGAAATATAAAGGAGGAAATGATGGTCAAAGTACATGAAAAGGTGGTTTTCAAAGGAAGAAATCCAAACAGCTATATAAAAAAAAATATTTCAAATCACTAAAAATTGGAGAAATGAGGAAAATGACACTGTTATACATTACATGTGGGCTGAGAATTGATGTAGCTATTCTAGAAAGCAATTTGAAATTAGGCCTCAAAAGTCATCAAACTGTGAATATGCCCTCTGACCTACATGATACTTCTACTAGGCCTATACCCTAAAAAGGATAAAAAAAAAGAGAGAGAGAGAAAGATAAAACAGGGTATCACTGTGAGGTATATTATCTTAGCTCCCCACCTTCCATATTTGAACTTAACTAAAATGTGGTCACAAATTATTTAAAACAGCTGTTTTTAAAAGGAGAAAAACTGGAATCTAAGAGATTGCCCAGCAATCATGGAATAGCCAACCAAATTATGCTATATAATTGTAACAATATTATTGTGTTATCAGAAATAATGAAAGGATGCTTTACATGAAACCTGGGAAGATTTGTATTAACTAATGCAGAGGGAAATGAACAGAACTGGCACAACAGTCTTACCATAGCAACAATACTCTAAAAACCACCATAAAATATTTAAGGATGCTGATCATTACAATGACCAAGCACAATTCCAGAGAGGTAGATGTAAAGAGGGGTAATGAACTCAAGATGCTGAATGAGATAAAAAATTTGGAGATGAACAAAGAAGAAATTTGTTTTAGATGACAATGCATATTCCCTCTAGAGAAATCAAAGAGATGAAGTGGGAAAAGTAGAAAGAAGGAAAAATTGTTTGGTATATAAATAAGTATAATTTAAAGGAAACTAAAATAAGGAAAAAGGAAAGCTCCAGGCAAAATTCTACAGGATATTTAAGGGAAAAGATAAGTTTCAAATGAAAGACTTGATCAGAGAAGACTTGGCAGAGAAGAAACCTGAAGAGAGCCTTAAAGGAAGAAACTTCATTATATGGAGAGTGAGTAGTGAAATCCTTTCCATGGAGCTCACATGAACGGCAGCATAGAGACTAGAGTTTTAAGGATGAGACTGAGAAACAGAGGGCAGCTCAGTTTGACTAGATGTAGGATATATAAAAGAAATTAATTTAAGATAAGTTTACGGGGCAGCTAGGTGGCATAGTGGATAAAGCACCAGCCCTGGAGTCAGGAGTACCTGGGTTCAAATCCAGATTCAGACACTTAATAATTACCTAGCTGTGTGGCCTTGGGTGAGCCACTTAACCCCATTTGCCTTGCAAAAACCTTAAAAAAAAAAGATAAGTTTATACTGGAAAGTTGAAGCTAGATTGTGGAGGACCTCAAATGCCAGTATAAGGAGTAATCAAATGAGTATTTGCAAACAGGCACTATCAAAATATTTATTCTCTCCCTTCCCCACTCTACTTTAGGACTGAAATCCCTAAATAACATCAGATAAATGTTAGATTCATTTGGAATATTTCAGAAGCCTAATTTATCAGTGTGTAAGATAAATTGGACAGAAGGGTGAAAGAAGACTTAGAGGTAGAACAGACTAGATAAAGGAAAAGCAGAGAGAATTACAATAGTCTGGTGAGAAGGGATACAGTCCTAGTTTTGGATAATTGAAAACATGGGAGAAGAAAAGATTACTGAGGCAAAGAATACAGAGAGAAGATGGCAGTAGCAGTACAGAAAGAGTGGGTGCAATAGGTAGTGCAGAGAGAGGAACAAAAAGATTTGGAAACTGCTTAAGAAAACAGAAGAATCAAAAATTTACTGTCAGGTCTAGTCTATGTGACTAGTAAGATTGCTGTACCACTAGCAGAAACAGAGAAATCATAGGAAGGATACAATTTAGAATAGAACCACGTCTATAAAATTGGAAGATTATACTTGATGATTTCTGGTATCCTTTCTAACTGTTGGTGCATGATAAGAGAAAGAAATTATACTTTGGATGGTATAGCAATCATCCAAGTTAATCTTATCATTTTACAGCCATGGAAATTGAGATCTGGAGGAATTAAGTGACTTACCTAGTGATCTGCAAAACCACGATTAAGATCTATGTCCTCTAACTTCAGATACATTGTTCTAGGAAAAATTAATTTTTAAACAGGTAAGGTTCAAGGTGTTTTAGGATATATATATATGTATATATATATATATATATTCAATAAATATTTAGAAAGAATGAACTGGTGATTTGGGAGGTCATTTGTTGGGAGAGAGGGGTTGAAATAGGAATATATATTATTAATAATTTTACATAGAGGTGATAAAAGATAACAATTGAAGCCTTCGGTAGTGGATACAGTCACCAAAGAAAAGAGTTATAGGAGATCAAAAGGCCTAGTACAGAAGCTTGAGTAAAACTGACATTTGACAATTTGGAAGAAGAACAGTCAGTAAAAGAGGAGTATACAGAGAGGTAGGAAAATTCTAAAAGTGCCATTTTATGGCAGCCAAAGAAAGTAAAGATATCACAAAGAAAAAGGTAACCACAATGCTAAACACTTCAGAGAGGTTTAAGGATGGGGATTTACCTAGATTTGGGGAAATGGAAGTAATTAATGACCTTGGAGAGAGGTCTTTAGTACAGAAATGAAGATAGAGCATAAGATTAAGGAGTGAATAGGTGACAAGAAAGTAGAAGCAGTAGGTGCAGACTTCTTTCTAGGCATTCAACAGTGAAGATGGAGAGAGAAATAATGATAACTTAATGGGATGGTAGAACCACCACTAGTTTTTTTTAATATTTTTGTCTGCCTTTTTGTTTTTCTTTTGGTATATTTCTAGTCTAAGGGAATGGTTTCCAAGAGAAGCTATGAAATAACAGAACAAGGTTACAGAGAAGACAGAGTACAGTTTAGCTTCATGGAGAAGGACCTCCAAGACTGGAAAGAAAGTAGATTAGAGAAGAAGAATAGCAAATGCTCATCAACAATGGCTTCAATTTTTTTGGTCAAATATGAAGCAAGGTAATTTGTTAAGAGAAAAGGGTAATATGGATGTGAAGTTGGGGGTTAAGAGGAGGAGGACCAGGAGGCTGTGAAAAAAGAATGGATAAGAGATGAGTAAAAAGCTTTCCATGATTCAGATAGGGCCCAGAAATTAGAAAGCAAACATTTGTAGCTGACTCAGCAAAATTTTGTAGTTTCCTCTGGGTATCGTCAGCAGTCATGGAGGAAGATAGAGGTTACCAAGGGCTGAGGGTTAGACAAACAGAAAAGGTCAAGGAGTTAGACTTAAGGGTGAAGAAGAAAAGGGAACTCTGTTTATTTAGTTGATCATGGGGTAAAGTCTGGACAGAGAGAAAAGTGAAACTAGAATAGGGTTGACAGAGCTGGAAAAAGGGGAAAATCAAGAACCTTCCCATGCCAAAATCTGCTGTTATGTAAAATATTTTCTCAAACTGAAACCTCAACAGTGTGAACCTTGGCTCTAAGAATTCTAATCAAACATTAACATTTCCAGTCAGCAAGGTTTCTAGAAAATTTTAAATATATATTAAATTATTTTACACTGGATATTTACTAGCACATATTTCCTATTTAAAAGTGGCTATCTTAGCCATAAAACACTAAAATAATTTCCTTGAAACTTGTGGACATGAAATGCCGATCAATCTTGATTACTATAAAACAAATAGGCTGGTATCTGAGTTCTCACTCTGCCATTTGATTGAGAAGGTTGCCATCTACTGGAATAACAGGGATTGAACGCTATGAACAATACCGATACTAATGCTACTGATGTCATAGACTTTCCTGTTTTAAAAAATATGTAGTTCAAAAGAAATGTGAAGTCAGTAAATTTAGAGATTCACCCACAAAGATTCACATAAACTGTTTGTGCCCTGCTTGTGGGAGAGCATTCTGAGCTCAATCTGAGATCAATCACAACTGGACACGTGTAACTTGACTCTACTATGGTGATGCCATTTTGACCATCTACGAGGACAAAGGACAACTACTAATAAATACTATAGAATCATCGAAGGGAAAATGTGATAGCAACCAAGCACTACAGAACCCTGTAACTACTTGGTCACAAATCAAGTTACTCCAAACTTGAAAATCTAAGATACAGCTGTAACATAAATCAGGAGCTATGTCAGGAACTAGCTAAGCTATCATTATTTCATCATTTAGCTTTTTTTAAGAAAAAATATTTTTTAAAAAAGAACAAAGTTTACCTCTGCCCTACTACTCTCCAATCCTTATTTCTCAACTCTCCTTATCCTTAAGGAAAGATTTGATAAATTTTGTCTTGCACTGTGATTCTGCAAGGATAAAGTAGTTCCATTAATTGGTGTTTAAATGTAGGAATCATATTTATACTGTTATTAAAACTAAAATATGATACTGAGAAGGATGGGGAAAACTGGGAGATAAAGTACAGGTGGAGGCATTGTGAACTTATCTAAGTATTCTAGATAACAATCTGGAACTATCACCAAGGCACTACAATGGTGCATACCCTTTGATCCAGCATATCCAAAAGAGGTCATCAAAAAAAAAGGGGGAAACCCTACATATACAAAACATTTCTAGCAGATCTTTTTGTAATGGCAAAGAATTGGAAATTGAGGGAATGCCCATCAATTGGGGAATGACTGAACAAATTGTGGCATATGAATGTGATGGAGAAACGATTATACTGTAAGAAATTGTGAGCAGGAGGACTTCAGAAAAACTTGGAAAGACTTGCATGAACTGATGCTGAGTGAAGTGAGCAGTAGAACATTGTACACACTAATAGCAACATTGTGTGATGATCAGCTATGATAGATGCAGCTCCTCTCAGCAATTCAACAATCAACAAATAATCCTGAGAGACTTGTTATGGAAAATGCCATCTACACCCAGAGAAAAAACTATGGATTCTGAATGCAGAGCAATGCATATTATGTTCACTTATTGGAACTTCTTTTATACTTTTTCTTTTTTTCTCATGGCTTTTTCCCCCTTAGTTCTAATTCTTCTTTCCAACATGACTACATTAAGATTGTTCGCTGTCATGGGGAAGGAGAAGGAAGGAAAGTTGTAGAAAAATATGGACCTCAAAAGCTTGCAAAAGGATGAATGTTTAAAAACTATTTCTACATGTTATTAGAAAATTTTTTTAATTAAAAAAAACCTAAACCATGAACTGTCCCTCCCACACTTTTCCTCTTCAATTTCATTAGATTCAAGAAAAACACATCAAATGCTCATCTTGTGCCAGGCTACCCACACACAAACACACACACACACACACACACACATACACACACACAATACCCTAATGTATTTTTACTTTCAATAATGTCTCTAATGTTCATTTGAATCTTACTTCCCTTGTATAACAATAAAAAATTGAAGTTAATAGTATTATGCTAGGCTGTCAGTATAGGAGATATAAAAGATTTAATAAAGCATTTTCCTTGCTCTTAAGGAACTTTCACATTATGCTACTTCGGTTCTTTATAAAGTTTTCCACAAATCTTTCCTAAAAGCCTGGTGATGGGAAAATACATTTGTTGAACGTTTCAAATATCTGTCACATCATGGATGTGAGAACTCCTTCCTCAGATATAGCCTGCAGCCCTTCTATAGCTTAGTAGTCTTCTAGGGTGCCTGGTGCTGAAACATTCATTGTCCTCAAACCAGAGATCAGTCTCTCAGAACTTATTTGGGTTTGTCCTCAGATAACAAAACAAGTACATTAACCTATGTCTGAGGTTTGTTCCACTTGGCAAGACCTTGTAGAGCTTGCCTTTCATTTAGCACAACCAGAATCCAGAATCATTTCCACATCATGAACACCAAGGATGACTTTAATAGAGGTACAAAATAAAGACACTTGAATTACATCAAATTCCAGTTGCCTCATTCTCTTCCTCCTTATATACTAATTATACGTTCTCTTCATTTAAGTATGTTTTTCTATGCACACAATATATTTATTTTATATGTATGTCTTTTCTTTCCCACTAGAGTGTAAGATCCTGAAAGGGAGAAATCTTATCTTAAAGGAAGCATGGTTCAGTAGAAAGGTTTGCAGTCTTCTACCTGTCTGACCCTGGGCAAGTAATTTACTCTCTGCACTTGAGTTTCTTCACCTATTAAATGAAGAAATGCAACCAGATGAGGTCTTTTCCAAGTCCAAATCTCTATATCTTTGTATCACAACACCCAAGAATGGTGTATTTTATATGAGATGCTCAATACATTTGTCAACTGATCTTTCACCCCCATTCATAATTTTGTATCCACCTATTCACCCTATTCATCCATTCAGTAGAACATGCACAACACAACACATACACACACACACACACACACACACACACACACACATATACACACTCTTGACAACAGTAGTAGCAAAAACTCAGGATTTTCACTGTCTCAATCACATTCTGTTATCTGAATGTCCTTCACCTTTAGTACCCTTTTCTCCATCCCTCATCTAAAAAAAAAGAAATTAAAGATGCATTCCTCTCTTCATTGCAAAGGCTAAGAGTGTGAAAGATAGCATGTACTGGTTGGCATCTTGGTTGGTTTTACTGTACTTTTTTTTAATAAGGGGAGAGAAATATATTTAGAAACAAATGTGACAAAAACAAAAGGCATAAATTAAAAACTAAAATTAAAAAGAATTTCAAGGTACAAATAGAGCAAAATAATTAGTTTTAGGACTGAAGTCACACTATCTAGCAACAACTCCAACCAAGTTTTCAGTGACTCTTTGGGTTTTTTGTTTGTTTTTTGAGCAAAGACACTGGAGTGGTTTTAACCAACCACAAAACTGGACGTACTAAGGAAATGAATCGACATCAATTCCTTAACAAGTAAAAGGTGAAACTGCAGGAATCTTGTAACATAATCTCCAGAGAGAGACAAGCCTGGAGGAAATGAATAAAAGGCTGAAAAATGAGTCGCATGACTACACAAGTTTAACCTGTATCTAATTACTTGCCTTCTCAGGGAAGGGGGAGGTTGGGAGGGAGGGAGAGTGGAGAAAGGAAGGAGAGAATTTGGAACTCAAAGAATAAAAAAAAAAATGTTAAAAACTTTTACATGTACCCGGGGACAAATAAAATACTACATAAAGGGTGGCACTGTATCTAACAACAGGTTGAGACTTTTAGTTAGCATTAAGGAAGAATTCGAAAGGCTGAGTATGAAAAAAAGGAAAAATCAGCGTTCACACCCGTGTCTGAATTTTGCAGGTCCTGGAACCTTGAAGACCCCTTAGCCCGGCCTGTCTTGTGCAGAGGACAGAGCTGCTCCTCCCGCGGCGGGGCGCGGCGGGGCGGCCAGTGTCACCCACCCGCGCGCCCTCCTCCCCACGCCCCGCGGGCCGCGCCCCCTCCTCCCCGCGCCCCCGGGCGGCAAGCTGGGCAGCCACGTACCGCTGCCCTCGGGTGTGCAGGACACACACGACTCGACCGGGTGGCAGGCGCGCCCATGCATGCCCAGAGGTCCCGGCCGTCCCGGGCGCTGTCTCGCGCGGCAGAGCCGGCCGCAGGTCTTCCTGCCAGGTGCTGATGATGCGGCTTGCGCTGGTGCCCGAGCCCCGGCTGGCGCTCTCCGTGGTGCTGCTGTTGTCAGGTTGCCAAGGGGACCCTCCGCTGAGCGCCTGCGCGCCAGCCCCACCGCCCCTGCCCCCGGCGCGAGGCTTGGTTCCCCTCGGGGCCGGAGCGAGGCAGGGCCGCTACAAACGGGGCCAGCAGGCCCGGGCTCCGCGTGCTGGTGTTGCTAAGGGGGCCCTGGGTGTGCTGCGCAGCCCCACTGGGCGCGGGTCTCACCGTGCTTGTGTCCGGCCCTAGACCTAGCTGTACTACCCCCAAAAAATCAGAGGGTCACGGCTAACATTTTTTTTTAGCTTTTTGCAAGGCAATGGGGTTAAGTGGCTCGCCCAAGGTCACGCAGCTAGGTCATTATTAACTGTCTGAGGCCGGATTTGAACTCAGGTCCTCCTGATTCCACTGCACCACGAAGCCGCCCCAACATTTACCTACAGATTTGTTTGCCCAACCCTTTACAAGTCATGTAGGTGCCCTTATTGTTCCCATTTAACGGATGAGGACGCTGAAGTCGAATGATTTGCTCTACAAAGTGGCTGAGGAAGGATTTGAATTCAGGGTTACCTAAGGCGGTGGTCTATTCACTGACTACACCACCTAGCTGCGAGGATGATTGCAGCAGACATGGAATTTATCTACACTGATTTCCCTTCATTTTACAGCTAAGGAAAATGATTTGCCAAAAATGAGCATACCCTTTGATCCAGCAATACCACTGAGATGAAGAGGGTAAAAATATCATTTGTACAAAAATATTCCTAGCAGCCCTGTTTGTGGTGACAAGGAATTGGAAATCGAGTGAATGTCCTTCAATTGGGGATTGGCTTAGCAAACTGTGCTATGTGTTCTACTAGAAACCAGGAGGGATGGGAATTCAGGGAAGCCTGGAGGGATTTGCATGAACTGATGCTGGGTGAGATGAGCAGAACCAGAAAAACACTGTACACCCTGACAGCAACACGGGGGCGATGATCAACCTTGAGGGAATCTCTCATTCCATCAGTGCAACAACCAGGGACAATTTGAGGTTGTCTGCAATGGAGAAAGAACTGTGGAGTTTGAACAAAGACCAAGGACCCTAAATTTAGGGGGGGGGACCAATCTTATTGTCTGATCTTGCTATCTCTTATGCTTTATGTTTCTTCCTTAGGGATATGATTTTTCTCTCTCATCACATTCAATATGGATCAATGTATACTATGGAAACAATATAGAGATTGGCAAATTGCCTTCTGTGAGGGGGAGGGGGGAGGGAAGTTAGATTAGGGGAAAAGTTGTTAAACTCAAAATAAATAAAATCTTTAAGAGGAAAAAAGAAAATGATTTGCCTAAAGTCAAGCAAGTAATATGCATCAAAGACAGCTTTCAACAAAGGTTCTGTGATCACAGGACTCTTTCCAAGTATGGTTGACTCATAACTGCAAAGGACCTTGGCACTCAACTAGGGGAAAGTGTGACACCTCAACCAACCAGCCAATTGATGAACTTCTGGCGCTGTGCTAAGCCCTGGGGACAAGACAGACAAAAATATGCATCAATCCATGTTCTCATGGAGCTGATTTGTGTGCCTATGGGTGTTGGGGGGGTGGGGAGAATAGTGCACACCTATAGGAATATTGGGTTAGGAAATTTCCAGGTTAGGAGTGGTTTGTTAGTGTGGTTACCACACTTTCAGTATCTTCAAGTTTTAGACTGTTGCCTAGAGTAAGAGATTAACTGGCGCATGCTCCCACAGGCAGGGTGTATCAGAAGGAAAAACTTGAAGTGAGGTTCTTTCTAGTTTCAAAGATGGTTTTCTATCTACTACCCAGTATTCTGCCCCATATCCATAAACCTCTGGATAGAGAAGACAGAAATGTAAATAAATATCTTCATATAGATATGAATATAGCTATACAGAACAAGATATATAGATATCTATAGTTGTATATGTATATATTAAAAAAGATACAATAAAAGGGGTTTTGATGTTTGAGGATACTTGAGTTTGAATCCTTCCTCTGACATTTGCCACCTGTGACATCAGATCATAAGGCTTAGAACCAAGGAAGCTCAAACCCCGTTGTTTTGCAAAATGGGTCACCTGAACCTCAGATAGTTTTGGATCACATAAGTAGTTAAATATAGATCTAGAATTTGAACTCTGGCCATCTGATTAGAAATTAATGTTCTTCCCATGGCAGGCTAACTCTATCCCATTAAACAAATGCAAGAAAAAAAATCACCTGTGCCATCTAACAAATGTAACCAATTTGCTTCAAGTGAAACTCACTTGTTAGAAAATATGAGCATCAAGACACCAGATATATGAAAGGAACAGTGGAAAGCAAACTGCTTGCTCCACACATTCAAGTATCTTCTGGATTTGTTCGATTTCCCAGCCATCTTCAGACAGCCCCCTGTGACTTATCACTAGTCATCATCTGCCAATCTCTGAATTATGAGACCCCAAGCCTCAGGGATGCATAAGTTTTGGGAAACCCCTCTTTGCTAGTGTAAAGATTATACCAAACGGAACCTCTATCCATAGAATCATAAGACCATAGAGTTAGAGTTAGAAGTGACCTTACAGATTAATGAGTCCTGTCCTCTCATTTTATAGATGAAAAAAGCTGAGGCCCAAAATAACTGAGACTTTCCCAAGGTCACCCAGAGTTAAGTAACAGAATTGGAATTTGAACCTAGGTCCTCTGACTCTAAATTCAGTGCTCAAAGCAACATGAAATGTCTCTACTTTGGGGACTAAGACTGGAAACCAGGAGCCAAGTGACTTTTTCTACATTCAGGATTCATTTTGGGTGGGGGGAAGGGCATCACTCACCAGACAGTTGGCTGGTGCAGAATGTGAGCTCTACTTTGCCCCAATCATACCTTGCCAAATCCCAACCCTGAATTATTTCTATCATCTACCTCCCTATTTCCATATTGCTAGAACAGAGCTAGGAAAAATCAAGAAACCGCTCAGTCACAAAGTTATGATGCATAATTTCAAATGGGTCCTCACTGAAGCCAAGACAGTCCTTTCATATCTCTCCAACCTATTTCTTAGCTTAACCACCAATAGTTATTCCAAACCTTTTCATGGTTCTCAGACCTCTCACCTTTCCCCTTCCCCTCAACCTCTCAGATGAGACCCTCTTACCCTCATACTTTAATGAAATAATTGAGTCCATTGACCTTTTCCTTACTGTTCCTCCCACATCACTGAAACATCTACCCCAACTATATTCTTTTTCCACCTTTCCTATAGCTGCCTAGGATCACTTTCCTTCAAAGACCGCTGGATGGCAACCTCAGTGTCATCTTTGACTCCTCACTTGCATTTATCCCCTGTATCAAGTCTGTTGTCAAGTTCTATCAATCCCACTCTTTCACTCCATCTCTCTTCTATACTCTCCACTCTATCAACTCACGTGGCTACCACCCTATTAGAGCCCTCATCACCTCTCCAATGGTCCTCTTAATTGATCTCCCTGCTTTAATAAGTCTTTCCCCTAACCCAGTCCATCCTCAATGTAGCTGCCAAAGGGTTTTTCTTAAAGGGCAAGTCTAACCTGGGCAGAACTTCCCCCTCCCACTTAACTCCAGGATCATCTTTTAATATCTTTAGTTGTCATTTAAAGCCATTCACAACTTGGCCCCTTCCTGCTTTTCCAACCTTGTATTTTATTCCCTCCACACAAACTCTGCAATCCAGGTACATAAACCTCCTTGCTATTTTTGAATGGGACACTGCCCTTCCCAACTCCACACCTTTGCACTTGTCTCTCTCATATCTGGAACGCTATCCTTCACCTTTCTCATCTCCTTTCAATTCTCAGCTCAACTCCCACCTTCTGCATACCTTTCCGAGTCCCTCCCTCACCCGACTCACACCCCTCAAAAATGACTTCCTAATGACATATCTGGTTATTACCTGATGGCTTCACTTTTAGAATATGAGCTTCTTGAGGGTAGGAGAGTACTGTTACTTTTCATTGCATCCCCATAACTTAGCACATAGTAGGTTCTTTATAAATACTACAGGCAAATTACTGAAGCCCTCTAAGCATCTATTTCATCTGTAAAATAGTAATAAGACCTGTAGTATCAACCCCAAAGGTGAGAAGCAAATGTGAATTTTGCAAACTTTAAAGACACTATATAATATTGGATCTTAGAATACATAAACACACACACACACACACACACACACACACACACACACACACACACACACACAGAGTCACATTCTTCCAATAATTAAGTTTCCCACTTCTTGGTTCTCCATTTGTTAAGAATGCCAGTGCTGTTCTGCAGGCCACAAGGAAGTGGGAAAGATGGGGGGGGGGGGGGGTTAGGAATTAAACTGTAAGACAGAGACATTGGGAAAAGTTTTAGAACAGAGCAGAGGTAAAACTGCTTACAGCTGGATTCAAACTGTTTCATTGAAGATATTTTATTACTGAACATTCCTTTGTGAAACCAATAATGCCCACTGGACTAACATTTAAATATTAAGGAAAGGTCAAATATAGATACAGTGCTTGTCTGATTTGTTTATCTGCTTAATTTGGAGAAAACTGTGCAATGTATTTCACCTCCAGTTTGCATCTGACTGTCATCAAAACTGTTAAGATGCTTTATTCATTTTTAAATTTGACAACATTGTTTTCTTTTGGTCATTCTATTTGACTAATTCACCAAAAGTACATTGGAAATGGTTTCTAACTTTTGTGTATATTACTATTCAATCTCTGCTTCACCTATCATGACCCACGTGCTGGCCCAAATATCAAGTATTTATGAACATGTGTACTGCGTGCTTCCCTTCTCAGGAAGTGGATGCAAGAATCTCCATAAATGGAACTGTTTTTCAACATTGATACTTTATTACTAATTTTTTTATTTGAATTTTCTACCATCCATGTGTTTTAATAATAATTATATGTTTTTGTAATAAACAAATGAGTGTTTTTCATCCTAAATTTTGTATGTTTGCAAGTATATTTAATAAAATTTCAAAACAAAGTTTCTGACCTAAAAAGAAAATGCCAAGAAAGTAATGTCTATCGGGTCCCTTACTGTTTATTGTCTTAAGGGAGAATATGCCTATGATTCCTGTGGTCTGTCCTTTCTCTTAGTCATCTCAAAAAGTATTCATGGGAATGAATATACAAGGAAAAGATTTATCAAAAAATACAGTTTAGTAAAAACTTAAAAAAATATAGAAAGAGAAAAATTTCCTCACACAAAAATACTTGAAGCTAAAACAAGGAGGAGAGGAAAAAACAAATGCAGGCTAATGTCAGAAATAGTCATTGTGCTGGTTGGTTTTGCTTAACTGTTTCTTTGTTAAAGGGAAAGCTCACTGGAGATGGAGATGGCTAATAGGGACTGAAATGTAAAGAACAGAAGGCATCAATAAAATATTAATTCAGAATGAAAAACAAAAGAGAATACAAGAGAGAAGGATATAATTTAAATTGAGAGGATTCAATTAAGTTTCATTATCTTTGGGTTTCATGTTTTACTGCAGGTCTCAAATTAGAGAAGAAAAAAATTCTTTGTCAGTATCTCCATGTTAAGAGTTTTAACCCACTTTTCAAATCTGTAAAACAAAGAGAAAAAAGGTATTCAGACAAGCAGCTAAGGTTAAAGGCTTAATTTTATAAATTATTTGTGTAGGCAAGTACAATAATCACCCTCATAATGTGTTTACAGCTTTCTAAACAAAGCCAAAAACAAATGTTAGAATAAAAGGGAAAATGTGAAAACTGAAAATAAAATCTCAAAATAAAGCCCATAATTTTTCCTCCATAATCATCCAATTTCATTTTAAAAGATATTTCCTTTAAATTTTAAACTGTAACCTAGAACTCAATGTTTAATATTTGGAAATGGACAAGTTGGAAATTTGTTTTGCCTAACTATGTGTATTTCTTACAAGGGTTATGCTTTTCCTTTTCTCTTAAACTGGAGGTGAGGGAGGGGTAGAGTAGAGAAAGAAAATACTTGTTAATTGAAAAAATTAAATACATTTTTAAAAATTTCCATTTATTTTTCTACTTCAGTTTGCTTGGCTCTATATTCTTTTAATAAATTATTTTGAGTTTTCAAAATTATGATATATTTCCTAAATCATTCACTAAAGTCATACTATGATGCTCCATCCTAGAATGGATGTGATCGTGGTTTCTTTTTTTTTCTGATCTTGGTTTCTTAAAAGGTTCTGCCAAAAAATCAGTCAAACCAGCCAGAAAAGTTTCACGTACAGATCCAATAACAAATTCTATGTCCCAGTAAAATGAATTCATCACCAGGTTGGGCACAGGGCCCAACATTTTTTGGCCATGGCATCAATTAAATTATCTTCTAAGTTAGATAGTGAATTCAATCTATTTTGATGAAGGGAGTTATCCATGGTCACAAAATAATAGCTTCTTGAAGTGTTTTCCAATCAGGCAGAATATCTAGTTTTCAATGTACAAAAACCCAAAAGCTTCTAAAAAGTTTCAAAAATATAAATATATATTAAAGATGATAGTGTCTAATTAGATGCTTTAAATAAATTAACATCTTAGTCATCTAAGTTTCATGTGCTGCAAAGAAAATAGGATAAGATTTGTCTTCTATTTAAAAGTAAAAACCTTTTTGGCTTCAAGCTTGCAATACAACATTCTCTGGTTCTAAGAGCCAACAGACACTGGAAGGTGATCACTGAGCTTCCGAAATCAGCTGGGCAATCAGTTCTCTTGCATCCTGCATACTGGAGGGGATGTCTGAACCATTCTTGGTTATGTAGGTTCCAAACAGGAACAACTTTCTATTATCTCCAATCTCAGATAATCCCAAAGCCTCATGAATATCTGTGATACAATATGCATCTTCAAGATCCTTGTTCCAGAAAACAAAAAAGAAGAAAACTTGATTATTTTGCATGTTGGTGTGAGCACGAATATTTTTCCAATGATTGGCTGGTTTTTGGATGATATTATCTCTAAGTTCCCTTGTATTCAGCAGTGAAATTTTATGATTTTATGGAGTTTTTATAAAATTACATATATATGTGTGTGTGTGTGTGTGTGTGTGTGTGTGTGTGTGTGTGTGTGTGTGTGTACTCAATTATTCTTTTTTTTATTGGGGAGAGGTCAGTCCTTTTAAAAGTTTTAACATTTTCATGGGTGAAAATTACAACTAAAATTGTAAATTAGCTTTTTTGCTCTTTGGAGGCTTTACTCTAAACTTCAGAAATCAAGAAAATACAATTACTTTCTATAAAAGCTGAACCTAGCACCTAAATTTTCACAACAATTTTATCAACTATCTTCTAGTGGTTGTTATTCAAAGCATATCAGAAAGTCTTTAAAACATCTTTAAGATGTTTATCAAAAAATTAATCAAAATTTTGGGATCCAATAACTTGATAAAAGTTATTAAGACATTTGATATCCAGAGACAG
The DNA here is from genome assembly GCF_037893015.1 of Macrotis lagotis. Classification (NCBI taxonomy): domain Eukaryota; kingdom Metazoa; phylum Chordata; class Mammalia; order Peramelemorphia; family Peramelidae; genus Macrotis; species Macrotis lagotis. Next base: position 161,318,235 of record NC_133660.1, read on the forward strand.
TCTTAACTATCCTTCATTTAGGTTCTCTGGGTTCTGTGTACTGATAGATCATCAGAATGTTCCATAACTGTACAATATTATCTTGGTTCCTGTTGATATGCTTATACTGAAATAAGATATAATGCTCCAGTTCCAGCTTTTGTGGAAAGTAGGACTAATAAAAGGGGAATATCCCTGTTTCCTTCAAAAAAAGAGAAGCTTAGATCAATATGTAAAGGACATCCTTCTATAAAGATTCCTGTAATATTTACCTCCTAAAATTTAGGGCCAGGAAAAAATTTTCTGTAAAATAACTTTTCTTTCTTTCATCAGATAAGAAAAATTGTACAATCCAATGTTTTTGTTTTGTTTTGTTTTGTTTTTTGCCTTGGTTCAAAGTCAAGAGTTCTTGCTCAAGTTTAACGACTAGCTTATTATCGGGTACCTGCTACAATTTATGTCTTGGCTCTTCTGGACCAGGATTTTGTTGTTTTGAAATTGCTCGTTTAAATAGATATTTGAGCTTTGTAACAATACTTTCTTTTGGGGGAAAAAAAAAAGAATGATGGGACTAAACTAAAGGTGGCAGAATTTGTCAAGCTTATTTGTATATCAGTATTTATACCTTGTATATGTGATACAATAGGTATTTTCAAGATCCTTGGTCCAGAAAACCTGAATTTATTTAGTAATCTGGATAATTCCTGAAACTAGGTTAAAGGAACTAAGCAAACATATGAGTTATATTTTTTAAAATAATTCTGCTCAAATGTGGAACTATGTTCAAAGGACTATAATACCATGTATAATACCCTCTAACCTAGCAATACTATTAGGTCTATATTCCAAAAGAGATGAAAACCAAAAAGGAAAAGAACCTATTATGTACAAGGATATTCAAAGTAACTCTTTTCTGGTGGCATGGAATTGAAAATTGAGGGGATGCATATCAGTTGGGGAACAGATAAACAAATTGTGGTGATGATGATGATAGAATGCTATTCTGCTACAAGAAATGATGAGCAGGATTCTCTCAGGAAAAACAGGGAATATAAATAGTCACTGATAACTTTGACGGGCTTATGATCAAGAATGCTATTCATACTCAAATACTTTTTTACTTTATTTTTCTTGAGGTTTCTTTTTTTGGAGGGGGATGGAAATCTATGCTTTCTTTCATAATATGACTATTATGGAAATGTTTTACATGACTACATATTTATAACCTATATCAAATTACTTTCTCAAATAAAAGAAGGGAGAGAATCTGGAACTTGGGAGTTTTAAAAATGTTATAAATGTTAAAAACTGTTTTTTACCTGTAACCAGGGAAAAATAAAATACTAAATAAATTTTTTAAAAGTTATTAAAAAATAACTGTGCTCAACGGTCATCTTCAGGAATAAAAAAAGCAGGTACTTTTGAAATTTAAAAAAAGAGATTTTCAGTGGCCAAATCTTGGCCTCTACATTATCGGTATTTTTCTCCCTCTAGCCTTCCCCCCATTTCCACTTTTACAGATGAGTTAAGTTCATCTTTATCTATTGTCTCAACTACTCCAATAGTCATTTTGCTTAAGGGGAGACCAGTAATGCCTTCTTCAATCCATTTTCACATAATTGCCAAAGCAATTTTCATGTTACTCCCCTCTTCAATAAAACCAGCTAAAGCCCTTCAAAAAAAAAGGTATTTGTTTAAACTAATTGCATTACTTTAAATTTATACATTACCTGAGTAAAAGACAAAGCCAAATGAATGAGAATAGTGATGCTGTATTTTACTAAAACTCATAATTGATATATTATGATAACCAAAAGCAATAAATGAAGGCTAAAAATAATCTTATATTTCTAATTCCAAAAAAAAATTTATAAATGAAGAGAGCTGGAAAGTACCTCCCAGTTATCCTATGAACTTCTAAAGTTTTGTGTGTGTTTGTGTGTATGTGGTTTTATGCCCTCTCTCTCATGTCTTAAAGAAAGAAAGAAAAATATCTCTTTTTGATCATCACTACAACCCTGAGGCAGATAGTGGTTAATGGCCTTGCTGAGGGTCATGCAGTTAGTAAATATCTATGCTAATATATGAACTGAGGTTTTCCTGCCTAAGTTTAGTGGTATCACCTAACTTCCTCAAAAAGGACAGGGATTATATCAAGCTGAAAGCTCTAAGTCACTCATGATTGGAAACCAGTAATAAAGTTAAAAATTTATAACTGACTGGATAATATTATTATGAGATAAAAAGAAGTGGGGCTCATGATCAGCATTAACCTGATGGATTGGGCAATATTTAGTGTGAACCAGTTTAATTTCCTAATCAACATCAAAGATACAGTTATTAATTCACATGTAGGTTCACATATTAAAAGTATTTCCTCTTGACTCAGTTTACACTTAATATTAGACAGAACTTAAATCTATGTTCACACTTTGATTCAGCAGTACTAGGTATTAATTGAACATTCAGCAAGTTTGAACTCAGTGAAGCTTAAAAATAAGGATTCATAACCTCATATATTGTAAAGTGAAAAAGCACCCAGAGGATTTTTACCATTTTGAAATTGGTACATGCTAGAATTTCAGGGACATGTTGTAAGGGGATAGCAGGTTAAGGCAGAATTGAGCCTCACTTCTGATTGGGAAGGGTTGAGTACATACATCTGGTCACGTCAGTCTGGTAATAAATAAGATCATCAGGGGTCCAAAAGTGGTCGAGGTGAACATGGGAACTTTTGAAGGCAGTCATGGAGTGGTGGAACTTAGTAACTATTGGACTTTGGATAAATTATCTGCCTTTTCTAAGTCACAATTTTCTCAATGATTAAGTAGAAACAGTATCACTCCATATTACCTACTTTTCAGAGTAAGAGTTGTTGGAAGCATCAAAGGAGATGAAATGCATAAATTGCTTTGTAAACTGTAAAAAATAATAAATATCACCTATTATAACAGATGTTTCTTGTTGGAAAATCCAGTATTTTTTTTAAATGGTTGGAAACCAATGAGATATTGGTTACTTTTCATGAAGAAAAGGCTTATTGTATATAAAAGGACTATTTTCTTCTCCTTATTTGTTACGGTGAATTTCTCTACTCGCTTTTTAGCTTCTATAGTTCCTTTTTTCAAGGTTACTATGTACAAAGCAAATATAGTATTTCACTATCAGAGTCTGCATGTACTAACTTGCCCTTTTCGAAGATGAGGAGAACACCATGGCAAAAATGCACAAAAGGCCAACCAGAGAGCTAAATTAAACAAAATACTTTTCAATGAGTTTTTGCCAAGTTTTTATTATTATTATTATTATTATTATTATTAATCCAATATAAGGTTGAATGGAAATGGTCCAAGTCAAAATTGTAAATGCTAGAATCTTGGAAAGATTCACTTTCTGGCTCTATCTCTGCTCTTTTTATCTCCTTTATCACTTACATTTCATTCTTTTATAAAAATTAATAAGTTTCCAACAAAAGAAACAAAGTAATCATTATTACGGAATTTTAATACAACGTAATCCTTGTACAGAGGAAGACTAGAAACCCCTGAAGAAGAAGTAGCATGCCTAAGGTTAAAGGGATACTAAAGAGAGAAACCAGAATTCAGTTCTAGGTTCTTCTTTCTCTCCCTCGAATCAGATTGTTCCCTGCAGAATATTTTAGAGTAAATTATCTATTCAAGCTAGCAGAACTTTTTATTTTTCATGAAAATATCTTTTTCTACCTTTCTATTTTTAGTAAAAATATATTTTATTTTATTTTTCTAATTACATGTAAAATCAGAATAGTTTTTTTTTCAATGTCTTTACCTACAACAAAATAGGAAAAAAAGATTTTGGAGGAAGATAACACATTTACTTTTCCTTCCTGAAGCATTCTAGTTTAAAAAAAAAAAGCAACATTTTCTATAAATAGCTCCTTTAAAAATGTTAGCAATATTTTAAGCTTCAATATTCTATATTCTATGTAGCTTTTAACTTAGATTTCTACTCTTGGTCACTATATATATATATATATATATATATATATATATATATATATATATTTTTTTTTTTTTTTGAGGACTTTTGATAGAAATTTTACCAAGAAGGGAAGAATTGAGTTCTCCTATTATAGACAAACCCATCAGGAAACTGTTACCATTTAAGTGAGAAATTTCAGGTTTAAAACAAGTGAGCACTGACCTGAATAATAATAGAAACCACTATTACTAACTCACATTTTTAGAATACTTTAAAGTTTCCAAAATACTTTTTTCCCAACAACCTTGTGGGATAGGTAGTGAAAATATTAAAATCTCTACCTTAGAGATGAGGTTCAGTGATATTAATTACCCATGATTACAGAATCCCAGAGCCTCAGAGTTGGAAGGGACCTTAACAGGTCACCTGAATAGGAATCTTCTCTGCAACATTCCCCACAAATTTCTATTAAATGCCTATGGTTATAAGGACAGTACTTTTCCTAAAGATTGCACTACCTCTACTGAGGAGCTCCCCACCTCCACTTTTAGATTGTTCTAATTATGAAGTTTTTTCTTTTATAAAGTCTAAATCTGCCTCATTTTAACTTCTAGCTATAGTCTTGTATTCTGTCCATTGGACCCAAGTTAAAAAAAAAAAAGCCTCATCTGGCTTCAATTTCTAGTCCTGAATATAAAGCTAGCTATTTAAAAAATAAGAATTTTTTCTATGTTAAAAAAAACAACATCTAGGTGGTATACATAGGAAATTTTACCTGTTTATTTGCAAAAACAACTAGAGGAAGAGCTGGATCTTTTTGGATCAATTGATGAAGATGCTCTTTGGCATCAGGTAATCGTCCATGATCTGCCGAGTCTACCACAAAAATCAACACCAACACCCTGGAAAGATACATCTTCCAGTAAGAACGGAAAGGCTCACTGCCACCAACTGCAGGAAAACAATAAAGTGAAATCTAATCAATAAATCATAAACACATAAATAAAAAGTCTAGTTACAGACTTTTTTGAAGAGCTACGGAGAAACCAGTAAAGGGCTAGGACAACAGTGTAATTTATGAGGCAGCAAACAATGGCTCAAGGGTCAAATCCAGTCTGCTGCAAGCTAAAAATAGTTTTTCCATTTTTAAATATGCTAAGACTTTTAAAATAAGAGGAAAAATGTGTCTTGTTTTCATGGAATTCTAAGAGAATGATAAGATGTATACACAAATGCACAAAAGACTAACAATTTTACAGAAGTGCTTTTGAGATGTACAAAAAATACAAAGTGACATTATGACATTGGAGGAGAAAGACCATTACCACCAGGGAGACCAAGGAATCTTCAAGGAAGAGGTGATATTTAAGTTGTACTCTAAAGAATAGGTAGGAACTCAGCACAAAAAGGGGAAAAAAAGAGAACAATTCCAAGTTTAGGGAAAAGTGATTAAGCAAAGATATGGGGGGAGGAGTGTGAGGGGGTGCAGAGAGAGACAGATGGGGGAGAAAAGGGGGGAAGGGGGGGGGAGAGAGAGAGAGAGAGAGAGAGAGAGAGAGAGAGAGAGAGAGAAGGAAAGAGAAAGAAAGAGGGGAAGAGAAAGAAAGGGAGGGGGCAGAGGGAGAGATGGGGGGCGGGGAGAGAAAGAGAGAGAAAGAGAGTTGTTAGCCTCATTCTCCCTTCCAAAGTTCAAATGACAAGACAAAAGTCCAGTGGCAGGCCAAAAGTCAAATTGACTGGCAATGGCCTGGGATGCAATGGATGACTTTGGCATCTTAGATGCCTGACCAATCTAAGTACTCCACAGAGTCTTCTTCAACACTTTCTGCTTCAGCCACCTTCGTGGTCATTGGAACACATTGGATGGAACAAGCTGTCCAACTAAAACCTGAAGCATAAAACATCTCTGTAGCATCATACTTATAAGATGTGGACAAGAGAAGTCTGTGCTACTACTCACAAGAGATAATGTGTGAAAAGTGTGTTGTAAGCCATAAAGCACCATATAAATGTGAGCTGTTGTTATGGTTATTTCATTCTAGTTTAAATTTGGTTCTAAGGAGCCCCTGAAAGAAATATCTTGCCTCAAAAAAAAAGGAAAGACCTGGCAGTCTTCCTACCTACCACCACCCCTTCCATCAAGGTAACACATTTTTTCCTGGCCAAACAAAAAAAAAATTGATAAAGATATTAAATATCTTGAGGCTAAACATTTTATTTGCCAAATGTAATTCAATTTTTGTTCTTTTTTCTTTTGATACCTCCCATCTCATATTTTTGCCTTTCTCTGCTGAGTGGGGAATTTCTGATTCTAAAGAGTTAAAAGCCATTTAAATTATTTGCTAGTAAAATACAAACTAGAGAGGCAGCATAGTGTAGTGGATAGGCTGCTGAACCCAGAGCCAGGAAGCCCTGGGTTCAAATTCTGATTTGGATATTTTAGTAGCTGTTTGACCTTGAGAAAGTCATGATCAAACTAGAGACAACTTTTAGAACCTAAGTTTCACATCTGTAAAATAAGGATACCAATGATGTAATTTCTCACATGGTTTTTGTGTGAAATAATATATAAAGCACTTTACAAATTTTACAATGCTGTGTAAATATCAGGTCTTAGTATGGTTAAGCTAGGGAGGCACAGTGAATAAGAGGGTTGGGCCTGGAGCACAGAAGATCTGAGATTACATCAAATTCTTGCCAGTAGTATCACCCTGCATAATTCATTTAACACTATCTGCCTAAGCTTCCTCACCTATAAAATGAAGATAATAAAAACAGTACCTACCAAACAAGATTGCTGTGAGGATCAAATGAGATGCTATTTAGAAAGCACTTAGTATGTGCTGGAATATAGTAGGTGCCTAATAAATGCTTTTCATCTTAACTGGCACTTAGTAGATGCCTAATAAATGCTTGCTCCCTTCCCCTGTCTGAAAATTCACTTCATGTTTTAAGGATCTACAAAACAAAGGTTTACATGAATCACCTCATTTGATCCTATTAGAAATCCCAAGAGATATATTCTATAGGTATTACTATCTCCCTTTACAAATGAAGACCATTGTGTATATCCTGTTCCCTAATCCCAGGTGTCCCCCAAGTCCTGGATCTCCTTTTTTTCATGAGTTCAGTTATCACAGTCATGTCGAAGACTCCCAGAAGAGCTCCCAGACTCACCTTTTGCCTTAGCTCCAGTCTCAGCAGAGTGAGGTGTTTTAATGGGCAGGAAGCTTTCTGATCACCAGCTTTGTACTAGATGAAGTGTTCATTTGGGTTTCTTATCATCTCAAACCCAACATAGTAAAACTAATCATCTTCCCAATTAAGTTCACTCTTTCTTTCAAACATTCTTTCCTTCCTTTCAACTAGGTTTGAAACTTCAGAATCATCCTTAATTCTTTATTTTCCTTCATTTCCTATATCCAAATCCATTGCCAAGTCCTATAATTCTCCCTTTGCAATATCTTTTGAATTCATCCCCATCACTCTGTTCATAGAGCTACCACTACAGCTTAGAATCTTTCATCTATCAAAATCATTGTTTTATTGATCTCCTGCCATGTCTCAGGACAAAATCTCCAATGATGATATACAGTGTGGAAATTTGGGTTTTAGTAATAAAGAGGTCTTTGTTCATAATGCTTAATGATTTCCTGTGGAATGTCAATAAAGGAAGCAGAGAAGGTTAAATCAGGAATGAGAGGGGAAAAAGCTTAAACTGGTGAAATTTTCTTTTGCAAGTCTGTCTGTATATGACTCTAAGCATGAGTCTCTCAAGGATATACCATTGAATAACTAAATTTTTTTTCTTGATAGTCATGCTCTAAATAGCTCAATATAAACAATGCCCCCATATTCATGTACCACAAAGATGCATACTCATTAAAATGCTAAAGAAGTATCCCAAAACTCAGAAACTTGCAAATGTAATGTTGAAAATTAATTTTGCATGTAATTAGAAAAATAAAATAAAATTTTTAAATAAGTATCCACAACATACAATTTCAATAAAAAGAGAAAAAACTTTGTTCAACAAGTATTATAGAACAGGTTAACTTACTCTCCAGGAACTCCATCTGCGTGTCTCCATTGTTGATGCATACTACATTGATCCCCTGGGTGGGAGCAATACTATGTTGGACTTTATTTGTGGCTAAGGTGTGGAGGACACTGGTCTTTCCTGCTCCATCCAAGCCCAGCACTAGGACTTGCTTATTTTGCACTTTGTCCTGTGAAATAGAAAATGAGGCCATATTTGTGTTCTGCTAGGAAGCAAGCAACCTATTTAATCAATGAGACTGAAACCACACTCAATCATCCCTGCCTTCAAACAGCTTACACTCCAAAAGGGGGAACAAGATATACACATTGAAATACAAAATATGTACATAAGAGAGAGAAGGCAATTTCTGGAAGGTCCTCATGTAAGAGGTGGCACCACAACTAAGCTTTGGAGGAAGCCAGGAATTCTAAAGTGAAGGTACCAGGTACAAGGGAAAGACAATGCAAAAGTATGGAGATGAAAAATAGAATATTGTGTATGTAAAACAAATTTTAAAACAGCTAATTAGGGCTGGAATGCAGAGTTCAGTAAGGGAAGCCTAGAAAGGTAAGGTGGAGTCAGACTGGGAAGAGTTTTCAACAAAGGCCTAAGAAAAGTTTAAATTTTAGCCTAGAAGTAAAGATCTTCCTTTGAAACTTTTCAAATGTTTGGTTTGATCCTATCTAATTATAATATATAATTGAGAGAGGACTTGTGGGTTATATGACCCACAAGATGGAAGACTAGATATCCTGCCTATTCCTCTGAAATCTTTCTAAAACAGAAATTATGTACCAAACGTAAAACCACTTCAGTTGTCTTCATCTTCTAGTGCACTCAGAATCCAAAAGAAGGTTAAAAAAGAAAACCCACAAATGAACATCTCCCCTGAGTTCACTCAGGACAAGTCCCCCCCTCCCCAGCTCCTGTGCTACTGGCAAATGAGGTCACATAGGTGCAGTCATCTTTTTAAATGTACACAGGGCTGAAGGCAGAGAAGTCTGGCAGAGATACACAGAGAAGAAAAGGGAGGAAAGGAAAGAAGTCTTGTTTTGGGAGAAGGGTTCCATTGATGGGCTTTATGGTTGGAGGGAGATGTTTTTGTGAAGGGAGATAAAAACTTTGGGCTGGATATATGGTCTGAGAAATTTAGGGCTTAAAAGAGCACTTGTCCTACCCTGGGAGGAAAGGAGCTGGAATTCTTGGGGGTGAATGGCACCTGAGGGGTAGGAGGGCATCAACCCAGAGAGGAGATCTTGAAGCAAATAGAAAAAAAGATAAGGAGGGAGAGGATAGCATAATGAGGATAAAGGGTTGGGGTGGGAAGGACTTTCCATGGGGCAGTGTTCTCTCTGACAAATGCAAGAATTGGCATTGTCCTGGGAGTGAAGTTCTTTAAGACAGAGGCAGAAAATGCCAAGAGAGGAAAACCCAGCATGGATAATGTGGAAGTTTTGACTGTAAGAGGAAAAGAGAGAATAAGGACTTGATAATGACAGGGATCATGAAACAGAGAAAGAGGGTCTAGAGAAGACAAAGTATAGATGATGAAGAGAAAGAAATCCTCTTTTGGAAAGGGGTAAAAAAAAATGAAATTTTTAGAAATAATTAAGACTAAAAGAGAGTCTTTTCCCCTTTCTGTGGGAAGAAGAGGAAGGAAGGAAGGAAGGAAGGAAGGAAGGAAGGAAGGAAGGAAGGATGGATCTAATTAAATGGGGGGGAGAAATGTGTAACCAGAAAAATGCAGGAAAAAAGGATTTAATTAGTAAGCAAAACCCCAAAGCAAGATGGTAACAAATGAAAAGGAAAAGGATGAGAAATAAAGGGAAGAGAGTCACTGAGAATAAGGCCACCTGAAAAAAGGTGCTAAGGTAATCAAAGGAACGTAGTACTACCTCCATGGAAGAAGAGGGAAAAAATCATAACTTGAACAAAACCTAATATTAGACAAGAAAGGAGGAATTTATACTAATTCTCATGACATTAAATGTGAATGGATTAAACTACCCAATAAAATGAAAGAGTAAAGATAAGAAAATAAAACTATAATCTGTTGCTTAAGAGAATTATGTTTTTGGGGGCGGCTAGGGGGCACAGTGGATAAAGCACTGGCCCTGGAGTCAGGAGTACCCGAGTTCAAATCCCATCTCAAACACTTAATAATTACCTAGCTGTGTGGCCTTGGGCAAGCCACTTAACCCCATTTGCCTGGCAAAAATCTTAAAAAAAAAAAGTGAGAGAGAGAGAGAGAAATATGTTTTTAAAAATAAAGAATATAAAATAAAACAGGGAATGTAAAAAGAAATTTTATTATGTATTAAGTGAATTAAAAAAAGAAGTTGACTTCATGCTATCTGATAAAAGCAAAAACAAATATCCAAAAAAGTTAAATAAAAAGATAAACAAGAAACCCACATGAGGAGGGGCACCATAAACAACAAACCAATATTACTAATAAACTTATATACAAATATGTCTTGGTAACTAGTTTCATAAATGAAGCACATGAACTTCAAGAAGACATAGACATTAACACAATAGTGACAGGAAACATCCATATCCCTCTAAGTTCTAAATAAGATGAACAGAAAAATAAATAAGAGTGAAAATATGGTACTGAATTACTAGAGAACCTAGAGTTAAAAATTTTCTAACACTTTCTAAATAGGTCTGCCAAAAATATTCTCACATGATACAGAACTTTTACAAAAATTGACTATTTGTTAGAGAACAGAGACATTTCAAACAAATGTAAAGAGGCAGAAATAGTACATACATCCTTTATAGACTATAATGTAATAGAAATAGTCATTGGATCAAGGAACCCAAATAAAAGATACAGATTCAAAAAGGAGACTTAATAATTCAATGTTAAATAATGAGTGGGTCAAATAACAAATCACAGAATCAATACCTATGGTAAAGAAAATGATAATGATGAAACAACATACCAAAATTTCTGGGATGTTATTAAAGCAATTCACAGGGGAAAAATCATAATCCTAGAAATATATAGTATCAAATTTTTAAAAGCAGATTAACTGAATAGCACTTTAAAAAACAAAGTCAACAAAGTAGGTCCCCCAATAAATAAATATTAACTATTAAAGGAGAAATAGATGAACTGAAAACAAAAATGTCTCACTGAAATAATAAATAAAACATTTGAAATACTAATGAAAATTGACAAACAGCTACTCTGTTTAAAAAGGTAAAAAATCAAATCAATAAAATAGAAAATGAGCAAGGTGAAATCATTTCAAAATCAATAGAAATAAAAATAATCTGAACATATTATGCAATTAGATGCAAACAAAACTGTGAACAGAAATATAACTTCAACAATATAAAATATTCAAACTCTTAGTAGAACTGACAGAGACCTTTAAAAAAAAAATCTATTCTCAGAAAAAGAAATAGATCTCATTTAAAGGAAATACCAAAAAATAAAACTCCTAGTCCTTATAGATTTACAGGAGAATTCCATTAAACCTTTAAAGAACAATTAATACCCAAATTTCACAAATTATTTTCAAAAATTGAAAAAGAAAGCACCCTATCAGAATCCTTTTAGAAGTCGACATCAAGGGGCGGTTAAGTGGTGCAGTGGATAAAGCACCGGCCCTGGAGTCAGGAGTACCTGAGTTCAAATCTGGTCTCAGACACGTAATAATTACCTAGCTATGAGGCCTTGCGCAAGCCACTTAACCCCATTTGCCTTGCAAAAACCTAAAAAGTCGATATCAAAACCAGAGAAAGATTAAAAAACAGAAAGAAAATGATAGAACAATATCATTAATGAATACTGAACCAAAATTAAGTTTTTTTTAAATTCCATTAAACAGACTACAGTAATTTGTCCAAGAATTCACTCATTATGACCAAGTTGGATTTATACTAGGAATGCAATTATGATTCAACATCAGGAAGTTAGCATAATTATATTAGAAACCAAAAACATTCAAAATCATATGATCATCTCAATAAATGCAGAAAAAGCTTTTGACCAAGTACAGAACATTTTTATGCTAATAACCTTATAAAGTATAGGCATAGAAGGACCCTTAAAAGCATCTATCTAGGAGCAGGTAGGTGGTGCAGTGACCAGTGTCACTTGCCCAGAAATCAAGAGGACATGAGTTCAAATATGAATTACTTAGCTGTGTGACCTTGGACAAATCACTTAACCCTATGTCTTGCAAAAAAGCATTGATCTAAAACCAAAAGCAAACAATATATGCAATTGGGATATATTAGAAATTTTTCTAATAAATATGGGAGTGAAACAAGGATAACCACTTTCCCTGCTATTATTTAATAGTTCTGGAAATACTAGCAAAAGCAACAAGACAAGAAAAAGAAATGAAACAGTACATCCTTATTTGCACATGGCATGATGGTATGCTTGAAAAATCCTAGCTTACTGGCCTTGCTTTAAAAAAATTGCAGGCTATGAAATAAATCCTCAAAAAAATCAGTGGCATTTCTATATAATAATAAAACTCAATAGCAATAGACAGGGAAATCTCATTTCAAATAACTATACAATATCTGGGGATTGACCTTCCTTCCAAAGCATACAAAAAGATTTGAATTGACCCAATTACAAAGTGCAGAGAAATATTTAGTGATGGCTCTGCCATGCCAATATAATAAAAATTATAATAACTTCCAAATGTAAATTATTCTTTTCTAGAACTTAAGAAATAAAATTCATCTGAAAAAACAAAACAAAGGGGCAGCTAGGTGGCGTAGTGTATAAAGCACTGGCCCTGGAGTCAAGAGTACCTGGGTTCAAATTACCTAGCTGTGTGGCCTTGGGCAAGCCACTTAAACCCGTTTGCCTTGCAAAAAAAAAAAAACAACTAGAATTATCAAGGGAAAGAAAAGAAGTAGAGATGAAAGGAGAATAAGCATTTCCAGATTGTAAAGCAGAAGTCATCAAAATTACCTGGTATTTTTAGAAGAAAAAAAAATCAGTGAAACAGAATAATGTACAGACAGAAGAATCAAGGGCACTTATTGAACCAGTGTTTATTTTTTCCCCCTGGGGGAGAAACCCTTCTTATTTGATAAAAACTGATGGGAAAACTGGAAAGCAGTCTGGCAGAATTAGGTTCCAACATCTTACACCATACTTCACAATATATTCTAAATGGACATGTGACTTTAATATTAAAGATGAAAATATTTTAAAAACCAAAAGAGAGGGGCGGCTAGGTGGCACAGTGAATAGAGCAACGGCCTTGGAGTCAGGAGTACCTGGGTTCAAATACGACCTCAGACACTTAATAATTACCTAGCCGTGTGGCCTTGGGCAAGCCATTTAACCCCATTGCCTTGAAAAATCTTAAAAAAAAAGAGAGAGAGAAGCTGATCTTATACTTCTCCCAGATATGAGGAAAATATGTATTCATGAGCACAGAAGAGAAAGAGGCAATTAGATAAAATAGATAACTGACCACGTAAAACTGAAAAGCTTTTGTAGAGATAAAATTAATATACCTAGAATAAGGGAAATGATTAAATGAGAAAAAAATCAGTTTTCTAACAAAATTTTCTCAAAGGAGCTTGGTACTCAAGATTTAGAAATAATAAATGAATTAATTGGACTAATAACCACAAGGTATGAACACATATTTCTCAAAAAGAACTGCAAAAGTATTCACAATTACATGAAAGAATGCTAAAAATCACTACTATAAGAGAATAATATGAGAAATGCAAGTCAAAATGTAAGGGGCAAAAGTGCTGACTTTTCAGAAACATAGTGCTAAATTAGTCTAAGCCACAGGCCTTTAGTTTCTACTTCTCAAGAATCAGGTGAGCATGAGAATCCACATCTCTGACTAGAAAAATTATGTCACCCTAACCTTATAAGATGTAAACAAAGACTAACTTTCTTGGGAAACCTTAAGTACACCTCCTTTCTCTTCGGACCATCAAATTTGAACAATTGTTGTAAGGAGTCGGCAGAAAAGCAGAGGGGGGGGGAATGTGGTTTCTGTGGGTTTTTTAACCCTGCTTCAGCTTCTGTAATTTGGCTTTTCCTGCACTCTCGCACTCTCTCTCTCTCTCTCTCTCTCTCTCTCTCACACACACACACACACACACACACAGAGAGAGTTAGGAACTGCCTCAATTCTTGCAAGAACCGAATTAAATTTTAACTCTTTACTGCCACTTTGAGAGGACTCCGAGTAGTCATTTTGGGTTAGGGTTTAAATTCCCTGCACAAAACAACCCTGAGGTTTTACTTTATATTTTGCAAAATGGCAAAAATGACAAAAAATAGGAATAGTCAATGATGGAGGAGTTGTAGAAAGAGAGGCACACTAATACACTGTTGGTAGAGCTGTGAAACAGTCATTTTGGAAAGCAATTTGTAATTATGTATAATGATGAAAATTTTCATATCCTTTGATCCAGAAACTCCATTACTGAGTTTAAACCACAATGTAACTATCAATAAGTGTGTCTGTGTGTGAATGTATACACATACATATACATATATAAATGGCAGCAGTTAGTAACTGTAAACAAAGTAGATGCCCAGTAACTGGGGGGTAGATAAACAAATTGTGATACATAAATATAATGCAATATGATACTATAAAATAAAAAATCATGTAGTGGAACTAATGTAAAAACTAACAGAATGCCTTCTGTGGGGGGTGGGGGAAGGGAAGCAAGAATGGGGGGAATTGTAAAACTCAAAATAAATAAACTTTCTTTAAAAGAATAATAAAATTTAAATATCAAAATTTAAAAAAAATTATGCAGGTGAGGAATACAGAAAAGTATGGAAAGAGCAACATTAACTGATGGAGAATGAAATAAACAGAGCCAAGAAATAATATGCATAACTACAATAATTTAAATGGAAAGAACAGCTCCAAGACAAAAAAGAACAATAAATGTAACAAAATTATAAAGATCAAGATTTGAATGATGAGGAAAGAGAGGATATCCCCAATTCCCTTCTTTGTGGAGGTGAGAAGCTCACAAATGTTACAAACTGTGGTTTCAGATTTTTTTAATTTATCAGTTCTGCTGAGTCAAATTTATTAAAAAAAAAAAAGCCATTCCTCAACTGACAAATGGTCAAAGAATATGCTAAGGCAATTTACAGATGAGGAGATCAAAGCAATCCATAGTCATATGAAAAATTGCTGTAAATCATTATTAGAAAAATGCAAATTAAAGCTTCTCTGACGTACCACCTCACACCTCTCAGACTGGCCAATATGACCAGAAAGGATAATGATCATTGTTGGAAGGGTTGTGGGAAATCTGGGACACTATTACACTGTTGGTGGAGTGTGAACTCATCCAACCTTTCTGGAGAGAAATTTGGAACTACACCCAAAGGACAAAAAAAATGTGCATTTGACCCAGCAATACCACTACAGGGTCTATACCCTGAAGAGATGATGAAAAAGGGTAAAAACATCACTTGTACAAAATATTCATAGCAGCCCTGTTTGTGGTGGCAAAGAATTGGAAATCAAGTAAATGACCTTCAATTAGGGAATGGCTTAGCAAACTGTGGTATATGTATGTCAGGGAACACTATTGTTCTAATTAGAAACCAGGAGGGATGGGATTTCAGGGAAACCTGGAGGGATTGGCATGAACTGATGCTGAGTGAGATGAGCAGAACCAGAAAAACGCTGTACACCCCAACAGCAACATGGGGTGATGATCAACCTTAATGGACTCGCTCATTCCATTAGTGCAACAATCAGACAATTTTGGTCTGTCTGCAAAGGAGAGTGACAGCTGTATCCAGATAAGGAGCTGTGGAGTTTGAACAAAGTGCAAGGACTATTCCCTTTATTTTAGGAAAAAAAACTGATATCTGTATTCAGAGAATGAACTGGGGAATTTGAATAAAGACCAAGGGCTATTACCTTTAATTTAGAAAAAAAAACCTGATAGTATTGTCTGATTTTGCTATCTCTTATCCTTTATGTTTGGATCAATGTATACTACGGAAACAATGTAAAGACTGACAAATTGCTTTCTGTGGGAGGGGGAGGGATGTAAAATTGGGGCTAAAATTGTAAAACTCAAAATAAAATCAGTAAGAAAATAGAAATGATGAAGATGAATACAGAGAAACATGGAGACTTACACTAACTAAAGCAAAATGAAGGAAATAGAGCCAGAAAAATAACATACAAAATTAGTATAAGGTTGTAGGCTTGTATGAAAAACGATCAAAATTACCTGATAATAAATTATAAAAAAGTCAGTTTGTCCCATAAATAAAGAAATATGAGTAGAAGAAAAAAAGATCCCCTGCTTTAAACAGGCTTTCCCGGGTGGCGCAGTGGAGAGCACCGGCCCTGGAGCCAGGAGGACCCGAGTTCCAGTCCGGCCTCAGACACTTACTGATGGCCTTGCCGCGGCCGTAACGGCAGAGCCTCCTCCCAATTTACCTGGCCAGCTCGGGGGGGCGCCGGGGGGGGCGCCGGGGGGGCCGTGCTGCTCATCGGCCCGGCCCGCCCCTGGCGGAGGCTGCCTCCAGGGCCCTCCGGCCCGAGGCTCCGCGTCCCTGGGTCGGACAGGGCGGCGCGTGTGCCGGGCCCGCGTCACGCGCGTCGGAGACGGCAGCGCGGCTGCGCGGGGAGCGTTCCGTCGGTGCCCGCCGGCTCGGGCAGCCGCCGCCCCTCTCTCCTGCCCACCGGCGGGGCGGCGGCCCGGGGCGCACACGTGGGCCCACACGGCATAGACGCCCCCGTCACGGCGGCCGCGGCCCAGCCCGAGCCGCGGGGGCGGGAGGAGCCTCGCCCCGCCGCCCCGGCCGACATCCGGGCTCCGAGCCCCGAGCCCGGCGCGGCGGCGCGCGAGTGACGTCACCGGCCAGCGTACGCTTTCCAAAGCGCTGTGCGTGCCGCATCGCGCGTGACCCTCACAACGCCCGTGAGGCAGGTGGTGCAAGCACGGTGATCCCCATGGCCCAGATGAGGAAGCTGCGGTCACCCCAACCTCGGAGGGGGCCTTCCCCCTTCATCATACCCTAAACTGTCTGCTAAAAGGACCCAGCCTACATGCAAAGATTTTTCAACGGTGTGAAGATAAATAAACCTCACGGTGAAAGACAACACTCAACACAATTCACCCCCTGATGGAAGGAAATAAAGGGGACCCAATGATCAGTGTACTTAAGCCCCCACCCCCATTCTACCACCCAGGTCACATTCATCCACATTCACTGCTAGAATGTTTTATTTTAAAATGTCACAGTGAATTTAAACCCATGTTGATTGTACATATATGTTCACAAATTTATACAAAATGTCACTGGCAAAAGCCCTGTCCACAATAAGGAACAATTATTAGCAAAATTACAGTCCTATTCACATTTCTACTTTCAATTATAATCATTTGTTTTAACTGAGGTCTGCTTATCACAGGCATTAGTATGTCCAGCAATAATGACGACTAAGAGGTTTGCCTGAATTTCACAAATACTATGAAATATACCTTGGTCAAAATTTTCACACAAAGAGTTCTTACCAAGATTTTATGGCTTACTTAAACTAACAAATGATTACCCTTTACCAGAGTACTATAAATGAATAGACCTGGTACATACGTTTGCTAATAATTATTTCTGTAATCTATATGATATACTCAAGAAATAAACATCTGTCATTCATACCAAAAATAACATTGTTCTGGCTTAGTTCAAGATCCCAAAAGAAAATGTCAAGTTTTCCACCTCTCTCACCCAACAACAAGGAAACTGGTGAAGTTTTGGTGGCAATGTTGGGACTTAAATCTAACATTTTTATTAACAAGGATGAAGGAATGTAATCACAGGGCAAATGTTTGTTAGACTTTAAAAAGTTCTTGGAAAACATCAAATGAATACTAACAAAAACATAGCATCCCCTACAAACAGAGTTAAACAATTCAAGGAAAAAAACTTTAGTGACTTTTGAGGAAAGGCATAATAAGCAAGACTTTTAAAGAGCAAGCTGATTATAAGAGAATACATGAGTGTTTGAAACCCACAACTAGAAAGCTGAAGCTGCTTGTTTGAAGAATAGCACCTATCACACTCCTAATCAGGCCTCAACACTGACCTGCTAATACTGACCTGCTTGCTGTGTGAATTACCTTTCACCAAGTATTATGGTATAAAAACAGGCCTGTCTATCTAGTTGGGAATAATTCCTTTTTCTGTATGAGACAAGATGAAACCAGTTCTTTTGCCAAAGCAAAGAAAGGCTGTATATTTATAAAAATAATAATGTAGTGTAAACCATCAAGTACCCAAATGTTATATAAGAGCAAGGGAGTGACCATCACTGAGAAGAATTAAGCTAAAAAAAAAACATCCTGCAACCACTCAGCTATGAAGAAGTCAGGGAAGGTCCAGGTCCCCTTTCATCAAGGGATGCTTCCAAGTAGATTGCTATGGTGCTCAGGGAACTCCATTTTCAGTCTATGCTTAGTAAATCTTGCTTTATAAGTGAAAGGTGAATGCAACAAGTGGGTTCTTCAGAGTCAGTTGAAACTAGTATAAGAAGCTTCCAGGTTTAACATGAATTGGAAAGAACTTAGAGAACAGGCCTTATCTGTGAAGCTGGCAAGGGCCAGGGAGACCACCAAGAGCAGGGAACAGCAAATGCTGATGGTGCAAAAAGGTACAAGACATGAGGACTTAAGCCAGCATGGAGTTGAAGGACAGTTGACATTGGGAACTCCTGGATGCAGAGAGCACAGAAAACTAAACAGAACATTAAGTCAATTTAAGAGGGGAATAAAAAAGCCCTGTGCTTGTTGCTGTTCGACCTTTATTGTGTTCCTGGTACCTTACAGTGGAAAGAGTTAAAAAAATAGACTGTGACACAATGTCCAAATCACCAGCCTCCTTTTCCACCCTTCTTCTTCTTCTGTTGCTGCTTCTTCTTTGTGGCAGGAGCCCCTGCAGGTTTCTGGTGTCTTGGGGGTATTATATTACTTGTAGAGGCAGAAACTGCTGCAGCGCTCCCAGGCCGGGGGGAAGTAGGTGGGCTGGATACTGTTTTACTAGCATCCCTGAAATAGGCCAGATAAGATATTTATTTATTCAACTCTGGAAAAGCAATTAAAAAGTATATTCCTGAAGTCTGACTTATTTTCCTCAAATAATGTACACTTTTAAAATGTCAGTAAACTGATGGAGCAAGTGAATAAGATCTCTAACACACTGAGTATATATCCTCTGTGACTGACTTACAGAAAGACATGACCAAGACTATCACAGAATGGGCTGGTTTGTAGAGTTGCAATATTTACCTTTGGAGGATATATCTACATAGATAAAACCACAGACTGATGATGTTTCTCCTTGGTTCTCAAAGAAGACCAAGAGAGCAGGGAGATCAGTGATGCCAAGACAAGCACATGAATTGGATTTAGGTGAGGGGTACTGCTGTGCTAAGTCACCATCCTTACTTCTCTAGAATTACCTGGATCCAGCGGTCAGTTATGAATCAGGATGACTGGAGATGGTCTTGGATGTGAAGCAGTCAGTGTTAAGTGATTTGCCTACAGCCACACAACTAGTAAGAATCAAGGGTCTGAAGTGTCCTCCTGACTCCAAGGTCAGGGCTCTATCCTTTGTGTATACATGATAACCAAACAAGAACAATATTTTGCTTCCCTTCAATTACATAAAATCTTCCTTTCTCTCTAACTTTATTAAAATAAGGGATTCCTATTTCTTTATGAAGGGAAACAAAACAGCTTTTCATTCAAGTCTAAATATCTTAATTTGGAGAACGTGACATAAAAAAGAATAAAGTATTCACATACAGTAACTAATTATTGATCAAGAGGTTAATATGACAGTCAAAAAACTATCTGAAATTCTGTAAAACTCTTAAGTCATAGAATTTCTAAAATTCCAAGAGAGTTCAAGTGTCTGTACTTTTTCAAGTATCTTTCTTTATCAGTCACTACAGTGATGAGAAAATTGGCAGGACAGTCAAAGATTAGGATGTATAAAAACCAAGCTTCCTAGATTTAAGAAGCCAGTACTGTTGGTCCTGCTTATGTAGAAGTAGAATAGTCATGTCCTCAAAGGGAGAGAGCTCTGAGAACACTCCTTTTTTGGTCACTCATTAAAGTGACCCTGAGAAAGCCACAAGATCTTTCAGACTGTTTCCTCATCAGTAAAATTTAAGGAAGCCAACAGTACAGAGTCCATAGCAGTGGTTCTCAAATTTTTTTTGCTTACTGAAGGAACATACATACCAAAACACTTCAGTAGACACATGTAACCACAAGAGTATGCTCCATTCAATTCAAAATATACCAGCTAAACTTTGGATACTGTCTTTGAGAACCACTTACCTACCTCACAGACATGTGGAGAGGTTCAAATGTGATAATGTAAGTGAAACATTTGTTAAGTGACAGATTATATATGGCAGTGATCTCCAAAAATGGGATCTGTAGTCTGACCCCAAAGGGCTCAACTAATTAAAGAGGGGAAAAGGGAATGCATTTATTTCTGTAACAGCTGGACATGGAACTCATCTCCAGCTCCTATCCTTCTTCACCTTGTATCTCTGCTGTATAATGTCCTAACCTTCCCACTTCCAAGCTTTATTTCATCATTCAGGGCAGTTATAACCTAAATGTACCTGTACCACTGGGAAAGACCCCTCTGGAAAATTTCTCTTGTTACCCTTAAGCAGGATTACACCCTGTCTTCGGATCATCTCTGGCTGAGATAAGTACTTCTCAAAAGGCAGGTTGTAAATTCTATGGCAATGATTGGTTAAAAAGTCTCACTTTGCCCCTTTTGGGACAATCACGGATGTTGTTATCTTGATCATGGATCTCATTATATAATATTTTCTCCCATCCTTCTTTACTTCCTTCCACTACATCTTTGACATCCCCTTCTTCCTCTCTACATACATAGCAACTCCTGGTAAAAGCCTCATCATCTATAGACTTGATTACTCAAAAAGTCTCTTTCCCTTTCTTAGCTACTATCCACACAGCAGTCAAAATGAACTTTCTAAACATAAATCTGATAATGTTAAACCCTAATCAATAAATTTCAGTGGTTCCCTATTAACTCAAAGGTCAAATTTTTTTCATCTTCATCTTACCCTTTAAAAATTTATACTTTTATAATTTTTATAAGTTTTATAATTTGTATAATTAGTACAAAAGGGCATTAGTATAAAAGTAACTATAACTACACTTATAGGATGGGATGTGTTCAAATAGGGGTTTGTGATTGAAAATGTTTGAAGAATACTGATAGAAGGCATTAAATGAACTTCAAGAAATAAAATGCTATGTCCTTTGAGACTGAAGGTGGTGTGAAAATAGTCATCACTTACAATTCAGATGAAGCTGCTGAAGCTGTTCCCTGTGTCCCTTTTCCTATCAAATCCTTCTTTTTACCCTTCTTTCTTCCCCTGTAGTAGGAACGCTCTCGCATTGGAAGCCATCGTTCTGGATCTGGGGTAACTTTAGGATCATAATTTTTGGGTAGTTTTCCTAATTAAAAAAAAATAATCAGAGTTTATATAGACATGATTTTTTTTCCTAAATAAAATAAGCCAAAACTGAAAAAACAAAAATCAAGCTGTAAGTCAGGGATGGGGAACTTCTTTCTGTCAAGGATCTTTTTGGATATTTATAACATCATTAATTTCATTTTATGTAAATTATTTAGGAAAGAAGGCAAAGAAGGAGTCCTACCAAATTCCTTTTATAACATAAATATGGTGCTGATACCTAAACCAGGGAGAATAAAAACAGATAAAGAAAATTATATACCAATTTCCCTATCAGCCCCTATCAAAAATGACAATTGCTGGAGTTAATGGAAGAATATAGGCACATTAATGAAGTATTAGTGGAGTACTAAAGTGGTCCAATCATTTTGGAGAACAATCTACAACTATGCTCAAAGGTCTATATGGTGCATAGTCTTTGATCCATCAAATACCATTATTAGGTCTTCACCTTAATACAAAGATCCAGAAGCATATATCTTATAAACATATCTTATGAAATGATTTATATATTTTTTTTATGTACAACCTGGATTAAATTCTATGACTGATCTTTATTTTAAAAAAATTTGGGGATATTTTCTAATTAAAATAAAACCTGGTTAAATAAGTCAAAATTCAGTGAGAGTTTTCTCTTAAGAGATAAGATTTCTGATTCTCCATGTAACTCATGATATATATACACATATAAGGAAATTAGTGCAACCAAAATTTTAAATACATATGACAATAATACAAAGATCTTTTTGCAATCTGTACTTACTATGGGGAAAAGGAGTCCTTGCCTTATATGCTAGCATATCTGGAACTAATTTCAAAGTCAGTTAAACCAGAATACAACCTTCACCTATGATCTGAAGAATACTCATTTCTACACAAAAAATAAGAACCCTTATTTCTACAAAAAAAAAAGACTATTATATAAATATAGAGCAAATCTGATGTAAAAAATATAGTGGAAAAATTGTCAGTAATGTGAATAACACAATTCTAGCTATAAGGAACTAAAAGGATAAAAGAATATTTCTTCCAGAAGATTTCATTAAAAGATAGAAAGAAAATTTGGTTTTATCCAATAGTAATTATTGGAATATACAAAACAAATTTACCTTTCTTTTTTTTCTTCTTTTTCTTTATATCTCCTTGCCTAAAAAAGCAATGAAAACATCAAATATTATTGGAGCAACTACTGATTGCAAGATACTGATGAACATAAACAATGGAGCTTCCTGTCTAACACTTAAAATCTAACAAAGAAAATAAGAAATATACAAAACTATCACTATTTACAAGCATGATTTAGGACTAGAGAACAGAATAAATGACCACCCTTAATTTACCTATTAAAGAAACCAAGATTCTTAGATGTTAAACAACAGGTTTAAGATCAGGATCCGAATTTGAACCAAAGTTCTATGATTCCAAACCCATAGCTTTTTCCTACTATGTAATATGATATTCTACGCCTCACAAGAATGCAGAACTTTTACTATCGTCTTTTCTGGGGGGCCAAGCAAAGTTAAATATATATATTTCAAAAACAACCTGAACAGTTAAATAGATAACAAAAAAGAGTAACTATTTCAGGTCTAAACATCCATGATCAAAAACTGTTTTTGTTTTTTAATAAACAGGTGGATTATAATTATTAGAGATGAAATGAACCTAAAAGGTTATATAGCCCTTATAGTTGGCAAGAAGAAATAGACTCAAAGGAATTAAGTGACTTGTCTAAAGTCACATAGTTAGTTATTGCTAGAGAAGGAACTACAAACCAGAACTCTTAACCTTCAACTAAAGGTGCCTTCTACTATATCAAGGTTATTTTCTGCCAGTTGTTAAATTTTATCAGCTTCATTAATCTCCCTAAAACTTTTAACCAGTGATACCAGAAAATATAAGAAACAACCTGTTTCCTGCTTTGACTTGGACTTAGGTCTTTCATTTCGAAATTGAGCATGAAGACAAAATATTCTAGGATCACAGATTTAGAGATAAAAGAAATCTCAAAAATCATTTCAGTCAAATCTCTCATTTTACAGGTAAGAAAACTGAGGCCCAGGAAGCTCAAACAGTAAAATGTAAATCAGAAATCCCAGTCAGGCTCTGATACCCAATCTAAAACTTTCTTTACGTTTTACCAGGCTGCTTCTGTCCCTACACATGCCTAATGAAACATTTATACTATAAAATATACCAAAAACTTAAAAGTATTATACATACAACAGGTTTTTAAAATGGGATAGTGAAATGGGAGGGGGAAGCAAGGTATCAGAAAGTGAATTAATAAAAAAGTATTCTCTAATTCACCCAAATTTAATCAAAGAAATATAATATTAAAAAAAGAAACTAAAAAGGAAGCATATGGGAAAACTAACAAAATGTGACTTGAACTTAACTAATGATATTTTAGAGATCTTGATTAGGTTGGAAAATTGTAGTCCCTCTGACAATTAAAGAAAAAATAAAGGATAAAATTACAAAGGAAAAATCAGCCACTAAATGATTGCACTTTTCAAATTGCAAAGTAAAACAATTTAACATTTCAAGGAAAACTGAAGGAATAAAAAAATTTCCAAATGATCTTTAAACTGCATGCTTTTTATAGTGTTATTTGCTGGTGTTTTTCCAAAAGGTCTTTAGTAGGATTAACAATGAAAAATCATTACCCTTGTTCTTTCATTGGGTTATCTCCAACAAGCTTCCCGCCTTTCTTCCGAATGTATGTAGCACCATGGGAATTTTCAAGTGCGTCTACATCTACTTTTAGGGACATACTATCTGACGAGGGCAAGTATTTACTAAGACTGTGACAGAATAAAAGTTCAGGAAAACAAAATGAACACATACACTGATAGTACATGATAGTCTCATTTTTCCACAACAGTAAATACAGCCTTTAAATCCCAGATAGAATAAAAACAAAGAATGCATTGATATTTGCAAGCTAAATTAACATATAATATTTATGCACCATATATCTTGATAAAATATTATAGAAGAAGGGTTGCATCCTTCCCTTAGATCAGTGGTATATCAGAATCCCAATGGCATGGCTTAATGAACACATAATTCTAAAATATTCACCAATCTTAAACACAGATTGGAAGTGATGGATCTTATCAGATGTGTGAATTCAAATCTGTCCAAGAAAAAAAAAGGATACACTTTTGCCTTCTCAGGATCTACCAGTGAATAAGCAGAGATAAGCTGTGCCAAAGTGTGAACATCTTTTGGATTTTGCCTGAGAGAAAATTGAAAAAGTTAAAAACAAAAATCCCAAACATGAATTAATCAACAAGCATTTATTAAGAGCCTAATGCATTCAATGATGAAGTCAAAAAAAAAAAAAAATACAAAGAAAAGCAAAAAAAATCCCACCCCAGCAAAAAAGTCCATGGATATAATATAATGGTAAAGCAATTAAGATGTCCACCCATGCACCCATAAAAGTTTACTTCCATAGCTGCTCCAGGTCACTAATTGCATCCTTCTTCCTCCCATATTTGAGTTTGAAGTTGGCAGCTTCTCTTATCAAGGACAAATGAACAGAAGACTTTGGCTGCAGGTTCATTAAAAAAAGAAAAATTTTAGGCAAAGTATTTAACAAGTGTCACTAAAGTGAAAACTATTTAGACCACATAAGTTTGTTTCTTCATTAATTCCTCTATCTAAGCTTCTATTTATTACCTGTTATTTGAAGAATACTTGAAAGGGGGGTGGGGATGGGGGAAATAAAACGATAAGCTGACCAAGAGCCAACTTAAAATACTAGCCAACTCTACAATGTTCATTTTTAAAATATTGTTTGAAATGGGGTCTATTTTTCCCTAGAAATAGTTACCAAAAAGATCAGATTCCTAGAATAACCCCATCCACTGCACACAAAAATTAAAGCCATTTTTGTAGTTTAACTGTTTACTAACAAAGCTGAAGAAACTAACTACTTCTATTTTACATTATAAACTCATTTCAATTCTATTACAGAGACTCTTCTTCCAACTCTCTTCTACCTGTCTTCCTGGACTTCAGAACATACTAAGCATTTATTAAACACCTGATGTATGTCAAAGTTTAACAAATATGATTCTTTCTCACATAATCTTGAGAAGTGGTTGCTATGGTTAGCTGAGAACACTGAAAGAAACAGAGGTCAAGTGGAGGGTGAGTGTATGAGACCAGATTTGGGTCACCTAGCTGCCTCTGAAGGGAAAGAAGCCACCCCCCAAAAAAAAGTCAGCAATGGTAGGAGCACACAGATCCCCAGTGGAAGGGAAATGCTCCACTCCTAAATAACACATGGTTTTTAAAAGTTTATAAATTGAGGACAGCTGGTATTAGAATCTGTTATTGAACATTTTTTAGAGAACATGCTCCCCATTTATTGCATTATTACCCAGTATGTATCTCTCTGAACCCTTCAATGAAGTCTAATCTGATGCCTCTTTTAGGGGGAAAGCTTATAAAGGTTTCAAAGTACAGATACCAAACTAGTTGAACATAAAAAAATCTACCCAGAAGACTAGCCAAAAGGTTACCATAAGGAAGCTGGCAGATCTTTTGGTGCAGTGAATCAGTAACCACATCATCCATTAAATGGACAAGGACTTAGGTGGAAAAGACGACTGTGGACTCATGACTAATCCAAAACTGGCAAAAAGTTTCCCCTAATAACTTCTTGGACTGAAATCATGATGTAATATCAAGATTTGTCCTTCTCAGGACTAATTACACTTGAAGGACAAAGCTGCAAATGCTGCAGTCTTCTCCTGATTCTTAAGAATTTAGTATGCAAATGGTACAAGAAACCCGAAAAAAAAAAAACAAATTCTCTGCAATGTTTTTACTGACAGTTCTTCAGCATGGTACCATACTAGTAGTGTCTCCATGTATCTATCTTGAATAGATAGGTCCTCCTGGTTAGGAATGTTTACCAACAAGGATCTGCAGCTTTTAGACCATTAAGGTCTTGTCTGAGGTCACAATAATGTCCCTGTCAGAGGAGGGTTTTGGACTAGAAAAGGTCTACTTGACTCCAAGACCAACTATCTATTCACTATGTCACACTGTCTCTCATGCTTTTCAAATTACTATTGCGGGGCAGCTAGGTAGGTGCAGTGGATAGAGCACCAGCTCTGGAGTCAGGAGTACCTGAGTTCAAATCCAGTCTCAGACACTTAATAATTATCTAGCTGTGCGGCCCTTGGGAAAGCCACTTAATCCCTTTGTCTTGCCAAAATAAAAAAAGAAATCAAATGACTACTGGGGTTATTTTGGTTCATGTAATGTGATAACTGTCAAAGAGAGAAATTTCCATAACTTTATCTGATTTCATTTTAGGGCTTTTGTTTTCACAATTGACTTGAATTTAAAAACTAAAATGGAAGATAACAAAATATCTAAATATGCAGTCAGCAAACAAATTCAAAGGTCAGTCTTCAGAGTCTGAACATACTTTTAGATGGTAGTATTACGTATAAGTAAATTGTCATAAAAAGGTTATTTTTTTAATCTTCTTGAATAATGCTAGTTCTTGGGGGAGGAGAGGACTTTACTTGTACATAAGAGAAGTTCAAATAAAGTTTAAAAAGAGAAAGGCTCACAAATCTAGAGTTGTCAAGGACCATCTACTCAATCCTTTAAATAATACAATTTAAACTTTTTAATTAATGTAGTCCAAAATATTCCCAATTAAATTTACTTACCTGGTGATTTTGGTACCACTGGATAGCTTGCGTAAAGACCTCAATGGCACTATCAATATCTTCTTCATGACTGTACATTGTTACTAATGCAGATACCTATACACAAATTTTTAAATGAACACTATACAGTAAAACCCATCGTGAATTTTCTATCTTTTTCTAAAGTCAGAAATATTATGGAGGTGATAGTCAATATATTCTGGCTTCCTTGTCAATAACTGTTATCATGTGTATTATAAAGCTATTATTGGGACCAACTAAAGCATTCTCTTCCCAAAAGAAAGAACTGTGAGGAATGAAAAAGACTTTAAACATTTATCATTCATTCTTCTAAGGAACATAAGAAAAGTATAACTTTTTCAGTTGAATAGTTATTTAAAATTAACATTTACTAGCAAAAGGCAAATCACTTAACCTCTTTGGGCATCAATTTTTTTATTTGAAAAATTTGGGTCACACTGATAATGTCCTCTTAATGAAGCTGTGAAGTTTTGTTGAGTCACTGTCATACTTCCGTGGTAGAAGAGTTGAAAGTTTTGACCATAAGCCCTCCAATAACTGCCACCCAAGGACCAGTCTCACAGGAAATAAATTATTTTAGCTACAACTCATGAAGACTGTCTACTCAGGAATAGATGATCTTTATTTGAATGGACCCTTCTTGCATTACAGCTGTTCCATGGTTTACTGTAGGTCAATTCCAGAGAATCCCTGATTCCAGGGAATCCAAGTCTTCTTGGAGACATGTGTCCAGTGTGCTAATAATTTCATTCCAAGGTACAAGAACTGAATCTTTTAACTGGCTTTATAAAGCATAAAAGCAGGCTCATATTAGATTTCATGACAAATTTCAATTGAGAAAAATAACTCCCAAAGGGTGTTTGGAAAAGTCATTTGATTTTCAAGAATTTCTGAATGGGTTGAAATTTAGAATTTTTTTGGAGTCCCCATTGTTACTTTGTAGAAATTCATTTAATTTCTATCCTAAACAAATGAAATCTCCACAAAATCTATTTCAGTGCAAATAAATAATACAGCCTATTTCTGTTACTAAATAAGATCAAACAAAAAAAATTCCCTTTTGTTCCCAAATAAAAGTTATAAATTTGATGATTAAAATAGGGAACCAAGTTGCAAAAATAAAATTTCCGATTTACAAAATACTACAGTAATTTAAGGAAAACCCCTCAAGACCTACCTACAGTAGCACTGTCACAAATGTATGTTTAAATTTTAAAATAAGGATTCCAATGAAACTAGTATGAGTAATTAGCAAATCAAAACAGTTAAATCAACTATGATTAAATTGTTCCAGTTATAAAGAAATACAATTAGATACATGGTTTTATAACTGAGGAAAAATATAGAATTGGGACTTCAAGACCATTTTACTTTTATTTTCAGAATTCTGACATTACTGCAAAGGACCATAGGCTACTGAGAGAGTGTGAGGAATTTTCTTTTGCATAGGAAGCTTTGAGGCAATTAAAAAAAATCTGTTCAACTTGCAGATTGACTTAATTATCAATTATCCATCAATTACCTGTCAAAGCAACATTAATGCACTGTGGGTGAAGTTGTGAAGTGGTACAACCATTCTGAAAAGTAATTTAAAATTATGCAAATAAAGTGACAAAAATGACTGTACCCTCTGACTCAAGATTCCATCACTTCTACACATATATTTCAATGAGGTCAACAACAAAAAGAAAGGCTCTCTATAAATTAAAATAATTAATGGAAAACTGTTTGTGATAGCAGACCACTAGAACAAGGTAGATATCTCCTGACTGGGAGATGGCTAAACACATTGTGGTACAAGAAGCAATGAACCCATGACAACTAAAGAAGCATGGCTATCATGTCTCCAATTTACCTTGTTAAAAATGTTGTAGATAAACTGCTGATACTAATAATAATCAAATAGTTAACAATAATGCCTTGTGAAAACATGGGCAATGGTATTCTAATGAAGTTATAGCCTCTCAACTAACTAGATTCTTAAATAAATTTAATTTAAATAAATTTACTACCTAATGTTTTTTAAAGGGTTTTTTTTTTGCAAGGCAATGGGGTTAAGTGTACCTAATGTTTTTGAAAAATAATTTCAATTTTTAAAAATTCTGAAAAATTTTCTGTTCAAAATTTAGTACATTAGGGCATAAATTATATGAGAAAAGTTTTTGTTATTTCAAGACAAATTTAATTCAAAATACAAGAAAATTTTAATACTTTTTGGATTTGATGTATTTGGTGTTTGTCTAATTTTGTTTGCTCAATGATTTTACTTATCTTAAGAAATCTTCAAACAGTATGAGGGCTGTTGACCTACTGAAAACACTTATCAATTTGTAGCAGTAAAAGTGTTGGTCTTTTGTTTTTGAAGCTTGTTTTTAAACATAAACATTCCCTTTTATTTGAAAAAGGGCAAAGCATGGAAAGGCTTATATGAAATGATAAAAAGAACAGAGACAGAAAAAAACATATATGATGATCAGATCAACATAAATAGGAAAAAAATCACAAAGCTACTAAAATGAAAGGCTGCAAAATATAAAGAACAAGTTTGACTCCAAGATAAAATATAAGATTCCTTGCCCCAAATCCCTTCACTGAGGAGCAAGGTGGGTGGGAATCTGTGAATGACACATAATGTTCAATTTCTCTCTCCAGATTTCATATAGTTTGATTTTACTGAATTGTTTTCTTCTTTATCTCTCTCTTTTAAAACAATAACAATACTTTGTTATAAGGAATGTCTCCGGAGGGAAGAGGAAGAATAATATAATCAGAAACATTGGTGATAAAAAATACTTCTTAGAATATATTAGCTACCAAAAACTATTCCTATATCCCCACTTGGTTGCTGAACCTGACTAATTTTCTTAAGTCTTCTCAATCTACTAAAACTGTATCTCCCTCTCCTAATAACTTTATTACCTCCTTCACTTGATTTTTTAAAAAGATTTTCAGAAGATAAGAAACTATTTTGCTATACTTACCTCAAATAATTTGGCTCTAACACTTAATATAAGTCTGTGATCTGGCTCTCTTACACAAGAAATTTTTAAAAACAAGCTGAATTTACAGTGCTCTGATTAATTCTTCAGCAATATAAATTTAAAAAGTGACAGCTACCAATAAGCTCCTAATTTATGCTGTATGAATTATACATAGGTATACAATATAATATAATTTAACATAAATTAAAGGTATAACTCACCATGCCTGGTTTATGCTTTAACTCTCCTATACTTCTCAAGATTAGACATGCTTTGGTAATGTTACCTGCAGGATAAAATATTAGAATTATTTTATAAAAAACTATGCCATACAAATTTTACTATACCATTTCTTTTCCCTTCTCCCATTCCTAAAATCAACAACAAAATGAAAGTCAATGATTTATATTAACTTAATAGTTAGTCTCCTCCAAAAAGTTACAAAAGATAATGCTATTTTCCCTTCCTCTGACAATTTTTTATTTCAAGTGTGCAAATACCGGATTATTTGTTCAAAGGGCAAAAACTCCTTAGTGAAGAAGGAACTGTCCTCAGAGGCAGGACCTGATTCAATCCAGCCTCTAATAAAAAATGGCTATGACCCTGGGAGCATGAGGAGTACTATAAAAAGTTTTCCTGGGGTGGCTAGGTGGCACAGTGGATAGAGCACTGGCCCTGGAGTCAGGAGTATCTGAGTTCAAATCCGACCTCAGACACTTAATAATTACCTAGCTGTGTGGCTTGGGCAAGCCACTTAACCCCATTTACCTTGCAAAAAAACAAACAAAAAAAAGTTTTCCTGAAAAATTAACCTACTATTTCCTTTTCTTTTCTAATCTTTTTCTAATCTTTTATAAAACATATAACCAGAAGATGAGTCTGCTAAAACTCTCTTCTAATCAGACCACAGGAGGACTTAAGACATTGTGTTCACATTTTACAAAGGAGATAAACAAGCTACATATTGTCCAAGAGGAAAGGACAGGAGTTCATGCCATACCAGGATCAACTACAAGAAATGGGGCTGCCTAGTTCACAGATGAGAAAACTTAGGGAAAGAAATTAAGAGCAGCACTTTGACATCTAAGTAGAAGATGGCCTAGAATGGGGGGAAAAAAAAAAACTTAAGGCAAGCAGACTGGCCAGCAGACCCTCATAATAGTCCAAGCAGGAGAAGATGAGAACCTGTATCAGACAGTGTCAGTGTTAGAGGAAAATGGCAGTATATGCAAGAGACCTTGCAAAGGTAAATCAAAAGCCTTCACAACAGATTGGCTGGGAGAGGGAGTGGAAAAATCAAGGATGACACCTAGGTTGGAGTGCCCTTGACAGTAACAGATATTGAAAAGAGGAGAGGATATGGGGGAAGAGAATGAATTCAGTTTTGGACATTTTGAATTTAAGCAGCCATCAGAATATCCAATTTAAGATATCAAACAGGTAGCTTGAGATGAAAGACTGAAGGTTAGCACAAAAAGAGAGTCACCAGCACAGAAACAGATGATGACCAAATCACATGGGAGCTAATGAGTGGGCATAAACTGGATGAAGATCTAGCACAGGAGGCTGAGTCAGATAGAGACCATAGAGAACCAAGAGAGTTTAGAGGGTTCCAAAAGCCTAGAGGGAAAAGAGTATTGAGAAAAGTGTGATAAATAGCTTCAAAGGATAGAGAGAGGTCAAGAAGGATGAGGACTAAGAAACTGCAACTGAATTTGGCAATTCAGAGATCACTGGTAACTTTGGAATAAACAGTTTTGATTGAATGCTAAGGTGAGAAATCCAAGTTGAGAGCTAAGAGTGGGAGGAAAGGAAGCACAAAAATCTACTTTTTGCTGGCTTTCTCAAGGATTTTAGCTACAAAAGGGAGGAAATATAAGATGATAGCTCAGATGGATGAATCTGAGGATGGAGAAGATATAGTCATGTTTATAAGCTGTAGGAAAGCAGTCAGTAGACCAAGAAAGACTAAAGATGTGTGAGAAAGTCAGGATGAGAAAGGGAGAAGTCTGCTAGAGATGTACAGAAAGGGACAGCATCACATTTGCATGCAGAGAATTTGCCTTGGGCAAGGAGAACTATGTTATTATGTGAAACAGCTGTTAAAGAGTCTACATGTGCTAACAAACTCAGAAAGGAAGTTTCCTTCCCTAAATATTGTCAAAGCACTGAGTGACTCAAATCATATTTTAAATATATGAACAAAACATCTATTATTTATGAAATGGCTCTTGTTGTTGCTCATGGGAAGGAAGGTGGTCTAAAATTCTGATTAAGAATTTGAGGAAAAAGGGGCGGCTAGGTGGCGCAGTAGATAAAGCATCGGCCCTAGAGTCAGGAGTACCTGGGTTCAAATCAGGTCTCAGACACTTAATAATTAGCTAGCTGTGTGGCCTTGGGCAAGCCACTTAACCCCATTGCCTAGCAAAAAAAAAAAAAAAGTGTGAGGAAAAGGAAAAGATCTGAATTTAAGATACTAGTCCTGCTGATTCTGGGTTAGTTCCAGGGCTCAGTTTCTTCATCTGTTAAAGGAGCAGGTAATCCTAAATTATTTCAAAATTCTTTTCAGTTGTATGATTCTATAAGCAGACTTTTGCCTGCAACTTTTTTTAGGTTTTTTTACAAGGCAGTGGAGTTAAGTGGCTTGCCCAAGGCCACACAGGTAGCTAATTATTAAGTGTCTGAGGTCACATTTGAACCCAGGTACTCCTGACATCAGGGCCAGTGCTCTATCCAACTGCGCCACCTAGCCACCCCTGCGTGCAACTTTTAATTGTAAAGTCAGTTCAATACTCTTCTGAATATATAAAGATCTTATCAAAAGACCAATTCATTAAGTCTTAGTTTCCAACATGGTTCTTCCTACATTTGAATCTTGTATCAAGTCAATGTTACTTCAGGATAACTCAAACCATTCCAAGCTTCATTAAAAACAAAACAACAATACACAAGTATTAAACAAAGCAATACCTTGAGCAATTTTCAGCTGAGCCATGGTCAATTTAATTTCTGCTGCATTGGCTGGATGCTGTTCTGAAAATTCCTAAGTATTTTTAGAGGAAAAAATAGAAACTTATCAAATATTTTATTCTATAAACTCACTCCTTTGAACTCTTGATCTCTCAAACTTGATCTCTCAAGCTTTTAATGAATTAATTTTTAGGACATAATTTGAGTCATGAAGGTTCTGGAAAACCCTACTTTGGAAGATAAAAAAGATAATCATCTCAACACATATTTCTGCTCAAAGGTATACTCAAAGGTATTAAGAAGCTGCATAATATATTAGAAAGAGAGCTGGGCTTCAAGCCTGAAAAGTCATGTGTCCATGGACAAGTCCTTATCCTCTTTTGAATCTCAGTTCTCTCATTTCTAAAATGAGAATAACAACTGTAATACCACCCTCATGGGGTTGTGATGGATCATATGTGAAGTGCTCTGCAAACTTTAAAGTACTATATAAATTCTGACTCTTGAGTTTCTCATGTTTACAAATATGAATTATGATTATTATGAATATTATGGATTTGAATAAGTGCTCTTAAAAATGTATAGTCACTATAACTTCTACTCTTTACCTTTTCTCTCTGGATAATGTTCAGATACATCAGCTTTCCTGGAAGATATTTCACTGCATTTCACAAAGTGTAAGAGATAAATTTGAGGTAGATCTTCCAATAAATGTTGTCTGCTTTTGCTTGCTTCTCACCCAAATTCCAAATAAGAAAACCAAATATACAGTCAGTTTCCCCTATTAATAAAATCAGAAGCTAGAGCGTATCTTCAAAACCTCATGAATCTGGGCTATGACTAATCTAGAAATCAGTAATGGAAAAAAGAATAGTTTTCTGTGGCCCATCTTATGCCTGACACCACAGAAAGCATGTTCTGACAAAAGCAGTCTGGAACTAACATAAAATAGGTCTCTAAAGGAAAAGGCATTCAATGTGTTTGTGACAAGAGAGAATTTCACAATCTAATAATGGTGTAATTTAAAAATGAACTAAAACAGATTTATGACTTACCAATTATCTATTATCATCAACTCCCTACCAAGTTTTAAGAGTTGCTAAATCAAGATGAAAATTATGCAATAGGTCACAACTATCAACCTCATTTAAAATAAATTATGCAGTCACCTGAAGGAGGTCTATTGCTTTTGCATGTTGCTTTTCCCGGCAGAGTTGGGCAGCTTGTATTAACACGGGTAAGAGATGCTCAGGACTTTGGGACTGTAAGCTGGTTGATATTTTACGGCACTGATCTGCCTAGGTAGATAAGATTTCATTTTTTCACATATATAAAAGTAAATTATCACAACCAAGATGACAATCAGAACAGAATAAAAGGAATAAAACACAGCAATTTTATTTGGATGAATTACATAAAATAAGTTTGGCACTTCATGTATTCTTATTCTCATTATGTCCTTTAGAAAAAGATGCATTTATCTGGCAAGTACAATTTATTAAAATATAAAGTCAAAAAAAGTTCCTAAAATGATCTGAGTAATATCAGCACTTTTTCACTAAGTGTCATGCTCTCCACAGTGATGTTTTCCAAGGAAGTAAATATATATTTGGATGTATAAAGACATTTAAAATAAAATCTCATTAGTTAATAACCATATTTCATGAGGATTTGTTTAAAAATTAGTTTATTTAAATATTTTTAACTCAGTATCTAATCACTTGAAAATTTAAGTTATCTTTCAATCACACAAAAGGAAAAACACTTTGTAGATCCTGAATTCTGCACTCAGGGAAAGTTAAAATTACATTAGAATTTAATCTGAATTTTAGGAATCGGGAATTAAGATCTTTGTTTCATTAATATTAATAATTCACTCATACATCCACAAAAAAATGAAAAACTGTTCTTGAACCTATGACATGATTAGCACTTTAGAGAAAAGAATGATATATAGTTTTACAAAGACAGAATTAACATGAAATAGATTTGAGCAGGTAAGCCTTATATAATATCATAGCAAAAAATAGTGAGAATTTTATGTTGTATATTTGTAATAATAATTAGGAGACTTACTTACCTGGTTTGTATACATAGCAAGTAAAGCTTTGTTAAATTCTATAGCCTGCAGCTGTTTCTTGGAAAGTTTATGTTCTACTCCGTCTGCATTGGTTAGTTTCACTTTTTTCTTGGAATCGAAGACATTTTGGTCCTATTATTTATAAAAATCCACAAGCATTACTAACTGCCACTCAGTCTTTTGTTTCTTAAGACTTCTAGTTTGACTGTTATAAAAAGACTCTGCAACTAGATAATGTTAAATCTAGCTTATTAAATTTAGTTAGGTTACAAACATTATATATTCTTTTGAACCCTTAAAGAGAAACTGCAAATACTATGCCCTTTAAGCAGAACAAGTCTTTAAGAGGTCCTTAGTCCCCGTATTGGACAGTTAGGTGACACCATATATAGAGCACCAGTTTGGAGTCAGAAAGACCTGACTTTAAATCTGACCTCAGACACTTACTTATGTGACCATGGGCAAGTCACTTAATTCTGTTTTCCTAATTTCCTCCTCTGTTAAATGAGTCCGGGAAGGAAATAGCAAAGCATTCAGTATAACCTGCTTTTTAATACAAATAAATAGAAAAAGCACTAAATTTACCATGGAAATTATATCATATATCTATACATGCAGATTATATATATACATATATATATATATATATATATATATGAATAAATATCACAAGTATGTCTATCATCTAAAGACCAGTCTAAAATGATTTCTAAGAAGTCTTAAGGTTAACAGATAATAATTTTGATCATCTAAATCATATATACTCTTGGAGAAAAAGGACACTGAATATATGCCAAAAATTATAATCATCCTCAAAGGAAAAAGTCTTATAATTGCAAAAATACATACATACTAAAAGCTTTTTCTTTAAACAGAGAAGTATTTAATCAATTCACACACAAAATAAACATTTCTACATAGTTTGAATTTTCTACTCAATGGAAAGCTTAATTTTCACATGAAATAATGTGAAAATTGAGTACTAGAACAATTACCCTTTGATATTGTTCTAACAGAATTTTTTTGTTTTGCTATGAGAAAAGGGAGCATTTATTACTAGATGGTACAAAGGTAATGATGACTTCATTTAGAATTTTCCATACCTTGTTAATTGTAATGATGTTATTTGCAATTACAGCAAGCAATCCTACATCTGTTGGTCTGTAGACAAGAAATGACAGTCAAAATGCTAAAGCCATTAAAAAAAAAAAAACAAGTCCTCATGAAAAAAATACCACAATCTTTAATAAATTCCTTACTTCAATTTTATTATCTGATTATAAAGTTGCAATGCCTCATCTGTATGTCCCTGAAGCTGGAGAATATATGCCATTTGACCATGAATGATTGCTAGTTCTGCTTGTATGTCTTCCTCAGTCACATCCTAGGCAAGAAAATATGAGTTTTAATCTGAAATAACAACACATAACAAACATAATAACCCAAAACTAGAATGGACTGTCTCATGAGGTAGTGGACTAACCCTCGTAGGAAGTCTTCAAGCAAAGTCTGGATGATCACAGAAAATATTCTTATACAGGAATGGATTTAACAAGATGA
Source organism: Macrotis lagotis (assembly GCF_037893015.1). Taxonomy (NCBI): domain Eukaryota; kingdom Metazoa; phylum Chordata; class Mammalia; order Peramelemorphia; family Peramelidae; genus Macrotis; species Macrotis lagotis. Next base: position 161,355,074 of record NC_133660.1, read on the forward strand.
CCTCTAAAGTTTCTGTCAGATTCTGTGATTCAATGATTCTTTGTAATCCCCAAATTGAAATGACTATATAGGTTGAGAGTAAGAAATTTAAAGAAAATATGAAGAAAATAGAATACTTATATATATGTATGTATGTGTATGTGTATATATATATATATATATAAAATCTATCATCCAAAAAACAGGAGCAACAATAGAGATGTATGAAGTACTATTATGTTTTTTTAGGTACAGATTAAATATAAGGGAACATATTTCTTCAAAAGAATATCTAACAGTTACCCAAGTTTCTACTCTACCTAGACTTTCAATTCAAATGCACTTAATGACTAAATGCACACAGCAGAATTTCAATAATTTAACAAATTATTATGTATGCCACAAATCATTAAAATCTATAAAATAAATCATTAAATCTATTATTAGATTCTAAATATCTAAAATTTGATGTAGCAACAATAGTATACTTACAGAGTCTTCTGAGAGTGATTGGCGACAAAGATCTATAGAAAATAAAATGTTTAAAAAATTAACTTAGGTGAGATTATAGTACTTCCTCTCTATATTCCACATGGCTGGGTCTAGAGTCTTTGAAAAAGCTTGCAGGAATCAAGTGTTTTTAATTATCTGCCAAATCAAGGTTTACTGAGAACATCAAATGCACTATAGACATTGTTACAATCTCATTAATTCCATTATGAATATCTAATCTTCTCCCTTTGCCCTGTCAGATCTATGGGACACATATACACATGCTATTTCCAACTTGCTCATTATTATTCTCATCAGTTCTTCTACCTACTTTGATCTCAACAATCTCAAATTTATAACTTCAGTGAAGGAAAATTTATCAAAAAAAGAAAAGGCACAAGTGGTTTAGGAGTCATAAAATGATAGATTATTATTCTAATAAATTTATTTAAGAAGAGTCAAACATCCTATTTCTCTTCTTCCACAAGAACTTAAAAGGCATCATGAAATATATTAACACAAAATAAACTTTGTAAACAATACTCTTCCCATAACATGGTATGCTGTTATTTATGATATCTGATTACCTCTCAATAGCAAACAAGTCCTAGAATATGTCCAAAAAAAAAAATGAAGTCTTCTAAAAAAATGTTTTTTGGGGGGTCAAGTGGGGATGGTGTCCGGATTTGTGATTTAACTGACCTCGAAACTCCTGCTTCTAATTCAAGTCAGTATCTGCAACTTATATTCTTAAAGATCTGCCTAGGACACTGAGAGATTATGTGATTTTCCCATGGTCACAGAGTAAATACTATATCAGAAACAGGATTCGAACAAAGACTCTCCTCTCTCCAAAGTCAGCACTTTATTCACTATGCCACATTCCAGAAGTAACCTTAAAGATTATGTAATCCAGTTATGTATATAAAAGTCCACCCAACAACATCCTCAATAAGTGGTCATCTATGTTTTACTTAATGTCTACAGTACAAGTAGCAGATCATTCGATTCTCAGATAGATAGATAGATAGATAGATAGATAGATAGATAGATAGATAGATATTCTCAAAGCTCCAGAGGAGGGTGGCATATCTTCTGTATGCCACCCCCTCCTCTGGAGCTTTGAGAATAAATGCAATGCCCTTTCTACATGCCAATCCTTCCAATGTTTGAAGATAATTATCATGTTCTTCCTAGGTCCTCTCTTCTATAGTCTAAATACATTTTATCTTAAAAAGGTGTCTACAGGTACATATTACTGTAAAGAGAGAGGGAGTCTCTCCTTTAGGCACTTAATATCTGACCACACACAGAATTGGAAATTCTCATTCTAATTCTCCAACATTAAATCCCTGGTAGAAATGCACAAAAATCAAATCTAGCATAATTGTTCAACTGTTAAATTTAAAATGCTAGGAATGTTTTTACCTTCTGCTCTTTGTAGGATTTTCAGTGCCTCATTCAACTGGCCTTGTCCAATCAGGGCACATGCAGTATTGTAGCACAATTCATAAGTGCCTTCCTGAAGGCCTAAGTTTTCCTGGTATGGAGCAAATTACCAAGTCAATTACTAGAATGAAACATGATTTAGTAGCTGAATAGGTTTATAAAAATACTCACTGGTATTACTCTTTCCCAATTGCTTTGGGCAGCAACCACTGCTGAAAGGTTTGTTTTCCTTTCTTCTTCATAATCATCTTGAGAATTTCGGATGAGATCTCGATATACAGCCAAGCAGTCATCATAACGCTCCAACCTGTACAACTGAAGGGAAAGACAATAAACAAAAAAAAAAATATTGCTAATCAAACACACACATTGGCGGTACTTATAAGTACATACCTTCTTTTTTTTTTGGAAGCTATAACAAAGATAATTTATTACAAATCTGAACCAGTAATTATTAATATCAAGTTAAATATTACATGGGAAGATGCATGTGACAGTTTTTCCTACCAATCTTTTTTATGCAAGGTTTTGAATTTTACAATTTTTTTCCCTTCCTCTCCTCCCTTTCCTTCCTTCTCACCCCAACAGAAAGCAATCTGATATAGTCTTTATATGTTTCCATGGCATGCATAGAACAAATTTGAATGTGAGAGAAAAAATAGAACCAAAAAGAAGAAAAAACATTAGAGATAGCAAAATTTCACAAATATATATATATGATAACTTTTAAAAATTAAAGATAATAAATCTTTCGTCTTCATTCAAACTTCAAAGTTCTTTCTCGGCTACAAAGGTCATTCTCTATCATGGATCCCTTAAAATTATCCTGATCATTGCAATGATGGAGCAAGTCCATCAGGGTGATCATCACCCCATGTTGTTGTTAAGGTATATAATCTTCTGGTTCTGCTCATCTCACTAAGCATCAATTCATGCAAGTCTTTCCAGGCTTTTCTGAAATCCCATCTCTCATGATTTCTTATAGAACAATAGTGTTCCATCACATACATAGACCACAGTTTGTTCAGTCAATCCCCAACTGATGGGCATCCCTTCAGTTTCCAGTTCTTTGCCACTACAAACAGAGCCATTATAAATATTTTTGTACATATGGGATCTTTACCCCTTTTTCATGATCTCTTCAGGATACAGACGCAGTAGAAATACTGCTGGATCAAAGGGTTTGTATCTTTTTTCATGATCTCTTCAGGATACAGACCCAGTTAGAGATATTTGCTCAAAAGGTATGTACCTTTTTTCATGATCTTTGAGCATAATTCCAAATTGCTCTCCAGAGTCCACCAACAATGCATTAATGTTCCAGATTTCCCAAGTCCCCTCCACAATACTGTGGGCTATCCTTTCTGGTCATATTGGCCAATTTAAAAGATGTAAGAGATGCTTTAATTTCCATTTTTGTAATCAATAATGCTCTTCTTGGCCTTCTGGCTAAGATCAAGTGTAATTAATAATGATTTAGAGCAATTTTACATATGACTACATATGACTCATCCAAGAATTGTCTATGCATGTCCTGTGACCACTTGTCAATTGAGGAATAACTTGTTTTTTAATAAATTTGACTCAGGGGTAGCTAGGTGGCGCAGTGGATAGAGTACTGGCCTTGGAGTCAGGAGTACTTGAGTTCAAATCCAGCCTCAGACACTTAATAATTACCTAGCCGTGTGGCCTTGGGCAAGCCACTTAACCCCACTACCTTAGAAAACCCAAAAAATAATTAATTAATTGATTGATTAATTAGTAAACAAATAAACAAATGAATGAATGAATAAATTTGACTCCGTTCTCTAATATTTTAGAAGAGTTCTTTGTCAGAAATATTAGTTATAAAAATTGTTTCCCATTTATTACACTCTTTTGATCTTACAGTAATTTTATTTGAAGCACATACCTTCTTAAAGTTCTAAATAAAATTCCAATCACTGAAAGAACTGTGGAGTCTGAACAAAGACCAAAGACTATTACCTTTAATTTAGGAAAAAAAACTGATATCGTATTGTCTGATCTTGCTATCTCTTATACTTTGTGTTTCTTCCTTAAGGATATGATTTCTCTATCATCACATTCAATTTGGATCAATGTATACTATGGAAACAATGTAAAGACTGACAAATTGCCTTCTGTGGGGGGGAGGGAAGTAAGATTAGGGGAAAAATTGTAAAACTCAAAATAAATAAAATCTTTAAAAAAAAAATTCCAATCATTAAAAATCATCAACATTTACTCTTTTCGTTGGATATTTTCTTTTTCTGGTAATTTCTGCATGGCATCAATACTTTTACAAAGCCATTTTCAATTAAATCCTTACATCTTTTCAATATTGTAAATTCATAAGCTAATAAAGGTATGATATGCCATCTAAGTAAATCACTTAACCAAAAGGCAAATTACTTTCATTATCTTCCTTTCTAAAGTCAGAGGAAAAGTTTATAAAAAAGATCAAGGAAAAAAAATCTTAATTTAATACTCCATTAAACAAATCCAATTTCAATAAGACTTCCATAAAAAAAGGACTGCTAAGCCATGAAAAACTGCAACAGTATAACAGTATAAGAACAAAAAATACCAATATTCCTTTCTTATGACACTTATTTACCCTGGTTTCCTTCCTTTTTTTTAAATCTTTCCATTTTGCTTTCTGTTCTAGCTTCCAATTTTCTGTGAAAAACAAATTTCCCAGTACATGTGAACATCATGTGTAACTTCCACCAGAATTCTTTACCAAAAAAACCTAAAAACTGTCTTACCCCATGATACATTAAATCCAGTATTCTAAACATTAAGCATGTTAGTTACTGGAAGAGCAATCTTTGCCCTTCCCAATGTTAACTTCAAAAGATGAAAATTATACAAGTCATAATTTAATCCTGAAAACATTTGTTATGCACCTTCTACATGAAAAACATTTTGACAGATGTCAGGAACACTAAGAAATACAGTGCGTGTCCCCCAAGACTTTGCAATTTAATGGGAGTTAGTATTTTCTGCTTAAGGTAGATATGACACAAAGAATAAGGTATGGGCAAACCAAGATTTTGGTAAGAGTGTTCTAATTTGAGGACAGAGAGTATTTTCAAATGTGAAGATCAAAAAAAGTCTCCACATCACTGGAGCATTATCCATGAATTTATCTAAATCTTTGCAGATGTTATTCCTATTTTTAGCCTAGATACCTCTTGAGTGCAACAAATTCTTTATTTCCAACCTTCAATATAATGTAGTTAACAACATCTGTCTGCCCTAAATGTATGACTTTTAAGATTACGTTTTATATTAGACATAATTTTGTAAGTCACTTGTAATCCATTTGAAAATAGGTGGAAGGGGCAGCTAGGTGGCTCAGCAGATACAGCAGCGGCCCTGAAGTCAGGAGTACCTGGGTTCAAATCCAGTCTCAGACACTTAATAATTACCTAGTTGTGTGGCCTTGGGAAAGCCACTTAACCCCATTTGCCTTGCCAAAAAAAACCTAAAAAAAAAAAAGGTGGAATATGATGTCTAAATAAGTAGCAGGGATTTGTTGCAGTCATCAAAAGTGTTCTTTTTTCAAACTTTATTGTGATTTAAAAAATTTTAATCATATCACATCTTTCAGTCTTCCTCCTTTCTTCCCCAAAAGTAAAAAATTCAATTCTACACTCTCTCTTCCATTCTCCACTAAGCTTTTCCTTTTTCCATCATTCATTTTCTTTAGGAGATCTGTGAACCCAGGAGCATACAATATACATAACAATACGATATTGAACTGTTTCTGAGATCTGAACTAAGTCTGTCACATCTGTCCTAGCTGAAAATGAATAAATTTAATCAAATTACAAAGAGTAGACTTAGCAGTTTGTTCCTTAGGCTAGAATTCCCATTCCTGGAAATTCTAAAGAAAGAAGCTGGATCATTCTCAAGGATCATCAACAGATAGTTTAAAGAAATAATTACCACTTGTCCATAAAGTTCCTTTAGTTTGTCCGTCTGATGGCTGGCACTTTCTATTGTTTTCAAGGCATTTTCAATACGATTCAGCCTGTACTCACAATATGCCTTCTCAAAGGAAACAGAATCACTGCAAGAGCAACAAATCAGCATATGATTAGGGGAAGCAGCAAAATGACATCTAACCTCTTAAAACACTCCTGTGCCTATCCGCATAAGTTTTTATTAAAATGTTACCCTTGCTTAATTTTCATAAAAGATATGATCATTCAGCAGGATACCAAATTTTTCTTGCTCCAAACACAATCTGAATGTGATCAAAACTTACTATTTGAAATTTTTTAACTTTGTTTTTTGTTCTTTCTTTATCATGAATTTTTCTCTTTTGTTCTGATTCTTCTTTGACATAACTAATATAGAATATGTTTAACATGATTGTACATGTATAACCTATAACCAGACTGCTTGTCTTAGGGGGCAGGGTAGAGCAAGGAAGGAGAAAAATTTGGAACTCAAAATTTAAAAAAAACAATGTTGAAAACTATCTTTACATGTAATTGAAAAAGAAACACTATTAAGATTAAAAAAAGAAAGAAAACCATGGTTCAGAGAGATCATGGAAATCACCTGAACAGTTTGGCATGGTGCTGAAGGCAGTAATTATCATCATTCAATGTGGGAGATCTCAATATATACTTTGTCTAAGCTAATACCTAAATGTTGGCATATTTTTCTCCATAATTTACCTTATTCCTTGCACTTCTCTTTAGCATAGGCTATGAGTGAAGTGAACAGAACCAGGAGAACATTATATACATTAATAACAACATTGTAAGATAAACAACTTTTTCAGCAGTTTAGAAATCAAGATATCTCAGATCTCAGATCCCTGAGAGACCTACTAGGGACAACCCCATTCACAGCCACAGTAAAAAAAACTAGAGTCTGAATGCATACTAGGTTTACTTTTTTAAAGTTTCTTTCACATTTTTCCCTCCTTTCTCATGTTTTTTTCCTTTCCCCTTAGTTCTAATTTCTCTTTTACAATTTGTCTAATATGTAAATATATTTTTCTTTATTTTTCTTTTTTTTTTTTTAAGGTTTTTGCAAGGCAATGGGGTTAAGTGGCTTGCCCAAGGCCACACAGTTAATTATTAAGTGTCTCAGGCTGGACTCAGGTACTCCTGACTCCAAGGCCAGTGCTCTATCCACTGTGTCACCTAGCCCACCCTGTAATATGTAAACATATTTAACACAAATATATGTACAACTTTTACCAGACAGCTCACCACCATGGGGAGGGGAAGGGAAAGAAGGATGGTAGAAAAATGTAAAACTCATAAATTTGTAAATGGATGAATGTTGAAAAACTACCACTGCATGCAACTGGAAAAATAAAATTTTAAAAATTCAATTTAAAAAAAGGTACAGTCTAGTGCCTATAGAGCTTCTGGGAACTAGGAAAGGCACCTCTAAAACACATTAGCTGTGTGACTGAGCAACCCAGGGAATCCTCTAATTTGCTAATCCACAGAAGAGCTGCCATTCTGTATTAATCAAGGGAATCTTTTCACACATACACACACCACCCATCATGAGTTTACAGTGCCATGAAATTACAGATCATAAAATATCTTTACTTCTAGAGGATGGCTAACCCCAAATTTCCTTAACATCAAACGTCCTTTCAAGACTTTCATCATTCTTTATATATTTCACATCAACCCACCATATTAAAAAGCCATATTAAAGGAAATTAAAAAACTCCCCTCTAGCTGCTTCACAGTATTTAAAGATAAGCAAAGAGTTTAGAGTATAGGAGATAGAAGAGGCCAAATTAATTTGCCCTCTCCACTTTCAGAAGCATCATCACTGGAAAAGAAATAAAGTATGCTACCAAAAGAAATGAAACTGGAAAGCAATCCACAAAAGTACTTCTATTTGAAATAGATGGTTTACTCAGAATTTCCAATATCACTAAGGCTTAATTACTTACCCAGTCAACACTTTGGTGTGAGAATTGATGACACTCAAGGCTTCCTTGAAATTACCATTTTGGATAAGGCACACCACTTTACAATGCAGAGCAGTTATATCATCTTTGTTGATCTGTAATACTAAATAAAGATAATATTTTAAGCTCCAAATCTTTTGTACTTTTTCTTTTCTAATATACAGGTCCCTTAAGTTAGAAATAATTCAATAGTCAGTGAAAGGTTACTTTTCTTGTAAAGAATAATACAAATTTATATACCAGGTTTTCCTCAAGACATCAAAATTCGATATGTTTCATAGGTCCAAGACAAAAATTTATTAAACTATTCTATAGTTCTCAAATCTTTTCGTCTTGAAACTCAACCCATGCCTTGTTGGGTACACTTATACCAATTATCCGTTTATATCCAAAAAAAAACCACAACAAACAACCTTCCCCCTACTCCAACCCCAGAATTTATAATTCATCTTCCTAGTAATTTACCAAAAAGCCATTCAGAACCTTACTTTCATTCTTACATTCATTCTGAAAAAAAAATAAATCTAAAAAAAGGCCCAAATGAGTAGATACACATAACAAAAGTATAACATCACTATCACTAAATAGCAGTTAAGAGAATAATGGAGACTTGCAAGATAGAGACCCTTGGGGTTTTAATACTTCAATCTAAGGACCACCATATTGAAGTTGGATGGATAAATTCCTGTGATACAAACAGGTTTAAAAAAAAAACTTTTATAAAACATTAAATGAATGACCAATTTTGATTTCAGAGGGACAATGATAAAACTGTTTCCTCCTCTTGGATGAACAATGGTGAACTATGGGTCCAAAGCATTGCAAACACACTTAGGTTAGTTTTAGTTAACTGGTTTATATGGAAAGATTGCAGGTGCCAAAGTCATTGGGATATCAAAAAGTCATTGTGTAAAAAACAAAAAAGTATCAAAACTGCAACAATAAACATTGCATTCATTTTTCCCTTGCTTTGACAGTTACTTTCATGCTTATGCAAAAAATCAAATTCACATTAATTTAAAACAAATTGGTGACACTAACAATGAAAATTAATGACTACTTTTCTTATTGTTTGAAATAATTATTTTGTGTAGGTTTATAAAATCATTAATTTTCACCTAAACATAAAATAAAAGCTTATTAGACAAAATTACTATGCTAAACAATTAACAGACTTTACAAGTTATAATTTATATATAATTTATAAAATTATAGATCAGTGTATATATTATAAAATACAGGCCAAGAAGATACAAAGACAAAAACAAAACAGTCTGCCCTAGTGGAGATTACATTCTTTTTTTTTTTTAAAGTTTGTTTGTTTTTTACAAGGTAAATGGGTTAAGTGGCTTGCCAAGGCCACACAGCTAGGTAATTATATTAAGTATCTGAGGCCAGATTTAAACTCAGGTACTCCTGACTCCAAGGCCAGTACTCTATTCACTTTGCCATCTAGCCACCCCAGACATTATATACTAAATGGAATATAAAGTACTCCTGAGTACACACATGAAAAATAATAAGTAATTTAACACTGTTACTAGGAAAAGTCTCACAAGTAGATTTTAAAAGGTGGAATTCTAAGGTTGGGGGACAAACAAAATATTGAAGAACATGCTGAAGAAAAGCCAGATGGTCAGTTGACAGGATGGAAAAACTACATGAAGGGGTTCTTTGAAACTAAGAGGAAAGGTCTTTGAATACCAGAGAGGCATCTCTGTTTGTTCCTAAAGGTCACAGGAAATCACTCTGACCAAGCAGGGCCTGCCACTGTCACTAGCACTTTAAGAATACCATTTTGATGTATACATATAATTTATACACATATGTGCCAGTCTTTATGATACTGATCATGTTTTTCAAAGTTTTTATTCCTATTAAGTTAAACTACCCCACGACCTCTCTTCAGTTTGAAAATCCCTATAATTCTAATGAAGTAATCTCCTATCTGCCCAGAAGTCATTTGTTGATATTACAAAAAATGTCAGGGCAAATGATAGACTTTGTCTTTGATTGCCACCTCTTCCATTATAGCTAAACTAATGTAAATAATTTCAGTGTGCTTTTCAAAAGAAAAATAGACAAAGATAGGATATTTTTCTTTTTATCTATAATTCCTATCCTCCTGTCTTAAAAGAAATTCAGTGTATTGAGTGAGCATGTTGCCAGTTTTGTTACAATAAGATCCAAGATCATATCAGTCTGAGTAATCCCTTCGGTGATGCAGAGTACAAAACAATATTGTGGTTGTTTTGATAACAAATGTGTAATGTGAATAATAAAATGTGTCTGTATCTAAAACTTTGATTTGGGAATTTCTCTCAGAGTGCTCTTCTGTCCATCTGACAAAGCATAGTCTTGTTCATTAGTGCCCCAACCCATTCCCTATTATATCTCTTCTTAAATGTTTGGTTACAAAGGACCCAAAGAATCTACCTGCCAAGGCAGACTCAAGAACTTTTTTAAAACAATTACAAAACTCTTCTCATGCAAATAAAATCAGATTTAAATACCTGGGCAAACATCAACTGTTCGTGGATAGGTCAAGCTAATGTAATAAAAATAACAATTCTACCAAAACTAAACTACTTGTTTAGCACTCTACCAATCAAAATTCCAATGAGTTAGAAAAAGTTGTAATTAAATTTATATGGAGAACTAAAAAGTCAAGAATTTCCAGAGATTCAATGAAAAAAAGTGCAAAAGAAGGTAGCTTAGCCTTACCAGATCTAAAATTATATTATAAAGCATTGGTCCTCAAAACTGTCTGGTATTGGCTCAGAAATAGAGTGGTGGACCAGTGGAATAGACTAGGTGCAATAGCAAGAAACGATTATAGTAATCTGCTGTTTGATAAACCCAGAGTCCAGCTATTGGGATAAAAACTCTCTTCAATAAAAACTGTTGGGAAAATTGGAAGTTAGTATGGAAGAAACTTAAGATTAGACCAACACCTCACACCCTATACCAAGATAAGATCCAAATGGATACAGGATTTAGACATAAAAAAAACAATATTATAAGCAAACTAGAAGATCAAGGAGTAGTTTACCTGTCAGATCTATGGAAAGGGAAACAGTTTATGACCAAGGAAGAGATAGAGAACATCATTCAAAACAAACTAGATGATTTTGACTACATTAAATTAAAAAGCTTTTATACAGACAAAACCACTGCAACCAAGATCAAAAGAAATGTAGTGAATTGGGAAACAATCTTTACAACTAGTATTTCTGACAAAGGACTCATTTCTAAAATATACAGAGAACTGAGTCAAAACTTTCAAAAAAATAAGCCATTCCCCAATTGACAAATAGTCAAAGGATCTACAAAGGCAATTTACAGATGAGGAAATGACAACAATCCATAGTCATACGAAAAATTGCTCCAAATCATTACTTATTAGAGAAATGCAAATTAAAGCATCTCTGTGGTACCACCTCACACCTCTCAGATTGACAAATGACTTGAAAGAACAATGATCAATGTTGGAAAGGATGCAGGAAATCTGAGACACTAATACATTGTTGGTGGAGCTGTGAACTCATCCAACCTTTCTGGAGAGCAATTTGGGATTATGCCCAAAGGGCAACAAAAATGTGCATACCCTTTGACCCAGCAATACCACTACTGGGCCTATACCCTGAAGAGATGATAAAAAAAAGGGTAAAAAACATCACTTATACAAAAATATTTATAGCAGCCCTGTTTGTGGTGGCAAAGAATTGGAAATTAAGTAAATGTCCTTCAAGTGGAGAATGGCTTAGCAAACTGTGGTATATGTATGTCATGGAACACTATTGTTCTATTAGAAACCAGGAGGGATAGAAATTCAGGGAAGCCTGGAGGGATTTGCATGAACTGATGCTAAGTGAGATGAGCAGAACCAGAAAAACATTGCACACCCTAAGAGCAACATGGGGGTGATGATAAACCCTGATGGACTTGCTCATCCCTTCAGTGCAACAATCAGGGACAATTTTGAACTGTCTGCAATGGAGAATACCATCTATATCCAGAAAAAGAATTATGGACTTTGAACAAAGACCAAAGACTATTACCATCAAATTAGAAAAAAAAAAAAAACATTATATTACAATGTAATTTTACTATCTCATACTTTATATTTCTTCCTTAAGGATATGATTTCTCTGTCATCACATTCAACTGAGATCAGTGTGTAACATGGAACCAAAGTAAACAGTAACAGAATGCCTTCTGTGGGGGGTGGGGGAAAGGAAGCAAGAATGGGGGAAAAATTGTAAAACTCAAAATAAATAAAATCTTTCTTTAAAAAAAAAAATCAGATGCCCAGATTAGAATAGACCAAAGAGAAATCAAAGACTCCATAAAACAACAAGAAACATTAGAAAAAAATAAAAAAGATTGAAAAAAAAGACCCAAAGATTCTTGGGTCTCCACATACATAAGTTTGTAAAAAGCTGTATTATTGCTTAAGAAAAATCTGGTACTAATATTTTGCTTCTGGAATTTCTTAGGTGATGGCCAATTCTTCAATTTATGTTATGGCTCCATTGCAGACTTCATTGTATAGAAAGATTTCCATCCTAGTTACTAGTTATAGCTTGGATTCTGCAGCCTTTAGTGTGCACATATTTTTATGCTTTACCATGAGCAAATGACATGACTTAAAGGAAATGGTATAAATTTCAATGTAAAAAAAGTAAGATTTTGGTGATTCAACAATTTTGTAGAACAATTTGGGCCACTGCTAAGCCCATATTCCGGAAGAGATGAAATATGGAAAGAAAAGAATCTCTATGTAAAAGGATATTAATAGCAGCTCTTTTTCTGGTTGGCAGGGAGCTTGGAGATTGTGGGGATGCCCAACAGTTGAGAAATGGCTAAATAAATTGTAGTATGTGATTGAGAAATGATAAACAGGATGCTCTCAGTAAAAAACTTACATGGGCAGATATGTAATGGAAAATGTACTTTATACAAAGTAATAGCAATATTGCAAGATGATCAGCTGTGAATGACCTACTTTTTCTCAGCAGTGCTGTGAGAACACTGAAGGCCTTTATGATAATAAAGGATGCTCTCAAGGACAAGAGTTGGTGTCTGAATACAGACTGAAGCATCCTTTTTTTTTCCACTTTATTTTTCTTGAGGTTTCTCTTTTTTGTGGGAAGGGGGTTGTTCACTTATACAACATGACTTGTGGTGTTTTTCCTGGTTACACATTTTTAACACACATCAAGTGGCTTCCTTTCTCAATGAGGGAGTGGGGTGAGAGAGGAAAAGAATTTAGAATTCAGGTTTTGGAATGTAAATGTTGAAACTTGTTTTTGCATATTGCTGGGGGGGAAATTAAAAATAATTTAAAATTTTTAAAAAGATATGATTTGGGGGCAACTAGTAGCACAGTGGACAGAGCACTGGCTCTGGAATCAGAAAGACCTAAGTTCAAATTTTACCTCAGATACTTAAATAATTACCTAGCTATGTGACCTTGGGCAAGTCACTTAACACCACTGCCTTGCAAAAACCAAAAAAATAAATAAAAAGAAAAAAGAAAACTATCAGAGATGGGGTTCAAACCCACATCTCTCTTAAAAAAAAAGACATGGGGGCAGCTAGGCGGCATAGTAGATAAAGCACCAGCCCTGGAGTCAGGAGTACCTGGGTTCAAATCAGGTCTCAGACACTTAATAATCACCTAGCTGTGTGGCCTTGGGCAAGCCACTTAACCCGGTTTGCCTTGCAAAAACCTAAACAAAACAAAACAAAACAAAAGATATGATATGATTTTGGCAGCTATGTGGATAGGGGGAGGATAAAAATGGGTAAGAGGGAGGAAATGAAAATTTATAAGGTCTATGTGCCAGACACTGGACAATAAATATTATTTCTGAGAGGTACATATATGTTGTTATCTTCATTTTTTAGTTGAGAAAAGAGATTAAGTAACTTGTCCAGAGTCACATGGTTAAGGGTTGATTTGAATTTAAGTCTTCCTGACTCCAAGTCCAGTATACTCACTATTCAGGTCAAAGTCTAGCTGCCTCAAATCAGAATGGAACTGAGAGGTGAGATCTGCATGGAGATGAAATGGAAAGTTATTATAATAGTTCATTTGAGAGGTGATAAGAGTCTGAAGTAAGGTAGTATGGCTGAGTTCAGTCACTTTTCAGTCTGTTGGACTTTTTTTTTTAGGGGTTTTTTTTTAGGTTTTTGCAAGGCAAACCGGGTTAAGTGGCTTGCCCAAGGCCACACAGCTAGGTGATTATTAAGTGTCTGAGACCAGATTTGAACCCAGGTACTCCTGACTCCAGGGCTGGTGCTTTATCCATTACGCCACCTAGCCACCCTGTTGGACTTTTTCCTGTCCTCGTTTGGGAGAGGAAGAAGCAGACAAATTTAAGAAATGAGTTCTGGAGTTAAGGAGCAGGAAGGGACTAGTGAAATAAAGAGAATTCTAGGGCTGCAAACTAGGTAACTAGAAGAAAGGTAATGGGGCAGCTAGGTGGTACAGTGGATACAGTGGCACCACCCAGCCACCCTTCCTAATCTTAACAATCCTGAAAAAGAGATGCTTTTATGATCCCCATTTTATAGTTGAGGAAACTGAGGCAGACAGAGCTTAACTGATTTGTCCAGAGTCCAGAAGCTGTTACACTTATGAGGCTGTATCCACTGTACCACCTAGCTGCCCCATTACCTTTCTTCTAGTTACCTAGTTTGCAGCCCTAGAATTCTCTTTATTTCACTAGTCCCTTCCTGCTCCTTAACTCCAGAACTCTTTTCTTAAATTTGTCTGCTTCTTCCTCTCCCAAACGAGGACAGGAAAAAGTCCAACAGGGTGGCTAGGTGGCGTAATGGATAAAGCACCAGCCCTGGAGTCAGGAGTACCTGGGTTCAAATCTGGTCTCAGACACTGAGTTCAAAGCTGGCCTCAGACACTTAATAATTACCTAACTGTGTGACCTTGGGCAAGTCACTTAACCCCACTGCCTTAAAATAAAAAAAGAGAAAGAAAACCTAGAAGAAAGATGAGGCCATAAAGGAAAATAGGAAAATTCAAAAGAAGGTAGAGTTGGGGGAACATGAGGAAGATTAGTTCTGTTTTGAACAAGAATTTGAGGACATCTAATTTATAGAAAAGATATTATGGAATACTAATGTTGCTCTTATTGATATTTCTACCTCTCCCATTCCCATTTATCATCACATCCCAATGTCCATATACAGTCGGCATTTTCTGGGAGGCTCAGAAAGAATACTTCACACAGGACATTAATGCTAACTCTACCATCTGTAAGTTATATTTAGGGGCAGCTAGGTGGTGTAGTGGATAAAGCACCGGCCTTGGAGTCAGGAGTAGCTGAGTTCAAATCTGACCTCAGACACTTAATAATTACCCAGCTGTGTGGCCTTGGCCAGGCTAACTTAACCCCATTGCCTTGAAAAATCTTGAAAAAAAAAAAGGAATGGTAGGGATGGCTAGGTGGCAAGTGGATAGAGCACTGGCTCTGGAGAGTCAAGACTACCTGAGTTCAAATAGGCATCAGATACTTAGTAAATAGCTAGTGGTGTGGCCTTGGGCAAGCCACTTAACCCCATTTGCCCTGCAAAAACCTAAAAAAAAAAGGGAACTGTATATTAGTGCTTTACCTAAGTATTATATGCTTAGTTATATTTTATTCTATAAGTATATATCACATATATACTAAATAATATAGAAAATGTAATAAATATAGTTCATAGCTTGATAAAGTAAAATACTTAATAGATATTACTAAGATATTAAAAATATCAAGTATTTAGAACAATGTATACCATGGAAACAATGTAAAGACTTACATCATATATACTAAATAATATAGAAAACATAATGTACTTTATAGTTTGAAAAAATACTTAGTGGGTACCTTTAACACTTACTACTACAGACATTAAAAATATCTAGTATTTAGATTAATTTATACCATGGAAACAATGTAAAGACTAACAGACTGCCTTCTGGGGGTGGGGGAGGGGACCAAGTTTGTAAAACTAAAACTAAATAAAATCTTTCTTACAAAAAATATCAAGTATTACCACTACTGGGATGATAGAAAAGGGTAAAAAAAACACCACTTGTACAAAAATATTTATAGCAGACCTGTTTGTGGTGGCAAAGAATTGGAAATTGAGTGAATGCCCTTCAATTAGGGAATGGCATGGAACACTATTGTTCTATTAGAAACCAGGAAGGACGGGATTTCAGGGAAGCCTGGAGGGATTTGCATGAACTGATGCTGAGATGAGCAGAACCAGAAAACACTGTACACCCTGACAGCAACATGGGAGTGATGATCAACCTTGATGGACTCGCTCTTTCCATCAGTGCAACAATTAGGGACAATTTGGGGCTGTCTGCGGTGGAGAATGTCATCTGTATCCAGATAAACAACTGTGGAGTTTGAACAAAGTTCAAGGACTATTCCTTTTAATTTAGGGAAAAAACCAGACGTCTTATTGTCGGATCTTGTTACCTTTTAGACTTTTTGTAGCTACCTTAAGGATGTGATTTCTCTCTCAATTTAGATCAAAGTACAACATGGAAACAAAGTAAAGACTGACAGATTGCTTTCCGTGAGGAAGTGGGGTGGGGGGAGGGAAGTAAGATGGGGGAAAATTGCAAAACTCAAATAATATCTTTAATAAAAATAAATGAATAAATAAAATTAAGTATTAGAGAGCTTTGCTCCTGCGGAATCCAATTGAAAACCAACGAGGGTGATTAGGGAGGATTAAAAACAAGGAGGGCCCCTGAGTCCTAGCCTTCCGGGCTCCTCCGGGGTCGGGCCAGCGCGCAGAGCCCCGGGGCGGCCGGCCGGGGCCAGGCTCCGGGGGGCGGCGGAACGGCCGCCGTGTGCGGGCCGGCCCGGCCGCCCCCCGCAGCCGCCCCCGCGGGCCCCCCGCGAGGACGCGCTCCCGCACCGGGCCCTTTAACGTCCCCTCCCCCCTTCCTGGAGACGGGCCGGGGAGCGGCTAAGTCCACGTGGCTCAAAGGGGCTCCGGAGCCCGGCCGGCCGGGCCGGGACAAGGCTGCGCGGAGGGAGGGCCTCCGCCTGCGGCCCCTCCTCCGCGGCCGGGCGGCGGGCCGGGCGCCCCCGGCCCCGTCCCCGCCTGCCCTCTTGGCCCCTCTGCCCGGCGCGCCGGAAAGGGGCCGCCTCGCCCCGCGGGCCGGGGCCGGGGCCGGGGCCGGGGGCGCGCCACTCACTCTTGTCCACCGTCTTGAGGGCGCGCGTGAAGTCCCCGTTCTGGCCGTGCCGGTTCACCTCGCTCCAGAGGGCGGCCACGGACGCGCCCCCGCCGCCGCCGCCGCTCGCCATCTTGGAGAGGCCGCCGAGGTGGGCGGGGACGACCTCTGCTCCCGGAAGCGGATTCCGACGGAGCCGCGGGGAAAGGGGGGGAGAGGAAGCGACGCTGGGCTGTTGCTCATAGCAACCGGGCTCCGCGTCCTCTCCCCGGGTCCCCGGAAACTCCCAGGAAACGCCTCCGGACCTGGGCCCCGAGCGGCGCCTGCGGGGCGGGGCTGGAGGCCGCGGGGCCCCGCACCCAGGCCTCCCAGGCCCGGCTCGGCTCGGCACGCCCGGCCCGGGGTCAAGGCCGCCAACCGGGAGAGCCGACTCCGAAGTGTCTGGGTCTGTCGTGGAAACAATGTAACGACTGGCATTGACTTCCGTGGGGGTGGGGGAGGGGAGTAAGAGCAGGGGGAAAATTGTAAAACTCAAAATTAATAAAATCTCTAATAAAAAACTGCTATCTTATTGTGTGATCTTGCTATCTCTTGTACTTTATATTTCTTTTTTTTTTTTAGGTTTTTTTTACAAGACAAACGGGGTAAAGTGGTTTGCCCAAGGCCACACGGCTAGGTAATTATTAAGTGTCTCAGACCGGATTTGAACCCAGGTACTCCTGACTCCAGGGCCGGTGCTTAATCCACTACGCCACCTAGCCGCCCCTTTATATTTCTTAAGGCTATGATTTCTCTCATTACACACAGTTTGGATCAATGTACAACATGGAAATAAAGTAAAGTTTGGATCAACGTACAACATGGAAACAATGTAACGACTGACAGATTGCTTTCTGTGGGTGTGGGTGGGGGAGGGATGTAAAATTAGGGGAAAAATTATAAAACTCAAAATCTTAAAGAGTCAAAAAAACAGGGGCAGCTAGGTGGTGCAGTGATACTGACTGGAGTCAGGAGTACCTGTGTTCAAATCCGGTCTCAGACACTTAATAATTACCTAGCCGTGTGGCCTTGGGCAAGGCGCTTAACCCCGTTTGCCTTGCAAAGACCTAAAAAACAAAAAACAAAAAGATTCAAAAAAATTAAAATAAAGTATCAGTCTGGTTGGTTGCTTTTTGTCCATTATCAAAGAAGATCAAATGACATCACTCTTGAGACAAATCACAGTGACTGATTGACCCAGGTCAGGCATAGTTAGTCTACCTGGGGTGGGTGCTCTGAACTTAGGGGTGTTGAGCTTCCTTTGAGCTGCTTCCATTCTGCCCTCCCCATAGAGCGCAACCCCCTCACTGATGAGGGTATGCCATGCTGTGCCAGTGTCACCCATGCTGGACAATCATTTCTAAAGTTCTTTAAGGAGACGTCTTGTGAGCACCTGCCCCCTGTGAGTTCTACATAAAATAGTTTTTTTGGCAAGTGTATGTCTGGCTTTCTAACTCTGGAGTAATGTTGGAATGCTAGGCAGTTGAGCTGACAAAGGATCTCAGTGACTGGTATCTTCTTCTGCCATGTGATCTTAAGACTCCTCCTAAAACAATTTAGTCTGGTGAAGCCTCAGAATTGTGAGGGGCAAAAGTGCTGACTTTTCAGAAACATAGTGCTAAATTAGTCTAAGCCATAGGCCTCAGTTTCTATTTCTCAAGAATCAGATGAGCATGAGAACCCAGATCTCCAGCTAGAAAAATCATGTCACTCTAACTATATAAGGTGTAAACAAAGACAGGCAAACCCCCCCCCCCTTCTCTTGGGACCATCAAGTTTGACCAGTTGTAAGGATCAACAGAAGAGAGGAGGGGAAGAGGGTTGTGGTTTTTGTGGTTTTTTAACCCTGCTTCATTCAGCTTCTGTAATTCGGCTTTTCCTTCTCTCTCTGTCTCAGAGAGTTAGGAACTGCCCTGCTTCTTGCAAGAACCAAATTAAATTTTAACTCTTTGCTGCCACTTTGAGAGGACTCCCAGTAGTCATTTTGGGTTAGGGTTTCAATACCCTGCACAGAATCATATTTTTAAATCCATGAAGTAAAATAGGAAGGATTGCAAAGGAAATCTGCAGCATTGAAATAGCTATCAAAATATTTTTTAAAAAAATCCAGAGAGCAAGATTGAGAAGTTATAAAAACCTCTTTTAACTATTGAAAAAGAAATTGAAAGATATTGGAACAATTGGAACCTTCTCCATGGGTCTGCTTTCAGTGGGCTGATCATTCTGCTGCCTCACACTGGGACCAGCCAAATTCCCCAACCCCAAACATAGAAGTTTTATAGAGGTGAAATGAGATTAAAAGTAAAATCAAGGGCAACCAAAGGCAGCCAATGGGTCAGTTACTTTGCAGTGTGCATTGTTGTTGAGTCGAACTTGTGATTTCATTGGTGCAGGCAACTACCCAATATAGATTTGTACCTGCTCTATAATTTACAGCCTAAAGGGTTGCCTAGGATGCAGAACAGAATTTGTGTAAAGGGCAAGACTTGAAACTGGTTCTTCCTGACTCCAAGGTCAGCTCTCTCCCCAAGGTCAGAGGCTTTCTCTCTGGCTTTGAGGAGTGTGTGCTAAGTGCTGACTGAACCTGTAGGAGTATCTCAGCTCAATTCAGTAAGTTTTGTTTTGATGTTGTTTAGCAGTAGCTAGTAAAATGACCTTCTTCCTCTTCCCTAGGCTTCGTGCTTCACTGAGTAATTCAAAGCATCATACCATGCATTTAGAGCTGGCAAAACCTTGATGGATTATTTGGTGAAATTTGTGAAGCAATAACAAGCAGATGGAGAAGTCTTCTGATTACAAATCTATTGTGTTTACAATACATCATAGCATTTTTCAGAAAAAAATAAAAACTTTTTGACCAGAAAACTAATTGTAGTTTAGGACACCTGTCCTAAAACACCCATTCTCCATTGTACCCAACAGCCAACTCTGACTAGGAATTGTGGTCAAGATGGAGTGGGGTGATGTGATCTATCTGGAACTTAATGTTGAGGTTTGAGAATATTTCTTGGTCTTCTCTCTAAAGAATTAAGACTTAAGCTGTCTCTAAAACCAACCAGTGACATATACTATTGATCACACAACCATCAGACCCTAGTTCCCTAGGGGAGGCAGGGTGCTGAATTAGGTGAAACTAAGCTAATCTAAGCACTTACTTCTTTGGGGTTCATGCTCCTCAGAAGACTCTACTCCATAAAGGAGGCAGGGTTCTTACAAGCTCTGTGTACTTGGTCCATGCCGAGATCACCTAGTCACATTGACAAAGTTGATGATTACTCAAAACAATCTTCAGGCTAGGTTTATTTGAAGAAGGAAGCTGGCTAACCAGAGCAAGAAAAACCAGTGGGGCTTTGTTTTCAGTGCAGGGTGGAGGGTTGGGGGAAGGGGTTTGCTATGAGGAGGTCACATAGACTTGGTAAAACTGAACGTGCAATTACCCAGAATGCATATAGAAGTGCTGTCTTAAGAGGTTATTAATGTATGATAATGATACTATAATTAGCTTGACTTCATAAGTTCACCCAAGGACAGTAAAAAGGGTAGTTCACAGGCACTGTTCTAGGAAAATTTCCTTCTGTAATTTATGGACCAGGGTCTGGGCCCAGCATCCTGTTGATGCTGCTTTTTTACTGGTTGGCTTCTGAAAAAGAATTGTGTGACCAGATGGTGCAGTGAAGTAAAGGTACAATTTGTTATTTTAGTGGGGCACCATGAGGGAGTCAGGAAATTGGGTCTAGGTTATCTGCTAGAATCTCACAACTTAGTGATTCTCAGGGTAGGTACCTTGCTGCTTTCAGCTAGACTTGTTTACTTAAAATGATAATATTAGAGGACAAGATCAGGAAAAATTAAAGTTAGAAAGCCATTGGGGTAAAAATATGAGATAATCAGGGCAGCTAGGTGATGTAGTAGATAGAGCACCAGTCCTGGAATCAGGAGAACTTGACTTCAAATTTGAACCCAGGCATTTAATAATTGCCTAGCTGTGTGACCTTGGGCACGTCACTCTTAACCCCATTGCCTTAAATAAATAAATAAAATTTTTTAAAAATATGAGATAATTGAGGTCTAATTTAGAGTGTGAGCAGTGAGAATGAAGAGGATGGGAACTTCTGGCCAAAATGATTCCCCAGCTTTCCCATATCCAAACATGTTACCTACTTCCTGACAGAGAGTTGATGGACACAAGAAACATACACTTTTGTACATATCTATTGTGAGAATTGTTTTGTTGACTCTCCTTATTTGATACAAAGGTGTTTTTTTTTTAAATCAGGTTGAAGAGTTTTGGGGTGGGATAATGGACTTAGCAATACTGATTCTCCCTTAAATGAGAGCCATTGAAACTTTTTTTTAATGCAGAGAAAAAACTGAAGAAAGTACAGATGAGCAGGACAGTTTTGAAAGTAATCTGTAGCATAATATATATAATATATACATATATATATATATATACATACATACATACATATTCATGGGGGAGCAATTTAAGATATTCACTTCTTCATATAAAATCCCCTTTTTTGAAAAGCAGCTAGGTGTCAAAGTGGATAGAGTACTGGCCTTGGAATCAGGAGGACCTGAGTTCAAATTTGATCTCAGACATTTGATACTAACTATATGACCTTAGGCGAGTCACTTAATCCCATTGCCTTGCCCAAAACCAAAAAAATAAATGAAATCTCTTTTTTTGTGTTCTGCTGTGTGTGTGTGTGTGTGTGTGTGTGTGTGTGGTGCATGAAAATGTTCTTTTTTAGTATTTAAGTTCAATATTAAAAATATTTTAAGAGAATGACAGGAAACTATTAATTCAGTTTGAAAACCTGAATATATGTAGGTATATACAAAATATATGTAGGTATATACAAGGTGATTTGATGGGGAAGACCCTAGTAGTTGACAGAATCAGAAAAATGTTTTTGTGAACAATGTTGTGGAATCGAAAGAGGTTTGAAATAGATCAATGAGAATTCTAGGGCACTGGCTGGAGTAAAGATCTGAATTCAAATCCAGCCTCAGACATTTACTAGCTGTATCTGAGCAAGTTACTTGACCCCTATTTGCCTCAGTTCCTCATAAAATGGAGATACATTGCAGAAGGAATTGTCAAGCAATTCCAGTCCTTTGCCAAGAAAATGATCCTGAAGAGTCAGATAAAATTGACTAAATGAAACAAGAGAGAGATGAAAATGGCTTAAATTAAAGCAGTGACTATGTGAATTCAGAGAAAGAGACCAATTTGAGAGATATTGTAGAGGCAAGAATGGTAACTGAGTAGATAGGTAGGTTTGGTGAAAGTAAGGAGTTGAGTAGGAAATGGAGGTAGTGACTTCTGATGAATAGAAGGATGCCTCAACAGAAATAGGAAAGCTTAGAAGAGAAGTGCATGGGGAGAATAGACTTTGTTTCAGCCAAGTTGATTTTGAAATGCCAAAAGATTAAATGCCCAACAGTGATCTGGAATTGGAGTTCAGAAAACAGAGGCTGAATAAGTAGATCTGAGAATATCAGAAGGGAAATGATGAGTAAATCATGAGCTGATGAGCACAGTGAGAAAGTGAAAAAGAGGGATCAAGACCTGACCTTGGATGACACACACAATTGAGGGATGTGATATGATGACCGAGGAAAGAAGATTGAGAAGGAGCAGATAAATAGGGCAGTAGACCTAAGCAATGGTGATGCCACAAAAAAACAAAGAGAAGACAATATCAGGGAGTTAGGGTAATCAACTATGTCAAATGCTGCAGAGCTCAGGAAGGATGAGGACTGAAAGGTTAGATTTGGTAATTTGGCAATGAAGAGGTCATTGGTAACTTTGAAAAGAGCAGTTTCAAATTCAGGGACAAGATCAAAATCCAGATTAGAGAGTTGAGGAATGAATAGAAAGGAAGTGAAGGAAATGAGTATAGACAGCTTTTTCTAAGAATATAACTTGGAAAGAGAATCAGAAGAAATTTGATTATATTTATATGCAGTAGGAAATGATGAGAGACAAAGTACACAAAAAGTTTTGGGAATCAAGGAAAGTTTCAGATAGAAGGTGACACCCAATTTGAAATTTGAGTGAAACTGAGAGTTGTAGGTGCTACCTTCCAGGCAATGTTATGCTATGTGGGAACTGAATAGGTGGGTTAGTCTACTATGTAATGTGTGTGGGAAAAATAATCTGGGAAAGTCATCTGGAGTCAGACTGTAAGGGGCTTTTAATTCTAATGTGAAGACTGAGTAAATAACAATAACAAAAGATTTGATTCTCAGTCCCAGAGTCAGGAGAGTGCTGGGATCTGTCGATTTACTGAACTACCTTAAATGGGATCCTAATGAAAGGAAAAGCCAAGGTTCATTTTTTCATCCTAATATTTCTGTACTTGCCAAAATGAACAAACAAACAACTCTTGTTTTTTGTCTCCTAGCTCTCAGTTTTGGCAAGCTATTTTTGCTTTGGGTGTGCCTCCTTCTCCTGCTGATTAATACTCTAATCCCCCCCTTTTCTGAAAACTTCCCTACCATATACTAGAAACATCCATGCCCCATGCTAAATTTTCCCTACCAATCCCTAGCACCATCTTGCTTATGACATTAGGAGTAGGAAATCAAGGAGATGCCCATCACAGTAAAGCCCAGGACCTTCTTCTGTGGTGTGAAAAAGAAGGACCCTCAGCTGTCTTACACACAGACATCTTCAAAGAACTGGTGGAATTTATGCCAAGTCCTAAGTCAGCTTCCCTGATGGAGCATCACTGCCCCCCCCCCCTTACTAAGGTGTGAAAATCATATCTCAAATTCTGAAACTTCCCCTCTTGGTTTCTAATATTAGATCTTGGACCTTCCCTTGTATGAATTAAAATGTACCATAATAAAGGACTGTTGCTTTATTCTTTACTGGACTAATTTATTCTTTTGTGAAAACTTTAAGACTTTGAACTATTCTTAGTTTAGGACAGGATCAGGACAGAGATATCAGTCTCATTTTCCCCTCTGGAACTCTAAGGGTCCAGTAGCCAGATATGGATCAAGACAACTGGAGATGGCCCTGAATGTGAGGCAGTTCGGGTTAAGTGACTTGCCCAGGGTCACACAGCTAGTAAGCAGCAAATATCTGAGACTGGATTTGAATTCCCATCCTCCTGACTCCAAGGCCAGTGCTCTATCATCTGCACCACCTATTTGATAATTCTACATAACAGATTTGTTACTGCTGCTGCCCTCCTCTCCTGACAGGTACTGTGAATCTTTCTGATACTGGCAAAAATGGTGAGACTTTACCACTGCCACAAACCTTAACTCTGCTTCTCTGCTTCCCAATGTTTGGATCTCCTCCAGCAGATGGTGCTGATTGTTTACTCTCCAGGTAACAACAGCATATGGAGGAATTAAACAGGAATCTCAGCTGGTATCCCTTGATGGCATGTGAGAGCAGGAATTATTTTCTGTTAAAGATTGGCCTGCATTCTCTTTAAGGTACCTTCTTTCTTTAAAAGTCTGTGAGTCTACAAGCATGGAAAAACTCATCATCAAGTGAGTTGATCATTTGATAAATCATTTGACCAGGGCAATCCATTAAACAAAAATTTAAATTACCTTCATTCCCCCTTCTGTCCTGCAATGAAGATAATCAAGAATATTGTTGGGAGCCAGGGTCTCTAAGCTGCTTGACACAGTCACAGCAAGAAGACTCAAGGTGGCCACATCGCCTGATGGAACAACATTTCCTTCTTCAATATATATAGGGATTCCATGTAGACCAATATTTGTAGGACTAATATTGAGTGCAAAACTTACCTATCCTAATAGTGGAATGACTATAAAGGAAGGATTCCAAGGAAATTCCTTGAATAAAATAGATTATAAACTCTGTCCAAATTTAACAGGACTGCCTCCCCCTGAGGCATACAAAAGGTTCCAACATTAAGAAATCTTTGGAAAATACAGCACTGGGAGTTCCAAGGAGACAGCAGAATATATACAGGGAAAACAGATACAAGATGGGTTAGGTAGAATTCCTAGGAAATCAATAGCTTTGCCCCATTTTCCATACACAGGAATATATGATAAAGATGGTGAAAGAATAGTCAATATAGGTGATCGATATGTGAACTTTAACAGCCTTAGTTTATTGGGAAAGAATAAAAAAGTCACAGAAACTGTGGTTTCTATCAACAAGGGCTGAAAGGAAAATTGGTTATTGAAGGAGTCAACGTGGATGGACAAACATAACTACCCTCACTATAGGTTGTCAAGGGAGCATATCAAAAAACATTACATATGCGTCACAAAAACATAAAAGCATTCCATTAAATGAATTATATCAGAGATTATTATCAGGAAAGTTCTACTTAATAACTTTACTATGCAGCAACAAACTAAGCAACAGACAGGTTGAGGTCATCACGGTCTAAGCAGGGACAAAAAATTAATTAATAACATGATTAATAATGAAACTTATAAACACATGAACTACATGATTAAACTTGTAACCACATGAATTATATGATTGATAATGAAAATTGTAAACTTTTGTAGCCAAATAAATGATCTTAGCTTGCTTGCTTGATGCTTATATGATTCTGAGACTATAAAAATAAATCTGACAGTCAGTCAACCTGCTTCTGCCTTCAAACCCTCGTGTTGCCTCAATTCCTTTTGCCAACTCTATCCCTCCTGTCAGGTTCCAAGGACCCCGAGGAGGCTGGACCCCCGCAGAATATTAAGACAGATTCATTGACAAATCAAGGGAGAATAGGTGGACATCCCATTGTTATTTCATGAAAAACTGATAGGCCCCCAGAATAGTAGGTGGATACTCTATGTTAGACTTACGGGAGAACTTGAACAGTAGCTACATTGGATGGGTAGGCATGGATGGGTGTGGACTTGCAGTGTTGGAGAAATTATCCAAATTTGTGAGATGACATATTTTTGAGCATATAAATGACTCTCAAATTTATATATCTCTCCTGATCTCCATTTCTAAATTTCTACCACCTGCTAGACGTCTTCCTCTGGATGACTCACTGGTATCTCAAATTCAGCTTGTTCAAAGCAGAACTTATTATCTTCCATCCTAAATCTACACCTCCAAATTTTTCTATCTTATGTTGAGGATATCACACTCTTAGTCTCTCAGATTGCAATCTCAAAAGTCCTTTTTGGACTTACATGAACTGATGAGTGAAGTGAGCAGAACCAGGAGGACATCATACACATTAACAGAAACAGTGTGTGATGATCAACAGTGATAGACTTAGCTCTCCTCTACAGTACAATAAGACAATTCTAAAAATATTGTAATGGAAAATACCATCCAGAGAAAGAGCTATATGACATCTAAATGCAGATCAAAGTATGCTATTTTCCACTTTAGAAATTTGGTTTTTTTCTCATAGTTTTCCTTCTTTTGTTTTGACTCTTCTTTCACAACATGATTAATATGGAAATATATTTTATTAATAGTGTGTTGGAGGCAGCATGGAGTTGATGATCAATCTTATTGGACTTGCTCATTTCATCAGTGCAACAGTTAGGCACAATTTTGGGATATCTGTGATGGAGAATATCATCTGTATCCAGAGAAAGAATTGTTGAGCTTAAACAAAGACCAAAGACTATTACCTTTAATTTAAAAAAAAATGCTATCTTATTATGTAATTTTGCTATATCTTATACTTTTTTCCCCTTAAGGATATGATTTCTCTCTCATCACATTCAACTTAGATCAATGCACCATGGAAACAATGTAAAGACTAACAGACTGCCTTCTGTGGGGAGTGAGGGGAGGGAATTGAGATTAGGGGAAAATTATAAAATTCAAAATAAATAAATTTTAAAAAATAAAAATAATAGTGTATTGGAGGTATCACTTTTCCCTTTTGTATACTCTTGAACAGGAGACTATCCTCATTTCTATTCTAATGAAGGAAGCTTTTATTCTGGCACCAAGTCAGACAAGTTTAATTATCTGAGTTTACAATCTTTGCAGTTAATCTTTATTAGAGGGACATATGTCTATGAGGAAGGAACCAGACTGGCTAAAATAGGGAATGTCTTTACTATTTCTGAAGATGTTATTCTTTTGAGAATATCCTTGTGTATTTGTACCCTAATTTTTGGAGAAGTTGTCAGCCCTACCTTCTAAATCTATGAAAGTAATGATGCTGTTTAGTGAACAACCTTTAGTCAAGGAAAAAGACACTACTGATATCCTCCTTACCAAACTCACTTTGTTTTTTAAAAAAACTACATTTCTTTGGTCTTTACAGCAGAGAACATCAAGATTTTAATGTGGAACAGAGCTAACTCAAAATGCTAGGTGGAAAAGTAGCCCCTCCCCCCCAAAAGGGAAAATATCTATGGTAAAAAAAAATTGGTGAGGAACAGCTAGGTAGCACAATAAATAGAACACTGGCCCTAGTATTTACTTAAAACTCTGTGATTTTGGTCAAATCACTTAACCCCATTGTTTTGCAAAAATTAAAAAAAAAAAGTGTTGGACCAGTCCATCTTCCCCAGTGATTGAGGTCAAAAAAGATATTTATACTTACCATTTCTCTACCCTTACTATGAATGCAGTCTTCCTAAATTGACTATTACTGGGACAAAAGAACAATTTCTTTCCACCCTACTGGAATTAAATCATGCTAAATTAGATTTGGATTTTTTTTTTGCTGATTTCTTTTTTTAATTGAATATTTTTCCAATTATATACAAAGGTAGTTTTTCAACTTTTTTTTTTGGTTTTTGCAAGGCAATGGGGTTAAGTGACTTGCCAGCTAATTATTAAGTGACTGAGGTGGGATTTGAACTCAGATCCTCCTGACTTCAGGGTTGGTGCTCTATCCACTGTGCCACCTAGTTGCCCCTCAACATTCATATATCCACAAATTTATGAGTTCCACATTTTTTCTACCTCCTTCCCCATGACAGCATACAATCTGGTTAAAGTTGTACATGTATGTTCATGTTTAATATATTTACATATTAGTTTTGTTGTGAAAAGGGAATTAGAACTAAGAGGAAAAAAACCATGAGAAAGGAAAAACTTAAAAGAAGTTTTAAAAAAGTGAACAGACTCCGTGGTTTTTTTCCCTCTGGAAGTGGATGACATTGACCATAGCTGGTCTCTCAGGGTTGTCCTTGATCTCTGAACTGCTGAGAGGAACTGCATCCATCATAGTTGATCTAGATTTGGATTTTTGAATACAATTTAGTCCTTAAAAAATTATTTTGCATTTGATAGTTGAACAAATGTGTTTTCTATTGTATTATCAGAAAAATCTTATGAATGCATGTTTGCTAATTTTCTAACCAAAAAATCTTCAGTAAATGAGCATTCTCTGCTTCTGGATTATTGACAGAAAAATAAAAACAAAAGAAGTACAAAAAGGACTCAGAATGTCTAAAGAAGTAAAGGAGAATAGAAAGTAAGGGGAGCAGCTAGGTGGCAGCTAGGTGGCACAGTGGATAGAGCACCAGCCCTGAAGTCAGGATGACCCGAGTTCAAATCCAACTCCACTTAATAATTACCTAGCTGTGTGACCTTGGGCAAGTCACTTAACCTCACTGCCTTGCCAAAACAAAAATGTTAAGAGGGGTAACAGAGACATAAACTGGGTTTCCTGGAGATAACTACTTAGAGAGGGTTCCCTAGAGAGAACCACTTATCTGAAAACTTAAATAACAATAGTTGTACAGAGAGGGCATGTTCGGGTGTGCATTACGCAGGGATATCACTTACCACTGGTTTCCAACTGAGGGGCACATCTGACTCATACATACATTACTGTGATGAACCCATGGATTTGTGTAGAAAGTTGAAGTTGGAACAGAAAACAATGATTCACAGAACTACAATGATGAAAAGCAATCCCAGACCTAGACTTTAAAAAATGTTATTATTCTTTTTTTAATTATCAAAGTAATCCTCAATGTGCTTTCCCTCCTCCCAGAGTCATTCCATATAACAAATAGTATTTTTGAAGGAAGAAAATCAGCACAACTAATCAATTTATTGAAAAAGTATGAAAGGATTTGCTATGTGTGACCTGTGGACCTCCTATCACCATAAAGAGTGGATTAGAATGGAGTTTCTCCTTTTACATTGTTGTAGTCATATAGCTCTTCACTATATCAGTTTATGTTGTACTTTCCATGCTTCCATTTGTAAACAAACGATTTAAGATGTAAATCAAGATATATCATTCATAAGCAAAAGATATGATATAAATCAAGTATGTAAATTTGCAATTAATGTTTAATAGAATTCTGTGCTTTTTGAGTGTAATAGAACTAAAAAGCCTATGTTATGTTTGTCAACCCGATCAAATCAGGCTCCATACCTGTGGATAGCTGGAGCCAAAAGAGCAAACTAGAGACAGAAGAATCAGGAATCAGAAGTTTAATTTCAAAGGGAGGGAAATAGCTTTCAGGCAAAGTCCACCTTCCTAAGAAGGGGGTTTCACTGATTTTATGGCAGGGGTAGAGTTTTGAAGTGCAAAAACCTCAAAGAGCTGAACCACAACACAGGCATTCTTGAGTTTTGAGTAAACTGTCTCCAACTCTATGATTGGACTACATCACAGGCATTCTTGGGTCTTTTGTGAACAGTCTCCAGGTTGTTAGGGTCATTGAACTTTGTGATTGTTCAGCAAGTGTAGAACCAGAAGCAGAACTAGCTAATCAGGAGCAGAGGTGAAGCACCTGGTTCAGTTCACAAGCAGAGGATATTGTTAGCCTTTCAGGGTATCTGATTGATCACCTCAGCTGGAGCATGCTGGCTGCATTCTCAGCTCAAAGTCAGGGTGTCCCTGGAAAGTAGGGAAACTCCAACAATCTAAATAGTATACTTTTTACACATATCACATCAATTAATATGAAAATGATAAATCTCATTCCAACACATTACAAATCCACTCATGACTCATTGATTCTAGGTCTACTTGGTCCTCCTTCCCCCTTAGTGCTTTTACCTTGAGGAAACTCTTAGATAAAATCTATACCACTGATAAATAGAATTGGTTATTCGGCAGCTAGGGAGTACAATGGATAGAGTACCTGGTCTGTGACTATAAAAGGCTTATCTTCCTTTGTTCAAATCCGGATTTAAAGGTCACCAAGACAAAAAATTCCTTTTCTTTTGATATACTTCCTGTTTATCCCCCACCACCTCAGGTTTACACTTCTCAGCTTTGGAATTTGTGTTCTATTGATAACAAATTGTCCATTTGAGACCTTTTCCCATTGCATTCCTTCCATCTTGCAGCCATAGAAACCTGTTGCTCCCAGAAGCCAATAATTCTCTTTTTCCTCAAGGAGTTCAGGCTCCCAACCATTGCACTCCCACATGCTCTTTCAAACATCTTGGTTGTACTCCCAGTTCACCAACTTTCTCAATTTCTAAGGTCTAAATCTTTACTCTATTCCAAATATGTATTGGGATAGTCATATCCTTGATCTTGCCATCACCATTAACTTATTCATACTACTTGCTTGATCCAAAACACCCAGATTCTATCTTTTATACTTTTATCTCTTACTTTGTCTCACTCCTACTGAGAAAGCTGATTTAATGAGTGAAGATCATTATTCAAATTCTAATTAGTATCAATCAATCTGATATGAATCTATGCTCTCTATATTAGGTCCCAGAGGCCTTTGTTTTATCTTGTCTTGGCGATCAATCCCTGTATTGTGGAAGTGATTCAACTGCATGAAAAGTCCTAATTTATTTTTGTGCCTCCAGACCAAACAAGTGACTATCTTTTGACCATTTTGTCAAGATGTATAGCCTGTCCTATCTCCCCCTGCCTAACATAAGAAGTAACCTATTTATTTTATGACCACTTGCTTAGTCAGTGTAGATGCCCTACACTTCACCCAATCTATGAACAAAGTCAATCAACCAATGAGATTCTATATTTCATCATGCTTTTTCATATTTGGGTACCAAACCTTATAAAAATAAGGTCCAAGAAGAAGGGGGCATCTCAGATCTGGAGGAAGATCTAAGGTCTGTTTCATTAGAAGGTACCATGGACCTTTAATAAAGTGTCATTGACTCAGAGCTCTGCATCAGTCTCTTTTATTGCAGGCAGGAAACCTTTCCTCCCCACACATTAGGAAGCCCATGAAGATTTTGATGAATACCTATTAAAGTCTAGGAAAGACACAAAATGAAGAGAAGCATTTTTCGTTTTGGAGGAGAAGACAGTAGATAATAGAGCTTAGAAGAAAAAAATATGAAAGAATGTAGTCTACTAGATGAGTAAATGTTAAATTGTTTTTGTAAGACATCAAAAAGTCACTAGTAAAACAAAGGAAAACAGCTTATTAAAACTCTTATTTACCCAACCCTAGCCCCTCATTCTTCTGAGAAAGAGATTTTGGTCAGCCACACTTGATCTTCCATTAATAATACCTTAGGAAATCTGCCACGTCTCCAAAGGCTTCAGTGAAACCACCTCTTCCAAACAGATTCTGTAGCTGAGCCCTAAGGATTGGTGAGATGGTTCCTTAGCTTCCACTTTTACTTTCACTGGTTTTCTGTGGAGGATTTTTGAAGAGCTTGTGTTTTTGTCTTAGTAATTCCATTTTTGAGATCAAAGTCATCATGTAGTCATCTCTGTCCAAATAGACTTTTTCTAGTTGCTGTCCTTCTACAATTTCCTCTACCTTCTTGGAGGTTTTAATGACTTCCCTGACAGCTTTTAGGTCTTGACTGTAGAGAGTCAGAGTCTCACATACAGATTGAAATAACAGGCCACACTGGTTGATGTTAGGTACTGAGGATTTACTATGGGATTTACTTTGTGTCCTCCATTCAGATTCACAGACATGGATAAAGGCAGTGAACAGCTGGTGGAAGTCTGAGAGGATCAGCCGGAAAGTCTGGCCAATGTTGCTGCTGCCTTTGCCGGGCATTTTCCCTTGAAAGACTAGAAATTCTGAGAGCTCCTCAAGCATTTCATTGAGCTCTTTCAATTTCTTAGAACATTTTTTCACCTTGCTTTCCCTTGACTTTAGATTTTCTTTTGTATCCAAGTGGTAGTCAATGTCCAATGGCAAAGGGCTCAGTTTGGGGTCTAGGATCTCCTGGAGATGTGAACTGAAAAACTTCTGTAGCAGTTTTTCATTTTCCTTCACTAAGTTGTTGAAGTTCTCTACACTCGAGTTGGTATATCCAGGACCCCAACTTCTGACCAAATCTAATAACTGTTTAAACAAACAGATCTGCCTTTTCACATTGCCATAGCCTTTGATGAGATTCTGGTCATGTGGTCCACACAACATCAGTTCATGACCTATTCTCACCAGTTCTGATATTTTCTTTTCAGCTTGAGAATCCTGAAAAGTAGCAAATAATTCTTCAGAGGGGGGATACAGTTTTGTAAATAGCCATTCCAGAATAGTCAAACGATAAACTGAAGGACTACATAGCAACTGTTTGATTGTTTTCAGTTCAGTGATATAAAGACCCTCAAGGAACGGGCACTTTATGTCCATAAGCCTCTTGAACACATCCAGAACCTCCAAAGTAAGGTAAGGATCCTCTTCTTCCTTTTCTAACTCTTCCATGTCTACTCCACATTCCTCCTCTTCTTCTGTCTCTTTTTCTTTTTCCCCTTCATCTTTCTTCTTTTTCTGATTTATTTGCCAAGTAACCAGCTTCTCACCACTACTGCCCCAGCTGTATGACCAGGACTCTGCCATCTTCCCAGACTTCCTACCCTGCTTGATCTAAGATTCTGATAGCCAGATCTGCCTTTTCATTGGTTGGAGTGAATACTCATTGTGACCAAGTTACTCTATTCCTTTCCTACTTTTCCCACTTTATCCCTTCTGCTCTAGACTACCTTTCTTCTCTTCACAACCTTCACAAAAGTTAAACAGATGATCTTTGTCTTTAGCTTGAATCCTGTTCCCTAAGTTCTGCTACCAATTCTGTGACACTGCATCATCTACCCTCTACTTCAACATGAATGATGGGTTCTGTTGAAGACAGTCTTACAACCATGTTGACTTGACTCACTACAAATTCCTGTTATTTCATATTATAGCTCAACTGGATCTTTCTGATTGGTACTCTATCTACAAAGCATCTGTTAAAAAAAAAAAAAAAACCTTTCCTAGGAGCAGCTAGGTGGTGCAGTGGATAGAGCACCAGCCCTGGAGTCAGGAGGACCTGAGTTCAATTCTGGCCTCAGACACTTAATAATTTGCCTAACTGTGTGACCTTGGGCAAGTCACAACCCCATTGCCTAGCCAAAAAAACCCCCAAAAAACCAAAACCAAAAAAAAAAACCCATTAAAACAAAATATACAAAGAGAGTGACTACAGTGAGCCAACAAATCAAAATTTATGGAATGCAATGAAAGTGGTACTTAGAGGAAAATTTATATCCCTAGTTATTTTTATCAATAAAATGGAAAAAAAGAGTCAATGAATTGGGTATGCAGCTAAAAAAAATTAAAAATCCCCAATTAAACACTAAATTGGAAATCCTGAAAATCAAAGAAGAGATTATAAACCTGAAAGTAAAAAAAAAAAACAAAACTAGAAGCTGGTTTTGTGAAAGAGCCAATAAAATAGACAAAACATTGGCCAATTTGATTTACAAAAGGAAAGATGAAAACTTAATTACCAGCATTAGAAATGAAGGTGGGGCAGGGGCAGCTAGGTGACATGGTGGTTAGAGCATTGGCTCTGGATTCGGAAGGACCTGAGTTCAAATTCAGATGCATACACTTAGCTGTGTGGCCTTGGGCACTAAGTCACTTAAGTCTGATGCCTTGCAAAAACAAAAACAAAAAAAAAATGAATGGGATGAATTGATCATCAATGAACAGGAAAATGAAGTATATTGGGAGCTGTTTTGCCAAATTATATGCCAATAAATTTGACACTCTAAATGAAATGGATGAATAGGGAAGAGGAAACCTAATACTTAACCAAATTTTAGAAAAAAAAAATCAAACAAGCCATTAATTAACTTTCTAAAAAAAATTCCAAGGACCAGATGGATTCACAAGTGAATGCTACCAAACACTTAAAGAACAAATATATAAACTTTTGGGAAAAATGGGTGAAGAAAGAATCCTACCACATATACCAGGAAGAGCCAAAACAGAGTAAGAAAATTATAGAACAATTTCCCTAATGAATGTTATTGCAAAAATTTTTAATAAAATACTAAGGAAGGAGGTTATAGCACTATATCACAAAGATTATATGTTATGAGATAATTTATATCAGGAATATAGCATTGGTTCAAATATTAGAAAAACTATTAGCATAATTGACCATATCAATAACAAAACCAATAGAGATCATATACTTATCTTAATAAATGCAGAAAAAAACTTTAACAAAATATAATACCAATCCAATTAAAATTACTGGTGAGCCTAGGAATAAATGGAACTTTCTTCAAATGATATATAATATATAAAAACCATCATCAAGCTTTATCTGTAATAGAGATAAGCTAGAAATTTTTCCAATTCAATCAGGGTTGAAGCAAGCATGCCCATTATGTCACTATTATTCAATATTGTCCTAGAAAGCTGTATAATAAAAGAAAAAGAAAATGAAGAAATTAGAATAGTTAATGAGTAAACTATCTTTGCAGATGATATGATGGTATACTTAGGTAATCCTAAAGAATCTTCTAAAAACTATTTGAAATAACTTTAGCAGAGTTGCAGGATACAAAAATAAGCTCACAAATGCCATCAGTATTTCTATACATTACTAACAAAGCAGCAAGAGCAAGAGAAATTCCATTTTAAAAAGCTATAGACAATATAAAATACTTAGGCATCTACCTGCCAAGACAAACCTTGGAACTATGAAGACAATTACAAAGCATTTTTCATGTAGAGCTAAACAATTGGGAAAATATTAAATGCTCATGGATAGGCTGAGATAATATCATAAAAATGACAATTTTACTTAAATTACTTTATTTATTTAGTGCCATAACAAATTACTAAAAATTATTTTATAGAGCTAGAAAAAAATAGAAAATTTCTCTGGAAGAACAAAAGGTCAAAAATATCAAGGGAAACAATGAAAAATGCAAAGAAGGTGACGACTTAATGATAACAAATCTAAATTGTATTATTAAAAAAACTTCAAAACTATCTGATACTACCTAAGAAACAGAGTAGTGGATCAATGAAATTGATTAGGCATGCAAGGCACAGTAGTAAATGACCAAAGTAATACAGTATTTGATAAACCCAAAGAGCCCAGCTTCTGGGATAAGAACTCACTATTTGAGAAAAATTGTGGGAAATAGCTAAATAATTAAAATAAATAATTGAGAATATTGGGAAAACTAGAAAACAACAAGGAAGAAACTACTTCTATTAGAAGGAAAGCAAAAAACTGGGGGGGAAATTTAGTAGCTAGTATATCTGATGAAGACCTCATTTCTCAGATATACACATATAAGAATATAAGTCATCCCCTAATTGACCAGGCATCTTTCAGAGGAAGAGATGATAAAAGAGTAGTCAAATGATAAAAATAGTTTAAATCATTTGATCAGAAAAATATAACTTAAAATAACTGTGAGGTACCAATTCATACCCATCAGAGTGGCTAATATGACAAAGAAAATGATAAATATGGCAGAGCTGTGAACTGATCCAACCATTTTGGAGAGAATTTGGAACTCTGCCAAAGGATAATCAAACTGTGCATACTCTTTGATCCAGCAATCCTTCTGCTAAATCTATATCCCAAAGAGGTTTTAGAAAAGGAAGAGGGGAAGTACCTATTTGTACATAAATATTTATAGCACCTCTTTTTGTTGAGGCAAGGAATTGGCAATTGAAGGAATGCTTATCACTTGGGAAATGGCTGAACAAGTTTTGGTATATAAATGTAATGGAATATTTTTTTCTTTTACAAGGCAATGGGGTTAAATGACTTGCCCGAGGTCACACAGCTAGGTAATTATTAAGTGTCTGAGGCCAGAATTGAACTCAGGTCCTCCTGACTCCACTCCATCCACTGTACCACCTAGCTGCCCTAGTAATTTTATTTTTACAAGGCAAGTGGGGTTAAGTGACTTGCCCAAGGTCACACAGCTAGGCAATTATTAAGGGTCTGAGGCCAGAATTGAACTCAGGTCCTCCTGATTCCAGGGTTGGTGCTCTATTTACTGCACCACCTAGCTGCCCCAGTAATTGTTTTTCAAAAATGTTGCAAATACATTCTTCTTTTATCTTAGCTGATTAAACTCAGATTTGCAGGCTAGGACACCTTGAGTTGAATCCTGAAATCCATTGCTCTTCAAAACATATTATTCCACTTCCTCCTACTTTTTCTACTAGATACATAATAGTTTTGCATTATTTAAGTATCCTTTCCTTTGTATTTGAAAATCATTCCTCTGTTGGCTTGCAGAATTTGTTTCTCAGTTAACTGTTAATTCAATCACTATATTGGAGTTTATAGTCTTGGTTTATTATTTTTTTTAGGTTGTTTTTTTTTTTTGCAAGGCAATGGGGTTAAGTGGCTTGCCCAAGGCCACACAGCTAAGTAATTATTAAGTGTCTGAGGCTGAATTTGAACTCAGGTACTCCTGACTCCAGGGCTGGTGCTTTATCCACTGTGCCACCTAGCCACCCCCTTGGTTTATTTTTGTTTTTGTTTTCTTGTAGGTAATCTGTGAATTCTTTCATATAGAATTTAATTTTTCTATGTTTAGAAGTTCTGGGCAGTTTGCTTTTATTTCTTTCATTATGGTGTTAGGGTTTTTGCCCTTTATGTTCTTCTTGGAGACCAGTGGTTTTTAGGGGTTGTGTCTGTATCCTATTTATCATATGGGATGATTCTCTAGAAGGGGGAATGGGATATATGGGAAACAGAAAATATCAATAAAAACTTCGAAAAAGAAATGAAAACCATCATTTTCAGAAAGATCCTTAGATTACCTCTTTATCCTGATTTCAAGTTCAGTATGTTTTGCTTACATATTGAGCGAATTTTTTTACTTTTTTCTCAATTTCATGCTGAAACCATTCTTAATACTTTTATTTTTAGGTTTTTGCAAGGCAAATGGGGTTAAGTGGCTTGCCCAAGGCCACACAGCTAGGTAATTATTAAGTGTCTGAGACCAGATTTGAACCAGGTACTCCTGACTCCAAGGCCGGTGCTTTAGCCACTATGCCACCTAGCCACCCCAATATTTTTTTTAAAGTTTTAAGTTCCAAATTCTATACTTCCCTTCTTCTCTCTCCTAACTGTTCCCTGAGATAGCATGCAATGTAAAACATTGCTGTATTAGTCATGCTGTTCAAGAAGATTTGTACAGAAAAGAAGGAAAAAAGAAAGGATGGAGGGAAGGAAGAAAAAAAGAAAAAAGAAAGAAATATAGTATACTTCAATCTGTATTCAGACAATAATAATTCTTTCTCTGGAGGTGGATAGGATCTTTCATCATGAGTCCTTTGGGATTATCTTGGATCATTGTATTACTGAGAATAGCTAAGTCATTCACAGTTCTTCATCATGCAATATTGCTGCTACTGTGTACAATGTTCTCCTGGTTCAGTTCATTTTGTATCATTTCATGTAAATCTTTTATGCCCTGTTTGATTGCTCTCCAGAAGGTTTGAATCAGTTTCCAAATCTACCAGTAGTGCATTAATGTCTCATTTTTCCCACATCCCTTCCAACATTTGTCATTTTTCTTTTCTTATTAGTAAGTCTAATAGTTATGAGTAAATATCTCAGAATTATTCTAATTTGCATTTCTCCAATCAATAATGATATACTTTTTCATATGGCTACATATAGTTTTGATTATTCATCTGAAAGCTGTTTATGTCTTTTGATCATTTATCAATTAGGGAATGGCTCTTATTAAAAATCTCAGTTCTCTATGTTTGTGAAAGAAAGTATTTATCAGAGAAACTCGCTTCAAAACTTTTTTTCAGTTACCAGTGCTAACTGTATTTCCCCCAAACCTATTCCCCAGTTTATTCTATTATTTATCCTTTCACTCTGTCCCTCCTCAAAATATTTTGCTTCTGAATATTCCTCCAACCTGCCTTCTCTTCTATTTTCCACTTACTCCCTTTTATTATCTCCTTCCCTTCCAACTTTCCTGTAGGTAAGAGAGTTTTTTTAAACACAAATTGAGGGTGCATGTTATTCCCTCTTTGAATCAATTTGAACGAGAGTAAGGTTTATTCACTCCCTTTCATCCGTCTCCCCTCTTCTCCATTCTAAAAGCCTTTTCTTGTCTCTTTCATTTGAGTTTACCCAATACTATTCTTCTTTTCATTTTCTTTCAGTACTTTCCTCTCTCATTCTTAATTTTAATTTTTAGATATCATCCCTTCATAGTCAAACTCACACCTGAGCCGTGTGTGTGTATATGTGCGCACGCACCCTCCTTTTAATTGCCCTAGGAACGAGAACATTCTGAGTTACAAGTATCATTTTCCCATGTAGGAATGAAACAACATAACCTTATTAAGTCCCTTATGATTTCACTATCCTGTTTATCATTTTATGCTTCTCTTTAGTCTTGTATTTGAAAGACAAATTTTCTATTCAGCGTTTGTCTTTTCATTAAGAATGCTAGTCTTCTATTTCACTGAATATTTGTTTTTTTCTCCCTGAAGAATTGTACTCAGCTTTGCTGGGTAGGTGATTCTTGCTAACCATCGCTAGTTCCTTTGCTGCCTGAAATATCATATTCCAAGTCATCTAATCCATTAACATAGAAATAGCTAAATCTTGTGTCATTTTGACTGGAACTCCACAATACTTGAACGGTTTCTTTCTTCCTGCTTGCAATATTTTCTCCTTGATCTGAGAGGTCTGAAATTTGACTATCATATTCCTGGGAGTTTTCATTTGGGGATCTATTTCAGGAGGTGGATTCTTTCAATTTTTATTTTATCTTCTGCTTCAAGAATATCAGGATAGTTTTCTTTGACAATGTCCAGGGTCTTTTTTTTTGATGTCCAGGGTGTTTTTTTTTTTATCATAGTTTTCAGATAATCAAGTAATGTTTAAATTTTCTCTTCTGGATCTATTTTGGTCTGTTATTTTTTTCAATGAGATATTTCATATTAACTTCTATTTTTTCAGTCTTTTGGTTTTGTTTTATTGTTTCTTGATTTCTCACAAAATTATTAGTTTCCATTTGCTAATTTTTAGGGAATGTGCACATCAAACTATGAGAGAGGATTCATAATATAAAGCAATAAATTTGCATTTCAGGATAGCCTATATAATATTACTACACATTGTGTTAAAATTGTCCATTTTTTCTTTGTTTCCTTATAGATTTTCTTTTGTACTCTACTGAGCAGTTTAGCTTATTTCTCCTTTCTCCCCTCAGAAGGCTACAACTGAGCATGGATATAGACATACATATTCATATAAATGTATATAAACTTATACATATATACCTTCACACCTATATATATGTACATTTTATATGCATATACATATATATATTCATATATGTACTCATATATACATATTCATATATAACTTTATATTTTGTTTGTTTGTATCTCTCATTTTTATTTCATTTCCTGAAAGTGATAACCCCTCCTTACTCCTCTACTTCTACTTACTATGTTGCCTTCCAATTTCTTGAGTTATTTAGAACCTTGACCTTATACCCACCAGTCCACTGATCTACACAAACTTCTATATACTTCTTTATCCTATTGCCTTATCCTCTAACTCAATACTCTCCATTCCCTCCTCTTATTTCTTTCTGAATTTAAAAGGTTTTTATAACCAAATATATCTGGTTATATATCCCCTTATAGCCAATTCTGGTTTTAGTGGCCTTTTTTTCCTCATTGGCCTTTTTTTTTAAAGGTTTTTTGCAAGTTAAGTGGGGTTAAGTGGCTTGCCGAAGGCCACACAGCTAGGTAATTATTTTTTTTAATTTATTTTTTATTCTCATTTTGTACAAATTTTTTTTTACATTAATAAAATATACTTGTTTACACATAAACAAAATATCCCTCCCCCCTTGAATACAGATAGACTTTCTTGGGCGAAAAAGTAAAGGGGAGAGAAAAAAAATTAAAATTAAAAAAAATAATAGTAATAATTGTAGGTATGGCCAGGTGGCACAATGGACGAAGCACCAGCCCTGGAGCCACGAGCACCCAAGCCCATATCCAGCCTCATAAACACAATAATCACCCAGCCATGTGACATGCAAGCCACCTGATCCCCACTGCCCTGCAAAAACGAAAAAGAAGAAAAAAAA
Organism: Macrotis lagotis; assembly: GCF_037893015.1. Lineage (NCBI taxonomy): Eukaryota > Metazoa > Chordata > Mammalia > Peramelemorphia > Peramelidae > Macrotis > Macrotis lagotis. The sequence goes on from NC_133660.1 coordinate 161,395,467, forward strand.
AAGACCCAAAATAAAATAAAATAGTAATAATAGTAGGGGTGGCTGGGTGGCAGACAGAGCATTGGCCCTTGAGCCAGGAGCACCTGGGTCCGAATCCGGCCCCAGACATCCAAAAATCACCCTGCTATGTGGCCCCAGGCAGGTCACCCAGCCCCACTTGCCCTGCACCCTCCCCAAAATAATAATAACAAAAAATGTGCTTCAGTCTTTGTTCCAACACCATCAACTCTGTCGTGAATAGATCACATTCTTTATGATAAGTCCATCACAAAAGTTACTTCCATATTTTTCCAATGTTGCCATTGCTGATCGCAACTCCCTCCTTTCTTATTTCTCCACTACCATGTACTATATTTTCTCTCTCCTTTCACTCTGACTCTGCTGTACAGTCGCTGAGTGGCACAGCAGACAGATCTCTGGTCCTGGGGCCAAGAAACCCTGAGCCCCCATACCACCCCTTAGGTCTAGAATCCACCTGGCCCTATGGTCCTGGACGGGCCATCCAATCCCAGCCCCTTGCAGGAAGTAAAAAAGAAAATGTGTTATATCTGACCACTGTCTCCCCATGGTCCATCCTCTCCTCCTTTATTTACATCCCCACCCCTTCCCCCTGCTCCCCCCTCCTTCTTACTCCAGTTGTCTATACCCCATTGAGTATATTTGCTGTTTCCTCTCCTAGCCATCTCTGATGAGAGCAAAGGTTCCCTCATTCCCCCTTGCCTCCTCCCTTCCATATCATTGCAATAGCTCATCGTAATAAAAAAAAAATCTTATTATGTGAAATATCTTGGACTATTCCCCCTCTCCTTTTTCTTTCTCCCATTCCATTTCCCTTTTTTTTCCTATTGACTCCATTTTTACACCATATTTTATCTTCGAATTCAGCTTTCTCCTGTGCTTCAACTATAAAAACTCCCTCTACCTGCTCTATTAACTGAGATGGTTCATATGAGTATTATCAGTATCATTTTTCTATACATGCAGTTCATCCTCGTTAAGTCCCTCATATTTCCCCCCTCTCCTCCAATCTCCATGCTTCACCTGAGTCCTGTATCTGAAGATCAAACCTTCTGTTCAGCTCTGGCCATTCCAAAAGGAACCTTTGAAATTTCCCTGGTTCATTGAAAGTCCATCTTTTTCCCTGGAAGAGGACATTCAGCCTTGCTGGGTAGTTCATTCTTGGCTGCATTCTGAGCTCTTTTGCCTTCCGGTATATTGTATTCCAAGCCCTACGAGCTTCCAATGTAGTTGCTGCTAAGTCCTGCGTGATCCTCACTGCAGCTCCACAATATTTGAACTGTGTCCTTCTGGCTGCTTGTAATATTTTCTCTTTGACTTGGGAGTTCTGGAACTTGGCTATAATATTCCTGGGGGTTGGTTTTTTGGGATCTCTTTCTCGGGGGGATCGGTGGATTCTCTCCATTTCTATTTTGCCCTCTGCTTCTAGAATATCGGGGCAATTTTCCTGTAGTAATTCTTTGAAAATGATGTCAAGGCTCTTTTCCTGATCATGACTTTCAGGTATTCCAGTAATTTTCAAATTATCTTTCCTAAGTCTGTTTTCCATATCAGTTGTTTTTTCAATGAAATATTTCACATTTTCTTCTAATTTTTCTTTTTCTTTTTGGTTTTGAAGTATTGATTCCTGATTTCTGGTAAATTCATCAATCTCCCCTAAATTCCATTCTTTGTCTGAAGGATTTGTTCTCCTCAGCGAATTTTCTTATCTCTTTTTCCATCTGGCCAATTTTGCTTTTTAAAGCATTCTTCTCCTCAATAACTTTTTGAACTGTTTTATCCATTTGACCTAAGCTGGTTTTTAGCATGCTATTTTCTTCAGCATTTTTTTGGATTTCCTTGACTAAGCTGCTGACTTCATTTTCATGTTTTTCCTGCATCTCTCTCCTTTCTTTTCCCAGTTTTTCTTCCAACTACCTCATTTGATTTGCAAAGTCTTTTTTTTGAGCTCTATCATAGCCTGAGCCCAATTTCTGTTTTTCTTGGAGTCTTTAGATGCAGGAGCTTGTGCTTCCTCATCTTCAGACTGAGTATTTTGATCCTTCTTGGGCTCATTTGCAAAATATTTCTCAATGGTCTTCCTCTTGTTTCTTTGCTTGTTCATTTTCCCAGCCTAAGCCTGCTTTTGGGGGTGCTTCCTGAGCTTTTGGGACACTCCCACAAGGGTCTCAGTGTGTGAGGCTCTATCCTCCCTCCTGGTCTGTGAATGACCATAAGCACCCCCCTCTGCCACGGGGCCGAGTTGGGGGGGCCCCTGTTGTTCTATGGGGGGGCCTAGACTGGGATCAGGATCTGAATGTGGTCAGAGCCCCAAAGTCCTGTTCCAGGGGCAGAGGACAGAGCTCTGCAGTCTCTCTTCACTCCCCTCCCTCAGCTCAATGGGCTCATGCCCTGGGGGCTCCTGCTTACCGGCTCCGCCTGCTTCTGTTTCCGGGTCTAGGCTGCCGAAAGACCCAGCTGCTCCCTGTGTGCCCCGAGGGCTGAGCTCCACATGCTCGCTCTGGCAGAGGTCCCCCGCTGTTCCCCCACTTTGTGCTCGGTGCTCCCTGGGGTGCAGCTCAGGAGACTCCCCCGCTGCTGTGAGCTGAGACTCCCAGCACCCTGGGGCTGCCTCAGGGAGGCTGAAGTTCTTTGGCTCTGTCCCACCACTTTCTGGTGGGCTGCCCCTCCAACCCTAGGGAGCAGAGCCTTTCTGCTCTTTTCCAGGTTACCTTGAGTAGGAGAACTGCCTCACTGGGTCCCTTTGTGGGTTCTGTCTCTTGAAAGTTTAGAGTCCTTAGTTTATGAGTTTTTATCAGAGAGCTCCTAAGACTCGATCCCTTCATGTCGCCATCTTGGCTCCGCCCCACAGCTAGGTAATTATTAAGTGTCTGAGGCTGGATTTGAACCCAGGTACTCCTGACTCCAAGGCTGGTGCTTTATCCACTACACCATCTAGCCGTATTGGCCTTTAAGATATTATTTTCTTCGCCATTTATTTGTGTCTCCTTTACCTATCTATTGGCTTGTTTTTCATGATTTTCTTGCATTGCTCTCCTTTCTCTTTCCAGTTTTTCCTCTACCTCCTTACTTGTCAAAATCTTTTTTGACTTCTTCCTGAGCTGAGACCAATTCCTATCTTTTTTTTTTTGCAAGGCAAATGGGGTTAAGTGGCTTGCTCAAGGCCACACAGCTAGGTAATTATTAAGTGTCTGAGGCCAGATTTGAACCCAGGTACTCCTGACTCCAGGGCCAGTGCTTTATCCACTGTTCCACCTAGCTGCCCCTAATTCATATCTTTCTTGGAGACCTTGGATGTGGGAATTTGACTGATATCTTATTCTGAGTTCATGTTTTGATCTTTCTTGTCACCATAGTAATTTTCCAAGACAAGGTTCTTGTTGTGGTTGTTTGCTCATTTTCCTAGATTAGGTCTTGACTAGGTCTTGACTTGTTCAATGCAGCTCTGCTCCCAGGGAAACTGTCTCAAGCATCAAGGTTTTTGTGCCACTATTTTCGGAGATTCTTCTAGGGAAGTCTTCAGATCTTCCAAGGTGTTCTAATTTAAGGAAGGGGATATTTACTACTTTACTGGCCTGTGTTCTGATCTGTGGGTGATCATAGCACTTTTTTCTTCCTGGAACTGTGACTCCACTTCACTGTGGCCACAAATTCTGGGGTGGCTACTGCTCCGGGGCTGCCACCTAGGACTTTGACTAGGATCCAAGAATGGGCAAAAGGAAGTAATTCCTTCCTCTATGCTAGCAATCTCCTACTGATCATGGATTGGGTCTGGGACTCCTGAGGTCTACCCTGGTTGGCTGGGGCTGTGGGTCTGATAGGCTCCGCTGTCACCCACTGTGGCAGACCTTTCCTGCTGGCCTTCTAAGTTGTCTTTGCCCCCCCCCCCCTGACCCCCTTTGTGGGTTCTGCTTCTCCAGGAATTGTACTTGGCATTATTTAAAGGTGTTTGGAGGGCTTTGGGGGATGGCTCAGGTGAGTCTCTGCCTTTTCTATTGCTTTAATGGATGCCTTTTGACTTTACATTATAGTCATTCTTACATAATTGTTCCTTCAGATCAAATCCTCCTTTGTAAAAAAAAAAAATCCACCACTAACAACAGGCAAAACTATCCAACATAGAAACCACGTTTATCTGAAATTAAATATCTATTATATTCCTCCCAAGTAATCACAGACCCCTCTCTCTCTCTCTGTCTCTCTCTGTATCCCCAGACAGGCCTGGCAGTCAGAGGAGCTAAAGAAATGTTGGCTTGGTGCTTTGAAAGAGGAACAATGCTTTCCTAACCTTTTACCACTGGGGTTTTTTCCCTTTACCTACTATAGTCAAGGTGACTGGGCTAAGTGCCTTACAAATAATGAACCTTTAGATCCTCACAACAACCATTCTCTTTTTCCGGTTGAGGAAACAAAGGCAGACATTGGTTAAGGGACTTGATTAGGGTCATATAGCTAGTAGGTGTCTGCATCTAGATTTGAACTCAGGTCTTCCTGAATCCAGGTTCGATGCTCTACCTACTAAGACACCTGGTGATCTTTTCATTTATATTGTTGTAGTCCTAGTATATATTATTCTTGGGTTTGGATAATGTTCCTCTGAATTAGTTCATAAAATTCCTATCTCTGAATTCCTCATATATCATTTCTTATAGCACAATATTATTCCATCACTTTCATATGCCACTTCCTCCTCCACCCTCAGCTATTCCTCAATTAATTAACATTAACTTTGTGTTTCACATACCTTTTAATTCCTGTCTTTGTGCCTTTTCATTGGTTGACCCCATTGCCTGGAATATTTCTTCAAAAAATAAAATTTCTTCTCTCAAAATCCCTTGTGTCAAAACTCAGCTCAAATACCACATGCTTGAGGACTTTCCTGGTCTTCCCTCTGTAACACTACTCCTGAGACTACCTTGCAAATATATTTTGTGTATGTGTATGTATGCATGTCCATATATGTGTGTATATGGACATGCATACACACATGTATCAATACACATATGTATATGTATGAATTTGCATGTTGTCCTGAGAACAGGCATTCTTTTACTTTTTTGTTTGTAATCCTATTGAATAGAATGGTGCCTAGATCCTAGTAAGTTTATTCATTGATTGGTTGCTATTTCTTTGCCACCACAGGATACTTTATTTTTTTATTGGATCATTGCTTATATCTTTTATTTCTCCAAGGTATATGCCCAGTAGAGATGATGATGATAATAATGATGCTTTGTCCTTCGGTTTCCTGTGTTATCAGGGAGGTGATGCCATCACAAGCAAGTGAATTGGATTTAAGTGAGGGGGTTGTGCTAAGTCACCAGCCTCATTTTCTTCTCCAGAGCCATCTAGGTTAATTGGATTTATATGAATCAGTATGAATGAAGATGGTCCTATATGCAAGGCAATTAGGGTTGGGTGACTAGAGTCAAGTGTCTTAGGCTGGATTTGAACTCTGGTCCTCCTGGCTCCAGGGCCAATGCTCTATCCACTACACCTAGATGCAGTAATAGGAGTTATGGATATAGGGGGATTTGTTTCCTAAATCTTTTTTTTTTAATAAATGGATGATGAAGCAGCTTGAAATATAAACTAGGTCATGGCATTTTCTATGTAAATTCAATTATGCTTAAGTCAATCAATATGGGACTTATTGGGGAACGGCCGGGCTGAGGCGCAAGAAGGATGCCCCGCCGCTCCGGGTGCAGCTGCTGCCAGCATGTTCCAAGAGCGGGGGACCGAGGGCGGCAAGCCGAGCTCCAGGGTAATGAAACCCCCTGGAGGAAACTCAAGCAATCTCTTTGGAACTCCAGAAGTTACTCCTTCAAATAGACCAAATAGAATGGCATCTAATATCTTTGGAGCACCTGAGGAACCTCAGAATACACCCAAAAGGTCAAATCCTCCAAGAAGCAAAGGAAGTGGTATCTTTGAAGAGCCTACTCCTGTACAGGCTCGATCTCGTTTGAATCCCCCTGGTTGGAAGACCAGTGATATCTTTGGGTCTCCAGTCACCATTACCGCACCCTTAGCACACCCAAACAAGCCCAAGGATCATATTACTTTACGTGAAGGTGAAGACACAAAATTGCAACTTAGAGCTACAGAGAATACACCATCTTCCAAAGAACATGATGAGAAATGTGACAAAGGAAAGGAGGAACGAGCCAAGGAAACTGAGTCTAAACTCAACGATTGACAACCATGAGTCCAGGTTGGGCCCCAGGCCTCGTTCTCACAACAAAGTCCTCAACCCACGAGGCAGCAAATCCAGCATCTCTTTCTACTAAAGGAAACTAATACCATCATCTTCAGACTAGAAACTCTTAGGGTGTTAAGATTTATAGTTTCTAATTAGTACAAGTTGGGGTGGGGAGGGGAGGGAAGGAATTGATGATTTATGCGAAGACTTTCATGTAGCTCGCTGCTCAAACTTGTATTTTAGAAACATCAAGGGCTACATAGGACCAGGGGTCACAGAGCCTTTAGGGAAACAGAGAAAACAAATATTGTCGGAGCAAGGAATTCTCTGGGTTTGCAACCAAGAATTAGTTTCAGATATGAGAGAATCTTTAATGAAAGAAAATGGGGAAAGAGTAAAATTTTCATAGGTACCAGGAACATCTGTGTTTTGGTAAGCAAATGTTCATCTAGGGATGGTCCTGTAGCAGAAATCATTGACAGTGTCACTGGGGAACTAAAAACCCATGTGAATCATGTGTTGAATAGCTGCCTGAGGGAATGCTCCCCTCCCTTGTCTGGTAAAGGGATACAACTTGTGTTTCAGAAGGGTAATTAATCATTTACCTCAGAATCCTTAAATTATAGTGATACAGGACCTTTACCTTTTATGGGAGCACTACTAATATTTGAGAAAACGGGTGTTAAATCTATTTGTGTCCTTTTAAATTTGCCTTCATGATGCATTGTTCTTCAGACATCCTGAGGCTTTTTGATCTCTTTCCCACAACAGTCTGGGAAAGACTCACTAAGATGCATCTTGAAATGTTATTACAATTGATTTGACCTCTGCAAGTGCTTATTAGTTAATTTTCGTTTTCTCTTGTTTATGGATCTATTCTCCACGGCAGGTTTTTGCCACCAGATCATCTGGGGCATCTGTAGCTTCTGTCATTTGGAAGGCTCTTGGCCTGATTTTAAATCCAAAGGTCTGTCATATATATGAGAGAAAGTTGGATCCTTTATTAACTGATTTTTAGAGTGAATAATATCTCCCTGCCATTCTCTCTCATAAGCCTTAAATGCCTTTGACTGCCTCTGAAGTTCACTAATTGTGAACAAACTACTTTCACAAACCACAATTCTTTCCTAACCAAGAGGAATGGGGCCTTATAGTCTTTTTTTAAAGGCCTTATTAACCTATTTCTTTTTGATAATTTGGTTATTCATATTTTTCTAAGACTTTTTTTTTTACTGTAAACAGTTGATGGGGAGACCAAATCACTGAGAACTTCTAATTCTTTGAAATAAACATTTTGGACAATATTTAAAAGTCAATTTTAATACTGTTCAAATACCAGCTTGACAAACTGCTGATGATTTTGAAACCATATGTGAAACCTTAGTTATAGAGGTACACTGAAGAATAAACGGAGTCGCAAATCTACAATATTCTGTCTAGTGAAACAGGAATCATTAGATCTAGAAATTAACTAGATTGGTAGCATAATATCAAGTGGATAAATAGGAGTTTTTCAAGTGGAAATAATGGCCTACAATTTTCTTGAAATTTTCTTCAGTCCAACTAAATAACAATAAAATTTATAATTCCATACACAAAAAAATATGGGACTTATTTATACTTGTGCACTTGGAATGTCATTTTATTCATCTTTGCTAATTTTTTTAACTTATGTTCATGTATTTGAATATCTATACTTGACAATGAGATTACAATATCAAGTCTTTCAGGACCCAGGTGGGGAGAGGGGGAGAAATGAGTGTGATTTGGAGTCAGGAGATGTGGTCCTTCTTCTCATCTAACAGTTTACAATCTAATATGAATAGACCAAGTGGCCTGGTCAGGTTGAAGAAGTAAAAAGGGGATACCTGGGCCACTCTTTAGTTGAATATGACAGTATATCTATCTACACTTAAGTTTCTATTCAGCAAGATGAAAATAATACTTCCATTTAGCCATAGAATGCTGTTGTAGAGCTGAAGTGATGGACCTCGTTAAGTTAGTATACAGCAATGAGTGTATGGTGGCATGTCCTTTTTAGATCTTGTGGATGCAACCATTGGGTTTTCTTTCTGTTTGGGCATTTCATGTCCTGTATTTATACTTTTAATGCTCCCCTGGATCTGGAGGGAAAAATCCAAAAGAGAGTGACGATTGAATCTAGAATCTAGATTCAACAATCAGAACAGTAGAAGGTTCTGAGAAAGAGGTATGCCCTACCAGCCATTCTGCTGCCTGGCTTATATATCCCTTGAGCTAAGAATGGGTTTTACATTGTTTTTAAAGTTTGTATTCGAAAAATTTGTACTAAGTAAAGTTTTAATCAAATAATACAGATAGGTACAGGTATCAGAAATGACAACTCTATGACCCTAGAAACTCTGGATCTCATTTCATCTAGAAAATGAGTAGATTGGATTAGATATTTTGTGATAGTAAGTTAGACCAAAGTATTTTGGACAGTGGGAATTTCAGTGCACAAAACATCAGCAACAGAATTCTCATTTTAGATTAATGATGATAAAAAGCAGAACACTTGTAGGCACTTCTTATTGCTTCAAGTGTATTTCAAGTTTGAGTGCTCTTTCAAAACCACCTTTTCAATTCTGAGGTATCACATCACAACAGATAGGCTAATATGACAGAAAAGAAATGAAAACTATTGAAGGGATGTGGGAAAACTGGGACACTAATTCACTGTTGGTGAAGTTGTGAATTGATCCAAACAATCTGAGAGCAATTTGGAGATATGCCCAAAAGGATCCAGCAATACCATCCAAAGAGATCATAAAAAGGGGAAAGGACCCACATGTACAAAAATATTTCTAGCAGCCCTTTTCGTGGTGGCAAAGAACTGGAAATTGAGGAAATGCCCATCAATTAGGGAATGGCTGAACAAACTGTGGTTTAAGAATATGATGAGCAAGCAGATTTCAGAAAAAACTTGAAAAACTTGCTGCTCTGTCATTTACTAGTTGTAACCTTGGGCAGATGGATAGTTCAGATAACAATTTTAGAATTGCTTGAGACCATAGAAAAATGTTCCTAAAGAAAAAAAAATAGTCCAAACTTTTAATCTTGTAGATGTAGAAACTAAAGTCCAAAAGTTATGACTTGCTCAAAGGTCCCATAGCTTTTTAGTAACAGAGAAGGATCTAAAACACTAGTTACCCAAGTGTCCAATCCTTCCTATCAGACACCATTCTTTGGGGGCCTATTTCCTTATCTTTAAAACAAGGATTATGCTATATTAATTGATTTCCATTCAACTACTAAAATTTTATGGTACATTCTGGTAGGTCTAAAGAAATCTGTCTGACAAAAAAAATATATGATGACTATCTTTTAAAATCATAAGCACATGAAATCAAAGCAATAGGAGCTATTTTGCACAACTGTATAAAATAAATTTAACGATTTAAGTGAAATGGAAAAAAATATAAACTACCAAGATTGATAGAAGAAATAGAATATCTAAATATCTATTTTAGAAAAAGAAATTGAACAGGTCATAAGTAAACATCCTAAGAAAAAAGCATCAGATGCAGATGAATTTACAAGTGAACTCTACCAAATATTTAAGGAACAACTAATTTCAAAATTAAATAAATTATTTGCAATAAAAGGCAAAGGAGTCCTACCAAACTCCTTTTATTAAACAAATATGGTACTGATACCTAAATCAGGAAGAGCAAAAGCAGAGAAAGAAAATTATAGACAATTTCATTAATGAATATGGATACAAAAATCCTATAAAATACTAGCGAGGAGACTACAACAATTTATTACAAAAATTATGCATTGTGACCACATAGGATTTATTCTAGCAATTCAGGAATGGTTTAACATATAAAATTTTTTAACATAATTATCAATAACAAAAGTAACAAAATCATATAATTATATCACTAGATAGAAAAAAAGCTTTTCATAAAATACACTTCTTCCTATTAAAAAAAACTTGAAAGCATAGGTATAAAGGAATTTCCCCCTAAAATAATAAGAAGCATCTATCTAAAACCATCAGCAAAAATTATTTGTAATGGAGGTAAGAAGCTTTCCCAATAAGATCAAGAATGATACAAGGATGCCCATTACAGTATTATTCAATATTGTACTAGAAATGCTATTTATTTATTCATTCATCCATTTATTTATTTATTTGTTTGTTTATTTATATTAGGGTGTAGGGTGTATTCCAGAAAGACTAGTACCTTGGTATGATGGCTGCTGAACCTTCTTCAGTGCTGCTTTCCACCTTTGATGTCCACCTGAGCCACCTAACTTTCATCTGTGGCTCTAAGAAGCTGTAGCATGTATAGTGGCAATATCCCTTTAAACCATTCTGGCAGGTAGGTTAAATCAGGTTAAGGGTAACTGAGTGAATCTTAAACTCATTGGTGAGTAGTGGGGGATATCTACCCCAAACATGTTAAGTCTTCCACTGGTAGAATAGGTGGAATGAGAACAATTCTATTTAATGGCCATGAAGACAGCTGAAGCAGATGCTGTGGGTCATCCAGTTCATTTAGAGCTATCATTAGTTGTCTTGACTCTGTCTTGCTATGTTGGATCATGATGACTTTGGAAGAGTGAGTGGGGTGGTTGATTTCATGCAGCTCTACCTCACTTTTATCCAATTTACACAAGACATCACTCATAACCATTCCGCAAAGTCCTATGGCGGCAGGCAAGTGATGAAGCAGCAGGTGCACATACATTGGGAGTCATAGTTATAACTCTGCACACAGGTAGCCCAGGCCATAGGGCCATTTCTCCATTGAAATTAGCAGTGGGGCGGGGTGGCTAGGTGGCACAGTGGATAAAGCACCAGCCCTGGAGTCAGGGGTACCTGGGTTCAAATCCGGTCTCAGACACTTAATAATTACCTAGCTGTGTGGCCTTGGGCAAGCTACTTAACCTCATTTGCCTTGCAAAAACCTAAAAAAAAAAGAAATTACCAGTGGGATTCTGCAGCCCCCTGGGTGACTGAGCAGCCCTTTCAAGGGATCACCTCCTGATGCAAGGAAATGGTTAGGAAAGGTGCCTTGAAAATTTTCTGCTTACCCTATCCTGGTTTGATTAATGTGGCAAGTGGGGAATCCCACAGTGTGATTGAGACAAAAAAATCTACAAAAACTTCTTCAAAAAAGATTTCGCTCACCATTGGTGCATGGAACATGTGCACATTCATAGACAACACAAGATCCAATAGACCTGAAAGACAAACATCTCTTGTTGCTAGAGAACTCAGCAGGTACGGTATCCAAATAGCAGCCCTAAATGAAACAAGGTTGACACATGAAAGCCAGCTTACTGAAGTCAGAGCTAGATACACATTTTTCGGAGTGGCTGCAGTGAAAGGGAACACTGTGAAGCTGGTGTAATTTTTCAGTCAAAACGAATCTAGTCAACATTCTTGAATACCTACCAAAAGGAGTAAACAGCAGGCTCATAATAATGATATTGACACTTCCAGAAAAAATGCCATGCCACCATCATCAATGCCCATGCTCCCACTATGATGAACACTGATAAAGTTAAAGAAAAATTTTATGAAGACCTGGAGACTCTTATCATCAATGTACCAAAAGAGGACAAGTTTATAATTCTGGGTGACTTTAATGCTAGAGTAGGCTCAGATTACCAGACATGGCAGGAAGTCCTTGGGAGAAATGGAGTTGGAAACAGCAACAGCAATGGTTACCTTCTACTGGAGACTTGCTCTTCTCATGACTTTCACAACACAAACTCTGGATGCACCTTCAAGGCCAATACTGGGCATTTATTAGACTATGTGATTATAAGGTGAAGAGACAGACAGGATGTAAGGGTGACAAAGGCAATGTATGGTGAAGAGTGCTGGACCAATCACAGACTCATCCTCTCTAAGCTAAATATTCATATTTAACTAAAGTGGCAGCCCCAAGGAAAAATGAATACTAGAAGAATTAATGTCAAGAAATTAGACTGTCTCTTTGAGTGGGAACAGTTTGTTAATTTGGAGGGAAAACTGAGCCAACAAACAGAACAATGGAGTAGAGGAGTGGGCAATTTTCAGACATCTGGTGTATAGCACTGCATCATCTACACCAGACTATCCCAAACACCAAGACTGGTTTGTTGAAAATGATGGGGAAATACAGAAGCTGATAAATGAAAAAACGTGAACTCTGCAAGGTTTGCCAGCAGAATAGTTCATCCATTTCTAAGAAGGAAGCATTTAATTCTATCAAAAGTAAAGTCCAAGTGAAGCTTAGAGAGATGCAATTCTCTTGGTTCAGTAAGAAGGCAGATGAAATTCAATTATATGCAGATAGTAACAAACCAAAATGCTTTTATGATGCTCTGAAGGCTGTGTTTGGGCCAAAGACATATAGTGCATCTCAACTACTCAGTGCTGATGGATGCACCTTGATCAACAATAGGGATGTGATCCCAGAGAGATGGGGTGAACACTTACATAGTTTTCTTAACAGATCATCAATCAATGCAGAAGCCATTGGCCATTTACTTCGAATTGAAGTCAATCAGTCCCTAGCTGAAATTCTAACTGAAGAAGAGGTTTTGAGTGCCATTAGGCTCCTTTCAAGTGGCAAAGCACCTGGTACTGAAACTATTCTAGATGAGATCTACAAGGTAGGGGGGTCCATTGCTCAACAAAAAACCAACTGAAATTTTCCAACTGACTGGCATGAAGAGGTTATCCCCCAAAAATTCAAGGATGCCTCCATTGTCTTTTTTCTATAAAGGTAAAGGGAATAGATTTGAGACAATCACAGGATATTTCTCTTTTAGTCATTGCTGATAGGATTCTTGCCAGAGTCCTTCTCAACAGGCTGATCCTTCACCTGAAAGAAGGTCACCTCCTTGAGAGGTAGTGTGGCTTAAGAAAGGGTGGAAGAACAGTTAATGTGGTATTTGCTGCCCAACAACTCTAGGAAAAATACCAGGAATAGAACAGAGGTCTGGATACAACATTTGTAGATCTGACCAACAGCACCTTTGATATCATCAGTCACTAGGGCTTGTGGAAAATTGTCACAATGTGACTGCCCAGAGAAGTTCATCAGTATTGTATGTCAGTTCCATGACAGCACGTTTGCCTGGGTTCTGGATAGTGGACAATTCTCTCTAGATTTCCCAATCACCAATAGAGTGAAACAAGAATGTGTCCTTACTCCCATGCTTTTTAGCATGATATTTTCAGCAATATTATCAAATGCCTTCACTGAAGTTGAACATGGCCTTGAGATCAGCTATCACACTGATGGCAAATTCTTCAACTTGAAATGGTTACAAGTCAAGACAAAAGTGGAGGGAGTGTTGGTGCATGATCTTCTGTTTGCAGATGATTGTGAACTCAATGCAGCCCCTGAAGCTGAGATGCAACAAAGTATGGATCGATTCTCTGCTGCTTGTGCTAATTTTGGACTAACAATTAAGACCCCAAAAACCCAGGTGCTCCATCAGCCAGCACCACACCATCCATATGTGGAACTATCGATTACAGCAAATGGAGAAGTTTTGAGTACTGTGGCCAAGTTCACTTAGTTTGGCAGAGTCCTTTCCAAGGAGGTACACATTGACAATGAGGATGACACTGGCATTTCCAGGTCTAGCTCAGTATTTGGGAGACTCCAAAAGGAAGTGTAGGAGAAAAGAGGTATTAGACTGATGACCAAACTGAAGGTCTACAGAACTGTTGTGCTGACCTCATAGCTATATGCCTATGAAACTTGGACAGTCTACCAGCGCCATGTCAGGAAACTGAATCGCTTCCATTTACATTGTCTTAGATAGATTCTAAAGATCACCTGGCAAGAGAAGACACCAGAGGTCCTTTCTTGAGCTAAACTGCTAGCATTCCAACATCACTATAAAGAGTGCAACTACGATGGGCTGGACATGTTAGAATGCCAGATGTACACTTGCCAAAAAAAACCCACCTCTTTTATGGAAAACTCACAGAGGGCAAGTGCTCACAATGGGGTCAGTAGAAGTGATAGCAAGACACCCTGAAGGTCTCATTGATGAACTTTAGAATTGATTGTATAGCATGGGAGACATTAGCACAGGACTGCCCAGTTTGGAGTGTCCTCATCAATGAGGGTGCTATGCTCTAAAGCAGAATTGAAGCAGCTCAAAGGAAACATGACATCCTTAAGTTTAGAGTACCCACCCCAAGACTATTTGTGCCTGAGCTGTGGTAGGGCATTCTGAGTTTGCACTGGTCTGATCAGCCATGGTGGGACACAGTGTAATTTGTCTCAATATAGTGATATCATTTTGGTCTTCTTCGGTAACAAAGGACAAGAACCAACCAACCATTAGAAATGCTACCAATAGCGATGAGAGAAGAAAAAGAAATTGAAGGAATCAGAATAGGCAATGAGGTAATAAAACTACCTATTTTTACAGATAATTTGATGATATATTTGGAAAATCCCAAGGATTCAACTAAAATGTTAATGGAAACAATAATTTTAGCAAAATAGTAGGATATAAATAAGCCCACATAAATAATCAGAATTTCTAAATATCTTCAACAAAACCCTCCAAGAAGAGATAGAAAGAAACACTTCATTTAAAATAACTGTAGAGAATCTAAAATATCTGGGCACTCCCAGGTTTTGGTACATACCAAAAATACATACAGGAACTACATGAACATAATTATAAAACACTTTTTTTACAAATAAATATTTGCAGATATATTAATTGTTCATGGACCAGTATAATAAAAGTGACAATTTTACCTAATCTCTTTCCCAATTAAAATTTACTCAGCTAGAAAAAAATAAAAATTAATTGGAAGAACAAAGAGTCAAGATTATCACGGGAACTAGTGGAAAAAAAAAGTAAAGAAAACTTTAGCAGTGCCAAGAATACAATAATGCTATTGGGACCAGTGGTTCATTTTTAGCAACTTAAGACTACTACCAAATACTTCTGGATTCATTTTCTAGCAACATCTTCTGTGGAAGGACTTAGTATGCTGGGGAAGTGTTCCCCTACAATCTAGGTCTTCCAAAATCAGACCCAAGACATATGTGGGCAAACTTTTTGCTCAGGAAGCTGAGTTCATGACAACTGTGTTGCAATTTCCAGAAAACTCAGGAACTTTCCAGGTAGTGCTTACAGCATGATCTCCTGGAACCTGGCTCCAAGGCTACAAGAAAGGGATCGATCTGTAAAACCAGTGTGGGCTTCTTCATGGGCAGCAGTGCCCTCCCTGCCACTCTCTCCCCTTTTCTACTCTCCTCTCTCTCCCCCTTCCAATTTACCACCTTAGACACTTTAGACATACTTCTAAAAAACTATCTAAATCATCCTTGTGCTTTCTAGAAGACTTAATAACTCTACATTGTACTCAACAGAAAATAATAAATCTTGATGTGCCTTTAAAAAAAGAATTAAGGAGAAGTTTTACTTTTATTATGATTTGTACATTGATTCAACTATTCATTTATTTTGGAGATCACACAGGAGTGGTCTGGTCTCTCTGGTTTAACTATTATTAAAAAATAAAAATAATTAATCTAGGTATATTCTTCAAAGATAGAAAGGTCCTGTATAAATCAAAACATTTATAATAGCACCTTTTGCAGTACTAAAAACTGAAACTAAAAACAAAGTAAATATTGCTTGATTGGAGAACAGCTAAAACAATCTGTGATATGTAAATATAATACTGCTGTGCCATAAGATAAACTCTATGAAGTGAAACAAAATAAAGTAAACAGAACAAAGAAGATACCATACACAATAACAATGATGTAAAAGGAAACAATTACAAAAAGGATTGTCATTAAGCTTGGTCCACCAGAAGGGGAAAAAAAATCACTCTCCTTTGTCTTTGCAGAAATAATACATTAAATATCCTACTACATTTAGTTGATGAGTTGGTTTCATTTGCTCAACTGTCTTTTTTTTTCCATTTTCTATACTTTGTCAATATATGCTTTTTAAGGAGGGGAGAAGGGAAGGGCATTTAGAAATGAAGGTGACATAAAAACAGAGTATGTAGATTTTAAAAAATGAAAATAAAAAAATTAACTGATCTGAGAAAAGGGGACAAAATTCTCATTTTCCTGAAAGGGATATGTGTTGATGGCTAGGGAATAGAGATAGGGGAAAGGAGTATCCAAACTAAGTAAAGGACCAATTTAACTTTAGGTAAACTTATGGGAAATTAAATACAGAATTTACTTTTGCTGGAATTGGAAAACCTATGTGGTTTAGTCACAAAGTTATATTTGACAGGGCACTGGTTGTTTCCGCAGTTATATCATATCTTGTCTGATTAACAACTTTAGAAATCTATGCCTATACTTTAGTGTAATAATTTAATAAATGCTTATCAGTTCTATCTCTCTCAGGCTCAGATTTGCTGGCCCAAAGCCCATTGCCTGAGATTTTAAGATAAGTATAGTTTAGGGAGTCTACAGTGGAAGATAGCTGCTAGCTAGCAAAAATATTAGAAGGTCTAAGAAAATAAAAACCCAAGGGGATTAACTATAAAAAGTGCAAGTAAGGCAATATGAAAACACAAAGTTTTATATTTTTCCTTTCATTTTACTAGAGGAAGCCAAGACCTATAGGCCTGGAGTCAGGAAGATCTCAGTTCAAACCCACCCTCATAAGTGTAATAGCTTCTAGATTCTGGACAGGCAAGTCACTTAACCCATTGCCTTGCAAAAAAAAAAAAAAATCAAATGGAGTAAATTTTGCAAAGCCCTTATCACAGAACCAGGCCCCAAGAGGAAGCTCTTAATAAAGGCTTATTTCCTACTTGTCAATTTAATTTGCATATCCCTCTGATTAGGCTGCCAGATGTAAAGAGACTTAGAGGATAGGGTCCTGAGGATGCAGACTTCAAGCAGATATCTCTGCAACTTTTAAGTGGGGTATGAAAACCATATTGTACTTCATAATACCATTAGAAAAATAAAATGGAAATTTTTTTCTTAAGTGAAATGAATGATTTAGTGATTTTTTTTACCTTAATTTATTTTTAGGTTTTTTTTACAAGGCAATGGTGTTAAGTTGGCTTGCCCAAGGCCACACAGCTAGGTAATTATTAAGTGTCTTCGTTTAGATTTGAACTCAAGTCCTCCTGACTCCAGGGCCAGTTCTCTATCCACTGAGCCACCTAGCATCCCCTTAATGATTTTTTAAACAAGTGATTTGATAACAATTTTTTTTAACTTAGGGGTCTTCTTATTTCACCTTGGCTAGAAGTACAGGGGCTTTCATTGACTCAATTCCACCACTGACAAGGGGAGAATTGACCATATTAAATCTGGACAGGCTCAGTCCTTTGTAGGCAGTCAGGTATCCCAACCCCCATTCTGGAGGCTCATCTTAATTATGCTAATGCTCAAGGATGCCTAGCCTGATTAGTATAGCCCATCACACCTCATCACTCTCTTAAGAGATTTTCCAACCTCAAATATGCCCCATCAGGCTAAGCTAAAATATTTCAAGATAAATGGTTTCCTAAAGGCATTATTGAGGGCTTCACTAGATTGCCAAAAGGGGTCCATGGCACAAAAAAAGTTAAGAAGGCTTGATTTAGAGCATAATTTTTTGAGAGCCAGTGAAATTAATATTAGTTTCTCTAATTGCATTATGTAGAATAAAAACTAAGTAAGCAAACAGTAGGGTAAAGGAGGACAATAAGGAAAGTCTTTGGAATAAATTTTCTTGGGCATAACCTTATTTTCTTTTTTGTGGACAGAGTTTTCTGTTTCTCTTTGGATCCCATGAAAATTCAAGTGGCTGTCATTCATCTTCCCTGTATTGGGCTATAAGTTAAACTTATAAACTATATGATCCCCAAACTACCTGTAAGGGAAAACTAGATTCTAGAACAGATTTCCTAAAGACATGAAGCTGCTGAAGCCACAGAACAAGTGTGACAAAGATGAACATCAAAGTTTAACCAGTTCTCAAGCCACATTAATCAGTTCAGATATTTTAAAGTATTTATGATACAAGAATTTCCAAATTGAATTGTCAGGTTTAGGTATGAATATTTGTCTATTATTTTTCTAAAAGGCTTTAGATGATATGTAATCCAAAGTCTTTTGTTCATAAAACTTAATACTTGGAGAAAGAAAATGTCTTTTCCAGTGAAATAGGAGTGAAGTGATTGATAGGGGAATATCAAAATTTAAAAAAGCACTTTCCTTACAACCCTGTGATGAAAGGTAATTATTCCCATTTTACATGAGGAAATTGAGGTTTTTGGTCATCCAGTGGAGGCGCTTAATGGGGAAACTACTCTTTTGGTTCTAAACTATTATTCTACAGTTTAAAATCTAGCCAATAATGATTCAATGCCTTCTAGATACAAAGCAATGATAGGTTTAATGTTTAAAGAGCTTATCTTTGTGGTGAGATAAGACCTTTAAAGACAATGCTATTAAGTCATATGCATAATAAGTGCTATCTGAGTAGTAGATAAAAATCCTGTGTAGTTTGTGGGCACAGATTAGCTCCTTGCTGGGGAGGAGCCCTGTCCCTTTCCTGGGTCATAGCTAGGTTCAGGAATTCAAACTGGTTCTACAATCTCTGTCTCCAGTCTCTTACCCAAGGCCTTTAATCTCCTGGGTATTTGTTATCAGTAACCACTGCTAGGGGTTATCTTGACCTATTGACCTTTCACAAGGGTCTGCTCAAAACCTAATCATTTACTCAAAAACCCCTTCTAACAAGCATGTTTTAGAATTTCTGATCTCCAGACCCTAACCAAATAGCCAAATATTAATCTGGGATCATGTCCTCTTGTTTCTTCTTTTCCTTCTGCAACATAAATGAGAAAATCCCTCTTAGCTAGAGACCCTCCGCTTCTAGTCAGTTATATTACACAGTTAATAAAGGCCTCCTTTGGCTAGGAGATAGTTCAACATCTTGTGATGTTTTTCCTCATCAGATGTATGCACATGGGGAAGGGAGGGCATTCAACTTAAGAAGGAGGTATATTTGTAAGACTTCAAACATTCTTAGTTTGCCTAAAGCTAAGGAAAGGGGTGAGTGAGGAATTAGAGATGTAAGGAAGAAAGAATGAGTTTGGCTATGGGGAACACATGTCTTTGGGACTGTTGGGGTTTTAGCTGAGAGGCATTTAGCACAGAGATGGGGAATTTGGGATTAACATTTGAAGTCATAAAAGAGGAAACCAATTTGTGAGCCATCTATAGTTGTGATAGTGTAAATATTAGGAAAGGATGAAATCTCCAAAGGAATATATAAAAAAATGAACTCTAGATGAGAACTGAGAACAAGCATGGGTAGAATGCTCATATTTGGGGAACAGAAATATAAAGAAGATTCAGCAGAGTTAAGTAGGAGTAAAACTAGGAAAGCAGAGTCTTATAAAAGCCAGGGACAAATAACACAAAAAGATTCAGATAAAAGGATACAAAGATAAATGAAGGGCTTGAATTAGATCATCTCTAAGGTCACACCTAGTTTTAAATCCAATGACCTGCTAAATACTTTGAGAAATTTGGCTCAGAAGAGAAAAAAGGAGAGTTCTTTGGGGGCAGCAGCTGGGTCAAAGCAAAGAGGTTTTTTTCCTTCCAAGTTAACACTATTGGTGGAGATATAAAAGCTAGGAAAGAGAAGTTTGAAGATGCTGAAAAATAGCCTCCATACGGCTAAGGCATTGTTATGCAGGGAGAAATAAGGGTTTGTACAGGGAGAGGGGTTACTTTGAAACACAAAAGATAGGTTAGAGAGGCTAGATAATGGAGCTTTTCTTAGTATAATAGAGTGAAGTGATGGACTAGAGTGAAAGCTAGGGATGAGACCAACAGTCACAGAAGAAGCTAGAAACAATTTTTTAACACTTGTGGGAGCTAGAAAGGATTCAAGGAGAAGGAAGGTTGCAAGGGAAGAGGCTGAGCAGCAGTGGCAATGAGCAGTGAACTGCAGAAGCAGAAGGCACAGAACAAGGAAGTGTTCCTATTGTCGGAATAGGCTCTGATGCTGGCGCAGGACAGCGTGACGCTTACCTGGTCAGTGGAGTGTAGACTTAACTTGTAGAGTACTAACAATGGTGTAAAAACAGCAGATTTTGAGATTGGTAAATTGGTCCTCATCCTCTGTGACAGCAACTTTGGAGCCAGGGACACCTGCCATGTGGTGATGGCCTTTAGAAGCTCTGCGCTGCTTTTGACCCACCAGTATAAATATGAGGCTGGGGAGATTTTCTGGGAGCCCAGAGAATGAAATGGGTCTACTCTAAGACCAGACCTGGGAATAGTGCAGCTCACTGGTGCAGAAGTCCTACAGGACTTTGGGGAGCTTCCTACATGGATGACCAGGCCAGAAGGAAAGATTCTTCCCCGTATGTAGGGATCCTTTTTAGTGTGGATGTTTGGACCAGCCTGTGATTCGTCTTGAGTTTGTTCTGTACCAGAATTTGTGTGGATGCTGTTTTCATTGACATAAGTGTCTTGGAGATCTCCCCAGATGACTCCTGCTGCATTAGGGGATCGGTGTCTAGTGGGTAGGTTTCCTGCTATGCTGCCTTATTCTCTCTTGCTGTTTGGGTTTCCACTGTCCCCACAGTGCCCAGCAATGGGATCCTGAGGTACCCATGAGGCAGATAACAGCACTTCCTGTTGAAGTGACAAAACGTCTAAGCTGGTGTCCACCTGCATGAACAGTCTTCATGCTTCTGTATCTGTGCTCCTTCTCATCAGGACATGGAGGGGTCTCCTCCAGTTTGGTTTGCTGGGCTTCACCCCTCCTCCCTTGACCTTTGGGGCAGTCATTGACTCCACTTATCTTCTCTGAAGCACACTGTGTGGTGAGCAGGGTGCCTGTGCCCTTTGACAATGTGAATGCCAGTATTGTGACTGCCCTTGAGGCTTTTGTGTCTATCCATACACAAGATGGCAGTGACCAAGGCAAAACTATAAAGAATCCATCAAAACCAGGAGGTGGATTCACCAGGAGGGAGTTCTTTGCCTCTACTCTGACCCTCCGCTGTCAAGGGAAGGTTCCCATGGCCCCAAACCAGTCATACCAGGCAAACCTGGAAGTGGTTGAAAACATGAAATACTAAGGAAGAACAAACTGCATTGATAATTATCTTTTTTATTAAAAATTCTAAATATAAAAATGATTACATATGCAACCACAAACTTTTTTTCCTTTTCTCAAACTCATAGCCAGACAGGATTCAGACTAATGAGATAAATGGGATCATCATCTTGACATTCTTTGGGGGTGTGGCAGAATATGCCACCAGGCCTGGGAGCAACTCTTTGTAGATTCAAATGTGGTCTCTAGAAATACCATCAACTCCAAGCAACATGGTGGCCAGTTCAACAAATGGGACTTTTTTGGACATAAAAAGAGCTGATTTTTCCAGGAAAAGCACTAGTAAATTTCTATGGCACTTCATCCTTCATCATGGGACAGGGTGAGAACAAGAGAAGCAGGGGGAAGAGTTCTGTTCTGTAGACAGTGCAGAACCTCACCCAGTCTGTGGATGCTCCAAGCCCCAGAAGTCTCTCAGTGATGTTGTTGGGGGATCTGTGCTGGAGTTAATGATACCCTTCTCCAGCCTTATTTTAAGTTATGTGTGAGTGAATGTAGGGTTCACCCCTCCCTCATATGCACATGTAGAAGGTGAGAAGTATCTACCTCTTCCCAAGCCTCATAGACTTTAGGATGTGTTCGCCTTTATCTAACATTTGCCAAACATCATTAAATAAATGAGTATGGACATCATAATATAAAAATTTCTAATATTTTGAATTACCCAAAACCATGCACACTTTTCAGTTACTAACAGAATTCTGTAGGACTTTATTTTACTAATGCACTAAAAATATAGTGATTCAAGGGAGAAAATTTTTTTGCCTATAGTAAGCTACAATTTTGTGACATTTTTGTTTTGAGAAACTGGCTAAGGTTAAAAAACAAGACAGTTTTGAAGCAAATGCCAAATTTTGAAGCCAGTAAATTAAAAAAAAACTGTAAAGGGGGAGGAAGAGGGAGAATTAAAGTAAAATGAATTAGCATAATAAAAATTATATGACCAGAAAATACTTTAACTATATTCCTAAGATACTTAACTTCTCTCCAATCCCCTTATCTGGGCTACTAGGGAAAAACTCACTGGGAATTAACTCAATAGCTACTTCAAGAACAGATTTCCCACTGTTATTATAATGCAATCTCTCTTTATAGTTCTGTCTTCTTTCTCCACCCTTTCAGGAAGATTTTGTAGACACAACCTTATCAAATTTTCTATGATCTTTTTAGATGTACTATAAAATAAATAACCTGGGAAATACTGAGAATTATGGACAATAAGAGATTTTAATTGACTCTAATGTAAAACAGGAGATAAAGCTATAGCAGTTACTATCTATCATTTCCAAGATATATTTCTGCTATAACCTTATAAATTTATGGTATTTGCAAAGTCTAGCGATAAGTTCAGAGAGCTAGTTCTATGACAGGAAATAACTTTTATATCTCAGGATATGAATAGCATATGTCTCTGCTGACACAACATGGCTATTTTTATTTTTTTAGCAAGGCAATGGGTTGTTAGGTGACTTGCCCAAACTCACACAGCTTGGTAATTATTAGGGTATCTGAGGCTAGATTTGAACTCAGGTCCTCCTGACTCCATGGCCAGTGCTCTATTCACTGCATTACCTAGCTGCCCCAGCTATTATTAGACACTGGATAACAGATCATAAAAAAATATTTTCTACACAAGATTACAAATTTTCTTAACTTATAAAGGAATACACATACTAAAGATGAAGATGTTATACACATTCTACCAGTCAATGAACATAAAACCAAGTAAGAAATTTTATTAGTATTTTTCTATGATTAGTTTAGAATCTTTTTTCTCTTGCATGATCAGTTTTTGATCTTTTGATTTTCCCCTTTTAAAAATGCAAAGCATTCTTTTTTTTTTTTTAAAGCAAGGCAATGGGGTTAAGTGGCTTCATGGCCACACAGCCAGGTAACTGGATTTGAATGCAGTTATTTCTGACTCTGGCCCTATCTACTGCGCCACCTAGCCGCCCCCAAAGCATTCTTATAAACTGCATTCTCTGATTTTCTTATCAGCTTGTTTCAAGGAAATCCATGTGTTTAATATGCTTCCTCGAAGTTTAGCCCAGATCAAATGGTTATTCAATCCGAACATCTGGGCTGCAAACTGAGCTGCTCCTTCAGGTGAAAGTACAGTTGAACAGCCAAGACCTATAGGCATAGAAAAAAAAAAACAGGAAAACTGAGTTGTAATACCACATGTGTTTTTTAGGAAATTAACTTTTCACACTTTAACATGGATGTCCTGTTAACCATGCTATTAACAGAAATGACAGTCTTTCTCTATTGCAGTAGATATGGGAGAAATACCAGCTTTAACACATTTTTCAGACTACTGTGCTAAGATCAGCTAAACATTTTTAACAAAAAATACTTAAAATGAATAGTACTCAGCAAACTGAGGCCTTACTGCTATTTTGATAAATCATTTTGGTTTAAGGAATGCCATGATTTAGATTGGATGGCCTGAATTTCCTTCTAACTCTGAGATTCTGGGAACCTCCCACCTTATGCAGAAACATCTCTGACAGACTGGGAAACATCTCAAAAGTAAATGACTTCTTTATTTAGTCTGCTTGCCACACCAACCAGATTGTCTTCACACCACAGAGCTAATTTTCACAGACTCCTAGCTAATTCTAGAGAATAGTTTTTGATAAATTTGTGAACAATGTCTTTTAGTTAGTAGAAACACAAGAAAACTTTTTTTTTTTTTTTTTTTTTTTTTTTTAGTATTTTGCAAGGCAAATGGAGTTAAGTGACTTGCCCAAAGCTGCACAGCTAGGTAATTATTAAGTGTCTGAGGTCAGATTTGAACTCAGGTACTGCTGACTCCAGGGCCAGTGCTCCATCCACTATGCCACCTAGCCGCCCCAAAACTAACCTTTTTTGAAAATGAAATATGTGAATTGTGTCCTCAATAATTTATATTTATTTATTTATTTTAAGGCCTTTTTTTTTGCAAGGCAAATGGAGTTAAGTGGCTTGACCAAGGCCACACATCTAGGTAATTATTAAGTGTCTGAGGCCAGATTTGAACTCAGGTACTCCTGACTCCAGGGCTGGTGCTCTAACCATTGTGCTACCTAGCCGCCCCTTTAATATTTTTAAAAGACATGTTTGATAAGTGCTGTCACCAAAAAATTGAATATCATGATTGTGAGTTATGATTAAAATAACAAAGCTGCTTTTAAAACCAGAAATTACTATTATAAAAATGCTTCATGAAGAAAAATGTTGAAGTACTTCCTTACCACTAGGCATTCGAAGTGAGGACCACACATCCTGAGCTCCCCAGTCAGATGTGAGGGGAGGACAGTTGACTACTGGATATGCAGTGTTCCCAGACAGTACTGGTCCCAAACCATTGCTTCTGCCAGCTACTGCCACAAATACAGTAGGAATACCATCTCCTGGATTAAACAAGAGGTCACAATTACAGACCAAAAAAACTCCACAAAAATCAAGTCCACTGCAAATAAAATCTTAATGTTGAGCTTTCACTATATTACATAGAGTTAATCTGGACTATCTTTAATATTATGGAAATGTAGCGTTTAAAAGTTTAAAAGACATAACTTTTAGGTAATTAGGCCTAGCTAATGCAAAAGGTCAGTGGCATTCTCATACAAATGGGCTTAAGGTTTATGTGGCTTTGGAAGAGGGATGTTCCTGATGATGAAAATCAATTTTGAAAGGTTAACAATGAGAATGAATATTACAATGAAGGACAGGATCTATTCTAATAAACTTTGATTATGTCATTTACTTCTAAATTGCCCAGTCGTGGAAAAATCTATGCAAAGAATCTATTCCCTCAAACCTGAGAAGGAGGTTGGGTAGCATTTGACCAAGATTGAGGAGAATTATCAGTAATGTTCTTCAAAATGAGAACAATGGGGAAAAAGGGGAAACTCTGGACCTCTCCAAATCATCAGGGTTTTAATAATCATTTCTTTTAGAAGTATTTAGCTCGCCAGTCATATTTATGACTAGGGCTCAGGGTTTGTGCTTCCTTAGCTCAAGGAAATGTTAACACTTAAGTCTAGTGGCCCACTTGAACCCAAGTGTAAACTGGGAGAAGGCCTGAACACGAGATGCTAATAAACTTGAAGGCAAGTTTAATAACTGGCTTACTTAGTGTCAAAATAACCAGAAATCTTTAATATTATTTATGATTATAACTTAAAATTTTTTGTAGAATCAAAATCCTTAACTTTGTTTCCTTTAACTGCCCACAAGGAACACATTTCCTTCACATTTTTCTAGAAGAAATCATTGCTGACTCTAGCATTTGGTCATGTCATATAGGTTCCAACTGGCAGGACACAATTAAAATAATGGAAAAGTTAACCCCAAAGGAGATAAATATCTTATCCCTTCCTAAGTCATGTACTCCACTCCCTCTTAACTCTTTACATTTTCTTACTTGAAAAGGCTTACCTGCTTTTCACTAAAGGATGATCAGTAAGGAGATCTAAAAAAGACTTTCAAGTGTTGTTTAAAAAAAAAGTGGGGCTTGTTTTCTTTTGCTAAAACATGATAAAATAAATCTCCTTGGGATTTTTCACTAAGACTGGAATTAAGGCTGTCATTTTTTGTATTTTTACAGGAGGGTGAGGAAAAATTTCAAAACACAAAGCTCAGACCTTAATGCAGCTATATGTCTTGTGAAGTATTAGATTAAGATCATGATATAGTACCAAGGGTATGGCTATCTTCTACTTAATCCATAAATCAATTTAATTTTTGTCCCCCAATGCTTTCCTCTCTACATTCCACATTTATTTTTGTTCCTTAATTTACTCTCCACACATAAAGAACACCTTAAATTTGTGAATACTATAAAGTCTCACTAAAATCTCCCTTAACTTCTGCTCCAATGAAACAAAATAGTAAAAACTCATTTTAAAAAATGAAAATTTGGTGTCAAAATGATAAATGATACCCAAACTACTCTGGTAATTGTTGTTTTATCTCATAAATTATTTGAAGTTTACCTTCATACTCTGCTTTAATCCTTAGAGTTTCATCTGGTCCTTTATGGGCAGATGTCACTCGAAGTTCACAGGGCATTCCATAGTTTCCACAAGCCTTCTTAATTTTTTCACAATGACCAAGGTCTGAAGTTGAACCCATCAATACCACAACTCTGCATGGGTTTTCTACTTTATGAAGCAACTAAAGAGAAAAATACAGATGTGGGAGTATAACAGAGCAGGTGGATGGGAATTAGCAAAAATGATACAATCATTAATTAGAATGATAATTTGAAGTATACAAAATGATAATTTTTTTCACTTTTTTGGCAGTCTATTTTTTAAATTTGCTGCTTAAATAAATTTATGCAAA
This sequence comes from Macrotis lagotis, assembly GCF_037893015.1. NCBI lineage: Eukaryota > Metazoa > Chordata > Mammalia > Peramelemorphia > Peramelidae > Macrotis > Macrotis lagotis. The sequence goes on from NC_133660.1 coordinate 161,422,141, forward strand.
AAAGCAACTTCCAGGAAAAATTCTAGCATCATTAGAAATCTAAACCAATAATAGATACAGAGCCTACATTCATTCCATTTTGGTGGGAGGGAGAAAAATGTAATCTATAATTTCTAAACTAATAGCACTGTATAATGAAAACTGACCATAGCAATTATAATTTAGCTCTTGAGTCAAAAATCAAACTGTTTAGTATACTGTAGTATAAGGCATGTAGGCATACCAAGACACTGGAACATAAACATATGAATGATATTATAGAAAGAATAAGGGGATAATCACAGATTGCTTATATAAAAAGTAGGTCAAACTTTAGGACGTGCCCCCCCACAAAGTTTCTTAAAATTCTAGAATAAAATAAAAAAGCAATTACTTGTGGCCTATGATATATACCTGCACTCTTTCTGCAACCCATTCAAAGTTTTTCTTCACCATCTGGAGGCCTTCAGGAGTCACTTCCTTAAGGTCCCTGTATGACTAAAAATATAGACCCAGAAAGTTTAGAATCTTTTTCCCCATGAAAAGCTTCCCAAACTTTCCACTAGGCACAACCACAACACTTTGGCCAGAGATTTACTGTTTTGAGTTTTAAAAATTTCCATCTATATTCCTGTGTAGGAATATTAGTAATTAAGCTCATGAGGAGAGGGGAGGACAGCAAAGGGAACTGTTTGTCACAAGCATTCACTAAAGTACTGATTCATTTTTCAGATTAAACCTAACACCATTATCAAGAAATTTTAATCAGATTATACTTCTGATTGTACTAGTTATTCCATTTTTTAGCTTGTCTGACTACTACTCTGAGCCAAAGATAAAATCCAAAATCCAAAACATCACCTGTTTGTCTTTCTGTTGGGTTCTATCACCAGATGGCCAGAGCCTCCAGGAATCATTATCGATAACATCAGCAAGAACAATTTCCTTTGTAGTTACATCAACACCAAATTCAATCTATAGAAAACAAATTAAGAGAAACCACCTAGAATATTAAAGATATTTCTCATTACTTGAAAATTTTCATTAATAATCTCCATTTATTTGTACCTTCATGTCTACCAGTGTACAGTTCTGAGGTAACCAGGATTTTTCCAGTATTTCAAAAATAGCTTGTGTGGAATGACTCATGATATCCACTTCAGTCTGACCAATGTTAAGTCCAGCAAAACACCATTTGGCAGCAATAACCTGTTCTTCAGACCACTGTGGATCATTGTTGGCATCATCCTGCGAATAAAGACAAATTTTTGAAGGATTTGAATCAGAAAATTTCTCAAATATTAAATAAATGCTGATATTAGATAGTTAAACTTTATTATAATTCAACTCCCCTACCCTGGCCTCCCTATATTCTTGTTGAGAGCACCACCATCTTTTCATTCCATCAATCAACAAACATTTATCAAGCATTTACTATTATGTGCCAGGCAATGCGCTGAGTGCAGAAATTTCTTTTAAAACAATACATGTCTTGGGGCAGCCAGGTGGTGCAGTGGATAGAGCACAGCCCTGGAGTCAGGAGTACCTGAGTTCAAATCCGGCCTCAGACACTTAAAAACCCAGACAAACAAACAAAAAAAAATACATGTCCTAATGGAGGCATGGCAACTTGGAAACAACTATGTGTAAACAAGCTAGGTACAGGATAAATGGAAAATTATCACCAGAGGCAGAGCAATAGAAGGGGGGAATGAAGAAAATTTCCAGTAGAAGGGGGGATTTTGTTTGTCCTTTCTTCTCAAGACCATGACTGGCACATGAATTGGATTTAAGTATTGGGGGGAGGGGGTGTGTGAAGAAGCAGCAGCCTTACTTTTTCCTCTGGTATCTTCTGGGTCCAATGGTCAGATATCGATGAGGACCACAATGAGATGACCCTGGAGTCTTATTAGACGAAGATCTTTACTAGGTCTGTTTGACTAGCTAATGCCTATTCAGTGATTAAGCCTAGGTTAGAGATGAGGCAGAGAATGGCCTCTCTAACCTAGTAAAAAGGTAGGATTTTAACTGGACTTGAATGAAGTCAAAGGAACCACAAGGCCAAGATTAAGAGGGTGAGCATTCTATGAATGGGAGACAACCTGTTCAAGGAACAAGGAGGCCAGGGTCACTGGATTACAGAGTATATGTTGGACTATAAAGTTTAAGACGACTGTGAAGGGAGGCAGGGTGTCAGGGGGAGGTTGTTATGAAGGGCTTTGTATGTCAGAGGATGGTAAAGATACACTACAGTTTAATAGGTGAGTGATATAAGATCTGTACTTTAGAAAGATCAATTTGATTACTAGGTAGAGGATAGACTGGACTGGGGGGTAAACTTAATGCATGAAGGCCAACCAGCAGTGTACTTCAGGCATTAGTATAACCGCAATATTGGAAGAGAATGGGGCATATATGAAAGATGTTATGAAGTGAGAGTGAGGAGTCAAGACTATCTATGCTACAGGGAGTGGGAGGATGACAGTACCCCTGACAATATTGGGGGACTTGAAAGAGGGAAGTGTTGTGAGGGGAGAAGATAATATAATCAGTTTGGAGGTCTGGAGTGTTACATTGTCTTTGGGGAATCTAGTTTAAGATGGTCAATGACAGCTAGAGATGTAGACAAAATTTTGGAGTCATTTAATCACTAGAGGGTTACCCTGGTTCAAAACCTTAGAGTAATCCTTGACTCTCACCACCCATATCCAAACATTGGTTAAGTCTGGTTGATTGAATCTACCTATCTCTTGCATCTCTTTACTTTTCTCCACTTTCCCAGCCACCATTCTGTTCCTGTCTTCCTGCTGCATCATAGAGCAGCCTGAAAACTTCCCCCAAAGCCCAAGTATGACCATGTTACTCCTCAAGAAGTTTCATTAATTCTTGCTTACAAGTAAAGTACAATACAAAATCCTTGGTAAAACATTAAAGGCAGTTCCAAAGCTAACTTAGCCTACCTTTCAGATTTCTTTCCTCTTTCCCCCTCCTTCTACACATGTACTGAACAGTACATTCAAAAAGGACTATTTTTCATTCACTGAATTCAACATTTCCTCTCCTACTTGTCTGGCTGCTCCTCCTCTCTGCACAGACCTCATGTCTTCTACTTCTCAAAACCTCTGCTTGCTTCATTCAAGGCTTAAACTCAGGTGCAATCTTAAATAAAGTCTTGATGAATCTTATACTTTCTCCCAGTTCTACTTTTTAAAAGTAGAACTTTAATCTAGATAACTTCAAAGAGATCTCAAGATCAGAATATTAAAAAGCATAAAACTTGCTCCCCCTATTTAGGTTAGGAAGCAAAACAAGAATTACAATCAACAACTTATTACATATTTTGCATTAACATTTAAGTAAAAAATTGATTTTTCCTTCATGATAATCTTGATTTTAATAATATTTAAGGAAATGGACTTTGTATGGTTTTGATATTTTATATATACATATAATAGAAATGATATAAATATGATATTCTAAATTAAGATATACTAAAATTCCTCTCAAAAATCAAACATTCATTAAAAGGAAATAAATCTACAATTAGGCTTAAAATAAAAGGGAAAAGAAAATTTTCAAAAAAAAAAACAGTGACTACTAGAATATCAATGAAATAATTTTTGTTCGTAACAGGTAATAAGAAAGCTGACATTCTTTAGTGTGTAGTCAAATATTCTGATCAAGGATAGACTTTCATGAATTTAAATTAAATGTTTGCTTTATTTGTCAATGTTGTCCAAAGCAAGTTTAAGATTTGTGTTAAAAAAAATCAACTCAGTCTCAATGTTCAATGTGCTCTAATCATCTCCAAAGTAAAAAGACTTAAAATTCCCCTCACAGAAAGACTATAATTACAATTCAGTTCAAGTTTAATCTATTCATACAAGTTCAGTTCAAGAAATAATCTATTCATACTAGCAAATAACATAATTACCTTGAAAAACAACTCCACTTTAGGTGGGTAAAACTTGTATCCTTCTTTGACACCAGGATTTCTTTTGAGAAAAGAACCAGTTGCAATTCTTCTACAAACCCATTCAATTGGAATCATTTCACATTGAGGTGCAATGAAAGCTGACTCACCACATTTTTTGGTGAAAGCAGTTTTGATACCTAGAAATGATGAAGTAAATAAAGTTTCAGAATTCTAGTTAACATTAATTCAAAAAGTATTTGTTCAAACAAAAACACAATTGTCCTTAGTAAAACTCCACAACTAATCTCTATTTTATTAAGATTTTAATGACATCTTCACTGTTTCTTCTCTATAAATCCTCAGGCCCCAAAGAACTTTTATAATAAAGCAAAATAGTATATAACCCAATATATCTACCGTGTCTGATAGTCCTAGGATCATACAACTGTAGTTTACATCTTCTCCACAAAGGGACTCATGAAATCAAGATTCTACCACAATGTATGAAATGAATGAGAAAAACAGTGAATGAACAACTGTGTGATTTGTGTTTTAAATATGGCAGCTTGCCATACTAGAACTCATCATGTCCAGCCTCTTAACAAATAATGGTTATGTGATTCTTTTAAATCTGTCAAACCCTCAGGAAACTCTAAAAGACTTTCAGTTGCTGAGCAGGTCCTAACCCCAAACTAGTAATAAGTAGTTTTCTCAACCAGGAGCTGAAATCACCAATTGCCTGCTTTTATATTTGTAATTCCTACTGGATATGTTCACTCCACCTCAGCTACCTAAAATTGAGCCCTCTTTTTTTTTGTTTTTAAAAAGGTTTTGAGTTTCACAATTTCCCCCCCAAATCTTGCTTCCCTCCCCCCCCCCCACTCCCCACAGAAGGCAGTTTGCTAGTCTTTACATCATTCCCATAGTATGCATTGATCTAAGTTGAATGTGATGAGAGAGAACTCATATCCTTAAGGAAGAAACATATTGTATGAGATATAGCAGAATTACATAAGACAACATTTTTTTTTTTAGTTAAAGGCAATAGTTTTCTCAGGATACAGATGGCATTCTCCATCACAGACACTCCAAAATTGTGCCTGATTGTTGCCCTGTTGGTATGAGCAAGTCCATTAAGGTTGATCATCACTCCCATGTAGCCATTAAGGTATACAGTGTTTTTCTGGTTCTGCTCATCTCACTCAGCATCACTTCATGCAAATCCCTCCAGGATTCCCTAAATTCCCAACCCTCCTGGGTTCTAATAGAGCAATAGTGTTCCATCACATACATATACCACAGTTTATTATGCCATTCCCCAATTGATGGACATTTGCCACTACAAACAGAACTGCTATGAACATTTTTGTAGAGGTGATTTTTTAATCCTTTTTCATAATCTCTTCAGGGTATAGACTCAGTAGTGGTATTGCTGCATCAAAGGGTATGCACATTTTTATTGCCCTTTGGGCAATGAGACAACAAGAATTTGTTACAGAAAACCAAAAACCAAAAGATTGAAAAATTAGAAGAAAATGTTAAATACCTCATCAGCAAAACCATTGACCTCAAGAATAGATCGAGGAAAGATAACCTAAAAATTACTGGCCTTCCTGAAAACACTGAAGAGATAAAAAGCCTGGGACTCAATATTATAGGATTTAGTGATGGAAAACTGCCCTGATATCATGGAACCAGAGGGCAAAATAGTTATTGAAAAATCACATCGGTCCCCTCCGGAAAGGGATCCCAAAATGAAAATATGAAGGAACATTGTAGCCAAATTCCAGAACTATCAGATAAAAGAAAATCCTGCAAGCAGCCCAAAAAATTTAAATACCAAGGAGCCACAGTAAGGATTACACAGGACCTGGCAGCATCAACATTAAGGGATCAAAGGCCCTGGAATGCAATATTCCAAAAAGCAAGAGAGCTTGGAATGCAGCCAAGATCCACTATCTGGCAAAGCTGAGCCTTCTCTTCCAGGTCAAAAGATGGACATTTATTGAAATACTTCCAACTTTTCCTGATGAAAAGACCAGAGCTTAATAGAAAATTTGGGCTTCAAACAGAAGAGTCAAGAGAGACACATAAAAATGTGTGTGTGTGGGGAACTATTATCAAATAAGATGAAACTGGCAATATCCCTACCTGGAAGAAAGACTTTAACAACTCTCAATAACTGTAATTCTAGTACAGAGAATAGTCAGAAGTGACAAAACACTCAAGACTTTTCTGTGACTCAGAATGATTTAAAAACAATACCTCCTTAAAAAGGGGACAGTAAAGAGATGGGAGGATAGAGGAGACTGAATGGGGTAAATTTCATTACATTAAGAGGTACAAAGGACTTATTGCAATAGAGGGAAAGAAGGCAAGAGGTGAGAAGTGCCTGAATCTTACTCTCATCAGACTGGCTTTAAATTAACATACATACACTCAGTTAAACTAAGAAACTTATCTTACCTTTAAAGTGGGGAAAGGGGAGGGGTAGGAAAGGGGGGATCAACAAAAGAAAGGGAAAGAAGGGGCAAAGGGAAAGGGGAAAAAAGGGGAGGGGTTGGATATAGGAGGGCAAACACATTGAAGGTGGTGGTATTCAGGAACAAGACACTGGGTAATATAAAGGGGGGAAAAGGGGGCAATTATACAGAGGGAAGATAACATGGAAGGCAATAAAATACAACTTTGAATGTAAATGGGATGAACTTTCCCTTAACTGAAGTGAAAAAAGCAGGTGTAGCAATCCTTATCTCAGACAAAGTAAAAGAGATAAAGAAGGAAACTATATCCTGGTAAAGGGTACCATAGACAATAAAGTAATTTCAACACTAATTATGTATGCACCCAATGGTATAGCATTCAGATTCTTAGAGGAGAGGTTGAAGGAATTAAAGGAAGACAGCAAAACTCTACTAGTGGGAGACTTCAACCTCCCACTTTCATATTTAGATAAATCTAACTATAAAATAAACAAGGAAGCTAAGGAGGTAAATAGTTTGTTAGAAAAACTAGATATGATAGACTTATGAGCCCCCTCTTGTAACAAAGAAAATGCTACTTCTCATTTGCAATGTGAGAGATTCTTTCCTAAAAGTGTGATCAAAACCAAAAGTCCTGCATTTAAAAACATTCAAAGAAGCATTATTTGTAATTACTGGAAACCACTTAAATGTTTAACAATAGGAGGATTAAATATATTATAGTACATTAATGTAACAGAATAATATAATGTAATTAAGACAATAAAGTATGGAAAATATAATGAATGCTAAAAATCTTTATAAAATAAAAATTAAATTCAAGTAAAAATTTAATTATGTAGGAAGGTAGAAGATTTTTAACTCACTAGTCAGCCTTCATCTGCCTGTCAGATATGATATATCCATGTATACCCTATTAACAGTAGTTGTGTTATTATAGAATCCTTAACAAAATGGATAAAGGAATGATTACAACAGGTGCATTATTACATTAGAACAAAAATAGCATGAACAAAACTAAACTAGAATGAGATGTCATTATGCCTCATTCTACAGACAGATTATAAAGATACATAGGTAAAGCGAAAAAGACACAAACTACACTCCTTTATGGTTTGCAAACAATTACAACTATAAGTGTCACTATGATAGAAATAGAGATTCTTTCAGATGCTTGAACTGAAGATTGCAATCAAAAATTCACTCTAGGCAAACAGCTTTGAAATTGATTTCATCTTCCAGAATGAATTTCTGGAGACCATAAAAGCCAGTAAAGTGGTTGGGAAAATGATGAATTCCTAGAGACCCCTCCTTACACACTTGAGGAAGAATGAATTTCACAGTTGATTTCATTTTTAATAATGATGAAAATCAGAATTAAATTTCCATAATTTCTAACATATATTTAAGCCAAGAAAGTATGGGTTACTTGTTTTGAGAACAATCTACCATTTCTATAAATATCAACATTTTGTTTAGTCTTTTACAAAAAATCTTGCAGAAATGCAGGTTAACTGAGTATCATTAGGTGGATTCAGAATCAGTTGAATGACGAGATATTAATTCATTGACATGAGTTGAGACTGAGCTAATATTTGGAGCACCCTCAATCATCTGAACTTGGGTTAACTTTTTTAAATGAATGATTGAAAGCATGGATGAAAAGGTATGGTAGTTAAGACTTAAGGCAAACACAAAAAAGGGAGCTTACATCTTAATAGGGTTTAAAAGGAAGCACATAGGAATTGGTCTGGAAAGTCACAGGCATGGTGAAGGGAGCCACAGAACTATGACCCTATCAAAATATTCTTTCTAGGAACAGTCACAGGGCCCCTGACATTAAGGATGGTTTTAGGTGTTGAATTTGTATCCTCAGAGCCTGGCATATAATGCAGGCCAGATTTGCAGAAGATACAGTTTTGAGGGAAGATAATAATCAGAATTCAAAAATTTCTAAAAGGTAAGTTCTCAACCTTACACTTGCCTGGAATCAGGCAAATCTATCACTTCCCAACTATTCCCAAATGATTTCTTTCTCAGTCTGTGTTTTCTACCCCCTTAAGGGAAGGGAGTTGTTTCCTCAGCACTTAGCACAGGGCCAGATGCTGTATGGGCCAAATCTAAATATAGTGGAGAGAACTGTCAAGACTTAGAATATATACAGGTGCAAATACTCTACTTCCAAAATAAAATATCAAAAATATGGGGAGAGGAGACAGTAGATCAATTGAAATAGTCATGGGAACCTGATGATTATGAGACTACTGATAATGATTAAAGACTCAATGAAAGATTAGTTTCACAAGTTCTAAGGAACACTGGGAATTCTAGCCCAGTCTACAATCATCTGTTTGTTCCTTTACATGTAGCAGGAAATAGGTGCCATTTAGATGATGGATTATGGATTTGTCAAACAAAAACATCAAGACAAGCCTGCAATAAGAAAAACTCAACTATACCCCAGGCTGGATATAATCTGTAAAAAAAATAAGAATTGTAATTTAATCATCTATTTGAAGTTATATCATAAAAGAAAGATGATAATCTGTATGAGTCTAGAAAAAGAACTAAAAAGTACTCAGTTTTGTCTGGGGAAGAGGAACTTCTGTTTCTTAAAAAGTACAATTCTAGAATGTCCCTTAAATAGAGAAAAGCAATCAAATCTTACAGGAATGTTCTTTAACAAGCTCCTATTACTTTGTTTTTTTTTAGTTTTTGCAGGGCAATGGGGTTAAGTGGCTTGCCCAAGGCCACACAGCTAGGTAATTATTAAGTGTCTGAGGCTGGATTTGAACTCAGGTACTCCTGACTCCAAGGCCAGTGTTGAATCCACTGTGCCACCCGAAGCTCCTATTACTTTGATTCCCAATTTGGTAAGAGCTTTCGTTCTAAGAGGTAGCATGAGACAACAGACAATAGTCTATAGTCCTATACATTTCCTCTCCTCTAATATCCCTAATATCTCTAGGATGAAATAAAGGAGTCAAGAAGTATTTCCAGCTAACTCACTCTACTGGAGAGAATACTGAAAAATACTAGTGGATGAGTGATCTGATGTGAGTTATTTGGAGATAGTTGCATGATTTGCAACTTTATAACAATCACCAGAAGATGGCTATCAGAGATTAGGTCAAAGTTCTCTGAAGGACAGGGCAGATGATGAGCCTAAATGTCATAATTGTTACCCTATCCAACTAGAGAATCTTACATTTTGACTTAAATTGAATTCTCAACCCTGGTCTAATCAAGCCTAAGCAGGGGTGGATGGCCTTTTGTTAGGATAAAGAGATAAAGTATCTTTGTACAAGACTGAGTGAACAGAATTTTGTCCCTAAGACCCTCATTAGAATAAACTCACTTCTAGTAATATTCACTCTTCTCATCAATTGTTAACCAATCAGAATTGAATGCCACCTTCTGGGATAATCATTTGTTAAGGGTTGAGGGGGGGTTCCATGAGGGGTCTCTGGCATTCCAGAATGCAACTGATCCCCGTTATGAATTGTTACTAGATTAGAACAGGATTAATAAAATGACTGATAACCCAGCAACAATGCTGATTGAACTTTTAATAAATCAGAGAAAGTCCCTTCTCTTTACTACCAGTTTTCTGAGTGTAATAATACCTACCTCCCAAAACAAATATGTAAATATTAATTATTTTTACTCTTTTATGTTTAAAAGCTTTACATACAGAAGATATCCTTGATGAGAAGGAAACAGATCTAATCACAAAGGATTTTCCATAGTTCATTCTATCTTCAGTCACATAATTATATACAATCCATCACTTCATGGGAAGGATGAGGAAACAATTTCTAGATGGCTTCTGCAATCCCATTAAGAAGTACTCTAGGGGCGGCTAGGTGGCATAGTGGATAAAGCACCAGCCCTGGAGTCAGGAGTGCCTGGGTTCAAATCCAGTCTCAGACACTTCATAATTACCTAGCTGTGTGGCCCTGGGTGAGCCACTTAACCCCATTTGCCTTGCAAAAACCTAAAAAAAAAAATACTGTTTTGTATCTTTACCATCCTACTATTTTTCCTAAGAAAGGTCTTTTTCCTTAAATTTCAAACAGTTTAGTATGGTAAAGAGTTTTTTAGACTAAAGAAATATTATTTCTTAATATTTCTAGAGATACAGAAAATGTTTTAAATTGTTTTTTAACATGTTTCAGCAATATAAACCCCAAGATAACTTTAATGATCTTCTAATTACTAATATTACTAATACTAACAAGTACAACATAAACTATAAAATAGGACATCTAAACTTAACATGAATGTTTGCTATTGGTGTGGAAGATGTCTTGGACTAAGTCCAAATGCAAGCAAAATTTCCTAGAGGTGATGAAGTCATTCGGTTGCACACAATGCTGATGTTGATTGCATCAAGCAAAAGAATCCTGGAGGGCCTTCTCAATTAGATCCTGAAGCACTCAAGAGATTAGCCTAATTATCCACCACTGGAAAAAACAGAGAAACTTATTAGAGGAAAAAAAAAAAACGGGGGGGGGGGGGGGGAAGGGGCATTTACCTGCTTCCTGTAACAACTCGAAAATGCAGCTGGTAATTTTGTTTGAGATTGCAGCCTTCCCCTCTAGGTGATTTTTCCTAGCTGCATTGCCAGCTGTGATCTGGTCTTTAGATTGCAAAAGTACTTTTCCAGGACTATCCAACAATTCATAGACTTCTTTTGTTTTACCTTCATAGAGCTTCTTACCAATCTTCAGTACTGGGGAAAGAAAACAAACATCTAAAAATATAAGAAACATTAAGTAGGAAAAAGTTTCATAAATTTTGGTGATCATATAACTCATATTAGTATTTTTGAACACACATGGTAGCAAAGGTTAATAATAAATACAATTAAAGAATTTTTTAAAGAGCAGAACAAAAGTATTTCAATTAATTTACAGTAGCTAATATGAACTAAGAAATTTATTTGAATACTTTAAAGGGTATATGGGTATTGATCAGAATTCCTTTATGTGTTAGCAGTTGGGTTTTTTAAACTCATCACCAAAAAAGCCAGTCTTCTTAGAGATAAACCTTCCCAAATTCATATTGCTTGGTACATTAGAGAGACAGTTGCTTTATGGCCCAATATTTAAAGTCTTTCTGGATTGGTAGACTTTGTTCTCATGTATTCATGTAGATAATATAGTTTAAATTATTTTGCAACCACAAAAAAAAAGAACAAATTCCTACTTTATAACAGACTTGTGTTTTGGTTGAAATTGAATTGGACTAAAACAAATTCTGAACAATTCAACACTAGAGACAGCATAACAAGGCAATGATTACAAGAATGTGATTTCTCAATCCACAGTTGCAGTCATGTGTTGGTTCTTAGTGGGACAAATTTTTACAAAGATGCAGAAAGTCTCTCTCCTTCTGATTACCTTATCTTCTATTTTCATCTAAATTATCCTGCCAACTCCAGGGAACTTTCTCCAATATAAATTTCAAGTATGCATATGCAAACACCAGATTTTTATCAATAAACTCAATTTTATCATTTATCTTTTATCTCTAAAAAAACCTTATCCTACTTTTGTTCTGTGGTGTGAGGAGGTCAAAGCTCATTTTTTGGACAGCAGGGGGGCTTCATTAGGGAGGGAACTAAATAGATGTTCTATTACTTTACATGATAAATTACAGAAATGCATTATCTTCCCGTCCAATCCATCTACAAAAGAATTAATCTTGATTTTCTATGGTCACTGGATCTGGAAGGGCTTCTAGTTAAAGGAATCCTTTTGTACACTAATGAATTTCTTTTTTTAAAACTAAGTTTTTATAGATATCTTTTGTCTTTTCCATCCCATAGTTTCCCCCAGTTTCCTTCTTCCTCCTAGACTATCATCCTGTAAAACAAAGCAATATTAAAAAAAGAACAATAACCATTATATCAAAAAAGTTGAAAAATATGTGCACAGCAGGCAACATTTGTAGATCTCCTACTTCTAGAAAGAGATAGGGTTTGATACATACAATTTTTAAATCACTCTAGTTTCACTGTTGGACCTATCCAACAAGGAGGTGAGATTGTGACATGCAAGTGAATTGAATTGAAATGAGGGAAGGCTGTGTAAAATCACCAGCCTCACTTTCTCTTCTGGAGCCATCTGGATCCACTGGTCAGGTATGGAGCAAGACAACTGGAGCTATCTTTGGATACAATGGAAGAATTTTTAAGCTAAGGTCTTTTAACAAGTCTCATATTTGACTAAGGGAACACCTATTCAGTGATTAAAGCTAGGTAAGAAAGAAATGAAACAAAGAATCACCTTTTTTAACTAGTCAAAAAAAATCAATTTGGAAGGGGAAGGATTTCTGGATTTTTGGCCAAAAATTAAATAATAGCTATTTGAATTCACCCTGAGTGAATCAGGGGTCAAACCATGACCAAGTGGGGCTTGGCCTGGGATCTATAAATCCATGCTCTAGTGCAGTCCTATCTCTGGTCCTAAGACCCAAAGAACCAAGGGTGCGTGTTTGCTAACCAGAAGATGAGGAATGAAGGTTATTTTAGTTGCATGTTCTAGACAATATGATAGGAACCAATAGATCTCTGCCAAGGACCAGTGGTTAAAATAGGAATTTTTCATAACCATGTAACCAAAACCTCTTCCACATACCTCACTGCTATCTAAAAGGTCGGTTTCCTTCTACACCTTAATTTTATAAACAGCATTTTCATGCTCATATGTGTAATATGCATTAGACATATAGAGCATCAACTTTCAGTCTAAAAAAAAAGCTAACAGACTCTTAAAATTTGGGCAATTCAATGTAATGTGAATAGGGACACTGGGGTTATTTCTTATTGTAAGTGCAATTCTGTCTCTCAGTTCTTTTCCTATTTTGTACTCTGTCCCCCAAATCAAAGTACATATTCAATATATGTTTTTAAAGCACCTACTATGTGCCAGTCACTATGCTAAGGGCTAGGGAAACAACAGGAAGGAGGGCTCTAACTATCCTAATCAGAGGGGAGAAACACCTGAGGGAGTGCTGAAGTGTCAAGTACCAAAATCTGAGATGTCAGCTCATCCTGGGTATATCCAGTGTGGAAACCAAGCAGAGCTACTGATGGAAAATAAACAATCTCAACTAAGTATTTTGGAGAATTTAAGTTATAAGGGTCCACAATGGACATAGACTGGTGAAGCTTAAAAGGTCACAGGCTCAAAAGTGGATTCTGAGAAGGACGTGGTAAAAGGAAAGTCAAGCAAAGAAAAACAGTTTCAGTGAAATAACCTCACACTTAGAAGACTAAGAATAGGGTAACATCATGAAGAGATTGGTTTTGATGTATTTGCTAATCTATGAATGAGCCCGAGAAGGCAAGATTCTCTTCAGGTGTCCCCCCGTGATAGGTGAAATCAGAAATAACTGAGGATAAACTGATTCGAGCTTCTGAGCATATCAATTTATTAAGCAACGCATGCCAACTGCATGAAAAATTGGGATCAGGTCTCCACAACTTGGCCCTGGACCCTGAATATAGGTTTAAGACACATTTTTTATGCATTAAAAGAAAACAAAAGTACACAAACTAAGATACAAGATTAAATACAATCTGATGTTTAATTGGAGGAATAATTAGGGGCTTATTTTGAATTGAGAGAAGAGCAATTCTCTGAAATCAGAGAGGTATCCCACTCTCCCCACCAAGTATCTGTATTCAAAGGAAGGAGGAAACAGTGGCCAGTATTGGGTCAGTTTTTGGAGAAGACAAATGAATTGAAATAACTAAGAAAACTTCTTGCATCAGATTTTCAGATCTAACTGGGATACCGGTTAGCACAACCTAGGTCTTTAGTTATGAGTCTCTAAGCAATATGTAAAGAAGAACCAGTATCCTAGCTCAAAAAGGAACTAAGCCAGCTCTAAAATTGAGGCAGCATAAGAATCAGTTTGTCATATAATTTTCATAATTTCCTAACCCCACAAGATTGAATTGGTCACAAGCACTAGATTAAGAGGCACCAGTCAGGAGATCAGATATCTACTTCAGATACTTACTAGTTTAAATTGGGACAAAAGTAGCTACTTCACAGAGCAGTTGTGAGCATCAAATGGAATCATAATGTAAAATGCTTTGGAAATGTTAGCTATTATTACAGCCACTGAAAATCATGGAAGGTTTTTGAGCAGGGTAATGACCCCACGTTTTGGGAAGATTTTTCTGGCAACAGTAGTACAGGATGGATGGATGGGAGAAGACAGAACTATTTGTATTTCTAACACTGTCCAGAGTAACGGGTATCTTAAAGACTGGAAGTCTTTAAGTCTAGTCTAAGTCTGTAAATCTAGACTTCCTGGCCACAAACAGAACAAATCTGTTAGCTCCTCTGGGGACCATTCCAACCCAGAGAGCATGGGCCAGAATCAACATAAATGGCTCTAGTTACTAACCAGTTATATGATTTTATACAAATTTCATACACTGTTGCCATTTGATTGCCTTGTAAGCCTGGTGAGGCAACCACTAGAGGCATAACCATCCCCAGGCAAGTGGTGGCACAATGGATAAAGCACTGTAGTTCAAATCCAGCATCAGTTACTTCCAGGTGACCTTCATTCAGTTCATTTCCCCAATATACAATTATACAAACGGGAATAATAATAACAGTACCTACTTCTCAACCTTGTTATAAAGATCAAGAGAGTTTAGGGACTTAGTGCTTGGAACATAGCTAGTAATTAATAAATGCACGCTCCCTTCCCATTTCAAAGAAGAATGTGATTTAGAAATTAAATGATTTGTCCAGGAGCAAAGCACCGCAGCGAGTTAAGGGGCTGAGGCAAAGGTGGAGCCCCAACTCTAGTACTTCTGACAATGCAGCACTGAGCAGCAAATGAGTATTTTCATCTACTTGTGGGAAGTTTTATTTCTCAAATTTTAATTTGCTGTCTTACTATAATAGCTGCTCATATTAACATAATCCTTAGGATGTTACTTTCTATAGCAAAGTACTTTTCTAAGAACAATTCTGTGAAGTAGATGGTACAGACTTTATTATTTCCATTTCCAGCTTCTGAAGAGACCCACCCAAAGTGAAATAACATACCTACTACCTTAAGGCTCGACCAAGATTTCCCAACTTTCAGTACATTTCTTGTTCCAGAATTAGTTGGGGCATTGGGATTTATGCACCTGAAAGTTAAACGGACCTAAAAGGCCAAGGCCACGTGAAGGCTGCTTGCCTAAGCCAACAGATCAAGGTATCAAGCCGAACCTCAATCGCTTTTTGGTCCCCAAATTAAGTCCAGGGACACGAGGATTGACTTTAGAACGAAGATTAAACTGAGGCAAATTCTTTTTATCTTTTTTTTCCCATCTCTAGCCTACCTTCTTTTCCCAGTTTTATTGTCTTTCCCCAAGATTTGGCAGAGATCCTCAAATGTTTGATACCCGCATTTAACTTTCTAAGACTTTGCGATGTAACTTTAAAAACATCCTATTCTTTTTTTATTGGAGCTATACGTTTGCAATATGAGAAATAGTCTTACGTTAAAATGTAATTTTTCGATTCCAAAACAAAACAATTATCTTTCTGGAAAGGTTTCTTCAGAGTCCCAACAGAGCGCGGGCCCTGAGTTCAAAGCCAGGCTCGGCCGAGTCACTTCACCCCACGGCCTTCAGGAGGAATAAAGGGTGAAGCCCGCAGCTTCCGGGCGCGGCCGCGCTGATAAGCGCTGTGTATCCGCGGGCTGCGGGGGGGGCCCGGCCCCGCGCATTGTGGATTGCGCTGTGTATTCCCTTCCCGGCCTCCACAGGCCGCCTCGGGCTCGCTACTGGGCCCGGGCTGGGGGCGGCGGCTTCGGGGTGTCGCCGGGCCGAGCTCCCCGAGGCCCAAGCGGCCATTGCAGGCCTGCTCCGGCGCGGGCCCGGCGCGGGCCGGGGGTCGCTCACTCACCTTCGGCGGTGGCCATGGCTCTGGGGGCCGAGGGGGGCGGCAGGAACCTGCGGACGAGACACGAGACGGGCGTCCGTTAGAGTCGGTTAGAGGCGGAAGCTCCGCCCCCGCCGCCACGCGCTCGCTCTCCCGCCAACCCGGACGAGAACGGGGGCGGAGGGGGGGGGGCCTGGGCTTCCCGCCGCGCACGCGCACGCGCAGGCCCGCCGGCGCCCCCGCCCCCGCGCCGCCGCGCTCCCGCTAGTCCAGCAGCCGCCGCCTCCGGCTCGGGTGGAGCAGGCGCGAGCGGGCCCGGCGGAGCCACGTGCCGCGGAGCCGGGAGCGCAGCGGCGGCGGAGGAGGGCGCCCAGCCCGCGGCCCCGGCCCGTCCACGTGCTCCGCGGCGGCGCGATGGAGCTGGAGGAGAGCGGCGTCCGCGAGGAGTGCGGCGTGTTCGGCTGCATCTCCTCGGGCGAGTGGCCCACGCAGCTGGACGTGCCCCATGTCATCACGCTGGGGCTCGTGGGGCTCCAGCACCGGTAAGCGCGCGGCCCCGGCCCCTCCCCCACCCGCCCTGGGGGGCCTCCACGCGGCCCGTGCCCGGCGCCGCGTGCTCGCCCCGAGCCCGGACGGCGCCCAGCCCGGGTGCAAGATGGAGGTCGGGGGCCGCCTTGGCGGCACGGCTCAGGAGGGACGAGACGCGGGGGGCGAGGGCGGCGTTGCACCGTTGCCCCTTGGCAGCCCGGCCCTGCACCCCTCGGCCTCGGCCTGGGCCGGGCGCCCGCACTTTGGGGGCTGCCCGGGCAGGCACAGGACGGGGCGCACCGGGCGCGGCGGGACCGGCCCACGAGCTGGGGCCCACCCGGCCCGGCTTGGCCGCTAGTTTAGCCTTAATCGAAAGACTCGACCTTACGTCGGGACAGTAAAGTAAGTTTTGCATTTTAAGTGTTTCTGAATAACGCTATGCCACCTACTGGGAAAGAAAAAATTAAGGATCCTTTTCTTGAGTTTTTTTTTCTCTCAATACAGGATTATGACATTATCTCCCATTTCTACTTTTGCTGATACATTTTAACTTTGCGGCTAAACATGGATACAATTCCTCTCCTTCCTCCCAAAATGATATCTCAGAAGGGAAGGAAGGGATTTAGTGAAAATCTTCATTTTCTCTTCACTTTGCCCAAATTGATATTAATTGGCACAATACCTGTTATAATGACAGAATGGATCTACAGTATCCATTTTAGGAAATTGTTTTATGGTTACTGCCTACATTTGATTTATAAGAGCACTTCAGGAAGACTCCATACTCTTGGAGGATAACAAGAATATTGTATGAAAAGACAATAGAAGCTTTGCTTTTCAACATCATGTTTTATGAGTGGGTAAACAAAGGTTAATCCTGCTGCACAAACTTCCTCCCTTTAACCTTTTCTTCTTCCCCCACTTCATTACTAGATCCATAAATGTACTGAGGAATTAGTAAAACTCCTTTTAAGAATAAATCTGTACACACCAATTGTTTAGTTTTATGTAGGTAGGTCTAAAAAAAAAAGTCTTAGCCAAAGGTACTTTGATAGCTTCAGAGTATGACAAAGCCTTACATTTACCTATTCGTTTCATATTGCGAAGAATTCCTTGCCAAATAGAGAATTAGATGCAAAACCAACAGGAAATAAAAATGTGATTCCATCACATGCTAGACTAGAACTAGATGAAACTGGGTTTTAAAAGTTGGAACCTATCAGACTCAGACTACATGTTTTTGTTAGCAGAGACTTGTGTCAGAAGTTAGCAGTTTTCAGAATTAATGGAAATGCATTTGCTTGTTTATGAATTCCCAAGTGAAAACAGGGAACCATTAACTTGCTTAAGCCTATGTTAACCTGAACTAGCAAAGGGCATTTAGAAGAAAAGTTCGCCTCTCTTTTGAAGAACTGATTTTGATTGGACTAGAGATTTCACTCCCCTAGTTCTAATAAGGTGCATTTAGAAACCCTTTTAGCACTGCACTTATTTTTTTCCAATGAGGTCCCATTCATGTCAACAACGGCCAGAGACAGCTGGATTTCTGTGTCTTTCTGTAAACTTATACAAGTTCTGTTGTATTGTTCTGAAGATTCTTTTTATTTCCTCATCTGTGGTATAAAAATTTAAAGGTTTGATTGCTTATTTCCTTCATAAATTAGGGGAAATGAAGGGCAAAATTATCAAAGCTTTCATAGTAATGTACTTGGTTCTGTCTTGCATCTTAGATTTTGGGTATGTTCTAGGCAACTGAGCTCAAGAATTCTGTTCCTGAATTTCAAACCTCAAGGTTCAGGGAGAACGCCAGAATTTCTAATGGTAATAAAGAAAATTCATATTAGAGCAAATTGAGTTTTCTCTTGGTTACTTAATACATGGTAGGACCATTTATTTTGCACTTATTTTTAGCAGACATTCTGTCCACTTGCAGATTTGTTGGGTAGTTTGGCTTCTTGTCAAGGAAGCTGTAGACTGATATTTTATAATATAAAAGAGATATCCTTTTTTTTTCCAGGCAGGGTCTTTTTTTAAAAAAAAAATAGCTTTAGAGCAACATTAAACATCCCCTTGTATAATGGTGTGCAAAGAGATTTGTGAACAAAATGGATTTTCTTCCTCCCACCCCTTGCAAGTTTTTTGGTCTAGATCAGACCAAATATTTCAAAATAAATTACTGGATCATTTTATGGATGCTTAGACTATTGAAGGCTTTTAGGAATCCTGCCTCCAAAATGAATACCTTTGGGGGGAACCCTATTAGTGCTTCCTCCCCCAAATTACCTTTTTTTTATTGTGTGTTTACTTAAGTGGATACCTGTAATCTCTCCCACTGAAATTTAAGCTCCTGTTTTTTTATTAAGGGCTGGGACTGTTTTGAATTTTTTTCTTAGTATCACCTGGTACAAAGCTTTGCATATAGGCACTTAGGTAAATGTTTCCTGATTGATTTGATAAAAGGAATCCTCAGATTTCAAGATTTAGTTCATATAAAGTAGTTTTAGATTATTTACTTAAGTTTAGATTCTCCACCCCTTGAGGAAGAGCAAATTCTATTGTTCCGGACATAAAGTCAGCAATTGGCAACCATCAATGGATCCTTAGCTTAGGGAAGTTCAGTTTGGAAATTTTTTTTTTTTTTTAGGTTTTTGCAAGGCAAACAGGGTTAAATGGCTTGCCCAAGGCCACACAGCTAGGTAATTATTAAGTGTCTGAGACCGGACTTGAACCCCCGTACTCCTGACTCCAGGGCCGGTGCTTTATCCACTACGCCACCTAGCCGCCCCAGTTTGAAAATATTTTAATTAGCATCAGCTACTCTGTATTAGGCCTTAGCCTTAAAAAAATGACTCTTTAATGAAGCAGCAACTTTCAAATTTTGCAATTCTCTATTCTAGAATCTCAGTTGGAAGGAAATTTAAAGCCTACCTAGTGCCCTCTCTAACTATAAAGAAATCTCTGTAGCATCTTTGTAAGTATCCATATAGTCTCTCCTTGAAGACTTCCACTGAGGAAAAATCTCCCCTTAGAGAGAGGGGGAGTTCATTCTGAGTGATAGAAATACTTCCTTTAAGTCTAAATCTGCCTTAGTGGTTTTTACTATCACTTTTAATTCTATCCTCTTTGACCAGTGAACAAGACTAAACCTCCTACATGTTAAACCTTAAATACTTGAAGGACAGTTGTGATATCCTAAGTTTTTTCTTCTCTAAGCTAAACAGCTCCAGTTCCTTCAGTCTCCAGATCTTTAGATGCCACTCAGATCTTTAGATGCCACGTTCTCTAGTCCTTATTGTTCTGATCATTCGAATCTGCAGATGCTTCAGTTTGTCATTATCCTTCATGAAAGAGAATAATACCCAGACTGAAGATGGTATTTATAGAAGTGGTTTGATAGGACCAAAATATGCTTGAGAAATTTTAGAAATTATGTCTTTGAGTATAGTGTAATAATTCTTTAGGTAATGAATTTCATCTATATCTGCTAAGTAATGGAGAACCCATGGGAAGACTGAAAATTTGGCTGATGAATTAATTATGCACAAAAATAGTCTTCCATGTGATAAAAATTTAGGAAGCTTACCTGACTGGCTGACTGTGGAAGGTTGATATGCTTTGTTTCCTGTCTGCAGAGGTTATCTGTTGAATCTTTTTGTTCTGTTGTATTTTGGTGGAACTGATGTATGGTGGTATCAGAAGCACTCCTTTTTAGAGGCGGAGGAATCAGTTCTAGAGGCAGAACATAGCATAATTATCACAAGGGCCTGTAAGATCTAGAATCATAAAAATTTTAGAATTAGAAAGGAGTTTCCTGTATCATGGCCAGCAGAAGCCTGCAAAACGCAATGCTGCCAAATCAGATTAAAATGTAATTGGGAAATGTTTGACAAAAATAAATAAAAATATAACAGATAATTTTGGTGGGGTTTTTTTGAGTCAATAAATGCTTCTATTTGAGACTGAAATTTTTAATCTTAGTCCAGTCTCCTTATTTTACAGATTAGTAAATAAGGTCTAGGGAACTGAACTAGTTTGACAAAGCTTCCATAGATGGTGTTAGAGCTGTGATTTGAACCCAGGCCTGCTAAATGTTTTTAGAGTTGTTACCTTCTTGATGTTTATGCTCTGCCTTGTGTTCATTATGTTAGAAAGCAAGAGGTTTAAGGTATTACTAGATCTAGGGGTAGGACTGTGAAAGCATTTTTTATTTGTTTTGTAGAGTCTTTATGTACTGAACAACAATAGCCATCTGAAAAGTATCTCATAGTGAATTGAGAACCATAGTAATAAAGAACTAAGAAGAACTGAGTTCAAATTCTGCATGTCGATGTGGGACTCTGGACTAGTTTTTCTTAACTTCTCAATGACCTCCTAATTTATAGCTTATAAATTGAGTTAATGACCCAGAATTCCCTAAACCATTGAAGTCATAGGTTGAATTAAGAAAACAAATCCTGATTTATCTATATAGGTCTTTTAAGTTTAATCAGGAGGTTTACCTATATCCATCATAGTCTGTAAGGGCAATTTTTTTTTAATATTTATATTAAACAGATGTTCTCTGTAATAAAATAGGTAGTTTCTAAAAACAAATTTTTAATACTGTTTGTTGCTATACTACAACATATTTTAACTGTAAAACTTTTCTAGCTTGTTCTATTTCTATTTCTGCTATTATATTCCTTATTAAAATACACTTGTTTTAATTTCTAAGTAGGTCTTCAGTGGTTTGATATTTGTATCGACCAGTGTAAGAAAGGTAGTACAGAGACTGGAAGAGGTTAATACTTCTGTCCAGTTCAGTTTGAGTAACTTAATTATGGAAGAAAGAAATCCTTGTGGAAAAGAGGCCCTTCTTCCTCATCATCCCAACAACTGCTAATCACTTGCCATCAAAGAGGAAGAAAGACCTAGGATCTCTTGGAATGGCAGCACCTGCTTTAGAATTGCTAACATCCCTTAGCTTTGAGTTTTGTTTCTTTGGGAATAGTCATCCCTAGTGAATCCTTTCATGGCACTACCTACTTTTTGCCTTCCAGTTTGTCTCCTGGCAATTGTATTTAGAGTCAGATTTAAGGGAAGTGAGAAAGTATGGATAAATGGTTGATTAAATGTGCCTTTTGGAATGATTTTTGAATAATTCTCCATTATGGATTATGATCTTGCTTTTCCCCATTTCATTAAAAAATTTATTCTTCTAAGTGCATTGTGATATATAGCCAATTATAGAAACAACTAAGAAGAGCCTTCAGGTAAACCTTGTTTTACTCAATGTATTCTTGGTTAAGTTAGATAAGTATATTTCAAAAGGTCCATCAATATTGGTACTTGTCATCAACATTGCTGCTCTTCCTGACAATTCAATTCTTAATCCATGTGACATTTGTTCATAAATCATCCACAGAGGACTTGCCAAATGTTGCTTATTACATGGTTATTTCATACCTTCCTTGATATACTGCTCTTCTGCTAACATTTTCCTCATATTCTATCTATTGAGGGAAGCTGATTTTGTTCCTTCTCAGCCTATACCAGAAGACTGCAAGCTCCAGTACATTACACCAAGATGAAAAGGCTTCAGTTACAGGACTGATGAATGACAGTACAGACATTGTCTTAGGACAGCTTGGGTCTCCTTCAATAGCCTTGATTAATGGCTAAAGCATCTTGAAGACCATCCATCTAGTTGTAGAGAGTGTGATCTATGACAGTGGTGGATTACCAACAATGACAAAATTACAGATCCTTGAAGTATTGATATTGATAATCAGGGTTCTTAAACAAAAGTTACTCATTTGGCTATATCTTTCAAAGATGTAAACATCTTTGCAAAACAACTAGATACATTTTGTTTTGGGGGGTAAAATTCTTTGTTCTAATTAATAAAAATTGGGAAACAGTTTATCTACTTTTAAGCTGACTGAAAATGCCATCTGTAAGAAAATTGTTCTCTATCATATTCATTAAGTATAACCTCCTGATCTCATTTTGTGGGGTGACTGATGGTATATAAATAGTGAATATTTATATGTAATAACACTTAAGGTTTTTTGAATTTCACAATATTCCTGTGAGATATAGATATCATTGCTATTTTAAAGATGAGCATGCTGAGAAGCAGCAGATATAAAAGTGAGAGAGCTGGTTTGAGGAGTTACTAAGAACTGGATTCAAGTCTCACTTCTGACAGTGACTGGGCTAGTCCCTTACAGAGTTGATTGGGTTAATAAGAGGATGTTGTTTGTTATTCCTTCTCAAAGAGTATCATAACACCCAGTAAGTGTTGTGCATGACAAGCTCATGGATTGAATTTGAGTGAGGAGGTGCTGTGCTAAGTTACCAGGTATAGATCATATAGATTGTATAGATCAAGAGCATTAGGGATGACCCTGAATATAAGGATTAAGACTAAGTCTCAAGTTGAAAATCAGTTAGTGTGGAATGTATGTTTAAAGAGGGGGTTTTGGGGGGCGGCTAGTGGTGCAGTGGATAGAGCACCAGCCCTGGAGTCAGGAGTACCTGAGTTCAAATCCAGTCTCAGACACTTAATAATTACCTAGCTGTGTGGTCTTGGGCAAGCCTCTTAACCCCATTGCCTTGCCAAAAAAAAAAAACCCTTAAAAAAAGGGTTTTTTTTTTTGCTGGGTGTTCCCTCTGAAACACTAATAAATCTGATAAAAACCTTAATGAAATATGCAGTATTCTATAAGTTTGTAGGCACTTGATAACATATTTTCCATTGTGTATCAACAGTCCTGTAAAACAGGTACTAGAGATATAATTATTCCCATTTGTTAGAGGAGGAAACTGAAATGGAGAGATTTAGCTAGCTCTAAATTTATTTTTGTGCCAGACACTATAAAAGAAAGGCAAAAAACAGTCCTTGACCTCAGGGAGTATACATTCTAATTGGAGAGATTTGCTCATGATCACATAGCCACTTATAAGCAGCATACTTTAAAAAGGTTCTCTATGATTTCCCCTCTGCTAATTAGTCAGTAAGCTTAATCCTAATCAGTTTGTGTTTTCATGCTCTTTCAGGCACATTGAAATTTTTTTTTTTAATATTGCACTAATCAGTATGCAATTCAATTGTTCTTCAGTCTCAGTTTCTTATGAGCTGTTTTCAATTCTTACAAGACACATGAAATATTGGATTCAAAATGTGATGATGACTGTTGTCATTAATGAAGAAAACAGATAATTATAGAAATGGTCAAAAATCTTTTCTGTTTTTCATCTATTTTTCTTGTAGTTGAATTTATGCTTGCTCTTGGAATGATAAGGTTCAATTGGGGATCATATAAGCTTTTTGCAGATTTTTCTTTTTTTGCTGTTTTGTCAAGCTGAGCTCCTCTGTCTTGCTTAGCATTTAAAAAACTTTATTGATGACTTTTTTGTTTTTTTACACTGCGTTCATTTCCTGATCTATCCTCCCTATTACAAAGAAAAATAAAATTAAACAAAATCAGCTGCCACCATTCTTAGGGAAAAGGCTGAATTAGTGTGTACAAGGGTTCCCCCAAAAGTCTTTTATCTTCTAATTTGGTCTTGATTTTTCACTGTTCAGGGATAATATTTTGGCCTTTCAAAATAAGGCAACTTGATTTTCGTGTGTGAGCTTATACTGTTTCCATGTACAATGCCTTCCGATTCTGCCTGAAGAATAATCATACCCAGGTGCCAGTCTTCTCTGCCTAACTTCATGCCACCAACCTTACTTTTTTTTAGCCCTTAATATATTTTATGCCATCCTTTGTGCTCATTTTTGCATTGATACACCTATTGATCAAGACTTATGTTGACTTGATTTGTAGATTCTAGTTTTTTTTCTGTTAAAGTAAATATAAGCCAAGAGAAGGAAATAATTCCTTGAAAGATGTATTCACAAGAGTAGTAGTAGTAGTAATAGTGTAATGTGTTTATGAAAACTGTAGCAGATGACTTGTTCTGAGACAACAGTGTAAAATATTGGTATGAGTTGATAATAAGATAGCAATGCTGTATTTTAAAAATGCTGTTCTTAGTTAAACTTAAATTACTTTAAGTTAAACTAGTCCTAGTTTAGATTCTATTTAAAGGTCCACTGACTGGAGAACAGATGGCATACTGCAAGATCCTGCTTTCAATGAAAAAGATCTGTGACAAACATCTGTCATATTTCACTTTAGAATTTTTGGATTTTGGGTCATTTGTCTGTTATGTTCAGCCTTATTGGTGTCGGTCTCTCTCTCTCTCTCAATCTGAAAATCTCTCCCAGGTCCTAAAGGGGTGTAGTGCACAACTGGAATTTGTTGTTTTGAGGATGAACTCTTACGGTTCCAATTTTTTTTTTTAAACGAGCAGGCCTAGTAGATTTTAAACTGTGTAGCTTGTGATTTTTCCTCACATCTCTGTGATTTCATGTCATGTTAGTGTCATCTCATTTTAATTCCAATTATTTTGATAAGAGACTGTTAACCTTAGAGAAAGTTATTTGTCTTTTGGGGTCTGGAAAAGTTCTCATAGACATTACTCTAATTATTAATGAATTTCTCTCAGCAGTAGCCATTGCTTTTCACCAATTTGGAAGTAATATTTAGTTTAATTTTTCAAGGACCTTAAGTAAGCATTTTAGTTATAAAAGACAAAAACATTGGGAATTGCTGTGCTTGAATTTAAAATATACATTTAAATCTTGATGTTTCTAAATATCTTACCATCTTCATATGCTTTTCTCTTTTTCAAAGAACCTCCATTCTTGACATGACTTTCAGCTGATTCTTTTAAAAGAAGAGCAGGGTGAGGAAGGGAAGAGAGAGAGAAATAAGTGATTTATGACAGATTCTTCAGAATACTTTTGTCTTCAAGCTCACTTTTTAATGATTACAAATGAAGGATTAGGGAATGTGCCTGGGACCACTTTGTCTCAAACTTATAAATCAGCACAAAGTAATTTTTTTGAAGGGTAACCGTTCCAGAAAACTAAGATGTCCCAAAATATTTTCTCATTTATATTATGTATGTGGGCATACATACAAAAGAATGAATGCAGAATTTATACACATAGCTGGTACACATATATCAGCATTTTGAAGTGAGAGGGATTGTTGTTTACGTTTGTCCTTTCTGTAAGGGGGACCATGTTATCAGGGAGGTGATGCCATGGTAATACAAAAGTGAAATGGATTTAAGTGTAAGAGGGTAGTCACCAGCCTCACTTTCTCCTCTGAAGCCTAGTCTAGTGGTCAGATAAGGATCTGGACACCTGGAGAGGGCCCTGGAGGTGGCCCTGGAGGCAATGGGAGATCTTGACTGTTTCCAATTAGGGTCTTTCCCACGTAGCTGTTTGACTGAGGCAACACCCATTCTATGATTTAGGCTAGTAAGACTTAAGTGAAGCAAAAAAAAAAAAAGGCGTCTTTAACAAAAACAAAAAAATGCTATTTACACAAGCCCCAAATGGGACTTGGCCTAGGACCTATATTGTTCACCAATCTGACTCTGAGAGCCAGAGTACTGTGAATTTAAGGTAATGAAACTAGGTGTCTTTGAGGTTTCAGCCTTCAAAACTTGCATTCCTTAGGGTACCTACGGGTAAAGGTGTGGCTCCCAATTTGGATTTAGGAAAGGGAAAGGAGAGATAAGAAATAAGAGGGGAAACTGTTTAATATACACAAAAATGGGTGTAGGAGGAGTGAAGAGCACCAAAGAGTACAAAGTGTTAAGGTGAATTGTTTAAATCAGCTAAGAGGACATTTGATACTATTAGAAACTCAGTAGCATTGAGAACCCTTGGAAATACTAATCAAAAAACTTTTTTTGCTACTAGTTAGCCTTCATTTTCTGTTAATTTACTTTAGGGACTATTAGGGATTATTGCCTATGTTTTTGTCACTTAATTTCATATATTTCCACTATAAATAAAATAGGACCATGGAACAGAGATGACTACTTTCAAAAAGGTCTAGGCCAAAGGTTAGGAAGTGGAGGTTGAAGTTGATTCAGATAAATTCAAAACTAATTATTAAATCTTTTTAAAACATAAAATAATTGAAAGTGACAAATTTATTCCTTATTAGGGTAAGAGAGTAGAGTTCCTAAAAAAAACTAAGAGGGGGTAAGTCACCAACATTTTAGTACCTGATATACTGTTAGAGTTGTTTTTCCAGCTGTGTGTTCCAAGCGACTGTTTTCTTAGGATGCAATCAATTTCTTCATAAAATCTCATTTTCCTTCCAGGGTTATCACCAAGGTAATTAATTTTCTTTTGTAGCACTCTATATTCATATTTTAAATTTTTATATTTTGTACGACACTGCTTCCAATCTCTGTCTATTCCAAACTGTGATAATCTTCTAGCAATTTCTTCAAATATTTCTTTGTTTCTTGTTGCCCCTTCCAGCATTTGCCTTATTTTTTTATCTGACCATATATGTATCAGTGCTCTGACTTCATTGTCACACCAGTGCTTTCCAGTCTCAGCATCACTTATTGTGATGATCTTGAAATGATTATGAGCATCTTCCAAAGAGATATGGTTATCTGTAAATCAAGGAAAGATAAATGATTGATAATATCCTTAAAAAGAAATAGAAATGCATCTCAAATTTTATTTGACTCCCTACAATATGAGGTCCTTGTCTTACCATAAGAACTCTTACACTAAACATATACTAATCTTACTATTATTTTATTGTTACTTTATATAATATTAATTAATAGTGATAATATATTAATACTAAACAGTATATTATGTATAGTAGGCACTCAGATATTTGATAAAATCAAGATCAAATTAGACTCAGTAATACTTCTAAAAACAATTTGAACTGATTAAAATTATCATTCAACCCTCAAGCCAGTATTCTAGAATGTGTGAACTGATATAAACCTGTTTCAAAATTAGCTTTGCACCTTTTAAAAAGTTATGTTATTACGCCCAAAGGGCAATAAAAATGTGCATACCCTTTGATCCAGCAATACCACTATTGGGTCTATCCCCTGAAGAGATGATGAAAAGGATAAAAACATCACATGTACAAAAATATTCATAGCAGCCCTGTTTGTGGTGGCAGAGAATTGGAAATCAAGTAAATGTCCTTCAATTGGGGAATGGCTAAACAAACTGTGCTATATGTATATCATGGAACACTATTGTTCTATCAGAAACCTGGAGGGATGGGAATTCAGGGAAGTCTGGAAGGATTTGCATGAACTGATGCTGAGTGAGAGGAGCAGAACCAGAAAAACACTGTACACCCTAACAGTAACATGGGGGTGATGATCAACTGTGATGGACTTACTCGTTCCATCAGTGCAACAATCAGAGACAATTTGGGACTGTCTGCAATGGGAAATTCCATCTATATCCAGAGAAAGAACTGGAGTTTGAACAAAGACCAAGGACCATTACCTTTAATTTAGAGGAAAAAAAATTGCGTGATCTTGCTATCTCTTATACTTTGTTTTCTCCTTAAGGATATGATTTCTCTCTCACCACATTCAATTTGGATCAATGTATACCATGGAAACAATGTAAATCCTGACAAATTGCCTTCTTTGGGGGGTGGGGGGAAGGAAGTAAGATCAGGGGAAAAATTGTAAAACTCAAAATAAAATCTATAAGAACAAAGTTATGTTGTGAGCTTTCCAAAGATAGTACTTTAAAAAAAATTTTTTTTGAATATAAGTGAGTTCTTTTTTGAGATCTCGGTACCTTTCAGTAAAATAGAATTCTTTTTGGAAAGATATTTATTGTAGACATTGAGCTTGTAACAAAAATCTCTAGATCCTAATCATCTAATTTCACCTGTTAGCTAAATTTCTTATGTAATAACACTTCTGCCATTAGAGAATGGGTCATGATGTTACAGATAAATCATCTATTCAAACCCTTCCTTTCTACAGAAGAGATGTAGAAAAAAATTCTCAATATCTCTGATCCCAGAGTTACTGCTAGAGCTGGGATTAAGAATCTTAAAGACTAGTAAAGACTTGGTGCATAAAGCCTAACACTTTTAGGTGTCTTATTCCATTGTTGGATAGTTTTAAATTGTTAGAATGCCTTCTAAGATCTGCTTCTCTGTATCTACAGTTCTTTAGTCAGATAAAATATTTTGACCCAGATATGTGTGAAAATGCTGAGACAGACTAGGGAGGATGGTTCATTCATTTTTCTTATATTCACTGGATTATTTTGGCTTCTGGGGAGCTGAGTTTTTAAATCTTGGTTGTTCTAATGACTATCTTTGACCTCAGCCATGTTTCTTGGCCCTGTCTAGGGCTGTTTTTTCATTTGTAAAATGAAAGACTTGGACTAGGTTCTTGGACTATAGGTTCCTTTTCAAATTTTGATCTATATAACCTTGTGACTCCATTAAACTCTGACCACATAAAACTCTTCATATCTAGCAGCAGACATTTTCTACTTAATTGGTCTAAAAGAAACAAGTCAATGTTAGGACATTTAGAATTCTGAGATGAAAATATTCTGATTTGGAGAAGGCAAGGGGGGGCCTAGTACAATGACCCAAATTACTTAGACACCTGATAAATACTTAGTGAGGGAAGAGTGGAGGAAGAAAAACAAATTAACAATTTATATTGGACTTAAAGATTTGCACAAGACTTCATATATTATCTCATTTAATCTTTAAAACAATTTTGTGAGGCTTGCACTCCGCTTATCATCTTTTTTTTTAAGTGAGGAAACTGAGACTGAGCTTAAGTGAATTAATTTATCCAGGGATCAGGCAGCTTCTATCTGAGGCAGGGTTTCAATTCAGATCTTCCTCATCAATTCTAACACTGTATACTGTGCTCTCTAGCTGTCGGAGAAGATGAAGGTGATGATCTGCATCCTTGCAAATGAAAAAGGAAGTAGTTTTGAAACAGATTTCTAGGAGGAACATTTGAAAATCGACGTTTGATTTAAAAAAAATGACTTTAAGCATACTTAATTTCCATCTTCAGCTATCTGGTAGGTTAGTTGGGTATTTTTCTTTGTTCTTGAAGAGGACCAAAATTATAATGTGAGCAACATGAGGATGGAAAGTCAGTCACAAATAGTCCACATGATCTTTAGGGTGGATTCTCTAAATTTATCAATCTCACATTTCTTTTGCATTTTTAATACCAATAGAAAGTGAATGATGGGGTGGCTAGGTGGTACAGTGGATAGAGCACTGGCCCTGGAGTCAGGAGTACCTGAGTTCAAATCTGACCTCAGACACTTAATAATTACCTAGCTGTGTGGCCTTGGGCAAGCCACTTAACCCCATTGCCTTGCAAAAAAAAAAAACCCTAAAAAAAATTTAACATTATTGACTTGATAAAGACATAGACGTTAATGATATTCTTATCAAACTTGCAGATGACATGAAAATATCTACTCCCCATCTGACAAAGTCTAGATGTAAAATTTGATTTGATCATAAACTGTTATCTAATAAGAAAATTGAATATGGTAAGAGTAGGTTTGTATCTCTGGGCAAAAATTGACTTCACAAAAACAAATGGAGAAGACCTAAGTTTTCTGGAAAAAGCCCTGGGGGGTTTATTGGACTGCAAATTCAGTGAGTCATTACTGTGATTTATGTGCTCAAGGGTTTAATAAGAAGGGCATAGTTTTTGGAAGTAAAGCCTTGAGTCCCTGTACTCTGCCCTAAGTTCTTCACGTCAGGAAAAATATTGACCAGCTGGAGAGTGTCCAGAGAAGGTCAGCTCGGATATTTGTACCAGGAAACCAGTTATAACAGGAGCTGTTTAGCCTCCAGAAAAAAAGACTGGAGGAAACCTTATTAGCTATTTTCCAGTAGTTTAAGAGCTGACTTTTGGCAGAGCTATTAAACTTGTTCTCTTTGTCCCCAGAGGATAAAATTATTCATTTACACTTGAAGAATGGAAAAATTTCCATGTCCAAAGTAGAATTTGGTTGCCTCTAGAGGTGGTGGGTTACCTTTCACCTTTGAATACCTTTGGATGTTTTTGTTTTTTTTAGAAAGGCTGGATAGCTATTTGTCAGGAATGTAGGAGGACTTTTTTAAGTTTTGTTTTTTTTTTTTTTTGCAAGGCAGTGGGGTTTAAGTGGCTTGCCCAAGGCCACACAGTTAGGTAAGTATTAAGTGTCTGAGGTCTGATTTGAACTCAGGTACTCCTGACTCCAGGGCCTGTGCTCTATCCACGGTGCCACCTAGCCACCCCAAGGAGGGCTATTTTTAACACATGGATTGGACTATGATTTTGTGATCAGAAGGCCACTGAAATCCCTTCCAAGTCTGAAATTCTGTTTTTTTAATTACTTTCATGTTTTGTTTTAAGGTTTTCTAAATCCTATATATATGAGAAATCTCATTCAGTTCTTAGGCAACCCTATGAGGTAGTTGCTTGCAGGTATCTCTATTTTTCTCATCCAAAAAAATTGAATATTAGCTTCAACACTGCCTATCTTGCCTTATAAATCTTAAAGGGTAAGTCTAAGTTGGAGTTATTGCAAGTAATTAGTAAGACTTCTTGAAGTCCATGTGACTGATGCTGTAATATGGCATTTCTTTGTCCTACATTGGTTTCTTATCAAATATCACGTCTCTCACTTTCCAAAAATCTTAAATATGGCAGGGAATAAGGATATTTTTAAACTGTATACTTTTAATTTGATAGAAGTTTGAAGGGGTAAAACGAGCTAAAATTTTCTTTTTACATTTTCAGTGCAAAATTAGAGAAACATCTTGTTTTCATTTATCATCCATTTTTATAGATATTTGAATGATCCTTTACTATATTGCAAAGCATTTTTACTCATTTGGAGTCATTGAATTTTAAGTATGGAAAGAGACTTTAAAGAACATGTCATTCAACTTCTTTATTTTATAGATGAAAAATCAGACCAAGAAAGATTGAGTTGCCTAAGCCTTTGCTGCTCACTTGTTGCTGACTCTTGAGTTCAGTTTTATTTTTCTCATGATATATTTAATACTAAGAAACTAGTAGTATAAGCATATTATGGAATTACTTAAAAGAGTTCTTTTATCACCTAATGGTGATAATATTTACCCCTTTTTCTATCACTGGTTTCCTAGAAGCATTCTCTCATATACAATGAAAGTGTTTCTTTAATAAATGAAGAAATGTGATTCAATAGAAAGAGATTTTTATTCATTATTTTAGAACTTAAGTTACTTAACTTCTTAGGGATTGAACTAAATTACCCTACATTTCTTTGTTCTTCTAAGACAAAGTCTGTTTAATTCTGGCATTACAAATCACCAGTTTATTTTGTATTTAAATCAGGATTTCTAAACTGTAATATCTAAACACTTCTTTTGTCCCAAGGAAGTTCTAAACCAAGTTAAATGTTTTATTACACTTAGCTCTGGTTATAAGTTGAATTTGATTAAATTCATTTGAAAAGGTTGCATATACTAGTGCATATGCCAGTGTTTCTGCCCCAATTAGAGTGTATTTTAGTAAACATTTTTAGTTACAATAGAGCATTTATCCCCTTCCTCCTTATTGGAATATGTCATCATCTTTGCCTCATAAATTCTCTCCCACTTCTCCTAACTCTGCTCCCTTCATACTCTCACCCGAAGAGTTGTGGACCTTCTCACCATCTCTTCCATATCCAAGTTCTTGTTGATTTCAGCCTCCTCAACATCTCTTCTTTTCATCTGATCCTCACCACCACTCTACAACAGACCTTCACATGGTGATAGTCTCCCCACTCTAATCCATCCTCTGTTTAGCCATAAAGTAATTTTCCTGAAGTGCAGCTCATTCCTCTACTCTAAAAATTCCTTTGACTTCCTGTATTGCCTCCAGGATCAAACATAAGAGTATTTGACATTCAGAACATTGACATTCTCTTGTTCTGATTTGGTGACCAGCCTCCTGACTAGGGCATTCTTGTCTGGCTCCCCTATCCCTGGAGTGCTCTCCTTCCCTCCTTTTTATTTTATTTTATTTTATTTATTTATTTATTTTTGCAAAGCAATGGGGTTAAGTAGCTTTACCAAGGCCACACAACTAGGTAATTATTAAGTGTCTGAGGTCGGATTTGAACTCAGGTGCTCCTGACTCCAGGGTTAGTACTCTATCCACTTCACTTAGCTGCCCCCTTCCCTCCTTTAAGTCCCAACTAAAGTCCCATCTTTTGTAGAAAGCTTTACTCACCTTCATAATTCTAGTACCTTCTCTCTCTGTCTTTCATCATTTGTTAGATCCTTTCTTTGAATCCTCAGCCCTTAGCACAGTGTGCCTGGTGCTTAGTAGGTGCTTGATAAATGTTTATTAACTGATTGAATAGGATCACCTTTCCCATTGCCAAGATATTGCTAATAATTTAATGAATTACCTGGCCCGTTTGCATCCTCTGTCTGTCTGAGGTTACTCAGATCTTCTGATGTAGAACTTACGGAGTCTTCATCTGCAAGAAAACAAACAGTATTTCATTTTCTCCATTCAGAATCCAAATATCCCCCTCAAATTAATGGAAATGATGATGGAATAATATTGGAGTGGCTCAGTTTAGGATTTGAGGATGTGAACAAATTTCCTGAAAGGACCCCTCTAGTGTTTAGGGACAAAAAAGGTTTCCTTTGCTAAGGTGACAAAGTGAAGGAATGAAACAATAATGGGGATTTAGGAAAGAGTTTGGGATATGACTATTTGCTGGCCAGACTTCCTAAGGGGAGAAATAGCAGCTTAGAAATGAGAGACAGGGGCAAGGTGATCGACAGCAGGTGGGGGTGGGGAGGTTGAGGTCAGGGCTTATCTAGGAAGTAGCACTGAGAGAGAAATTAAGGACAGCTGCATGGTTGTTGTAGCTGGGCTAGATTTCTTAGGAAAGCTGTGGGAATTACTTAAGAAAATACTAAAGGCTAAGAATTAGCAAGGCTACACTTTGAAAGCATGACCTGCAATAAGGAGGCTTGAACTGTGGGGATGGGAGAGGGTTGAATACATGGGTCTCTGATGGTAGATAGGGATCAGTGTTGATGTTAGGCTAGCTCAGAAAGAGAGGAGGTAATTAGGGATACATAGATAAGGCTCTAGGAGCAAAGATGAGGTCATTAAGGACATGTTGATGAGTACAGTAGTTCAAAGACTTCTTTTTGAATTGGGCAAGGATCTATTGTTCTGCTGTTAGAGGCTTGTCTTGTGTCTGGGGTCAGAGATCTGCTGAGTCCTTGCTAGGGGGCAAAGGTGCAGTTCTTTGACCTAGTCAGAAGGGCAAAAATGATAGCAACATCTTTAAAAGGAAATTGGCTTCTCATTTCCATTATAATTTGGTATCTAGGCATTTTGATGAAAAACAATACTTTAAGAAAGTCTGTGAGGTGAGGCGGCTAGGTGGCTAAGTGAATAGAGCACTGGTCCCTTGAGTCAGAAGTACCTGAGTGCAAATCTGGCCTCAGACACTTAATAATTACCTAGCTGTGTGGCCTTGGGCAAGCCACTTAACCCCATTGCCTTGCAAAAATTTAAAAAAAAAAGTGAGATGAGAAGCTCATAGTGCAACTTCATTAAAATCCTTACTGATTAAAAAATATTTGTAATTCCTTTTTTAAACCCAAAAAGTAGAAAAACCTGGGAAAATCAGGAAAAGGGAAGATTATGCAATCTCTCATCTTGCACTGATAATGTATTCCTTGTAATATCTTTTCACCCCTACCTCCTCCAATTTCTGGGTTGAAGAAATAGACCATTTCCCATCTGACATCCTGTCTTAGTTGCTGATCCCCAGACTGAGTTGCTGCTTCTTAGCCTTTTGTCTCCTGGCACCTCCACTGAACCATACTCACCATCTTCTTCATTCCCAGGAACTGGGGAATTCCTGGAGGGTCTTCAATCTCTTCTCTACTCTTAATCTTTAAGACTGACTCTTGGGGCTTCCTCTTCCCTGCCTCACTTGACCTGGAGCTGAAAGGTATAGCTTTTCTATTATATTTTTTAAATAAAGTATTTTGTAGATTTTTAGGGGTGCTTATGGCACTGAAAGGTTAAATAACTTTTCTATAATCACTTAGTTGTAATGTGCCAAATCCAAGACCTGATTCCATGTCTTTCTGACTTCAGTTTTAGGTTTCTACTCAGCTATGCCGAACCATATAGACAAAGGAAACAGTTGTGTAAATATTAGAGAAAAAGTTGAATTTATCAAAAATATTTAAGGGTCAAAATACATTTAAAAATACATTTAAAAACTACAAAGAAAAATATTAATGAATAGAATTTACAGACATCTAAAATGAGGAAATTAGAATTGTATTCTAGCAAATAGATGATTTTATTTTAAAGCAGTAACATTAATTTTCAAGAAAAAACAAGATCTAAGAGGGCAGTAGGCCATCTCATATTTCTTTTTTTAGTACCAATAGAAAATGAATGATGGGGCAGCTAGGTAGCGCATTGGATAGAGCACCAGCCCTGGAGTCAGGAGGACCTGAGTTCAAATTTGGCCTCAGACACTTAATTACCTAGCTGTGTGACCTTGGGTAAGTCACTTAACCCCATCATCTTAAATAAAATTAAAAAAGATAAATGATCTGAAATAATTTGTTAGCAACAATACACAACTAAAAATCTCTAAAAGCCATACCTGGGAAAATCAAAATGAATGAAGAAGTGATTATTTGGAAATGATATTACAATGAATCTGAAGTTTCATCAATGTAGATATTTGATACAATAATTCAAATCACAAGCTATCCATGCCTGCCTATTCTTTGCTATTCTTTTCCATGTTTTTCAGGGCTTTTTTTTTAAAATCAGTTATTACTTGATTTCACCATGTGATCAACTCATTTTTGGTGACCATTTTTATTTCATTAAAAAAATTCCCTTTTTGATGACATCTTTGATGTTGCTTCCCACTCTTGTGCCACTCCTCTTCTGAACTTTTTTATTTCTTCTAAGGATTCTTCTAAGACCATATCCATATAAGCTATGCACAGAATTTTCTTGAAAATGTCAACTTTCTTGTACTTCCTAGCACTTATATTAGGGAGAAACTCTATAAATGTGAATGATGCAGAAAAGAAATAAGCATTTACTTCATATTCCTCTACATGTGAGAGACAGCAAAGGGAAAAGAAACACTATATATATTTGATTAATGGAAAGATAACTCAAGTTTGAACACTGGAGAATGTGTGAAGAGAAATTGTAAATGTGGGAAATGTAATAAAGAATTTAAATGTGAAACATATTTTTGTATTCTTGATAAAATCCCTGGTGGGGGGGGGAGAATTAAAGATGTGATCAGTGATTTAGCCTCAAAGCTCATCTCAGTATTTATCAATGTACTTACCCTGGAGAGAAGTTCTATCATTGAAATTAATATGGCAGTGGCTTCATTTAGAGATTAGTCCAGAACATTCCAAAGAATCTAGTCAGGTGAAAAGCCTTATCTATATGTTTTGCAAAGCATTTTCATTCATTGACTATCTAGCATTGTATATATATATATACTCATTCCCCTTCATTCTGGAATCTTTCTGGAGAATAATCTAGTAAAAATTAGAAAAAACAAAGATACCCTTTATCTGAACATTTCCAGCTTTAAAAGCATCCACTGAAAATTACGATGAAATAAAGCAATAACCAATGAACTATTTCCTCATGTATTTTCATAGCAGAATTATTTGTAATTGTAAAAAGTTAGAAGCAACCTTAATGAGAATGGCTGAATAGATTTTGGTTCACTTATGTAAAAGGATAGTAAGATATTTTAATCAAAAAGTAGGAAGAAATACTGAAAGACTAATACAAAGCAGATGAGCAGAATATCTCCTACTTATGGCTGAAGGAGCAGAAAAGGTAAATGTCAAGAGAGAGACAAACTTAAGGATGAAAAAATTGCAAAGTTTAAGTGACTTTATTAATAATTTTGGTTTGTAACCATTTTAAAAATGTTTCAACAATTCTTGCCTGTCATTAGATTTCTGAACTTAACTGTGTCTAAACTTTCTCTTTTTATATGTATAATTCTTGGACCTTCAACTGTTTCAACTTCCTTATCTGTATTTTGAATTAGATAAAAATAAAATTAGTGTTTTCAGAATATGTTGTAACAATTAGTTCTTTCTATTCCAAATGTAGCTTAATATGTATTGTTTAATTAATGATCACCTCGATTAAAACTATTTTGTATAAATGTAGAATAGAAATATATGTAAAAATTTCAGGCATGAGATTAATTTGTAGGCTGTTATTTTGATACTAGAGACTGTAAAAATAGTTGATTCTTATTAAATAATCAATAAATTTTGCATAACTGATTTTTAAAAAAAATTTAGACAAGTTTCCAGTGACATTGAAACTTTAGTGCCTTCAGCTTGCCATCTCTTGTTTTTTTTTTTTGTTTGCTTTTTTTTAGACTTTAGCAAGGCAATGGGGTTAAGTGGCTTGCCCAAGGCCACACAGCTAGGTGATTATTAAGTGTCTGAGGCTGGATTTGAACTCAGGTACTCCTGACTCCAAGGCCAGTGCTCTATCCACTGTACCACCTAGCCACCCCTAGCTTGCCATCTCTTAAAATATTCTAAGGAATATTCTAAACTGATAAGAGATTTCCATTTTGAAAAATCTTTTAAAAGCTGGAGAAACTTAAGACTTTAAAATATGATCTGTTCTTTTTTTAAGGTCTTAATTTTTAATATCTCCTAGACTGCTTTGTAATTTTGTGAAGTTTAAGGATACCTCTTTAAATACTTAAAATAAAATACAGAATGTTACCAAGGAAATAAGTAATTTTGACATAATTTTCAAAACTTTTTAAAAAGTTTACAGATTATTAAAAAGTTCTGTTTTAATGACTGAAAATTTAGTTTATCTAAATATGTTCATTTTCTGCTCTTCCTGAAGTAATGTCTGTTTCATACAAGAGTTGAACTATCTTTCAAATTAGATTGCTCAATAGAAACTTGCCAGAATAGAACTGCTACATGAGAAAAATGTTCCTGATAGTAGAGGGGAGTTCTGTTAGTTTTTTCTTTCTGTCCTTTGACTGGGACAGAAGATGGGTTGTTAGATGTGTCTATATATTAGTGGGCATTCTTTTCTATCCCGTTTTTCTGCTTGGATGGTTTGCTTCCGTCCTACTTATACTGGGAGATAAAATGGAAAAATAAGTGTACTACATATCAAGTAAAGCATCAACTGTAAAATAGTCTTACTTGACCATTGGA
Organism: Macrotis lagotis; assembly: GCF_037893015.1. NCBI lineage: Eukaryota > Metazoa > Chordata > Mammalia > Peramelemorphia > Peramelidae > Macrotis > Macrotis lagotis. Next base: position 161,460,125 of record NC_133660.1, read on the forward strand.
TAATTTGGCTGTTTTTCTTTTTTTTTTTTTAAATGAAGTAGTAATAAGAGAAGGGAGATTGAGGATTTAATCACGTAAATGGCATTCTTTATTCCAAGTGATTGTGGTAAATTTCTTCCATGTCGCTAGTGGAAGGATTAGAATTTTAGGAATAAGTCATTACTTCATTTGAACGGTTTGGAATTAGTTGCCTGCTCTTGTTTATTTTTAAATTATTCATTTATTAAAATAAAAAAATTCCTTAAAACTCATGTGACAGTGGTTCGATGACCAATGATCCATAAAGTCCATGCATGATACTTATTTCTTTTGAGGCTATATAATTTGGAAGTTCAATGTAAGATTTTTGATTAGGGTAGAAAGTTACTAGATGGCAAGTTATAGAAGAAATCCATGCTGTCTTGGGGAATAGGACTAAAATTCTTGAAACTTGGAGGTACAATGTTGCTACATTTGATGTGCATACTGTAGGTGTATAGTATGTTTATTGAATTGACATGAGATACTTGTTCTAGGAAAGTAAAATATAGAGGAACTATTGTTTAAGTAAAATCCTATTTTCAGGGCAAGAACCCTGAAAGGTGGAGCCAGAAGACTCAGAGTCTTGCTTCTGCTTATTAAATCATGGAATCTTGAACCAGTTACTTGAATTCTCTTTGCCTTAGTTTCTTTACTTTTAAAATGGGAATAAGTCACGTACAATTTAGGATTTTTTTTTTGTGATTATCAAATTCAGTGATATATGTTAAAGTAATGGTATAGATAAATGTAAGCATAAGCATTATTATCCAATTAGCTTTTTAGTTTGGTATGTTTAAATAGACATAGGCCAGACATGAAATGCTTACTCTGTGTTAGACAACATGTTAGAAGATGATCAGGGAAAACTAGATAAAACAAGCTGTTTAGTATCTTCAAATTTTTTTCCTTTAAAAAAATGTTCATTGCCTTCTATAAATGTTTTTGGCAGATAATTTCTTAGAGACTTTTTGAGGGTTGTGAGTTTGGAACTTCGTTCCAGGTTGTTGAATTTGTTGACTGTCAGAAAGGTAAAATATCATGTATTTTTTTTCTCCCATCTATATCCTGAGATTGTAGGCACAATTCACAGGATTCTGTGTTTATAGTTATACCAGAAAAGGTTTTTAAAAGCCATACTATGCTCATTTTATACATATACTGGGGACCCTCTAGGTTAAGAGATAGTTAAGGTAAAACGTTAAGCAGTAGAACTAGGGTTTTAACCTACGTCTTCTGATAACAAATCCAATGATCTAACTACAGATTTGCCAAAACTTATTTCTAAAATAGATCTACAAGCTGATAACCCTTTTCTATTTGTACATTTGTAGTCGTGATGAAGCATCTGAAGAGAAGCAGATGGTGATTTTGTAGTCAGAGACTATCCACCTCTGCAGATTTTGATATAGGTAACCTTTGGTAAGTCACTCAGTTGCCTTAGATATTAAATGAGAGGGTTGAATTTAGATTGGTTATCCAACATGAATTTATGAACACTTTCCTTGTCATATTCTTTTAAGTTTTGTTTTGCTTTAAAAATGTCTATAAATTATAAAGAGGAAAAAACCTTTTCCCTTCATCATGATTTCCTTTTACAGATGTTTCTTCAAGGTCTTCAGATTTCTTGCTGCTACATCTGTGACTTTATTAACATGATATTTATATATGTTTGTGCATTTTTAAAGAACGATGTTTTTCTAAGTCTCAGTTTTTCCCTTTAGAATATGTTTAATATGAAATGTTGTGGTTATTACTCTTTAATTATTTGAGTTAGTATTCCTTTGGAAGAGGAGGGAATATCACCTTATAGATTTTTTTTTTAAATATCTAAATAGAAAAACAATCTTGTAACCTGTCAAGCAAAATAAAATCTCATGTTGTCCATGTCCAAAATAAGTTTCATTCTTTATCTTCACTCCTATCAGAAGGTTGACAGGAATGTTTGCTTATATTTCAGTGTTACTTGACTCAAAACTCATCAAAGGTACACAACTCTTCTCTTCGTTTTGAAGCATAAGGTATTCCTTTCCACATACCATAATTTTCAACAACTTTAGTTACTTGTAATTCATTTATTTTGACCTCATAAGAAATTATTTCCCAAATTCTTCTCATACCCTTTTCTTAGTTTCTACCTTGCCCAACTTAGACCTAGGCACATAGAATCATAGGATTTTGATAATGGAAGCTTAAAGATGATTTTTTTTTTTAGACTTCAATATAGGTATCGGTACAATGGAAAGAGCACCTAACTTAGTAGATTAACATTTCTATACCAAAACCAATACAAAACTGAATGACTTTGGGCAAGTCATTTAGCCTATTATGAATCTCGGATTTTTTTTTATTTGTCAGAAAGACACTATAAAACACCTCATTGCAGAGTATTGTTTTTGTTTTGTAGATGAGGAAAGCTGACCCTTAAAGAAATTAGATGATTCTTTTAAGTCATATATTATAGGAAAGGAAATTCTAGTCTCTAGCAGCAGCAGTTCCACATCGATGCTGTTTCTGTCACATCATGCTTCCCTGGGTGTTCAACAACTTTCCCCCTTGTTTGGTATGAATCTACTTTGCCCAGATACTTTTGTATTTTAACATTTTGCTTATAAGAATTCTCCATTTCCAAATCAATTTTATCTATCTTGTCTTACCTATCTTTACCATTCACAGAATCTGATTATTTCACTAATTGTTTCTGTAAACACATTTTATGATTTTCACTGGTTTAAAATAAAATATTTGCACACTTTAATACCTACCTCTGTTGTTCATTTCCATTTTTATATCTCTTTGTTTTGTAGGTCTTTGTCCTCCATTATTTTCTAGTTTTTGTGATTGTTCTGTAATATGTCCCAGAATAGCATCCAACTCAGTGAAAAATTTCATACTTTTAGTTGTGCCCAAGTCTTGAGAATTTTTTACAATCTTGTACTCGTGTTTCAGATTTTTATATTTTGTTCTACACTGTTTCCAGTCTCTCTCTATTCCAAATTTCTGAAGTTTGGCAGCAATTTGTTCGAATATTCTTTTATTTCTCATAGTTCCCTCCAGTTGTTTTTGAATGTTTTTGTCTGACCAAATGCCTATTAGAGCCCTGACTTCATTTATAGTCCAGTGTTTTCCTCCTTCATTTGAGACACTTGGAATAAATGTTGGCTTATTAGGAGAATCCAGTATTGATGTTGGTTTACCTGTATTAGCTGGGAGCAAAAAGGGGGGAAGAAAGAAAATATTCAGTAAGGAAGATATTTTTATTTGGAAGTATAATAACTTAATTACATTTTCCCCAAAACTAATAAGGGTTAAGTAACTGGCAAAATTGTTCATTTTCATATCACTGTATGAATTTATTAACAAACTTGAATTTTTTTATCCCAGATTTTCATCTTTACCATCTTAAGTCTCTTCTTTTGTTGAAACTCATTGTCTTTCTGGAAAAAATGAATATACATCTTTGTATCATATGTTATTTATAGGTAAATATTTACATTTGCTTAAGGAAGTAGTTTACTAAACCTAATTCTTATAACCTATTTCTTCTGACATTCTCTTTCCAGGTTTTTGCACCTTTGGAAAGCCATGGAAAGGACATACTGACCTGATACCTGTTCTCTTGGTGGAGAAATTTAGGCTCTTAATTCCTAGAATGCTATAAAGTGGATTTGAATCCTTTCCCCCTCTTTCCTCCCCTTGCTTGTGCAAAAAATGGCTTGAAAAGTTATTGTTACTTTTTTTTTTTATTGTTTTATTTTGTTTTTCCAAGGCAATGGGGTTAAGTTGTTGCCCAAAGCCACACAGCTAGGTAATTATTAAGTGTCTGAGGCTGGATTTGAACCCAGGGACTCCTGACTCCAGGGCTGGTGCTCTATCCACTAGCTCCACCTAGCCGACCCAAGTTATTGTTATTTAAAGAATGACTTAAATTCCAGATGATTATGAATTAAGGTTAAAGTAATCATTTGTTTTGGAATGTCCTTTTTTTCTATTTGAGATAAATGAAGAGGGAGCATAGGGCAGCATCACAACCCTAGATATCTTTAGCTGTTATATTACAGAGAAGAAGAATTCTTTCTACTTTTAACCTTAGTACTGGAAAGAGAAGAGTTATTTTTCCTATTCCTGATTAGAAATACCTTCACTTTTATTCCATTTTCATTTTCATTTTCAAACTTAAACTGTCTCACTTTACCATTGATCTTTTTTTTTTTTTTTTTTTTTTTTTTTTTTGCTCCATCATACTATACCTAGTCCCATTGGTCTGACATGAGAAATAAAAAGTAAAGGATCCTTTGGATTGTTCTCACCATCGTCTAGTACAACTGGTATTTTACCTGAAGGAAGCACAAAGTTTCCATTTGGCAGAAGTAGTAGTAGTACTTTTAAATGTATTATATCTGACCAGATATTGATGAAAGTAGATGTTAGTGATTTGGGCTAGGTTTAATAGCAATTATGTCATAAATTTTTAAAGAGATGTTTTACAAATATAACAGTATAGTATAGTATAGTATAGTATAGTATAGCAAATTTAATTAAATTATGATTAGTTATTTAATATTTAAATTGAGAAATTTATTAGTTGCCTCCTATCAACATTTTAATTTCATGTATAGTGCTATCCTGTGCAGTTGGGACTAGCCCTCCAATGCAAAGGAAAGATCCCAGTCCTGTAGTGTATTCAGGCTTTCCACAGTTTAGGGTCAGCTTTCTCTATCTTGATTCATACAATATATAAATTTTGGAAAAGTATGCAAACTTTTAAATGCCTTAAGGGTTTCTGTTTTTTAAAGGAACTCTTGTTTTTGTAATAGTGACCTAATTTTCATTTTTATGTTAATGGATTTTTATAAAGTTTGGTACAGATGTGAATTATTCAGTTATCAAGGAAGTTAATGGCTATATCAAAGAAAATTGACAGAAAAAATAAATAAAAAATAAAGGACCAAGTAGTTGTAGGGGTTTCTTTAAATTGGCATATGAAGTTGAATCATAAATTCAGTGAGGTATTTGGTGTTTTAGGTTTGTTTCTTCCTGGGCCAGTGATTTGATTGGTGGAGGGTGCTAGTGAGGAAATCCTTTAGTTAATGCAAATCATCACTAACTCTGCAACTTTGTCTTAGTGTTACTAGAGCACGAGAGGTTATATGACTAGCTAGTATGTCTTGGTACTAAAGAGTGAGGCAATAGTTTTTCACTGATTTGTTTCACCACATATTTGAATTATATATGTAGTATAGCTATTATGCAATTATCATTTTTTTGATTGCTAGGTTGCTGGAAAAAGTTTTAATTATTGAATGATTGTTTGGTTTCATTATTTATTTTGTTGGGAAGTAAGTATCTCCAGTTGAATATAATTATAATATAGAGATACAGTATTTGATATCATTGAGTGCTTAGTATGAACTAAGAGGTTTATAAGAGCAGACAGCATTTTATAGAAGGTAGGAAAATTTTGGTGGTTAATTACCTTTCTATTAATTACTAAATGATAAATGCAATATTATAGTCATTATTTATTGCAGTTAGAATTTAGGGAATTTACAACTAAGGATTTTAGAACTAGGAAAAGTGTTGGTTATTTAATTTAATATTTTTTGAGTGCCACCAAAAATTCTGAACCAACTTAGGCAACCTTTTAGAAATAAATACATGAGGTATAATTTGATACTCCTTGGAATATATTTCTCTTATTACATACTCAGATTTTTAGTTTAAAGTAAAAAGTACTTCTTTCAGTGTTTGTATACACTTCTTGCCTCATCTCATATTCATACCCTGAACCTGTTGACTGTGACCAGCTGATATCATTTATCTGTTCTTAATAGTCATAAACATTCTGTTAGTATGTATCAATGAGCATTTTGCATAAGTTTACATCCTTGAATTTTTTGTTTCATTTTTCCTAAGGTGGTAGAAGAGGAAAAGAAACTTCTTTGTCACAGTGAGATGACCCTGGGTATCAAGTCTGTTCTTTTCCAAATGAGAAAAAAATTCTTTGAGTTGAAAATGAAAAGACTTCCTTCCCTCTTTTTTTTTTCTCTTCCAGGTTAAAGTTGGTCTTCTTGGATTATAGTAGCCAAACTTTGCACTAGATATAGAAGCTAGATCATTCTTAGTGACTGACTCCTTAGCAGTTCTGAAATGAGATTTAAATTATAGCTTTCCCTAATTCTTTGCATAATCTAAAAGCATTATATACAAATCAAATCAAGATCTTTGAACAGGTCTAAAACAATTTCATTATAATGTCACTGATAAAGTCTATTGTAATATTAACACAAGCTTCCAGTAATATTAAATCATTTTAGTTTTTGTGAGTTTAAAAAAAATCAGATGTACGTGGTCAGAAATTTAGAGATCATTTTGTTCAAACCCCTCATTTTTTCAGGTAATGAAATTTAAGGTCCAGAGAAGTTAAGCCAAGTGGTAAGAAAAAGTGAAATGAAATAACCTCAGTTATGATTTAATTTATCTTTGTAGGGAAAGGATTAAGGAATTGAAGCTTTCGGGCAGGTTATAAGGAGATTAGTAAAGAGCCTTCATTTACAGAGAGGGTTTTGGAGTCAGAATCCTCCTTTTTTTTCCAAGGGCAAGTTCTAAAGACTGCAAAATTTTGAATACAGTTCATATGCCTGCAAGGACTTTGGCACTTCTTAACAACCCCCCCCCCAAAAAAAACCCCCAAAAAACAAACATGCCCTGCCTTTCAGAGCTACCCACTTTTGAAAAAAGGAAGGCAAGAGGGAAAACTAGCATAAACATTTTTACATTAAAAACCTTTTACTTTTCAACAATAGGAAACTGAGGCTAACTGCTGGGTCACAGTGGCCTCCAAGATAGTTTCTAAGTGATAATCCTTTGCAAAGAAGAATCCTCCCCCAATAGAAGGACCATATCTTCTAGAACATCCATCTTTTCTCTTCTCCACCCTTTATTATGTTCCCCTCCTTGTTTATCAGAATCCTCAGGAAAGTTCTTAGGATTTTCACTAAGGATGATGAAGGTGAAGGTAAAGGGGGAAAAAACTAGGAAGAGAAGAAAATATTCCTTGAAAGTTCCCCATTGTGATCCACTGAAAGACTTGTGAAGTCAAAAGACTTGGGGCACTTAGAAATGGTTTAGAATGTCATTGTCAAAAAGGCTTGTTCTTTGGCAGTTTCTCAAGTGTCATCTTGAGGCACCTTGAACTGGTTAGACCTAGATCCTTTCAGCTCTGGAGCTTGCTGACAACTCATGAGTGGCCAGACTCAGAAAAGCCTGGAAAGGCTTGCATAAATTGATGTTGAGTGAAGTGAGTAAAACCAGGAGAATATTGTACATATTAATAGCAACATTATGAGATGCTGGACTTAACTCCTCACAGATTTGTGATGAAAATGCCATCCACATCCAGAGTAAAACTATGGAGTCTGAATGTAGAACAAAGCATACTATTTTCATTTTTTGAAACTTGTTTTATGGTGGTTGTTTGTACCTTTCTCATAGTTTTTCTCCCTTTATTTCTGATTCTTTTTTCAAAACATATACAATATGGAAATGCATTCAATATGATTATACATATATTACCTCTGTCTGGGGAGGAAAGGGAGGGAGGACTCAAATGTGGAACTCAAGCTTATAAAAAGATGGATGAATGTTGAAAACTATCTTTGCAGGTAATTGGAAAAAAATAGGATACAGAAAGAAAAACAATTGTTTAGAGAATGACATTAATGTGAATCAAATTTATTCATCTTCATAGAAATCTAATCATTGACTATTGTTAAAAAATGAAAAACTATAAAAAATTTAGTTTGGGATGGAAGGAGGAATAAATGGTCTTCCATTAGTAGTCCTACATATTATTTTGGATAGATTTATCGTTATAAACAAGAGACAATGTCTGTGAAAAAGAAAATAGTCTATAAGTGTCAGCTGCCATAGTTATTAAATAGTGATTTGTGAATTCATGCGTCATGATTTGATTTTTTTTATTTGCCTGTTGTCATCTTTCTGAGAATATGATGTTAAGGGTTAATGTACTTGTGCACAAATGTGCCTTTAACAGGTATGTTGGGGGTGGGGAGGGTGGGGAAGCTTAATTTACCAGTACTTCAAGCACGAAGCCCATTTTAATCATATTTTTTTGTTTTGCCTCCTTTCTAAATCTGTCATTTTCAACTACAGTAAATAATGGAAAGAACAATAAGTGGTGAATAACATTGTGTAGTTTCAGAATAATTCTTGTTGATTACTTAAGCTAATTTGTATAAAAATTTATCATAGAGCAGAATTGTTTGTTTCACTTGGAAGAGACCATAGAAGAATCTAAAATCAGGCATTCTAATTCATTTTATGGCTTATTAACAATTGGAGTCTGAATAGAAACCTATTGCTTTATATATTTTTGAATATTTTGAAAAATACAGGCTACTAATTTTGAGTTATGGAAAACTAATTTAGCAATTTGTTTTTATAGGTTTTTGATAATCTGGAAAAAATGCCATGGCTAATTCAGGGTTTAATCCAGGTTTTAAATAATAGGCATTTCTAGCAAATGCTCACTGAGCTCTTAGTGTCATTTTAATGAGGTTATGCTATTTTTACAGATTATAATGGTGCTTTCTTATAAGCAGACCATAAATTAGATACTGGGTTTTTCTATTTTAATTCTTGCTTCTAAGCTACATACATATAAATATGTACTTTAAAGCCCTGCAATCTAATAGTTCATTGTTAGAAATAAAACATAGGAGGAATATTTTTGTTTTTTACCTTTGGTGTTTTCTGGAGCTGTACCTGGGTCCAGCTGGGTCTCAGTTGCCAGGAACCAGTTGTCTTCATCCTTTGGTAATTGTGAGACAGGTTTATATTGTAATATTGCATCCAGCTCATGGAAGAATTTCATAGTTTTGGAGTCATCCCCAGAGTTATGGGCAAATTTAACTGTCCTGTACTCATACTTCAGATTTTTATACTTTGCCCGACACTGTTTCCAGTCTCTGAAAATGCCTTTTTCCTGAAGCCTTTTGGCAATGTAGATGAATATTCCTTTATTTCTTAGTGTTCCATAAAGTTGCTTCCTTATATTTTTTTCCGACCAGACAGTTAGTAAAGCTTTAACCTCCTCTTCAGTCCAGTGCTTTCCTGCTCCACTCTCCATGTTGAAAGTGACCTGGAAATGATTCACTATTTCTAGCCAAGATTTTGTTTCCTAGGAAACCAGACGACTGGTTGTCAATAAGCTCCACAGAGCTGAAAGGATCTAGTTTAACTGGTTCAAGCTGCCTGAAGGGTGTAACTTGAGAAACTGCCAAATAAGCAGGCTTTGTGATTAAGAGCAAAGACCTAAATGATTATTAGTCTGCTGGGTGTCTCTAAGAGGGAGAACCTATTTTCTATTAAGAAGAAAAAAACAATTTTTAAAATTTCTTTTTAACTCTTGCATAGTATACGGTTTTATTTTTAAAAATTGATTAAAACCCTAAAAAAATGAAGTAAAAGACACCTTTACTGATCTGGGTGATGCCAGGTTGACCTAATGACTTAAATATATCCATTTTCTATAATTGATATACTAGGGATAAATATGTTCATTTTTTAGTGCTTCATACTTTACAAAATGTTTTGTTTGAAACCGTTTGAGGTAAATAATGTAGATATAATTGACAGATGGAAAGAAACCAAGAGACATAGATATAATGTTACTCATCCATAACCCCATAACTTTTACATATTTTGAGCCACAAGTCTTCCGAATCTTTCCAGTATTATTTCCATTAATAACCTGATAGAAAGGACAATTGATAATTTTAATGTGTGTTATTTACAATTATTCATTTGTTAAGATAGTTGGTGGGAAAATATTAAATTGAAAACATTTAACAGAAGAAGCTGAGTAATATAAATACATTTGGAAAATAAATGTGAATGTGTCAACCAACTGAATCTTCTCGGACTGAATTAATGTGGTTCAAAGAGTCAGGTTGGTTTTATATGGACACATAACCTTTTTCTATTATCATATTCAGATTTCAGTTCAAGAAATGTTTGTTAGGATCCTACTATGTACATGGTATTGCGTAAGCCCTTGTTCTGGAGTATAGAGGGATGAAAAACCAGGCACTCAAGTTGATTATAGAAGGGCTGTGATTTATATATAGATTAGTCTAATAGTATCGAAGGAGAATTGCAGAGAAAGTGCTCAAGGAAAATAGAACTGGTATACTGTTTAGCTCAAAATGAAAGATTGGGATTTTTTTAGGTTTTTGCAAGGCAAACTGGGTTAAGTGGCTTGCCCAAGGCCACACAGCTAGGTAATTATTAAGTGTCTGAGACTGGATTTGAACCCAGGCACTCCTGACTCCAGGGCTGGTGCTTTATCCACTGCACCACCTAGCCACCCCTGAAAAAGCGATTTGGTATCAGTCCCCACAAGTAAACAGGTTGAGTTTGGGGAATGGCTAGTTAATTAATCTAGTTGAACTGGCAGATAGAGTGCAGGAAGGTGAGGGGTATGAAATAAGGCTGGAAACATTATGTTAGAGTGTGGTTTTGGACAACTGAACAAAGCTAAGAAGTCTCTAGTTTATTCTTGCATTTGTTTTTGTTTTTGCAAGGCTATGGGGGTTAAGTGGCTTGCCCAAGGCCACATAGCTAGGTAATTATTAAGAGTCTGAGACCAAATTTGAACTCAGGTCCTCCTGACTCCAGGGTTGGTGTTCTATTCACTGTGCCACCTAGCTGCCCCCTAGTTTATTCTTTAGGTAATAGAAAGTTCACTGAAGGTTTTTGAGCTGGGTCATAAAATGGTGACACCTATATACATTTAATATAACATTTATATTTAAATCTAGTGTGATTGTTATAGACTTTTTTTTAATACAAATGTGTGTGTGTGTGTGAGAGAGAGAGAGAGAGAGAGAATGAATATATGTACCCACACACATACTGGCATACAGTATGTATATCATAGTTCTACAAAGTTTATCAAGTAGGCAGTTTGAATGGTGATACCTTTTTTTGTGTTCACAGGGGTCAGGAGAGTGCTGGAATTGTGACAAGTGATGGATATGGTTTAATGCCAACAATTCGAACCCATAAGGTAATATGCTTTATTTTTCTTATTTTCCAGTTGTCATTAAAAACAAGGTACTCATAATTTAATAGCAAACACAACTAGCAGTTTATGGGAAAATGATTAAGTATGCAATAAGTGATGGAATTTTAAAGTTAGTATAATGTTTCATGTGTTGTTCATAAAAGCAGTAAGTGCTCAGTTATTTTGGAAAATAGTGGCATTATTTGAATTTAAATTTCTCCTTTTAAGTACCTTAAAATGAGAAGGTATATCTTTAAGAAACATATTTAGGCCTAAGAATTTTCCTTTTTTTTGATACTTAGGTTCCAAGTAAATCAGAGCCTAAATGTTTATTACATTACCTTCAGAATCTTATTTCTCTAATTGGTTTGGTTGTCCTATTTTTTCATTCTAAGGGAAGAAAATCCTGTTCATATCAAAGTTTTGATTTCTTTATCATTGGCTTATCAGATTTAAAAAAATATTTAAGGCAATGGGGTTACGTGACTTGCCCAAGGTCACACTAGGCAATAATTAACTATCTGAGGTCGAATTTGAACTCAGGTCCTTCTGACTCCAGGGCCTATGTTCTCTCTACTACACCACCCAGCTGCCCAGAAATATAGATTAATAAAAAAAAATGTGATAAGGATTTTTTTGTCCTGATACTGTTTAATGGAGAAATTTCCTTTTACTGATAGCAAGTTTTGATTAGTTTTGTAAAAGGAATCATTTGACAGGCGATTATTTTAATCCTAATGTCATCAGTGGAAGTAGAAGATGTGTTAACTTCTTCAGCCCAGGGAAGTTTAGTGACTTATTCAAGATCACACAGGCCATGAATATAGAGCTTGAATTCTAAACCTTTCTCCATTGTTGTTTAAAGAACTGGCTTTTGCCTGTCAGGTGTAAATAACAGCGGACAAAGAAAATGAATATAGTTTTAATTTATAACATTTCTATGGGATAATTGTGGGTTTACTATGAGAAAAATGTGGCTTTTATTTCAACCAGGGTTATTCATCCAGTTTGTTTCTGTAATTTGTTTTTTTTTTTTCAATTTTTCTTTTCTTTCTTTTTTTTTTTTTTTTTTTTGCAAGTCAATTGGGTTGTGATTTGGCCAAGATCACACAAATAGGTAATTATTAAGTGTCAGGCCAGATTTGATTCCTGATTCCAGAGCCAGTGCTCCATCCATTGTGCCACCTAGCTGCTCCTGTAATTTTCAAAATAAATAAGTGGGGCTTTTTGATAAAAATTTTCAAGTTTATTCGCATCTAGTTTTTGACAGTATTTCAGTGCTCTTTTTTATTCCACTCTTTAAAAAAAAACTTTGCATATTTAATAAATAGAAATGCATTGTAAGTGATTTGTCTAGTTACTATTGAGATTTAGGACTTTTCTACCATTTAACTCTGATGTTAAGGATTGTTTTTGTTTTTATCATTTGCCCCTATTGTCCCTTGGAGCATTAATGTAAATTAATGACACTTAAATGCTTATTGGCTTGAATTAAAGTAACTGACATTTACATTTATTTTATAAGGGAATGGGTCTTGTAAACCATGTATTTACTGAAGATAATTTGAAGAAGCTATATGTTTCAAACCTTGGAATTGGTCACACAAGGTATGCCACCACAGGGAACTGTGAATTAGAGAATTGTCAACCCTTTGTTGTCGAAACACTCCACGGGAAGATCGCTGTGGCACATAATGGAGAATTAATCAATTCTGTCCATCTTAGGAAAAAGGTGAGAGTTCCAAATGCTTTTTGCGGACTCAGGGTGTGAATTTTTATGTTTAAGTTGAGAAAGTGAGTTGCTATATTATTAGTTATCTCTGCTTAGAGAATATTAAAGATAATTTGATTATCTAAGTTGAGAGGATTCTTTAGTCACTCCCGTTTCTCTCTCCCTTCATTTTTCCATCCTCAAAGCATAAGAAACAAAGTAAAATATAAGTTAAGAAATTGAAAACAGTCTGATATAGCATGAGAATCATTAGTTCAGACTTTTTTCACCTGAATATCAGGATAAGACTATTATTGTTGGTAGGGAATTGTATGTTGGATCCCTTAGTGCTAATTGAGATCTTAACATTCGACATGTTCATAGTCAAATTAACCCCACAAAAATAAAAACTCTAATTTCCCTTCCCATGTGATTTATTTCTGCTAATTACTATAGCTGTTACTATTCTATTCCTTAATCACCTAGGTTCAAAATTTTGATTTACCTTTTTCATTTTTTCATTTATCTCTCATCGCTAATCACTAAATATTATCTTCATATGACCAAATTTATCATCTATTACTCCCATTATTTTTACTTTAACCAGACCAGGATCATAGCTTCATTAGACCCTTGAGCAAACTGTGTTTATTTCTGGTTCTCCTTTTATTCATGTTTCTCATACCATCTAGAATTATTTCTTCCATTCTGCCTATTTTAATTCTGCCCATTGCATATTCAATATCTTTTAAAAACTTTTTTGGTAATTTGAATAAGCAAGCATTTCTTTACACAAAGAATTCACACTCAGGGTGTGAATTTTTATGATTAAGTTGAGAATGTGAGTTGCTGTAATATTAGATAGCTTTCTCTGCTATCTAATATATATATATATTTGTTATATTAGAAATTGTGACTTTCTATTATACATATAGTTTGCTTTGGTACAGTGGAAAGAGAACTAAAAATTTAGAGTTAGTTCAGATCTTCACTGTAGGTGTGCCCCTTCTTTCTGTCTAGGCCTCAGTTTCCTTCACTGTAAAAATAAGTGGGTTGGGCTAGACTGCTCCATTTCTGTATAATTATCTACATTCAGTAAAATAGCAACAAAATTGTCCTCTTGGTTTGTGCCTACACTTTTATTTTCCTTCTGCATCGAAAAATAAGTTTTAAGTTTTGTCAATGCTCCCAATTTTTTCCTTCATATTTCTCACTACCTACTAGTGCCAGTGCTCCAACAGAAGCACTCCTCTGTAAGTCAATATGTTGACCACATCTGAGCATGATTCGCTTTATCATTTTGCATCTCTAGTTTCTTAACTCTCTCCTAAGATGTGGGGAGGTGTACTTAATCATTTTTCTGTCAAAGTCATTATTCACAGTTTGAATCAGAATTCTGGGGTTTTTCAAGAGTGTTTCCTCTCATGTTATTATTGTCATCAAGTGAATCATGTTCTGATTTTTTTTCATTCTCATCGATTTGTACAAGTTTTCCCATGTAGTCATCTCCTATGTATCCCAATTTGTTCAGTGAGTAGTACATTTATTTTTTCCATCCTCCCATAACCCCCTACTGTAGTAGTCATTTTATCATCTTTGATGAGTTTTGAGGTAGGAATGATTTTCAAGCCTCCCCACAGCTCCTTAGAAGTCTTCTATTATTAATAGAGCTCATGCTAATGCTGTCAAACTACTATAATACTCATTTCTGTACTCCTTGTTTGGATACTTAATTCTGTCCTATTACAATATTTCATATCTCTGTTTTATTTGTGTTCAGCTCTATATCATTAACTTCTTGAGGTAACAAATATTTTTTTTATAGTCATGCCCCTCTATAGTGCTAGCTCCTCAATAAATATTTGTCATCAATTTAATACCTTTCCTTTTGGAATATACAATTAACTTTGGATTTGTGATGTTGCATTGATATAAGTTTTTCCAGAAATATCATAAAGACCAGTAGTCTTAGGTAATTTTGGTTTTAGCTGATTGTTAATTCCCTCTTCTCCCTTTTAAAATAGCTTCTGCGTCATGGTGTTGGGCTGTCAACGGGTTCTGACAGTGAAATGATCACCCAGTTACTGGCATATACACCTCCACATGAAAGAGATGACAGCCCTGACTGGGTAGCAAGGTATTTGTTAAAGTAAAATAGATCAAGAAGATTGCTTTGAGCTTTATTGGTTATCATGATCTATCTGTTTATATTTGTAGATTTAAGGAGAAATTTCCATGTACAATAGGCATAAATGTATAAATATCAGCATCTACTAATATAGATTTATTTCATTTCAGGATTAGAAATTTAATGAAAGAAGCCCCTACATCATACTCATTGCTTATTATGCACAGAGATGTTATTTATGCCGTAAGAGATCCTTATGGAAACCGTCCCCTGTGTATTGGACGTCTTATTCCTGTATCCGATATAAATGGAAAAGGTAAGATTCTGTGGAATGAAGATAAATTATCTGAAATTGAAAAAGAAATCCAGAGTAGTTACCTTGAAGTTCTAGAAGGTAAAGCATGTCACTTCAAGGGATGGGTTTGATAATAGATTATAGTTGGGTGACCTCCTGTTAATAATCTTGTTGATTTGTTCCTTTTATTTACTCATTTATCATTTCAGACTAGGAAATGCAAAACTAAACCTTCAGTTGATATATAGCATTTTTCCAGTTCTGAAGTATCTCTTGATTGTTTTCAAAATTATGTTGATTATATTTCAAAATCTCAAATTATTTTCAAATGTTGATTGCTTTTAGCAAATCATAATATTAGAGTCCCAAACCAAAAAAAGATCCTATGTAAACTTCAATGTATGGGAATGAAATTTCTGTACCTTGTGTGGTTTGTCCATCAATTAAGCCTCAGTTTTTAAATTGTAATTTTGTTTTAATTGAATAGATTAATTTTTTTAACTTTTTATAGGAAGAAATAACTCTGAAACTGAAGGATGGGTGGTATCATCTGAATCCTGCAGTTTTTTATCTATTGGTGCATTGTAAGTCCTTCATAATATATTAAGTGTTAATATCCTTAGTGATAGTTGAATTGCTAATGAGAACGTTAGGTATCATAGAATTATACCTGAAAGGACTTAAAGGTTGTATAATTCAACCCCACTCCCTGCTCTGCCCCTCCCACACACACTTTACAGATAAAGAAACTATTACCCAGGGAGTTAGTAATTTGCTCAGGACCATAGAAGTAGTAAGAAAGAGGCAGTTTTGAACTCATTTTCTGAGTCCAAATCCAGTACAATCTTATTTTCTCTTATGTGATTTTAAAAAATGTTTACAGGGATATTTGTAGGAAAATATTCATTGTGGGTAAAACATTACTAATTTCCATTAGTAGGTTCTTTATAAAAATAGACTTTCAAATTTTTAAGAAATGCTTCACTAATAAGAATAAGTGCAAATGATTATTTGAAATAATCTTACTTTTGGAGGCCCATTTTATGGGCCTTCATATTATGAAGACAGAGGAAAATGAAGGTCTTTAGTCTTCACATTGCCAATGTTTTCTTTTGATTTAATTAATCAAAAAACATTTATTAAGCATATAAGATAGGTCAGGGATTTACGAATGCAAAGATCCCTATTCTTATTGACTTTATATTTTAATGGGGTGGAACATATTAATAGAAAATAAATACAATATGTTTTTACTTTCAAAGTAGTTAAATACAAATTAATATACATACATTAATACTTTGGTACTACTCATGCTCCTATCCTACTGTAGATATATTTGTTAAAAATTTCCAGAGTAGTGAATATTGCTTTTTAGGACTTTAATTTTGAAAAAAAATTTTACTTATATTGTTTTCCTCCCCCCAAGGTATTATCGTGAAGTTTTGCCTGGAGAAATTGTGAAAATATCCAGACATAATGTTCAGACTCTTGATGTTGTATCAAGGTCTGGAGGAGATCCAGTGGCCTTCTGTATCTTTGAATATGTTTATTTTGCAAGACCGGATAGTATATTTGAAGGCAAGAAACACTGCTTTCATTATTAATTTAGTTTACATAGATATATTATTAGAAGTCTCCTTACCCTTCTAAGAAGAAATTGTTTAAACGTCAAGCTAAGTTTCATTAGCTTGCCGGTTTCTTTCATTCTTGTTTTTGAGTCTATTTTGTTACTGCCAGGAGGTGGCTAGCATTCTTTACCTGCCTTCTGTAATTGCTGTTGATCATAGCCAAGAAGAATTTTTAAGTCTTATAAAGTTGTTTTCTTTAATCTCTTTGGGGTTTAGGCCTAGTAGGGGTATTGCTGGGTCAGAAGGCAATTGATTTCCAGAATGGCTACAGCTTTTTAGAATTCAAAAGTCACTTTGAGCCTCTGTTCTTTTCCTTGGGAAGTCCTGCACCTCACTATGGAGCTTGATTTTTCATAAAAGGACCAAAGCTCTATTGTTTGAAATGTATAAGTTAAAATGATCATGATTTATATTTTTGATCTTTCCCTTTTATTCAATTTTTAGATTTGCTTTTATTGGAAAGGGTTGTGGTCCTATGTTTAAGTTTTATACCAAAACATTTTTTGTTTTTAACTTTTGGTTTTCATAACACATTATAAAGAATAATATCTAATATCAATAATAGATTACACAAAGTATTAATGGTCAAAATAATTTCCTTTTGATTATACCAGGTCAGATGGTATACACAGTTAGACATCGTTGTGGTCAGCAGCTGGCAATTGAAGCCCCTGTGGATGCGGACTTGGTTAGCACTGTACCTGAATCAGCCACACCAGCAGCACTGGGTTATGCCGGAAAGGTATTTTTTTCTTAGGTTTTTTTTTTTATCCAATTGATAATTTTAATGGCAGTTACATTATAAAAAAAACCCTAGTGATGTCTTATTTTAGGGATAGTTGAGGAAGAAAATGTTTGCAAGGGTAGAACCAAACGTTCGTTTATTACCTTCTTTGGAGGTGCTGAAATGGTTTTCAGTACAGTTTTCCAAGCTTACTGTAAATTGTTACATTATAAAGAAATACTGTCTTTATATAAATGTTTCAAATGCTATATTCTCAAGTCCAGTAAGTTTTTCTCTTCCTTTACCTAACATTACATTTAGGTGTTAATTTAATATTAGTGTGGCAGGAGTATTCCAATGGGGTGTCTTGAAGTTCTCTTCTTGACCTTGTTGTATTGAATATTTTAATCAATGAATATGGATAAAAGTATAGGTGCTATTATGTTCACTCAACTTGCAGGATGCATAAGTCTGGGAGTGATAGGTATGCCAGACAGAGAAAGGATTCAACAGGATTTTGACAGGTTAAAATTTTATCCTGAATATCATTAGAAGGATTTTTCCACAGCAGATAAATGGAAAATCGACACTTGGATACAAAAATCTACTCCATAAATACAAGATTGAAAGGAATTGTGAAAGGAAAATATTTGGTGGTTTTCATGTTAGTGGTATGCTATGGCACCCTGAAAAGCTAATATGTTTTTTTAGCTGCATAGCAGGAAATATAGTGTTAGGATGTTAAGTTGATGTTAAGTTTTGGTAACTGTCGTTGAAAAGGATATTAATCAGCTGATGAGTGTCCACAGGTGAACAAATCAGTATGATGAGTAACAGGGTTAAGTCCAGGCCTTATCAGAAACAAGTGGAGAAACTGGGAAGAGAAGATTCAGGGGGCAGTATCTGAAGGAATGTTGTGTTGAAGAGAGATTATATTTGTTGAATTTGGTTGCAGAGTTGGGTAATGGAAGAGAGAAGATAACAAACATTTATCAGGAGCATACTGGCTGCCTGGCCCTATGCTGAGTGCTTTATACACTTTCATCTCATTTCATCCTCACCATAGTCCTGAGAAGTAGATGTTCTTCTTATTTCCATTTCACAATTGAAAAAACTGAGGGAGACAGAAGAAATGATTGACCAAGGGTCACCCAGCTATTATCTGAAGTTGTTTTTGAACTTGGGCCCAGAATTCTTACCTTCTAGACCAACTAGCTATCTGCCTAAATAACAGAAATCTGGGTTATGAGTGCAAACTAAGAGGAGGCTGACTTAGCCATATCTTTAGGAAAACTCAAAGTAAACTTGTCAAATTTTTACTCATCTTATTAAAAAAGCCATCATAGTAATTAATAAAATTATTTTTTCACATGAATAATCTTCAGTTAACCTTTCCTTCCCATTATCCAATTTAAAGGGGTGTGCCAAAACTTCATAATATTCCCTAAACAACAAAAATAATTTTTGTATGCTATTAACATGTTTTCCTATTTTTATATTAGTTATGTTAGCATGTAGATCATTTTAATATTACATGTGTATTTTAGTCCATTATAACTTTTCTTTTTTTACAGTGTGGTCTTCCATATGTAGAAGTACTTTGTAAAAATCGATATGTAGGAAGAACCTTCATTCAGCCAAATATGAGATTAAGACAGCTAGGTGTGGCAAAAAAATTTGGAGTCCTTTCTGATAATTTTAAAGGCAAACGAATTGTTCTAATAGATGATTCCATTGTAAGAGGAAATACCATTTCACCCATAATTAAATTGCTTAAAGAATCTGGAGCAAAAGAGGTAAGAAAAGTTTTGTTTTGTTGACAAGATATATAAAGAAGTTGATAGTAATATAAAAAAATTTGAATTATTTAATTTTTGAAAGAGATCGCTTGAAGTTTTGGTAAAAAACAATAGTTTATGAAGAACAAGGATACTGTCAAGATCAGGACAGGTAGCCAGAAGAAAAGTACATTGAAGAGGAACTGTGATGTATGGGGAAGGTTCTGTCTGCTAAAGCCCCCTAGAAAGAAAGATTCATTTGTCCTTGATAGGACATCAAATGATAACAAAAATCTTGAGAATTTCTTTTTATTAAAAATGACTGTTTTGGGGGGCGGCTAGGTGGCTCAGTGGATAGAGCACCACCCCTGGAGTCAGGAGTACCTGAGTTCAAATGTGGCCTCAGACACTTAATAATTACCTAGCTGTGTGGCCTTGGGCAAGCCACTTAACTCCATTGCCTTGCTACCCCCCCCCCCCCAAAAAGTTTTCTATGAAGACAGAGGAAAATGAAGATCAGAAATTGTTACAACTAAGGATTAAGTTTCTTTCCCCTAAGGTTTTTAAAACAAGAAAAATTTGAAGGCTCTGTGTTGTTTTCTCTATAGATTTTAAACAGCTATTCTTAAAAGTTTGGGACAGTAATTTATTATGAGTTCGTTACTTTATCTCAATAATCAGAATTTTATTTTCTCAAAATACTTCCCTTTCAAGGTTCACATTCGAGTAGCTTCACCACCAATAAGATTCCCATGCTACATGGGAATAAATATTCCTACAAAAGAAGAGCTTATTGCCAACAGACCTGAATTTGATGATCTTGCAAAATACATAGGTGGGTGATTATTTAAAATTTTATTTTTAATTGCCATTATAATGTTTTATATTTAAAAACTTTTTTCATAGATCTTTGATTTCTTAAAAATCTTACAAATATAAAAATTGCAAATATTAAACTCACTCATATATATTTGGTAACACTGAAATTCAGTTTCTAAGGTTACATCACTATCATATTGAAGCAGGAACTTTTAAGTTTCTTTTTTAGTTATAATACTGTAATTCATAAACCATATAAGATATAATATACCCATTTTTTTCCTGAAGAACATTGTTGATCATTTGTCTAAAATAATTTAAATTATTTTTATAAATATTTCTGGAGATGTTATTGATTTCACAATGTAATAGACAAAACCAGAATTTTGATCATATTACTCAAATGATGATCTCAAGTATTTAATGGTCTTTTTGTAGAAGCTATATCATTGGGTGAAAATATTTTAATAAATACTGATACTGATTCATTGTGGTACCTTTCAGCATGATATATTTAGTTTCACTTTTAATCAAGTTGATTTTTGCTGTTGCCTTGTTAGATTTAGTTGAAGCGTAATAGGTTTTACTTTAGTTTTTTTATTTTAACTGTTTGAATTTTATGTTTCCAGTGTGTTTCTTGCCACTAACTGTTGGATTCTATTTTGTTCTCTCCTGCTTATTCATTTTTTTTTCCTTTTATCCTGTCCTTTGCTCCTCACTTTAGAAACAAGTTGCTACCCATCTGCTTTTTGCACAGAAGATTGTGAGATAGGACTATGTTCAGCACAGATACTCTATTTATCCTAAGTGTAGTCTTCTGCTCCACTACCCTTCTCTTCCCCTCACCTCGACTCAGTTTTAGGTTTTAAGCTTCTCTTCATTCTTCAGACATAATTTGTTTTGCTTATGACTAATTCTTCTTTGAATCTATCCTCCTCCTTTTTTTTCCTGATTCCCTTCTATTTCCCTGTTAATTTCCACCTATTTCTGTACCAAATTTTGTATGGTATCCTCCTTTGAAAAGTTCAGATTAAAGTAAAATTCAAATGTTGCTTTCTCTTCCTCACCTGAGCTTCTTCATTTGGTCTCTGTTGTGCTCTAGTGAATTTTCAGAATATAATGAAATACTGTAGAAAGATAATGTCATATATCAGATAAACTGCTAGGCTTAGAGACAGAGAATCAAAACCTGTTCTGATACTGTTCACTGTGGACAAGTTCACATGGACAAGTTTCTTCAATAGGACCTGTGGTGCCTGTGGTGGAAGGGGTGCATCTGTTGCAGTGGTTCTTGTATCTTTGAAAATGGTCATCCTTGGCATGCGCCCCCCCCCCCCCCCCCCCTTGAGAGCGCCTTGAGATCAGGGACTTATTTTGACATTTTTTTGTGTCCTCAGGGCTTAGCACAGTTCCTGGCAGGTAATCCAATAATGTTTAGTGATTGATTATCAATTATGTTAACATGGACTTCAATATTTCCTCAGAGTTGATCATAATTTGGCTGATAATGATTTTAGGGAAGAATATACAGAGATTGTATCTATATAGATCTATATCTACCTAGAAAAGATCATTTTTTTGACCTTACTTTTCATATGTTTTTGGAATGTACACAAGGAGATCTTTATTTGCTGTGTGTCTTTACACACTCTATACAGAATTTCAAGCATTTGTAAATAAGCCAGATTACTTAGAAATTGTCCTAATTGAACTTCTTCAATATAGAGTGAGCTTTGAGTTTTTTAAAAGATATTCTAGTTAATTAAAATGTTACTAAATTAAAATTATAATATTGTGTCTGGCTTTTAAAATTAAACTTAGTGAGCTATATTCAGGTGAGGACTGCAGTAGCTTAAAATATGGTCTGTACTATGCCTATGTATAATAATCTCCCATTATTTATAATCTTCACATCTGCCTCTTTTTCTTAATCTGTCCTGCATTCAGTTTTACTCTGGTTGACCCCTTTCATAGCCATTTAGTTTATAGTTGTGAAGATGTTGCATTCTTTTATTTAAAAATTTTTTTTTTTTAATTTAAGGCAGTGGAGTTAAATGACTTGGCCAAGGTCACATAGCTAGGCAATTATTAAGTGTCTAAGGCCGGATTTGAACTCATTTCCTCCTGATTCCAGTGCTGGTACTCTACTGCACTACCTAGCTGCCCCTGCAGTCTTTTAAATAATTACTTATGGGCAGCCTGCATATGATTACATAATTTTTGCTAACTCAGCTACTTGAATACATGTTATCACCCATTCTCATTATATCAGAAAAAGTATTGTTATCAGCTTTGAGTATTTTTATGATTACATTATTATATTATAAACTAATTTAATATATTACACTTTACATTAAAAACTTTCATTGTTTTTACTGGAATATGTTCATTTTTCTAGCAGTCCAATCTTGCTGTTTTAATGTGAAACATGTTCCTCAAATGATTGAGCATTTTAATATTTTAAATACATTATAATACATTGTTAGTCAGCTTTGATAGCATTTCCATATATCTGTATAGTTGAACACTACCACAGAATCATAGCTATTGATGCCAATTTGACTTGAGTTAGACTTCTATATTTCCAGTGTTTTGATTTATTTTTGTCTAATCTGGTCAGATCACTGTCTTATCAAATGATGGGGTTTGGGGTCCATTGCAGGATGTCTGTCATGTACACTAAATAACAACTATTCCATCTTCACAAAACTTTGGTATTGACTCCAGGTTCAGAGGTAGTCTGTTCAATATACTCTATTGTAATTTCAAAAAATTTCTCTAATTGACAGACTACAGTACATTTCCCTTAACCCCAGGATGGTGCAGTCTCTCTTCTCCTACTGACTAGTTTCCCTAGAGACATAAAGACCTCTTAATGAATTTCTAATTTATCTAATTAATCAAATTTGATTTAATTTGACACTTTGATTAAATCAAAATATCTAATGTAAAGCGCAAGTACATTTTGCCTAGTTATGGACACTTGAGATGTTAATCTGTTCTATGAGGATACAGAAAAGGAAAGGTGTTATTTGGACTTGATTTCTACCAAATAGTAGAGGCATCTGGGCCTCTTCTAAGTGTAAAAGAAGCCTTTTCTTTAATTTATGGGCACATAAGAACTAATTGGTTGGTTTTTTACCCTGCTTTGTGATTTTTAGAAGATCAGTAACCTTTTTTTCTTTTTTCCCAGGGGCTAATAGTGTTGTATATCTGTCTGTGGAAGGTTTAATATCATCTGTTCAAGAAGGGATGAAAATGAAGAGACAGAAAATACAGAAGCAAGAAAATATAATTCACGAAAATGGAAATGGTCTCAAATACTATGAGAAACAAGGACATTGTACAGCATGTCTCACTGGAGACTATCCTGTAGAGTTGGAATGGTGAATGTGTCAAGGAGTGGTGGGTGGGAAAAGGGAGGTATATTTTATATGTGATATAAAATTGAACTTAAAGAATCAAAAGTTACATCTTATGGAGTGATTGTTACTAAAAGTAGTTTTTAAACTTCAAATCCTGTGACATGTTTTTGTTTGCCTTTCTAATTTTGTTACTTATTTGGTTTCTTTATAAGATGAGAAAACCAAAGTATTTTTATTTCCTGAATTTTCTAGATAAAAATATACTGAAGAATATTACCTAGGAATGTTAGGTATTACTTTTAGCTTTATTAAATAGTTCAATAAACTTTCAATAAACATTTAGGAAGTTAATGAGATTATAAAATTTTATTTTGAACTATCAAACAGGAACACAGAGGACAAAATTCAAGTTTGTTCTATGAGGGAATTTCAGTTACCATACTAGACAAAAAATTCTCAGAATTTTAAACTTTTTATTTAAGGAGAATAATGACCTCATTTTATTTCAGAATGCTTTCATAATTGAACTTTATTCATAAATCAGTGGCAGGATGGGAGGGAAAATCTTATCTGCTATTATTAGTATATGTACTACATCCCAATCTCACTGTATTAAGAGGCAGGTAAGTTGAGTAAGTGTGTATAACTTTGGCATCGTTTAACAGATTAGAATGAAGGGTTCATGGGGAACTGTTGTACAGTAGAGACATGCTATATGGGAAATGTAGAACTACAGATTATAATTTGTTTATTTTCTTAATATCCTCAAATTTTTATACCACTAAAAATAATAGTTTATCCTAAGGGTTTATAACATGGAATACATAAAATTAAAAAAAAATTAATGACTGTGTTCACTTATAATTGTTTTCTTTAGTAAACTTATGTATTTTATTTTCTTTTAAAAGTAATTTGAGAAATTGCTTGCCATGTCAGGGGAGGAAGGGAAAGAATTTGAAATTCATCATTTTAAAAAAAATTTTGTTTACATGTAATTAAGAAAAAATAAAATTTTTTTTAAACTAATTTGAGAAGGGTTCCATAGATTTAATTGGAATGTTCATGAAATAATAAAATCTATGGACCTAGTGTATAAACTAGAAACCATTTTAGTTTATTGTGTTTTATTTTGCAATTCAGGCTTCTTTTGTGAAGCTAAATTATATTTACACTGTTTACTGTGTTCTAGCTGGTAGTGTCACAAAAATGCATGTTAAGAGCATGTCTCCTGGGCCCTATATGGGTAGAGAAACAGTGATTGAAAACAATTTTGGTTTCATTTTGGCACTCCCAATTTATATGCAGTTTCTGAACTGGAAGTCTTAGGTGCTTCAACAGAAACCCCTGTGAAATAAAGTAAATTTATTTATTCCTTGCAGCAGGGCTGTTTTTTACTTTTTGATTTGATTTGTGCTATCTAGCCGCCCCTACTTTTTGATTTTAGACAATTGAATATGCAAACTGAGTGTGAACTTTTAAGAAATCATTATCCTAAGGGCAGCTAGGTGGTGCAGTGGATAGAGTACTGGCCCTTGAGTCAGGAGGACCTGAGTTCAAATTCTACCTCAGACACTTAATGATTTACTTACCAAAGTTGAAACCTTGGGCAAGTCACTTAAGATCCCATTGCCTTGCAAAGAACTCCAAAACAAACAAACAAAAGTTATTCTCATTGGCTAGTCCAGTAGTTAGTATGACAAATTCTCATTTTCAAGTGATCAATTATGATGTTTTCACAAGTGCAATAAGATGAATTTGAGTAGTGATACATTTTAAAGAAAATTTTTTTAACTTGAAGGATTATGGGAAAATTGACATTTTTTAACCATGTTAGGGTGATAATGGAGCCACCATTTTCTACTAGTTTTTTATATTTAAAAATATTTCTAGGCCTTTTGGAGGGGATGAGTCTCAAAAAATTAGCTTAAAAGATTTCAACTCCATTAGTCTTTGGAGCAACATAAAATAAACATTAAAATGCATAAAAATCATTTTGGTTTCTTAGTGTAACTGAATCTAACACTTTATTTTATGGTACTCAGTTTGTTTGAGAATTTATGTTTTACTAGTGATTTATTATTGTCTGGTATGTGTTTTCACGTATCAGTAGACCAATATAACCTCCAGACAGCATGTAGCATTGTGCAATAAATAGGTCTTAGTTGTTCATCATCATTTATTCAGGTATCCATGGGTGAAAGTGACCCATAAGAAAGTTGGCAAATTAATTTTGTTATGGCTCATCCCTCATGCCTAGGAACATGGGTGACAAGCTAGAATGTAATCAGTGATCCTTTTCTGCAGTCTCAACATGATCTTCTTGATAGGGAATACAATTTGTTGTATCATGTCAAAATGATTCTTTTTGCATCTAAGTAGTGGGGAGATAGGGACTTTTAAGTCAAATGTTTTTGTTACAAATCGTACATTTGACTTTTGCAAAATCTGAGACTCAAGGAAGTACAAAACCAAGATCTAATTTGACATTCATGTTGTCTGTGTTTTCATTTCATTGTTAAATGTTGGGGAGTAGTTTTTTTTTATCTTGGGGGGGAACAGTAATAAGACAATTTTATTATCTTTATACTTTATTGATTAAATTTTTTTCCTGTCCTTTTATTTCATAATGATGAAATTTTGCTTAATTGCTTTATACATAATGTAAATAGGTATTATAAACTAGGGGAAAAAAACCTGGAAGACATTTTTGCTAGAACTATACTAGTCTTTTTATTGTGATCTGTCTGAATGAAAGATGATTATAAAATAATGAATTTTAAGGTGTCTTATAAGAGCAGTAATTTTTATAGTGTCCTAAGCAATATGGTAAAGGGATTTATTTATGCTCATTTTTCAATTGATATAAATATATGGAAATGGTTTCTTCTTTAATAAGGGGGGAAGATAAGAAATATGCCCTATTTCTTAACTAACAGACATAAAAATGATTAGGGTTAGATATATACCAAACCAAAAATAAATAGTATAGAAAAAAATAATATATAAGTGCAATATAATATTATAGGAAGATAATGAAGCATCTTGGTAATTCAGTTTCATTAGGCTAAGATTCTATTAGCCAAAACAAGTGACACTGATATAACTATATTAAGACAATATTAATATTATTCTTCTATGCATAAATAGTTTTAGGAAATTTCAAGCTATCACTGGGAAGAATGATAGTACATATATTTATTTATATTAGATATATGTGTGCTTCACATAAACCAAGAAATGTATGTACACTTAATATATATTTTACATATTACACAGTTTTTTAAAGTTGAAGGATAATGGAATTTTGCCACTTCTAAATTGACAATCTAATTCTCTTTGATAGGGAATCTGATTTTTGTTTTGCTTAAAGTGATATGCAGTGGTGGCTATCTATAATATATGAAGATGGAGTGGCAGTCCTGGAGTTCGGAAGACCTGAGTTCAAATCCAGCCTTCAGTACTTGTTAACTGTATGAGGATAATGACAGCAGTGCTTCTTGTGGTTGTTTGTGAGGCTCAAATGAGATCATAATTGTAAAAGTGCTAGCACTAGTAATAAACACTGTGCCAATCCTGTTACTATTATAGCCTTACCACACTCCCTGCTAGGTCTCTTCCTCAGGGTATTGTTCCCCAAGTTCCCTTTCAGTCATTTATGGAAGACAGCCTAAGAATCATCTTCAGGGCGGGAAGGGTTTTTGCTTTTCTTTGTATCCCCAATTCCTTCTTCCTAGGCAGTACTTAGTAAATGAACTGAAAGCAAATTTAAGACTAGGTTTAAGGCAGCTATTCCAAACCAGTTACAAAGAGTGTTAAGTGCTAATAATAACATATCCATGAATCTAAGGAATAGTTCTATTCATGTCTTGTAGTCAGAATCATTTTTTTGACTCACTGAAGTAGAACTGAAAAAAAATGAAAAACCATACATGAAAATAAAATTTAGAAGTAATTCTGACAGGAAGAAATTGGAAGCTGTCTCATATTCCCCAAAATTCAAGGATATCTTAACTATTATAAGCAAGAATTAAAACTATTAAGAATGTCATGTGGCTAAAAATAGAAATGTAGAAATTAAGTAATGTGTGAAACAATATAGGATAAAAGATGTTATGAAAGACTGGTGTGGGTGAAAAAGAATGAGATGTGGAGTCAAAGGCCCTGGATTCAAACAGGATTTGACACCTATTATAGTTAAAATTAGATGAGTTACTTTGCCCCTCTGGTTCTCAGTTTCCTTATCTGTAAAATGAGGTTGGGCCAGGTTTGCCTCTAATTTCTCTAAATCTAGAGAAAATAATGAGAAATAGAAGTTTTAAAATATACAGACTATATTAGACAACCTGGAGGGGAAAAACAATGATGTCTTCAGAAAATTTCAAAGCTCCTTAATTTTATCAAACCTGCTCCCGAAACTAAAACCAATGTTTTTTATATAAATAATGGAAAAACTGTAATTAAGAACCAATCTTGGAGCAGCTAGGTGGCACAGGTGGCACCAACCCTGAAGTCAGGAGTACCTGAGTTCAAATCTGGCCTTGTACACTTAATTACCTAGTTGTATGGCCTTGGGCAAGCCACTTAACCCCATTTGCCTTGCAAAAACTAAAAAAAAATTTAAAAACCTTTTTTTATATGCTAATTTATGTCCTGATTTCATTCTTTATTTCCAGCTGCAGTTTAGGAGGATTTTTCCCTGGCACTATAAGTTTCGTATCAATATTAATTTTGTCCCTTTCTCATTCCTGCTGATTCCATTTGATATCTTTTTTAAAAAATTGTATTGCTTCTAAGGAAGTAAGGGAACTGTTACATCAGAATCAAAGAAACATGACAGGTGAAGTTTTGAAAAAGTAGAAAAAGAATTTGAAAGTAAAAGGGGTTTGGAATTTTGGAAAGCTTTTGATCTCTTGAGATAAGGAAATGAGAAATGTTATGTGTGGTTATGATATGGAAGCTAAAGTAATGTATTTGCAACATGGAATTATTTGAATATAACACTAAGATTCTATCCTTGAGGACCATTAGAAGCATAAATTTTAGTTATGTAAGGAATATTAAAATCCTTATGAACTCGAAAAGACAGTAATGAGAAATAAGACTTTCATTTTAAATCTTGGGTAGCAGACTAATAAAAGTGGACTCTATGTGAAGAATCTATGCTAGCAGTAAATGACCCTTGGGAAAACTGATATTTTGTGTGATCTATATGTACCAATTTGTATATATAGATCCAAATGTGATTCAATTTATATTAGTCTCATTTTAAGTGAGATATGTTCTCTTGTTAATTGTGATAAAGTAGAACTCATGAAAACTATATTGTTTGGTATGTGATAATGCATATGTTGCTTTTAAGTTTTCTTATATAGAGAATTTTGGGAAACCATCAAATAAGATTCTTGTTCTTAAGAGGATAATGCCATCATATCATTGGAAATTTTAATTCCTTTTAATCTGCATACTGTGAAATTATTTATCAATTTACTAGAGGCTATTGATAATATTGGTTAAACTAAGTATATTTTAAAAAGGGAAGAATAATACTGTATGGGGGAAAGTATTGAGAAAACTTTGTAAAATCTCAATATTCATAATAGGTTCCTTGGGACCTTCTGCATGGGCAGCATCGTAATATCTTACTGGTCATGTAAAAGAACCTACTAACTATTATGAAATTCTAAAAAAAAAATGAATGGGTTTAATGAATAGGATTCCTTTTTCCATTACAAACACTCCTTCCATAAAGATGAACTTTTTACAAGTTTGTTTGAAGTATAAAATTGATTTGTGTTTATTTTTCATTATGAAAATTTTGAGATTATGCCTGGAATCTTCTATATTGAAGTTATATTTTGAAGCTACTTAAGTCTTTAAACCCCAGTATTAAATTTATGCTTGCTTTAAGATAGAGACATCTGTTAATCTGGAGATTTACAATAACTTTTCAGTTTCTCCTGGATTTTTTGAGTACCTAATACAAGATTCCCTTGTGTAATTCAAGAATGTAATTATTTTCTTAATTTTTATATCAGGATGAATTTTTAATTTAAGAAACAGAAGAAAAGGATGTTAAATGATTTTTTTGTAGGATCTGGTAAACTTTATTGTTAACTGTTATTTCAACAGCATGACCAAAATAATAACTATTTTAACGCTAAGCTATGATTAGTAAAACTTTGATATTTGGGGTAAAAATCTCTTGGGTCTGGAATTGAACTCTTCAGTTTTAAATGTGTAAATGTCTGATAATGTATTACGTCAGAAAGTCACCCCTTCATGGGAAATGCTACAAATGGATGTCTGGGAAAAGTTAAGGGAATCTCAGACCTCATAACTCATTTTTATGCAGTATGCAGTTTCCTTTTTGAATAGGATTGTTTCTCACCTGCTTAATCCTGAACTTGGCCATGAAATCTTGTGACTATGATTAGTTATTACAAATAGTAACTAGTGCTCTTAACTGAAATAAAAAACCCTAAGTATTGTGGTACATAGGCTTGGGGCTATGTGTGTAGAAAAGACCTCCTCTAAGAGGAATATGTGAATATGTATATATTCATGTATTTTATAAACTTTAAAAATATATTCAGAAAAGATATCGGGTAGGAGATAAAACAGGTCCTAGATGTTGATCTTTCTTCTAGTCCTATTTACTTATAGACAGGCAGTGCCTCAGTGGTGGAGGATTTTAGGGTTTTTTTCACTTTAGATTACCCTTCACCAATGAAATTGCTCAGAAGCTCTAACAAAAGTAAACCGTGGAAATTAATGACATTTCCAAACCCAACAACCAAGGAACATTAAACCACCTACGAAGTGGAAGCCACTGTGCTGGGTCGTGGGAATACATGGACAAAAAAGGAGAGGTAATTTCAACATTCGTGCCTATAGATAATACAGAATTTCCGTAAAATATGTACAGAATACATAGTGATATATCAACAACTTTGTGAATCAGAACAGGCAGCTAAAAGAACGTGGCAATTTAACTGAACCTTACCTAGAGTAAGGGGTTTTCAAGGTGAGGCAGCTTTACAAGCATGGGAGACATTTAATGCAATGTCGGAGACCTGTAGCATATGAGAAAAGGGCTGTTGGGCTGTAAAGTGAGTGAAATAACAGACGATAAGGATAGTTTGGGGTCAGAGAGTGGTATAAATAAAGGTATCTCTTAAGCATTCATATTCAGAACACGTTACTGAATGTGGCAAAAGCACTAGCATGGTTTCAAGCTTTAATAACCTAAGAAATAGAAATGCTATAAACATTTTTGAAAGGTTGATTACATGTTTAAAATAATGGCGCTTCTATAGTTCAACATAATTCAGTTTTTTAATCCTGGCCTTAAGATCGTGCAGAGGCAGCACAAGAAAGTGAAATGGAAATAGATGACTAAAGTCACCAAAAAGAGACCACCTGCGTCTTAGAAATGACACAATGCATGGTGATTGTACTGGATCACAAAAATGAACATTTCTTGTTAAAAATTCACAAAACAATGTAAAAATTAATTTTTCTTTTTTTGCAAGGCAATGGGGTGAAGTGGCTTGCTCAAGGCAGCTAGGTAATTATGAAGTATTTGAACTCGGGTCCTCCTGACTCCAGGGCCGTGCTGTACCCACTGTGCCCCCCAAAATGAAATTTAAAAACTAAACCCCTGCTGGGCAGTGCGTAGGGCGCTGGTCCTGGAGTCAGAAGCCCTGGGCGGGAAGCCTCGCTACCCCGCTCCGAGAGCCAGGCGCCACAGGCCTCCCGGCCCTTCCTGCCCGGGGGGCTCATCTCCGGCTTAAAATCGCCCCCGTCCGGGCGCGTCGGTCTCGATCCCCCCAATCCCAGCGCCCCTCCATCGATGAGCTCCAATTTATTCCGAAATGGAGAGTTGGCGCGGCTGCGTGTACGTCGTCCTCGGCAGCGGAGGGTCTCAGCTCCGTGTCCTCGGCGCACGGCGACCCACGAACCTTTAGGACCACGCTGAGCGGGTTACTCCTTCCGGTCTGCTCGCGCGCATGCGCGGCCCTTACGCACCGCGTGCGTAGAGGCCAGCGCGACGTTCCTCGTCGCAACGCGCGTCACGCGGCGCAGCGTCGGAGAGCGCGCGCTCCTTCCGGCGCTGGGAGGGCGGCGCGGGTCTGGCACCCCTGGCAGTGCCCGGCGCGGATCCGGCTGCTGAGTTAGAATTCCCCATTCCCTCGGTACAGTTACTTGGAGAACTGTCAGCGCGGGAGTCCGGAGCGGGGTGGCGGGAGGTGGGCGGCGTGGGGGAAGGGCGAGGGCGGGTGAGGCGCCCGGCCCACGGGGGGTGCCCGGCAAGCGGCTCGGCTCGCCCAGCTGCCCGTAGGAGCGGGCAGAGTCGCCTAGCGGGCCGCGGTGCCGGAGCGGAGCGGGGCAGCCGCGGCCATCCTGGCGCCGAGCGGGCCTTGCCGCCGAGCCTGCCCTGGCTTAGGCCCTCACTGGAGGCCGTGGTGCCCGAGAGAAGGGCAAGCCGAGATGCGGCGGGTTCCGCGCAGCGCGGGGCACAGCTGCCGCCCGAGCTCACGGAGGAAACCTACCCTCTGCCATCTAGTAGCAAAACTACTTACAAAATGGAATAAACCGGTTTGATCCTTTCAGCACATTCTTAGAATTATAATGAAAGCTAATAATTACTTTGAACATCATGTATGTATGTTATATCAAAATATTACATATGTGTGTGTGTGTGTGTGTATAAATTTCCACTCCAGTAGTCAGTTTATCACAGCATCCACACATGGAGAGAAATCCTGACAAAAAAAGCAAAGTTCAGACTGGCTTTGGCAAAGGAAAGGTACTAAGTGAGAAAAAAAAATGAGAAAAATATTTTTAAAAAGATGAAGCTGAAAAAAAATTGTTGAAGTCATTATTTCTGTCAGCCTATTGTTAAATAAAATTTTTAGTTATAATTGACCTCGGATTATTAACAATAATTGTTTTTAGTTTTTGCTAGGCCATGGGGTTAAGTGGCTTGGCCAGTCTGAGGTTAAATTTGAACTCAGGTACTCCTGACTCCAAGGCCCGGGGCTCTATTCACTACGCCACCTAGCTACCCCTAATACTTGTTAAAAGATGAATGAAGAATTGAAAAAAAAAAGTATTGCTATTTTTCTTAGGCAGTATAAATTATATAAAATAATTTTTATTTTTTTTTCACTATTCAAGAAATCAAGTCGTTGTGAAAATGACTCTTCAGGAAATGGTGCTTCAAGCTGCTGCCCTTTACTCTGACCGGATAGCTGTTTGTTATAATGGATGTAATAATCAGGGTCCGATTTATCACACCTACAAATCTATGGTTAATCTTGCTTCAGAATTATCTAGATTTCTGCATCAACACTGCAAATTTGAAGGGATTCATGAAATTGGTCTTTACTGCTATCCGGGAATAAATGTACCTTCTTGGATTTTGGGGTAATGTCATTTAGATTTAAATTTAGTAATCTTTGTTACTGTAAGTTTCTTTACTAGATAGAAGATAGTGGAAATTACTGTTATTTACTGCTCTTATTTTCATTCCTTTTAAAAGGAGATTGTGTTTGCTAATGAAATATTCCCTTCAGCTATTTAAATAATTATTTTGAATTTATTTACTAAAAGCTGAAGCCATAGTTGACAAAAAAAATGGAATGTTTTATTTCACCCACATCAAAAATGAGTATCTCAATAAAAATGTTTTTGGTATTTTTTTAATCCAAGTCTGGGATTTCACTGGTGTAGGGAACTCTTAAGGAAATCTCCCCACCAATTATGACATGCAACTGTTCTGCAATATATAATCTTATTTGTTTTGGGGATTATCTTTTTTTTTAAGTTTTTGGTTTTTGCAAGACAGTGGGTTCAAGTGACTTGCCCAAGATCACACAGCTAAGTAATTATTAAGTGGATTTGAACTCAGGTCCTCCTGACTCCAGGGCCAATGCTGTATCCACTGTGCTACCTATG
Organism: Macrotis lagotis; assembly: GCF_037893015.1. Taxonomy (NCBI): domain Eukaryota; kingdom Metazoa; phylum Chordata; class Mammalia; order Peramelemorphia; family Peramelidae; genus Macrotis; species Macrotis lagotis. Next base: position 161,493,640 of record NC_133660.1, read on the forward strand.
TGTCCTGTGTTGGGAAGTGTCTTGACTAATTAGGGTCATTTAGTCATTGTGTTTCAGAATTTAAACTTAAACACTAGGCTTTCTAAATCTGTGATTAACTTTCTGAACACTATTATAGGCTTTTTGCCATATTGTTACAACAAGTTACTATTAGAAAGTGTAGCAGCATTAGAAAACTTAATCAGAATTATCAATTGTGCCTCTTTTTAAAATTTTAATGAAAAGTTTTGGGTTGTAATCTGAAAGAAAAATGAATTATTATAGGGTTATACCACTGGAGGGAGCTAATTTATTTAAAACCTTTTTTTTGGTTAATCTAGTATTTTTTCCAGTTACATGCAGAGATAATTTTCAACATTAATTTTGTAAAATTTTCTCCCTCTCTGCCCTCCCCCTTCCCTAATATCTTAGGGATCTGATGATATAGGTTACGCATTCAGTCTTGTTGAACAAATTCAGGGAGCTAATTTAAACTTTGTTAAACCACCCAAACATGGCATAAGGACATGTATACTGAGTAACTCACTAAATGTTTCTGACTCTGTTAACAGATTTCAAATGGTATTATAGGTTGGACAAATCTGTACAGATTTTCCATTAATCATAAATGTTGACTGTCAGAAAGATACTTTATTTTATATATATGTATATATATATATATATATATATACATATATATGTACGTATATGTATATACGTGTATATACACTGAACTAAAAGTATGTGCTTAAAATGGCTTATTAGATCTTTGTTCTTACTACAGAAACTCATATAAACTAAAATAATTTTTTAAAATTTAGAGTTCTTTTGATAGGAATGACTATTTTGTAGTGTGAAGATTCTGATAGTGGTAGTTACACAAAAATTTCTTGCTATATATTTGATTATCCTATATAGCTAGATAAAGAAATTTACCTTTTGTCTATTTTATAGGTTATATGTTTAGAGAATAAAATTAGTTGTACTTGTTTTTCTTTAGTCTTTATAATGGAAACACTTTGATTTTATCATGACATCGGAATTCAGTTATATTTATTTAGTTTTTAACTATTTTGCTGGCTAGCAATTTTTTCCCCCTCTAGAACTCAATTCTGACTACAGTATCAATGCATATACTTTATGAAAACTACTATAGTTATACTCTCAAAAAATACTAAAAACATTTTTTAGTTTTATTAGATGTCTGAGAAGTGATAACAATAAAAAAGGCCTTTATATATATATATCTATATATATCTATGTATATCTATCTATCTATAGCAATGCGGCATCTAGGTGGCACAATAGATAGAATGCTGTTCCTGGAATCAGGAGAATTGGGTTCAAAAATGGCCTCAGACACTTGATATTTAGTAGCTGTGTGACCTTGGGCTAGTCACTTAACCCCTTGCTTCCCTCCCACTAAAAAAAAACAACGTAAGAAACCATTTCACAGTTTTTCCTAAAAATTAGAATGCTTTTAAAGCATTCTTATCACAAATGTTAAAAGTTTATTATATCATCTTAAAGAGATTTTGTCTTGCCTCTATACTTCTGTCTCAGAATTCTGCAAGTCCCTGCTGCTTATTCTCCGGTTGATCCAGATATATCACCAGAGTTATCGACCTATTTTATGAAAAAATGTAACCTCAAGTATATTCTTGTTGAAAAAGACCAAATCGATGTAAGTGCTTTAGTCTATAAAATGATACATTTGTCTTGCATTTGAATTTTTTCACCAGAAACCTTAGTTTACTAATACTATACTATGTATATTGGTATGACACTATTGAATTACACTGTGTATTAGTTTTCTGAAGTACTGGGTACTATGCAATGTAAATTACTTTGTTTCGCTCAAGTGTTACATTAACTAAAGAAGTTAAATATTCAGAATACTACATCTTTTCACTTTGATATAACTTAAACTAGCTCACTATTAAAAAGTAATGCTCATCTTGGTATTTGAAATTGGAATGTGAACTTTTTTCTGATTCCTGGTAAAATTCTAGAATGAATTATATATTATTTAAAGGGATGCATTAGAAAGAGTAGACTTGGTTACTGTGAACTAGAATAGCTTTATCCAAGAAAATCATATCAAATTCATCTTTTTTTCTATACTTTAGTAGAGTTACTAGGTTGGTCAGTCAAGGGAATGGCATAGGCATGGTATTCCTGAATTTCAGCATAACATTTGAAAGCTATTTTTGGGGGTGGAAAATTTTATATTCAAGCTTTTACTCATTGCATTCCTAGCAGCATGTAGCAGCAAAAAAAAAAAATTGGGCATTTGAAAGAATTGGAAGTCTCCTTCAAGGAAGAGGAGGAAAGTAAGGTGTGATTTATTTAGAAAGTCTTTTAAAAACAAGGATAAGCAAGAGATTGATGTGAATAGGTTCAATAAATAAGTACATATGAAACAAAGGAAATTTTTTGTGAAGAAGATACTCACTGATGGAGGAGTCTCAGGAAGTGTTTCATGCAGAAAGTGTCATGTAAGTAGAGTTTTGAGGAAGATAAGGAGATCCCAAGAGGTTAGAGGTGAGGTTGGAATGCATTTCAGTCATGGAAGACAGCTAGTGCAAAGGCACAAAGATGGAAGTATTGTGACAGAGGCATAGCAGGGAGGCCAGTTTGTTTAGGAAATGTATATAAATGTGTTTAAAAAGGTTGGGGCCTGATTGTGATGAACTTTTAAAAACTAAACAGAGGAGTACGTATTTTATCCTAAAGGCACAGTGGAGCCATTGTTGTTTAGTAATGTCTGATGAATAAGGGCATGCCATGGTTAGGTTTTCACTTTAGGAAAATCACTTTGGTAACTGAAGGATGGGTTGGAGAGTGAAGACTTGAACAGGGAGACCATTTATGAGGCTTTTACAAAAGTACAGATGAGAAGAACAGGCCTGAACTAGATCAGTGGCTGTGTGAGTAGAGGGAAGGAGGAACAAGAGATATTGAGAAGAAAGAAATGACATGATTTATCAACTGATTGTGTGGATGAAGAAGAGTTGAGTTAAGGCTGTTGAGATGGTAGCCCAGGTAGAAATAGGAAGTTTGAAAGAGAGTTGGGTTGAGGGAAAGAATTCTACTTTACTTTGACATGTTAAGGTTGAAATAACAATATAGTTATATACTTCTTTTAAGTTTGTATTGTACACTTCTTAGCTTATTTTATTCTTCTAACACACTTGTTGGTACTATTCCTGTTTTACTGTGTGGTCACACAACTAATAAATCCAGAAGTATTCACTAGGCACTTGGGAGAGATCTGGAGCAAGGTATATAGATTTGGGAGTCATTTTGGAAGTTGATGAAATCACCACATGAGACAGTATGAAGAGAATAAAGGAAAGGCCAGGGTATAGCTTGGATATACCACAGTTAGATAATGTTTGTCCTTCATTCTAGAAGAAGACCAGAGAGGGGATGCCATGACAAACATGTGAATTGTATTTGAGTTGGGGGCTGTGCTCAGTCACCAGCCTCACTTTCTTCTCCAGAGCCATGTGGGTTCAGCGGTCAGATATGACTGGATGACTGGAGATGACCCTGGATACGAGGCAATCAGGGTTAAGTGATTTGCCCAGGATCACACTATCCACTACACCATCTAGCTGCCTGAACACAATTAGAAGGAATGATTGGAATGATGAAGTAGCAAAGAAGATATTAGGAGGAGCTCCTAGAGAGAAGAGTAATGAAATCTTAGAGGTGTAATCTCTAATGTTAGATGCTTCAGAGAAGTGTAGAAGGAAGACAGAAAAAAGACACTAATTTGGCAAATATGAGATCTTTGGTGACTGGTGAAAGCAATTTGAGGTGAGTGATGAGATCAAAAATCAGATTATTAACTTGAAAAAACTTTTTTAGTTTGTGTAACAAAGTGAAAGTTAGAACAATAGATATTCTAGTACAAGGATGTCATCTTAGGGGGTCTTGTGAATCTGTTCTTTATCCAGTCCCTCCACTGCCCTTCTCCTTTCCTAATACATTTTTCTTTGAGCTTATCATTTTTTTTTAAGGTTTTTGCAAGGCAAATGGGGTTAAGTGCCTTGCCCAAGGCCACACAGCTAGGTAATTATTAAGTGTCTGAGACCAGATTTGAACCCAGGTACTCCTGACTCCAGGGCTGGTGGTTTATCCACTGCGCTACCTAGCTGCCCCTGAGCTTATCATTTGTTAAATACAAATTTAAAAAAAAAACCTTAACATAGCAGCAAAGGGGTTTAACGAAAAAATTACAATTTGTAAAGTATTTTATAGGTTGCTTATATGTCAGGGATAGTGTTTATGATTTTTTTGTATTTTTAATAGTTGCTTTAAAATCATTTTATCTCCATTATGATAAATTTTTACTATATTTATTTATAGGATCATAAGAAATACATGAGAATACAAATACATTGTATTTGGTATTGATCTGTATTCATTTCTGGGCTCTGACACTATTTGTGTGACCTTGGATAAGTTGCTTGACTTCAGTTTCCTTCTCTTTAAGATGGGTTGGACAAAATGACCCAAAGTTCCTTTCATATCTAAATTTATGATCCTGTGATTTCATAGAGATGAATATTCAGGCCTAAATGATAAAGTCTTTTAATAGGTGGCAACATTTAGACTACAATTCTGTCTCCTAGATCTGTGATTTTTCTACTTATATACTTCATTCATTTGACCTATTTGTAATCCCTTGGTGTGAAAAGAGTTAATTTGCATTGAGCATTGCTTTATGATACTTATATATGAAATATATAATACCTCTAATGGTTTTTCTGAAGCTGTATAATGTCAAAGATGGGATTTGTTTTGTTTTTAATTTTTAATACTTTTTTTCCCATTTAATGCAGAAATTCAAATCTTCCCATGAAACTTGGTTAAATAATAATAATACCAATACAGTAGATCATACAGATTTAACACTTTTTGAACTTCACTGGAATGATATTGATTTGAATCAGATTCTACATGATAAAAAAGAGAAATATGGAAAGGAAAAAATGAATAATTGCATCAGTTCTTTGAACAGCAATGAAGAAAAAGTAAAGTGTCTGGATGTCAGATTGCAGCATTGCTTAGCTTACGTTCTACACACTTCAGGAACTACAGGAATCCCTAAGATTGTCAGAGTGCCTCATACATGTATAGTACCAAATATTCAACATTTTCGGTGAGTTTTCAAAAATTTCCTTCATTTGAACCTTTAGGGAAAAATGAATTTTTGAAATTTAAAAAATAAAAACAACAGATTACTGGATTGACAGACCCCATATAAAGAGATTGATTTTTGTTCTATTGTTTTGTCTCCTACTAGGAACATGTGGACATTGACTAGATCAATCCTGGGCAAACCACTTAACCTTTCTGAGTCTTATTTCTTCATAAACAGGGAATAAAAAACTTGTACTACACAGTCACAGTGTCATTGTAATGAAAGTATTTTGAAAATTTCAAAGAGCCATGTAAATGTGGAATGTTTATATTAGTAAAAGAAAACCCTATCTTAAACTAAGGTATTTTTCTTAATTAGTCTGTCATGTGTTTACTTTAGCAAAGAAAATGAAAATTAGTGATATTAGTTTTCCTTGTTATGACTTTTTTTCCCTTTTGCAAGGCAGTAGAGTTAAGTGACTTGCCCAAGGTCACACAGCTAGGTAATTATTACGTGTCTGAGACTGTATTTGAACTCAGGACCTCCTGTTTCCAGGGCTGGTGCTCTATCCATTGCACCACCTAGATGTCCTTTGTTATGACTTTCATTGAAGTAACCTGGTATAAACAAGGAGAGTGAGATTTATTATAATCAGAGATTTTGAGACCTAGAAGGAATTTCTGAGCACATCTGGTATTTTTGTTTGATTAATTGTTTTACAAATGAGGAAAGTTAAGTTCAGGGCAGTAATCACTATAGTGATAATAATGGAACTGAAAGGAGATGACAGAACCGTATATAGCCTTTACATATATTTAGTTCTTTGTCTTGTCAAGATTTCAGGTGAGAGTAAATTAGGTTTGTGTTATTTCTTGTTGCCAATTGCCCTCGTAGCAAGTGATTTTTGATCAGTATTTTTTGCCAGTTATGGTATCTTCCCGAGTTCAAATCTGGCCTCTGTCACTTATTGCCTGAGTGTTCCTGGGCAAGGCATTTAATTCTGTTTACCTCAGCATCCTTATCCTGAGCTGGAGAAGGAAATGGTAAACACTCCATTATCTCTGCCAAGAAAACACCAAAGGGGGTCACAAAAAGTCATCACTGAATAACAACAGCAGATTGATACTCCCTATTTAACAGTTAATTTGGAGGAACAAACTGTTTTTTAAACCCACTATATTTTCTGCATTCCTTGAAGTCACATCTTAACTCAGAAGTTAAGGAAGTATTTTGAGAGTGCTAAACTATTTTCTTCTCTTAATGTCAAGACCAGTAAAGATACCAAGACTTGAAATTTAGATTATTATTGGGTAGCACTGGATTAAGCAGAAGTGATCTTATTTATAAATCTTTTTTTAGCTGAAATATTATAGTTTTATTGTCATAGCCTTATAATAAATGTTTATTAGTTTTCCTCTGTATATTTTTTCTTAGGACACTTTTTGAAATCACACAAGAAGATATTCTTTTCATGGCTTCCCCTTTGACATTTGACCCATCTGTTGTGGAGATATTTCTTGCTTTGACAAGTGGAGCATCTCTGCTTATAGTTCCCAATACTGTTAAAATGGTGCCTTCAAAATTAGCTACTGTTCTATTTCACCATCACCATGTGACGGTTCTTCAGGTAGAATTTTGTTTTTGGTAGGGGAAGGATTTTATTTTTTAAAAGACGGTGGGGGTGGGGTGGGGTAAGTGACTTGTCCCAGATCACAAAGCTAGGTGTTTGTTTGGTTTTTGCAATGCATGTATATTATTTAAACCAGATAGTATGTTTTGGGTTTTCCGATAATTTTAAATTAGGAAAATCATCATCCTGAATAATCACATGTCTGTAACTGTTGAAGCTAATTTCCTCAAATTATCTTCCATCTTTATGCCTGTGACTCTTAAATCTTTATATCTAAACATATCCTTAAAATCTTTCTTGAACTCCATTGCTGTATCATTATCAACCTACTGGGTATTTCCACTTGTAGGTACTATCAGTGTCTCAAACTCATGCCCATAGCATCAATAATTTCTTCCCAAATCCACTAGTTTTCCAGATATTCTATTTTTCTTCAGGAATTCATCATCTTTCTAGTTATCTAGGTTCATATCTTTAAAATCATCCTTGACTTTTCACTTTCTTTCCTTTACCAACCACATCCAAAAGATATTTCTATTGGTTCTATCTCTTCAACATCTTATATCTTATCTTTCTCACCAGCTACTACTTTGGTTCAGCCTCCTTATCTCTTGCCTAGCCTATTGTAATAGTCTCATGATGGTTCTAGTCTCTCTTTTTTATTCAGTCCTCCATACAATTGCCATCACTTTCCTTGATTTAAATTCCAGCTACCTTGCCTTTCCTCTGCTCAAGAAACTTCAGCCTCCAGATTGTCTTTTGAAAAAATGCAAAGGCCTTAGCCCTGCACTTAGATCCTTTTATAATCCAGCTTTGTTTCATGCACATTACATTCCAGCCAAACTCCCTCCTAGCTGTTGACCAAACTTGATATTCCATTTCTTGTCTTTGGATAGCTCATATATACTCCCTCACCTCTACTTTTTAAAGTCCTGACCTTGAATAAACCTCAATTAATGTGCCATCTCTTCATGCAAAACTTTACCTATCTCCCAGTGGAAAGTGTATTCTTTCCCCTAAATTATTTTGTATTTATTTCCTGTATACTCAAGTTTTATTAGAAGGAAGGGATTGTTTTGTTCTTATATTCTTAGTCTCTAATTGCATTGCATATAGTAGGTGTTCAGTAAATGTTTGTTGAATATCTTCATGAATATTTTTACTTTGCATAATATTTAAAGCCATTTAACTCATACTCTATTGACCCAGAAGTTAGTCTGTCTAGTCCTCCCAAGTTGGAAAAGCTATAAAGATGAACTTTGTGATAAAGTATATGTTGGCCATCTCAGGCAACCAGTAAGTGTGCATTACAGGCCTAAGGTGTGCTAGGCAATGTGCTGAGCATGTGGGATACCAAGGAAGGCAAAAAACAGACCCTGGCATCAAGAAACTCACAGTGTGATAGGGTGCAAGGGACAAAGTGCAGACTACTGTGTACACAGAAGCTATGGACAGGAAACTAGGACATAATCTCCAGGGGAAGGCATTTACATTAAGAGAGAGTGGGAAAAGTTTCCTGTAGAAGATGGGGCTCTAGTTAAACCTTAAAGAAAGCAGGGAAGCCAAGAGGCAGAAATGAAGAAGGAACCAGGGAATGCCTGGAGCTGTGAGGGAACAGCAGGGAGGCCACTGTCACTGGATTATAGACTGAATGTGTTTGGAGAGTACAAGAGGGAAGAAGACCAAAGTGGGAGTAGAAGGACTTGGAATGACAAAATAATTTTATATTTGATCTTGGAGGTGATAGGGAGCTGCTGTAGCTTATTTGCAGGGGTGGGGGGTAGTGGGGGTGTGTCAGAGTGAAGAGTGACATAGTTGGACCTACACTTTAGGAAAATCACTTTAGTGGCTGTATGATGGATGAATTGGAATGGGAAGAGACTTGTGGCAGGCAGACCCACTAGCAGACTATAGTTGTAGTCCAGGCATGAGGTGATAAGGATTTGCCACCTACATAGTGGTAGTGTCAGAGGAGAAAGTGGGACATAGTTGAGAGAAGTTGCAAAGGTGAAATCAATGGGCCCTGGAAACAGTTTGAATATGTTGGATAAGAGATAGGGAGGAGTACAGGATGACACTTACATTGCAAGTCTGGGGGAATGGGAGGATGGTAGCCCTCTAACGACTAGTCCAGATAAATTTGGAGAAGGCCATTACCAGAACTTTGGCTATCAGGTGATAAAAATTCACAAGATGATCATGTATTCAAGCCCAGTCTCTCATTGGAGGGAATACCACACTTGAAATATTGTCTAGGTAGTGAGAATGCATTTCATGAACTTAGTTGCCTTGAAAAATGAGACATTTTTAATTAAAGTCAAAACTTAAGATTAAGCCCTCTGGTAGAATGGGGAATGTTTTTAATGAGCTTCATACAATAAATTTCACATTAAATTTCTTCCTGTGTTTTGCCAAATCTATCTTTCTGTGCCTAGAAGGAGGTGATAGAAATGTATATTATTGATGCATATTGTCAGCCTTCCCCTGCAGAAGAATGTAAATGTTCTTTTCTTGCACTTAGAGTGCTTGGCTTAAGACTATTGTCTGTATTAAGAAAAGCACAGCTCCAGTACAAAGGGGGTGTTTTATTCTGTCCTGAAGACTTGATTATCATGATGTAAATTACTTGGTTGAAAAACCTGAGAATGCTTACCCTGAACAACATAAAACTTGTAGGGAGGGGCTAGATGGGAGGTCACATATTGGAAGGGCTGTCACATGAAACAGAGAATAGATTTGTCTTAAGTTGGAGTCAGTGAGCACAAATTGCAAAGGGGTAGATATAGACTTAAAGGAAAAGAAAAATTCACTAAAAGAACTATTCAGAAGTAGCATGGACTGTCCCAGGAAGTAGAGGGTTCCTCCCTCTTTCTAGGGCTTCAAGTAGAAGTTGGATGACTACTTGTTGGGTAGTTTGTGGAGGGGATTCTTCTTCAGGTACAACTTCTGGGGTCCCTTTCAACATTAAGATTCTGATTTCATCTATACTGTCCAGTTTAATGGGAGAACAAAATGAGAATATTTCTAAAGTACTTTGCAAAGCTTAAAGTTCAACATAAATGCTAATTATTATTATCACTAATATCCTTTTTAGATGTGTTATCCTTAACTGAATGTAATATTTCAGACACAGTCTAAGAAGGGTTCACATCTATGAATGATCAATTCCCTACAGTGAATTCCTTTAATGCCATAAATTTCAGTGACTTATGAAATATTTTCATGAGTATTAATCTTGAATTATATCTCTCATTTAAGTATTATAAATCATGTTGTATTGTTTAGTACAAAATGATCCCTTCATTTTTTTTAGTTAGAAAGGATGAGAATATATAAACATTTTTAGCTTAGTGAGATTTTTTCCTAACATTAAATCTCTCCTTCCTGCTCAAATATCTTAGAAATAAGTTGACTAAAAGTTTTATAGCATTTTTTGATTACACATTAAGCAAATGAAGAAAAATGCACTTAACCTTTAATTTTCCCCAAAACATTGGTTAGACATTTGATACACCTAGCTTCAGTTTTCCTGCAAGCCTCCAGTACTGAATGCTATATTGTTTTTAGCATATGATTAAGATATTAATTCAATTTGTAAGATTATAATTAATGTGGAAGCTGTTATGTTAAGTGATCATACATATGTGTGCAGGCTACACCAACACTGCTTAGAAGATTTGGATCTAAGCTCATCAAGTCATCTATTTTATCAGCTGCAACTTCACTTCGTGTTTTAGCCCTTGGTGGCGAAGCATTCCCATCATTGAATGTACTCAGAAGCTGGAGGGAAGAAGGCAATAAAACTCAGATATTTAATATCTATGGTATCACAGAGGTATCCAGCTGGGCAACCTGTTACAGGATTCCAGAAGAGGATCTGAGCTCCACCCTGGGGTGAGCTATGATTTGGTCATGTATTGGGGAGCTAACATTTTCCCAAGAGCTCAGAAGCAGGGATACCTAAGATAATTTGATTGAAATGAGCATGATTTTGGCAGAGAAGATTCCACCTGGAATAGTGAGTTTAGAAGCCAGAATCCTTTTTTGTATAATTAGGCTTTTGAGTGTATTTTAAAACTCACTTGAGATGTCTATATAGGATAGATTTCTAATTCTTTGTCCATTGCAAGACAGCAAAAGTTTTCTCACCTTTATTTTATCCAGTTTTCCTGGGATCCTAATTATAGCAAGGCAATGCTTTTATTCTTTCTAATTTATTTCCTGTCTCACTCCATACAGAATCTTTTCTAGAACTTCTCTTGTCTCTTTTAGTCTCCCATACCACCTCCTTCCTCCCTGTCCTCCTCACCTGAAGTCCTTGGCTCTTATTTTACTAAGAACATTGAAGCTATTCAATATTAACTGACTCTTCCCCATCTCAAAATAATGATAATAATTTACATTTAAATAAATAATATTTACAAAGTACCTACAATATGTTAAGTGCTTTTTAATCCCCATTTTATAGGTAAGGAAACAGAGATTAATGTCTGAAATTGGATTGGAACTCTGGTCCTCCTAACTCTGGGCCCCTGTGCTCTTACCATTGTAACTGCTTTGACAATAGAGTCTCTCTTTCCCTCAGTCACTGACAATGAATGACTCTTTTCCTTACAGATGCCAGTACCAATGTTTTTCATTATGCTTTTTTAAAATTTTTTTTAGTTTTTAGTTTTTGCAAGGCAATGGGGTTAATTGGCTCGCCCAAGGCCACACAGCTAGGTAATCATTAAGTGTCTGAGGTCGGATTTGAACTCAGGTACTCCTGACTCCAAGGCCGGTACTCTATCCACTGTGCCACTGAGCTGCCCCTTCATTATGCTCTTGATCCCAATCTTTTCCATTTTCTCCAGAGGAAGATTACAACCATAATCACCCTCCCCCCCTTTTTTTCTCATCTCTCCTTACCTTTCCTCTGCTACCTTTAAACATCCTGTTCCCATCCTTTAACAATCTCAGAAACAAAACTCCAAATCCTTATCTAGACTCTTATTATCCTCCAAAATAAGTCTTCTTTATCTTTCCTTTCTTTTTCAGACAAACTCCAAAAAAAAAAGCTATTTATAGTCAACTGTTCTTCCCCTTCTCTCATTCCCTATTCCTTTGGATTTTGACTTCTAACCTCATCACTCAACTGAGGCTTCTAATGATCTCTTAATTTCAGAATCTGATGGTGGTTTTTTTTTATGCTCGTCTTCCTCAGACTAGCTGTCTTATTAAACCTTGTTAACTACCTTATCCTGAAGAGCCTCTGGGCTTACGTGACACACCACTTTTGGTTCTCCTCAGGTGCAGCTTTGATGATTCATCATCTAGATCTTTTCTTCTGTTTCTCCTACTCATAATTTGGTCCCAGACTCCCTTTCTTCTCCCTATGCTGACTCCCTCTCAGTGACCTCATCAACTCCCAGGGATTTCGTCTTTATCCCTAAGCAAATGACTTAGAGAACTCTATCCCAGATCTCCCCTCAATCATCAGTTATCTGTTACACATTTCAGACTGAAGGTCTCTTCCTTAAACTCAGCATGTCCAGAATTGAACTCATTATGCCTTCCCCTGAAGCCCTATTTTTTTCTTAGACTTTTCTTACCTCAGACATCTTTACTACTCCAGCAACTACCATTTTGGTTGAGGTCTTCATTGTATTTTGCCTCGATTATTGTGATGGTCAAGTTTCCCCACTTTATTTTCCTGCTTCTTTCTCTAGTGATTTTCCTTAAGGATAGGTCTGACCATGTGACTCCTCTACTTAAACTCCTTCAGCTTCTTGTTGCTTTTAGAACATTGGTTTTTATTTTGAGTCCAGAGAGACCCCCTAATGGGTTTATGGATAGATTTAAGGCTATTTCTAATCTTACATTAGAAAAAAGATTATATTTTCATTTGCTTCTAAATGAAGTTTAGCATTTCCTTTGTATATATTTTTTTAATAAACCATAAGTGCCTTTATGTCATATTTTCATGTTTCAGTGCCCCTCTCCTGGCTGTCTCCACAGCAGGAATGCTCTCCTCTTAAACTCTGAGCTCATACATCACCTATGCATAACCTTTCCTGCCAACTGTTAGGGCCTCCCTCAAATTAAGTTTACTTTACTTTGTATTATCTTTCTATTTATTCTGTGTCTATCTCCTGATTGTTTTACCTATTAGAAGGTAAACCCCATCAGTGAGAAGGACTTGTAGCCAGAATTAGCTTAGCACATAGTAAAAACTTAAATACTTGTTGATTAACTGACTATCTCTAGTTTGTAACCTTTGAATTATACATAATGGTCTTTATTGGAAACCATATGATTTAAATAGATTGAAAAATGTTCTATTCAAAGAAAACAATTTGAATTTATTTTTATGTGGGTTGTAATTGTATTTTGCAGAGTTGAATCCCCTGTGCAATTGGGATTTCCACTGCTTGGGACAGTAGTCGAAGTCAGAGACATAAATGGTTTGACAGTTGAAGAAGGCGAAGGCCAAGTATTTTTAGGTTTTCTTATGTTTATTTGTTTATTGGGGTAATTATTTTAAATAAACAATGAATAGCAAAATATAATTCCAATGGTTTTTTGGTAATTTATAGAATTTTCAGCAAAGATAAATCTGAAATGTCATCTGTGTAGGTTTAAAACACAAAGGAGGTTTCTGGGATTATTTCGAAGTGTTAAATTACAAAATTCTTGAGGATTTACATAAAAACAATTCAGAAGATGTCAATTTAAACTTGATAAATAAATTCATAATGAAAATATGTGATCTTTCTCTTGTTAAAATTAGTGCTTTAATGTCAAAAAAACACCATAGAGTTAAACTTAAGTGAAATTTCACTTTTTTTTCATTTTCTTAAATGTAGAGAATACATTTATTTTTTTGGATTAGAGTAGGTCTTCCCTTTTAATGTGACAATCTAAAGCTTCAGAATTACCTTTAGAATGTTAGCCATAGCTCGCTCACTCTCTCTGTGTATGTGTGTATGTGTGTGTGTGTGTGTGTGTGTGTGTGTGTATGTATGTATGTATATACACACACACATATATTACTTTACCATGTTGACCTAATTTAACCTTGCTGTTATATTATTTTAAAATGTTTTCTAGCTGCTGTATTACATTTATGGCTTTATTTTTGTCAAGGTGGTGACAAGCGGATATGTTTTCTTGATGATGAAACAACTCTGCCTTTTGGTACAATGAGAGCGACTGGTGATTTTGTTATTGTGAAAGGTGAAGCAATGTTTTTCTTGGGACGTCAAGATAGTCAAATTAAACGTCATGGCAAGCGTATTAACATTGAATGTGTACGGCAGGTAGGATTTTTGACTCTTAAGTGGGCAGGTATATGTGCTCATGATTATCTTTTTCATTTGAAGATATTACCACTGTCCTGGATGAGTAATAACTCAAAATTGATTTTTTTAAAACTCTTCCTGTGTTACAGTGAATTGATTATATGCTATTTTTTTACTATGCCCCTTATTTCTGATATCCCAGAAATATTATATATATTTTTTTAAACCCATCACGGATAGAATGGAGTATTGTGGGTTTTTTTTTTTTTTAGTTTCTGTAAGGCAGTGGGGTTAAGTGGCTTGCCCAAGGCCACACAGCTAGGTAATTATTAAGAGTCTGAGGCTGGATTTGAACTCAGTACTCCTGACTCTAGGGCTGGTGCTTTATCCACTGTGCCACCTAGCTGCCCCAGAATGGAGTATTGTTAACCTCCCAAAAGTTTTATTTTTAGATGCCTAAGATGCTACCTTATCATAATCAAATAAATCTTCTTAGAAAGGTTTTATTTTGAGTTTTACAATCCCCCCCCATCTTGTTTCCCTCCCCCCAATCCCCACAGAAGGCAGTTTTCTAGTCTTTACATCATTCTCATAGTATGCATTGATCTAAGTTGAATGTGAGAGAGAAATGAGAGAGAAATCATATCCTTAAGGAAGAAACATATGGTATGAGATATAGCAGAATTACATAATTAGACTTTTTTTTTTAAATTAAAGGTAATAGTCCTTGGTCATTGTTCAAACTCCACAATTCTTTCTGAGGATACAGATGGAATTCTCTATTACAGATACTCTAAAATTGTGCCTGATTGTTGCCTTGTTGGTATGAACAGGTCCATTAAGGTTGATTATCACTCCCATGATGCTGTTAGGGTGTACAGTATTTTTCTGGTTCTGCTCATCTCGCTCAGCATCACTTCATGCAAATCCCTCCAGGCTTCTCTAAATTCTCATCCCTCCTGGGTTCTAATAGAACAATAGTGTTCCATCACATACATATACCACACTTTATTAAGCCATTCCCCAATTGATGGACATTCCCTCAGTTTCCATTTCCTTGCTACCACAAACAGAGCTGCTTATGAACATTTTTGTACAGATAATATTGTTACTCTTTTTCATAATCTCTTCAGGGTATAGACCCAGTAGTGGTATTGCTTGATCAAAGGGAATGCATATTTTTATTGCCCTTTGGGCATAATTCCAAATTGCTCTCCAGTTCACAGCTCCACCAACAATGTATTAGGGTCCCAGATTTCCAACATCCCTTCCAATCAAATAAATTTTTTTATAAACTCAATGTATTCTGTTTTTTGAGACTTTTTGATGCTAAACAATTTTAAATTCAGTAACTACTTAGTTATATGAAGCACTGTCCCAGTGTCCCATCATGAAGTAGAACAAGGCTCTGTATTTGCAGATTATGAGGCCCAGTAAGTCCTATCATGCTGGAAAGGTTTTAAGAATGGGCCATATGTATCTTTCATCGAAAGACTAGCCTGGCTGTGATTTGAGGGGTTCATTACAGTTTCCTTATTATAAAATGGGGGCAGTAATCTTTGTACTACCTGTTTCCCTATTGGGGGGGTGTTTTGAAAAGTGTTGAGAAAGCTTTTTGTTACTTTTATTAGTTTGACTAGCATGTAATGATTCTTGGATATTGTAACTCATTAAGACTATCTTTTAAGGCAGAGAGACATGGTAATCCACACTAGTGGAGAGAACAGCTATATTATAATCTCATTGGTCTTCTGAAATACTGAAGCAGTTTCTACTTAGGTTCTTAAAATGAATTGGTTTGTCTTCAGAAGTAGGGAATTTATAGCTTCATGGACCCAAATTTCAAATTATCTTCACAGTAAATCAAGAGAATCTCTTTTGTTATAGGTTGCTGAAGGAATTTGTCAAGTAGAATCCTGTGCAGTTATATGGTATCATCAGGAAAGATTAATTCTGTTTGTGGTGACCAAAGATGGTTTAGTGAAGGATGATATTTTAGGAGAACTTCAAAAACATCTTCCAAGTTATGCAGTCCCAGATGACATTATGATGATTGAAGCTTTACCATTTACATCTCATGGTAAATTGCAATTTTTTTTTTAGGGTTTTTTTTGCAAGGCAAATGGGGTTAAGTGGCTTGCCCGAAGCCACACACAGCTAGGTAATTATCAAGTGTCTGAGACCCGATTTGAGACCAGATTTGAACCCAGGTACTCCTGACTCCAGGGCCGGTGCTTTATCCACTGTGCCACCTAGCTGCCTCATTGCAATGTTTTAAAAAACAAATATGTTTCAGTGGAAGATAATGCTAAATACTTTAGAATAAGTTTTGAATCCTTTGCTCTTGATATTTTAGAAACAATGCCATTTCTTAGCAATGAATTTAGTGATTAATTCTGATTAACTCTCTGCTGCTATACTGTAATATGTGGTGTTGAAATCATTAGAATTAAATCATTACTTATGAAAAACATTTTCAAATATGGAGTTTCTAGGATTTAAAATGAAAAAATACATGTTTTATGTTGTGATCACTGAAGCTAGTCTTTGAGCTGAAACAAAAATCTTCTCTTTCTTTTTTTTAAATTAAGGCAAAATTGATGTGTCTAAGCTGACCAAGATTTACTTTAATTACATAAATTTGAAGTCTAACAGTCACCTCAAAGGAAAAGAAGAACTATGGGAAAGATTACAGTACTTATGGAAGGTATTATTTTTAAATTGCTTATTATTGCAGTGGGCTCACTTTTCATTTGTCAAGAATGAAATCCTTTTTACTAAGTCTGATTTACATTACTGGAGTTTTATTGCTTCACAAATATTTTGTGTTGCAGTTTTATTTGTTCAGTTTGATGTGAGCCATTCTGTAACCAAGGAACTATTTAGTTTGCCATGAATTAAGATGAAATTTCCTGTAGTAGTCATTTGTCAAAAATTGTCATGAGTGAAATGGGTTGAACTTCATTTTTTTGCACTAATTTTTCCAAAGTTAATCTGATTAAAAAGGATTTATATACTCATTAGCCCAGTGAAATATTAAAACTTTTTTTTTCAAGTAGAGTCAGTTTAGTGCCTTATCTGTTTTCCTGACAGATGCTATGTCTTTTTGTTGTTGTTGAATAGTGAAGGAAGAAGATGAAAATGTGATTGGATTGGGCACTGCTGTGCTACCCAACGCTCATTTCTCTGTGTTTACTTCTTCCTGACTCATTTCATGCTGTTAGTATTTTATAGTATTCACAGAATACTATCAGAATTTAGTCCCTCCATTATGATTTATGGGTTCTGTTCTCTTTTTCCTACTGAGACATCAGTATTGGTAGGAACAGCATAAAAAAAGAAACATGAGTCTAGTGCTCATGAAAAAAGGAGCTCCATGTTCTTTCATAGTTAGTGATTTAAAATTTCATATTTTAGTGAGAAGTTTGTGCTTTGGGTGATGATGAGTAATAATAATAACAATGAAATCTTGCATTTATGTATAATCATTGGATCTTTGATCTAGAAAAGGGATATATGAGGTCATAGAATTATAGATATGTAGGAACCTCTGAAGTCTTTGGTCCAGCCTTCTCATTTTATTGGTGAGGAAACAGATCCTAAAGGTTGAGTGACTTGCCTAGTGTCCCACAGGTTGGAGGTAGCAGAGCTTGGAGCTGAGCCTGGGTCCTTTGATTGCAAATCTAGCATTTTTGCCTTTCATCAGCTTACATTTATCTCTTGCTTTAAGGTTCACAAAGTGTCTTCTTCAAAATAATTTTGAGTGTACATGTAGTTGCTGTTTTCTAAGAATCTTGAAAACTCTGTTTTGTGTGTGTGTTCAATAAATCAACAAGAATTTCTTCAATGCTTTTTATATCATTCATCTCTATCCCATTCCACAACTAAAGAGCTACATGGAGAATTTGAATAGAGTTCAAAGGGTTTTTTTAAGTGACAAGAAGGTAGTTAGCCTTCTTCTGCTCTACAAAGGACATTTTCAGTCAGATTGACTTAGCTGTTTTTATGGGATAGAGATAAGAACTAAAGCTGTGATTTCCTTGGGTTTGAGAGTTTTTCTGGTAAAGAAACTCCTTGAATTAATATAGGTCAGCACCTTCTCTGAAACTCAAAACCTGACAGACTTGCCAGGAGCCCAGAGAGGTTAAGAGTCTTGCCCAGTGCCCTCAGCTGTATGCTTCAGAGGCAGGACTTGAACCCGGTCTTTTCGGTTTTGAGATTGACTTGCTATCTGGTTATCACACTCATGTTCTCTCTGAAACTATTTTTATCTTCACTTAAAATTGAGTAAGGAAAACTAGACAAATTATAGCCTAAGAGATTTAGAGAAATTAATGGGAATAAAAATCAATTTTTTAGTATTAGAATGAGATTTTTAAAATGTTTTATTAATACTTTTAATATTGCTGTCCCTTCCCAAAGACTGTTCCACACACTTGACATATGAACTCTCCCTTGTAATAGGGAATTATATTTAAACAAAAAAATGTAAAAGTCAAGTCCCTCAATGTATAAGGAGAGTTCTAAAGATATTTTTAAAAATAAATAAAATTTAATTATTAAGTGTCTGAGGCTGGATTTGAATGCAAGTCTCCTGACTCCAGAGCCAATGCTCTGTTCACTGTGTCACTTAGCTGCCTTTCCTGGAGAGTTTTGAAAATAGGATGAACTCAGATATTTGTATATAGTCATGTATGAAAGAGATAAACCTAATAATCTTTGAAAGAATTCTTTTTACTTTGAATTTATGTGAAATAGATAAAATATTTTTATTGAAAGATAACTCAGCATGTTCTGTGAACTATGTAATTACTAAATCAAAGATTGACATATTTCAATTTTCTCCTTTGAGAAGGGGAAAACTAGTAAAGAGATGTGAGTTTGTAGCAGAATTAGTATAAAACAAAGGCCTTAGTAACTAATAGAATTTCTTAAATTAAAAAAGGTGTGTGTGTGTATGTGTGTATCAGAAATACTATGGTTCTTCTACTTATGATATTGCTTAGGTTATACTTATACTTGCTGGATTTTGGTGTCAGATTTTTTTTATTGTTTAGTTGATTATTTTTCTTCCATCTTCTTTCCTATAGTCCTCTCTGAGACTTCTGGAAGATCCTTTGGAAGTTTCTAAAGATTCTCTATTCCTTAGTAATGGAGGTGATTCCTTAAAGTCCCTTAGTTTCAGTAATGAGATTGAGAATCTGGTAGGTCAATCGGTACCTGGACTTCTAGAAGTTATTCTCACTTGTTCCATCTTAGATATATACAATCACATTCTCCAAGCAGTGTTTCCAGATGAAGATACATCGTCCAATAGGAGTTACTACAGAAAAAAAAAATTCAATGTCATGAATAGAGGAGAAATAAGTGGCAGATCTGTAGATCAGAAGTCAGGAAGGCCTATAAATTCTGGCAAAGAGCAGAATGCTTTTATTGCATTGAGCAGAGGAAATCAGATTTTGTTTGTGAATGTCCCTGAGTCATTAAAGAATTCCCTAAGTATGAGACAGACAAGAACTAAGGTAGGAAAGTATTCTTCAGCATCTTCTGATTTAATTTCATCTGAAGAGTCTAGTTTTGTTAAAAATGTGACAAGCAAAAGCCCTTTAACAGTTATTGGGAAGATGGATGGTGCAGAAGAGTTCAGTCCTTTGTCAAAAATTTCAGAAGATAAAACTTCTTTGAGAGCATCTGAGAAGATAAAGTTATGTATCAGGTGGAAGTCCAATACTGGCAAATGTGTGGATGCTTCACCTCTCATTGCAATAATACTTCTCAGTCAGCCATCTTCTACTATCTACATTGGATCTCATTCTCACAGGATACAAGCAATTGATCTCTATTCTGGGAAAATGAAATGGGAACAGATCCTGGGAGATCGCATTGAATCCTCAGCTTGTCTCTCTCATTGTGGAAATTTCATTATAGTGGGTATGTGTTTGAACTTGATTTTTAGAAATGAAACAACATTAGGAGAACCAAGTTTACACTGGTCCTAGGATTCATTCAACAGAGCTAGAGGAGCTTGCTGTTCATAGCACTTTTTGTGTTAACATTTGAGGATTCGATTATAATTTAGGTCCACTTGTTAGTCCTTACCCAAGTCAAAAAACATTTCTATTTATTGAAGTGATTGGTGCACTCTTTTTGGCCCAGACAGTGTCTGTATCATATGACTCATCTAGAGGACTTTTTATCCTCTATAGTTCAGACTTTAAAAGAGAACCAGCTTTTGATATCTGAAGGGATCTGTTGGGTCTACTTGCTAGGTTTCTGGATGGTTTCCAGTATAATGTGGACTAGTTTTGCAGATTAATACAAGACCTAAAAGAGATGGGATAGAGAATTTTAAAAAAAATATAAAACATTATGGTGTTTCAGATTAAAAATGAGTATTACCAGAGGATGCATCATTAAATAATATATTGGAAATGCAAATGAAAAATATTGGGTTTTTTTTTGTGGCTTCAGTGGTGTAGGGAAGGAAGGGAATAAGTATTTATTTATGTGCCAGGCACTATGTGAAACCATTTATGAATTATATATTATTTGTGGTTTAAGAAAATTCCATTGAGAAAATATCTGGTATCAATACAAATGGTCAACAGTTCTTCAATTTATAGTTTTTAAAGTTCTTGGAGTACTAAGTAGTTAATCTAATATGAGAACACTTTGAACCCAGATCTTCCTGACTACAGGCCCCCATTTATATCCTTGCAAGGTTTATTTTATTTCCCTCTGAGCCATTTCTCATGAAAATGAAGGCTCACTCATTCTCCCTCACCTTCTCCCATTCTACTTCATTGCAAAAGTTTTACCTTGACTTTTATGTGAAATATCTTAGCCCCTTCTTCTTTCTCTTTCTCCCAGTACTTTCCTCTATCACCCACTGACTCCATCTTTTTACTACATTATACCATTATATTCAGCTCCTTCCTGTGCCTTGTCTATATATGCTCCTTCTAACTGTTCTTATAGATGAGAAAGTTCATGAGTTATCAGTATCTTCTTCCCAGGCAGGAATACAAACAGTTCAACATCATTAAGTTCCTCATAATTAGTCCTTCTCATTCACCCCATCTATGCTTCATCTGAGTCCTACACTTGGAGATCAAACTTTTTGTTCAGCTCTGGTTGTTTCAGTAGGGAAGTTTGAAAGTCCCCTGTTTCATTGAAAGTTCATCTTTTCCCCTGAAAGAGGGTGTTCAGTTTTGCTGGGTAGTTGATTCTCAGTTGTAAACCAAGATCTTTTGCCTTCTGGAATATTATATTCCAAGCCCTACGAGCCCTTAATGTAGATGCTGCCAGATCCTCTGTAATCCTGACTATGGAGCCACGGTAGTTGAATTGTTTGTTTTTGGCAGCTTTTAGTATTTTCTATTTGACTTGGGAGTTTTGGAATTTGGCTATAATATTCCTGGAAGTTTTTCTTTTGGGAACTCTTTTTAAGAGGTGATTGGTGAATTCCCTCAATTTCTAGGATTTCTTCTAGGATCTCAGGGAAATTTTGCTGTGTTATTTCTTGAAAAATGAGGTCTAGGTTCTTTTCCTGGTCATGACTTTCAGGTAGCCCAATAATTTTTAAATTATCCCTTCTGCATCTGTTTTCAAGGTCGGTTTTTTCCCCGATATTTTGGATAAAAAAAATGAGATATTTCATATTTTCTAATAATTTTTTACTTTTTTTTGGGGGGGGGATAGTTTTATTTCTTCCTGATTTCTTGCAGAGTCATCAGCTTCCTTTAGTTCCATTCTGCATTTGAAGGAGTTATTTTCTTCAGAGAGCTTTTTAAATCTCCTTTTCCAGCTGGCCAATTCTGCTTTGTAAGGCATTCTTCTCATTTGCCTTTTGTGTTGCTTTTTTCCATTTGGTCTAAACTGGTTTTTAACATATTATTTTCATCAGTATTTTTTTGTATTTCTTTCACTAAGCTGCTGATTTGATTTTCATGATTTATCTGCATCGCTTTCATTTCTCCTCCCAATTTTTCCTCTACCTCCCTTAATTGCTTTTCAAAGTCTTTTTTGAGTTCATCTATAGCCTGAGCCCATTTTCTATTTCTCTTGGAGGCTTTGGATACAGAAGCTTTGAGTTTGTCATCTTCTGAATCTTCCATGAGACCAAAGTAATTTTCTATGGTCAGATTCTTTTTCTTTTGTTTGCTCATTTCCTTAGTCTATGATTGATTTACCATATTTCAAGACTTTGGGGGTTTTTTGGGACATTCCACTGGGACCTTAATTCCTTCAAGGTCTTATAAGAGGCTCTAACTGCTCTCTTACCTGTGCTTTGATATGTGGATGATCACAGGCCCTCCCCTCTGCCCTGGAGCTGTGAAGAGAGTCCTTGTTCAGCTGTCATAGTATGGTAGTCCAAACTGCAACCTGGATCTGAGAGTGGGCAAACAGCAGAGTCCTGCCCCAGGGAGAGCAGAGAGATTTCTGCAGTCTTCCCTGACCCCCTTACTGTCTGTGGGATGTACTTCTCTGATTCCTGTTGCAGGTTCTCATCACAGGGATTTTCTGAGGCTGGCACTCACTCCACACTTATTCTGGTGTGGCAGAGTTCTTTCACCATTCCTTAGAGATCCTTGGGCTGTGTTGCGCTATGCTTTGGCTGCGGCTTTTTTTCAACCCCCAGTCTCAGTGAAACAGACCTTTTCTGTGTAACTTCTAAGTTGTCTTGGACTAGGAAATTGTATCACTCAATCTTTCTGTGGGTTCTGCCCCTCTAAATTTTGGCTAGAGTCATAATTTGATGGCTTTTGGAGTTTTTTGGGGAATGAGTTTCTGGGAATTCCTGCCTTCACACTACTATCTTGGCTCCACTCCCCCCCCCCCCCCCCAGCCCTTTTAAAACTAAAGAAACTTTGTAATTGAGATTAGGCATTATTATTGGGTTTCGGAAGTAATTTTCAATATATCTTTAGGAAAATTTCTCATTTTCTTACTAAGATTTATCCCTTGTGTTTTCTTAGACTTTTCTCCCACATAGGCAATTCATTTAGAGGTAACAGATGGGATAAAAATTCCAGAATGATAGCTGTGGATGTGGAGGCAGATAGACTCTACTTATTTTAGGAATTGATAGGTCTGTGAACTTAACTGACAAGGCACTTGTCATGAAATAACCTTGATCTCTGGTTATCCTAATATCTCTCCTCCCAGGGAGGAGAACGGAGTCAGGGAACAATATAGATTTCATAACTGTTATTTTTTTAACCTTTTGTTAGAGTAATTTAACTACTGACATCAATAGTCAGTAGTCCTGAACCCCAGAGTTTAAGCCTGACTTCTTTTCTAGTTTAGAAATAGTTGCAGTTTCCAGACTACTAGCTAGAAGGATCACCATATGTTGTTCTCCTGTATGAGTATTCAGATCACTATTGTCTTGGATGAGCTTTCCTCTAAAAAAAATAACTAATATTAGTTGATACTTTATTATTGCATATTTTTATTTTTGGAGCTAAGGTAGGAAATTAGTAATTTGGGGGGGCTTGGTATTTAAATCACATTTTTCTTTAATTTTATAAGTGTTTTGAGTATTACTGATCTTTTGATGTACTTGTGATGAACTCTTGATGAACTTAACCATCTCCAGTAGAAAGTCAGGGCTAGTGATATACCATGTACACACACATATACACCATCTAAACTCCATCCAGTCTGGATGCTTCTCCAGCTTCTGACTCTGTATGTCCAAAGTTGAGCATACAGTCTTTTCCCCCAAACTTGCTTTTCTTTCTGCTTTAACTGTTAGTCTTTGTTCAAAATGTTGACTCCTCCCATTTCATCCCATTTGCCTCCTGCATTCTTCCCCTTGATGTCATAATATAACTTCTCACTGCCCCTACCACTTCAGTAATCTCCTAATGGGACACTTTCTTCCTTTCCCCTGTTCATACAGGTCATCCTTCATACTTATATTACCTTTTTTAATATATAAATCTTGGCCATTGCACTTCTCTACTCAGCGTCATCCTTCAGGGGCCTGCAAAGTAAAGTTCAGGCTTCTCTGTCTTTAAAGGTCATCCACAAACTGACATTTTATTTCACTCTTTTACCCCCCCTCAACACCTCTGTGCATACTCTGCCACAGTCAAATTGAAATGTTCTCCTCAACCCTTACAGTTGCCCATAACTGCCTACCTCCAAACTTCAGTCACTGTCCACTATGCTTAAAGTCCTTCCCACTCTCTCATTCCTACCTTTAAAACCTTTAAAAATCCAAATTCAAATTTCACCTCCTATAGAGAGCTTTTCCCAATCCCTTCCAGGTGATAATAACCTTTTTCCCTCTTTAAACTCTGCATTGCATTCTCCTTACATGTTCCTGCATTATTATTATTATTATTATTATTATTATTATTATTATTATTATTATTATTATTATTATTATTATTATTATTATTATAGCTCTCCCCTACTAAAATGTAAGGTCCACGAAGCCAGGAACTATGTCTTATCTAAACTGTTTTTTTTACTCAATCCAGTGCTCTGCCAACTACAAATGTTTAATCTAGGAGGCTTTGGGGTCTGTAAATTATTTTATCCTCAAACTTTGTCTAAAGTATGTAGTCTTGCAAGACTTCAGACAGCTTTCTAAAGTCAAGCAGTCAAATAGGTAAAAAGCATAAGGGCCTGTTGGGTTCTTTCTGCTTTGTCTTACTAGAAAGGACTGCATAGTAGCTGACTAGATCAGGTGATCAGTCTCAACATACAGGAATCCAAGTATACCTGCAGAGCTTGGTTGAGGATTTTTACAGGTTTGTTTGGGTTTTTTTTGTCATATATCTAAAGCTTCAATCTTTGTTTTCCTGTTTCCCTAAAGGTTGCTATAATGGTTTAATTTATGTGCTCAGAAACAGTAATGGAAAAATACATTGGATGTTTGCCACCAAGGATACTGTTAAAAGTTCTCCAACCATGGATCCATCCACAGGTCTCATATATGTGGGCTCTCATGACCACCATACATATGCTTTGGATATTTATGTAAGAATTTTCCCTTGCAATCTCATGCATTTTCAACAGAATAGTTTACTGGGAAGGTAGAAGGTGTGAAACCATTAGTGAAGTTATGTCTATTAGAAGAAAGGGAAGAAACATGTGGGTGGTTGTTGCTTCTTTATTTGTTATTATTTCCAGAAATTCCTAGGATTAGAGAACAGAGGGAACTAGTCTAAGAAAAATAAAGGCTCAATATACTCTTTTAAAATGTTTACAGAAGGGGCGGCTAGGTGGTGCAGTGGATAAAGCACCAACCCTTGAGTCAGGAGTACCTGGGTTCAAATCTGGTATCAGACACTTAATAATGACCTAGCTGTGTGGCCTTGGGCAGGCCACTTAACCCCATTTGCCTTGGAAAAACCTAATATATAATGTTTACAGAAATTTTAGTCTTCTTTACCAAGTTTTCCCCAAATAAATTTGGCCCTTCAAACTGTCATATGATGCTCTTAGAAAAATAATCTTGATTTTGGTTGGATTTGGATCTATAAATCTTCACTTTAGCAAAACTATCAAGTATATTCTTGTATTTGCAGAAGGAGACCTGTGTTTGGAAATCACATTGTGAAGGGACTGTCTTTTCTTCACCTTGTCTAAGCCTGGTACCTCATCACTTATATATTGCTACCCTGAAAGGAGTTCTCTTGGCTTTAAATCCTGTAGGTATAAAATGATATAATTTAATGACTTGTATTTTTAAAAATTCTATTTTTTCATTTTGAATCTAAATGTAAAATACTTACCAGATTCCAGATTTTAGTAATACAAAATCAACTAAACTGAAATACAGTGCATTTTTTAAATTCAGAAGTTTTTAATTTTTTGAAATTGGCATAGATTAGACATAATCTTTGTCCTAGATTGTTTGGATTAGGATTTCATATTTGTTTTGAGATCTTGAGACCCTCATCATTTCCCATCGTGTTTTCTTCCCAGGTTTTTTTAATCCTTGTATAGCTGTTTTGTAATAAACAGCAACAGACTAATAATTTACATGTGACTATTTCTGTATTCATATTCAGGTTACATTTATAACTAGTATATAAAGAGTTATCATTTTATTTTATTTTTTCTAAAGATAGATTTTGAGTTTTACAATTTTCCCCCTATTTTTGCTTTCCTCCCCCCAACCCCCACACAGAAGGCAGTTTGTTATTCTCTACATTGTTTCCATGGTATATATTGATCTAAGTTGAATGTGATGAGAGAGAAATCATATCCTTAAGGAAGAAAAACAAAGTATGAGATAACAGAATTACATGGTAACTTTTTTTCTAAATTGAAAGTAATAATCAAGAATTAGTATTTTATGATTATGCAGTGTAGAAGATATATTAGTTTGCTTTTGTAAAGGGTCTAGTAGAGTTCAGTGCAGTTAAAAAAATTGTTAATTTTTGTTCTTATTAATAGGCTACTGGAAATAGAGTTTGGACACATTCCTGTGGAAAACCTCTTTTCTCTTCTCCACAATGCACCTTGCAGTATGTTTCTGTTGGTTGTGTGGATGGGAATTTATACTGCTTCAATCACATGGGACAACTGGTAAGAGAATTTTTAGTTTTTCTTATTCAAACTTATAATTATTGTAGGTACATTGGGTCTCCATGGAATTACCCTTCCCCCCATTTTGTATAAAAATACATTTTACTGTTGCCTTTCATCTTTACTTTATGATGGTGGCAAGGAGGGAACGTTCCCTTAACCTTCCTATCATTTAACCCTGCTTTGCAATAAAGAAAATTAAAAGCAACTCTTACAGTGCATCAGACAATGTATATATAGCTTTCTGCCCTAGTAATCAGTCCCCAGTTTGTCTGCTGCAATGGTGGGGAGGGAGTATAGGGGTTTCATCTGTCATTTTTAATAATTCAAAGTCTCTTTTCCTTTTAATGAATTTTTTTTTACTTGTATACTGGTCACTGTGTCGTTCTTTTGGTCGTTTGCTTTGCTGTGCATCAAGTTCTTTAAAATCTTCCCAGTTCTTATGAATTCCTTATGTTTATCACTTTCTTCATAGATTTCTGAGTGGTAAATAGTGCTGTAGTGAATGCCAAGATTCCTTCAGAAATAATCAGCCTACAGCCCTCCTTCAGTTTTTTTCTATACCAAATGGATAGAAACTATTTGTTTTACATGTACAGAGAGATAATGCATAGGAACTTTCCATATCAATCCATATCCATACTTTTGGTCATTTTCCTGTCATTTTAAATTTGAAAAAACATGTTTTCAGTGGGGAGCTATTTTATTATCATTTTGTTTTCGTTTGTGAAATATGCAAGATGTCCCTGACTTCCAGGAATAATGATAAAGTCTTATATGTAAATAGAATCCTCACTTACCAAGTGCTGTAAAAGAAATCTGTGATATTGCAAGGATAAAATAAAATAAAAATACAAGTCATATAATTATATCATTTTATACCTACAGGATTTAAAGCCAAGAGAGTTTTTAGTTATCTCCCTTTCATAGATAAGGCTAAGTGACTTATCCAAGATCACATAGTTGTGGACAGAACTGAAGTAAAGAGCTGCCTATCTTACTCTGTACCTATTGTTTTTTCACCACACTGTATAGTTACTGAAATGTTGTATGATTACTTCATTTCCCCAACCACTTAGTGCTCAAAAGAATCCTTGTCCACAATAACAAACACATTTTTTTGGTAGATTAGCAAGCCATTAACAAGCTTTCCCTGGCTTGGGTTGGGAAATGTGTGTGTTTATGGAAGGTCAATTCACCACTGAAAGAAGCTACATTTTTAATTTAAATTTTCCTCTTCTCCAAATCCAGGAATGTTAATACCAAGATAACTGTTCTTACAAACTATATTGTATGGTCATGTTATAAATAAACTCATATTATGTTAAGGTCCTTGTGGTGCTTCCAGTAATAAACTCTTAAATGTAATACTACTAGATGGACCCACTTTAGATTTTTTTTGTGTGTGTGCTGTAGAGAGTCACATAATATAGCCTTATTTGTTGTAAGCTTGACCACTAGAACAGAGGTTTAATGTGGGAGGTCAGTTAATCAGGGAACCTCAGATTCAGGTATATAATATGTTTCATTAAATGACAGTTAAGACTCAGCATACTTAAAGCTGTTTCAGTATATGTAAATACTTTGACATAAGCATGGGGGATGGTGCTTTTGATAACAATTCCTTAGCATACTCTTTCAGTGAAGTTAAATATTAAGTATGTGACATTTACCTTCAGTGCTCATTAAAAATTTGTCTGTAGAAATGAACATTTAATTTAAGATTAACTGTATAGATATAGATTACCATGATTTTTATCACCCTCTGTAGGTTTGGCAGGTGTCTACTAATGGACCAATCTTTTCATCACCATGCTTCTCTGATTCATTGAAGCAAGAAATCTTTTTTGGCTCCCATGATTGTTTTCTCTACTGTTATAATATGGAAGGACATTTCCAGTGGAAATTTGAGGCTACTGCAAGTATATATGCAACACCATTTACTTTCCACAATCACAATCTTAGCAGTGAAATGCTGCTAGCGGCAGCATCTACTGATGGAAAACTATGGATCTTGGATGCTAAAAGAGGACTATTACAAACAGTACATGAGCTTCCTGGAGAAGTTTTCTCATCTCCTGTGGTTTGGCAATCAATGCTGCTTGTTGGATGTCGAGATGATTATGTTTACTGTCTGGATTTGTTGGGTGTTACTGAAAAATAACCATCAGAAATAACCAGTCTACAGTCCTCTTCCAGTTTTTCAGTACCAAAGGGATAGAAACTATTTGTTTTACATGTGCAGAGAGATATGTTTAGGTACTGTCCATAACAAATATATTTTGGTTAATAAATGATTGATCAGGGAATGACCATTTTCAATATTCTCTTTTTGACAGGCCATAAGTATTGCAGAAGCAATTGAATGAGCTGGATATACATATGCTCACTAACAATTCTATTTCCCTCTGGGTATGATAGTCAAGATATGCCATCAGATTTTTCAGTTAAAAAGATCTTGTCCTAGAAATGGAAAATGGAGTGTCTTGCACAAAGTAGAAAGGAAACTAGAACCTTTGATTTCCAGTTTAGACTATTTTCCTATGTATTAGATTTGTCTTTTTGCTCGTGTTATCTTATAATGTTTTTAAAAATACTTGTTGAATTGGATAATATAGCAGCAGGATACTTCATCAGTACAATCTCTTTGCTTGCTGTTATGCTGTTTAAGCTTTCTCAGTGAGATTTATGGCACAGTTGGGTTTTTACTGTTAGGGATATGTGATCTTTTTATAAGCGAACAAGGTTCCTATATTAGGAAATAAAATTGTCGGATAATTTTGGTCAACCCACTCTTTATCATTTTCTCTTTTACTAACATCTCCTTCCTGAGGACTATGTTAATTTATTCTTCTATGGCTTTAACTCTTAATTTAAGTGTTCTTTCACATATATCTTTTATGTTAACTGTGAGAAAAGTTTAATGGCTTAAAATTAATTTCTCAAGTTTTCTGAAGTCTCACAGCATATGAGTGGGTAATTTTTTTAAGTTTGGTTTTTTTTTTTTGCAAGGCATTGGGATTAAGTGGCTTGCCGAAGGCCACACAGCTAGGCAATTATTAAGTGTCTGCAGCTGGATTTGAACTCAGGTCCTTCTGACTCCAGGGCCAGTGCTCTATCCATTGTGCCACCTAGTGCCCTCCCCGAGTAATTTTCTAACAAAATGCCTATGAATATAGTTATAGTTGTGACTCAAGTAATAGTAACAGGATCTCCTACTGTCTTCCTGTCCCCCATCCCTCGATTGAGAATCCATCATTGCAGTTAATTTAGTCTTAATACAAATACCCTGTAAAACTACAGATATTGGAGTTTTGGCATTTTTTGGTAGATACGTTACCAAGTTCTTGAATTGGTTTCTGGTCCATGTTAGATGAATTCCAATTTGGAATACAAATCAAATTTCTTTGATTTGTCAAGTGCTTAAATAATCTTTTTCCACAATCACTGAGAATACTCTTATGAAATATTGCCTAAAATGATAATATTCCAAATTTTTCTAGTTCAAAAAGTGTCTGTCTTAAGTGGATTTAATGAAATTCTATTTTCCAATAAGTCAGTGAAAACACTAGATTAAAAACCATGTTTTAAAATTAAGCACTTACAGATTTTTTTATTGAAAGACCTTCTCCTTCCCTCCCCCCCAACCATAACGGACAATTTACATTAAAACCATTTACAACCAAAATCTATAGTAAATATTAATATTAAAATTACAGTAATGTATCTTCTCATCATCTCTTGACTTGATTTTGTTGTTGGTAAAAACATAGCTGGGCACCTGTAGCATTCTAAAGATTTTGATTTGAAATAATTAAGTAAATGTAAATAAGAAGAGACACAATTCATACTATACATTTGCTGATAACTGATTGGATTATAATTTAGTAGGAATTAATGAATGTGTATAAGAAACAATTGTACTTGAAAAATTACAAAAGTAAACAAAAACTCAGTTATACGTATTTTCTAATTTTACACATAATTCTATGAACAAAGATTAATGATATATAATCTTGTCAAAAGAAGAGTATGTAAATGGTTAAAGGTGTTAAAAAAAACACACACAGCCTAGTATATTCCAATATAGTGGTCATCAATTTTTTTAAACATTTTTACTTACTCTAATAGTTTCATCAGTAACTTAAAAAAACCCCAACAACAAAATTCCCAATTGTTGATCAAAAATGACTACAACAAAAGTAAAACAAAGTAACACTTCATTGGTATTTAGTGCAAATTTTGAGTGATTTTTACACGAGATATTAAACATGTACTCTGTTGAAAGCCAAGCAAGTACTATGAAATGACATTGTTATCCTTATTTTTTTTAGATTGTGTTTAGAAGTTGTTCACCTGATTTTTTTTAAAATAGGGTCTCTGTAGTTTAGTGATCCTTTTTATTTTAGTGATTTTTTTTTGACATCTCAATTTTGTCCTAAACTTTTAAAACTAACAACTTTCTGACGTTCTTTGTAATGACTTGTGTCTCTTTCCCTTACCTAAGCTCTAATTTTTGTGTGATCCAAAACCTATATATTGGAGGAAACAGACCATCACTTTAGTGTAGGAGTTAGTGTAATTGTAGAATTCTAGGGCCCTAAAAGGAGATTTTCACTAAGAAACATTACATTAGAGGGCAAACCACTGAATCAACATATGCATTCATTTACGATTTTAAAATATGGTCATCAGGATTAAAAGCATGCAGAGAAATATCAACTGCTTCATATGTCAAAAAACTTTAAAATGACTAACCACCTGATGGTCCAGTTTGTATGAGAATAAACCCAACTTGTAAGAACATAACTACTTCATTACCAGACACATGCCAGTTGCCACTACTGAGGAAAGGAGAATGCTAGCTAGTTGGTAAATAACTTTGCTTCCATCTTTACTTGAGACTGAAGGGTACAATGATCATATACTTTGTCCTGAATCATAAAAGAAAGTAATGATGATCGCTAATAAGATTTTGTTGAAAGAGGAATCCTGTTACATGTTTCTGAAAGGTCAGAATGTAGCTTTTGCAATCAGAATCTACAAGGTAAAGGGAACAGGGAGGTATCATATATTAAAAATTATGGCAAAATTTTGACATTTTTGGTATGAAGTAGATGCAAAAGTAATTAAAAATAACAATCCAAAACATTGCTGACTTTGAAACCAAGTTCTTTCTTTGTTTATCCATTTGGAAGCAAAAAACAAAAGTCTGTATGATGAACTTAAGCCTGTAAGATTTGTTTTTAAAGTTGCAAGGTATAAATCTTTGAATTTTATATCCTACTGAATGACTCCAAATTTGAATGAATAACTTAGAAAGCCCATCCTTAAGTGTTAGGGGTATTAAAGTCTTAAGTTCCCTAGAGCTCTAGTCCAATGCTTCTTATTTTACACATAATATAGCCTAATAAAAACCTAGTGAAGTGATTTGTCCAAGATTGTAGTCAAGATCAAAATCATTTTTGGTTGAGTAAAAATTAGAACAACCTTTCTTCACTAGGCCTCAAATTTAAAAGGCTGCTTTGAATTTAAAAGTCTTCTGCTTCTGTGGTTCCCTTCCCTGTCTTGTCTTCAGACTTGAAACTTTGGAATTTGTGGGAAAATTCATGAAAATAAGATTCAGGCTATATAGAAAACTATTAGAATATGAAGTTTTCTTCAAACTCAGGCCCTTGAGATGTAAAATAAAGGAAGGAGGTTTGGAGCCCCACCACTCGTACTGCTGCCAGATGCCCACTCTACATTTGGAAACTTAGGAAAAGATATCCTTTTCTGTGTGTGTATATGACCCTTTCATCAACATAAAAGTACAGAAACCCTCCCAAGTTCTAGCAGAGCTTTGTCTTAGTTTTAAAGGGTCATCTAAGAAGTGAAAATAAACATCAAAAAGTGGCCAAAGTATATGTTACTAGAAAGGGGGGCATAGTGCGAGATAGAAAAAAGCAATTGGCCTGGAACCCTACCTATGGCTCCATGGATAGAGTATAGTCTTCAGAAACGGGAGGCTCTCAGGGCTTTAAGCCCTACAGTTGTGCAAATGCTTTATTTATAATGAATTACATAAAGAAACTACAGTTAAGTTTCTAATAGTTATTTTGGATCCCACAGGACATGCTTCTTTTCCTGCTCAAGTTCTTCACCCCCATGTAAAAAAATAAATAAATAAAAAGGGCAGAGGAGGAGTTGTCAGTAAGCAATAGGAATAAGCACAAGTTACTACTTA
This sequence comes from Macrotis lagotis, assembly GCF_037893015.1. Classification (NCBI taxonomy): domain Eukaryota; kingdom Metazoa; phylum Chordata; class Mammalia; order Peramelemorphia; family Peramelidae; genus Macrotis; species Macrotis lagotis. The sequence goes on from NC_133660.1 coordinate 161,526,462, forward strand.
ATAATTTGGGGACAGTCACTCCAGGCCTTTGCTTTCCTTTTGGCCAAGGCCAGCCAGGCTGGTTCTGTTGACACGGGGGCAGCATCTGGTGTGGAGAATCTCTTTGGGGCTTCTTTCATCAGTGATGCAGGCACAGCAGAATCTGAGATGTCCACTGGATTTGGAGAATATTTTTGGGTTTTGGAAAGAAAAAGGAAAAAATCAGTACAATGCAGAGATAATTGTCCCCATCAATAGACTTGCCATCTCATGCTGTGATTGTATAGTAAGTAACCTTTGAAGCTTATTAGTAATGCATGTGAATGTGGGAAAGATAAAATTAGCCAGAAGAAAACATTGACCATCTCAACACGTGGAAGAACTGAGAATTGGGAAGCAGAGAAACCCTCTGAATGTGTCTGACATACAGAATTGCACGGGCCACAGTGTATTATCTCTAGTATTTATGAACCTAATTTCCAAGAACTGAAATTCTACAGGAAGAAGCTGCTTTGCATACAGCTAACAAGAAATGGGTCAGTTTTGTCATTTTGGTCACACCATCAGTGAATTCATTCTCAGTTATTATATTCTATTCAATTTAAATGATCATTCCAGAAGATAACAGCAGTCTTGCTGACTTAACTCTGTTAGTCCCCAGAACTAGACAGAAAAAGGTATGAAACTAGGTTCTGCATCCAATATGGTATTTTGTATCTCCTCCACTGTGTTCCTTATTTTTCATGTGTTAGAAGATTTAATCCAGATAACCTTTGCCAAATAACAAGGGAAACCCTTTGCCAATCTTTGAATTTTAATGGATTGTAAGCTCAATAGAAGTCAACAATATGAAGTGACAATCAAAAAAGCTAATTGATCTTAAAATACATATAGTTTCTAGGAATAAGGAAGTACTTTGCCCAGGTCAGAACACATCTGGAGTTGAATATTCAGAAATACATTTTTTTGAACATAGATGTGGAATTTTTTTTTTTTTTGCTTTAGAATGCCTGTTTGTTACAAGATTTTAAATTTGTTTCCATGATGACAGACATAGGCAGAGGTAGGGTTATGGTTCAACCTCTCTCCCAAAAGAAGACAGAATGAAGGCCAGAGGCAATCATGGATAGACTGAATATTTTTATAGTTGGACGTTGAATTTGTTGTATACTTGAAAAGGGCAAGCTCTGCCTAGTAGAGGATTGCAGTTCCATAATGTATATGGAAGTGTTTGCTGTTTAAGTTCTGAACTTTAAAAAAATGAAGGGGAGACAAAAATCAGGGTTCATATAACTAGTATTTTCTATTTAAAAGTCTCTAATAATACCAAAGAATTTATTTTTATGAACAGAATGCCATTTATTTGTCCTAACTCCAAAAGGTGAGATCTAGTCTCAACAAGTGATAATATATTCTTATGTGCTGATTGATGAGTTTATATGTATTTTTCATAGTTGTGCAGCTTTATTTAAAAAAAATTAGACTTGTTTTCTTTGGTACCACAGGGTGAGGAATTTGTTTCAAAACTTAAACTTGATGGAATGAAAGACTTTCTAATAACCAGCAAAGTGCCACAGGTTTTTTGGAAGGTAATGGGTTCCTGGCAGTCTTCAAGCAAAGAGAAGATAGTCATTTGTTGCAAGCACTGAAGAGTAAATTCTTATAATTACTGGTTATACTAATGACCTCCTTGCAAACTTAAAATTTTATGGTTCTGTTAACTCAAGTGGGTAAGCCAGTATTATGTATCATTTACCAAATGAGCAAAATCAGAACAAAATTTAACATTTTATGCTGTATATCACCCTTATATTACAGCTTGTAGAGGAAGCAGGTTAGAAGGCAGTCCATTTATTATACCTAATGAAGCAAGGGAAGATTCTGACCTGACCCAGATGTAGGAAGAGTGTTGGACTTCTTCAGCTGTTCTCTGCGCTCTAACCTGGACACAGCTGTCTCAATCATCTTCTCATCTTCCTGAGCAGTTGATTTATGGAGGGAACCTATTCTACTAAAACTGCTTTCAGACTGCTGACCAGCTCCAGCCTGGAAGAGAAAGGGGGAGAACCCATCAAAGTGAAGGTTTCATTCATTCCCAGAGATCCTATGTGAGGGGAGGGCTAGAAAGACTGGAAAGCTTATTTTAAATGTGAGCATTTAACTCAGATATTAGTTAATTGCAAACAGGCAATAATACTTTTTTTTTTTTTATAAATTACCTAGACTTACAAATGGAGAAAATGTTTATAAAACATATTAAACTTAAAAGTTTTGTAGGTGGGGGAACACTGGCACAGTGTTCTTTCTGTAACTTTCCCATTCTGTAGCTCCCCACCAAATTTAGATGGTTGAGATAAAAATAAGGAATAGATGTTCCTCTTTGGATCGCCTCCCCATTGTTAGTGATTTGTGAAAGATGGGGATTTAAGGGGCGGCTTGGTGGCACAGTGGATAAAGCACCGGTCCTGGAGTCAGGAGTACCTGGGTTCAAATCTGATCTCAGACACTTAATAATTACCTAGCTGTGTGGCCTTGGGCAACCCACTTAACCCCATTTGCCTTGCAAAAACCTAAAAAAAAAAAAAGATGGGGATTTAAACTTTTTGGTGATTATATCATTTAATTTATCTCCTCTTTGGTACCCTCTTGAATATTTCAGTGCAAGATGTATGAAAACACTCTTCTAGCTCTTGAAAGTCCCCTTAGGCAACTCCTTGCTCTTCTAACCCTACTGCCCTGAATTAGGATGATTTTAAAATTGCTATGCCAGTAAATATATGTCTCCTTGGAAGCTTACCAATTTTATGTTATTGTCTATTGAAAAAAGTGATTTCACAGTGTAAATCTTTTTTCTAGTTTAACCTTTTAAAATGAGTTTTTCTACTTAATGTATTTTTTTCTTTGTTCCACTCAGCTTTCCTTTTTTCCTCCTATCCACTGCCCAAGCTGGTCTAAAAAAAAAGAAAAGGCAGTAGAGTCCTGGAGCTATTGCTTATCTGGGGATGGCTCTTAGGGGATCCAAGATTGACTCAAGATTGGGTTGGTGCAGGATGAATAAAAAAATTGAGCTCTGCATAAAGTATAGGGATTTACAATTCAATTCATTTTAAAACATGAATTCAATTCGGCTTTGTGCAAGTCCCACTCTCAGATGGTCCACTTACATTGGTTTTAGATACCCTTTCTGCTTGTTTTGTCTCCCTGGCTTGCTTTCTCTCCTCTCTGGTAGCCTGCTGCTCTCTGAATCCTTTTTGCTTTTGTAGTGCTAAGGTAACCCATTGTGGCTGGGCGGTCTCAGGTTTTTCCATTGACTTTGAACCTTCTAGAGAGTGCCAGCTCTGAAGCACTGGTTTTTCTGTGGAAAAGAAAAAAAGGAAAGAAAGACATGATTTGCAAGAAAGACAATTATTCATTTCATCTCAATCCCCACAGAATATAGAAACAATACAGAAAAACTAAGTCAGTGCTTCAACTTGATCTCACTTCAAGATCTCAGCAAATCCCTTTTTCTAAGACAAAAAAAGGCATCACATAATGGTGAAAAACATGAGCTGCCTTCCCTAAACTACTTCAAAAGCTGTGTGATCCCAGCAATGAGGGGACTCATTACACCAAACAAAGGTTTAAACCCTCCTGTTTTTGCAGTCTCTAAGCTTCTGTGGCCAGCAAAAATTGTTCCAAGATGGCTACTTTGGGCATGAGCCTAGGCTGGTCAGCTTCCACAGTCCTGGGTCCTAACGTGAAACCTTTCCAGTCTGTCAGGTCAGGCCAGAGTCTGTGCTCCCTTAGTAAAGCCTTGAAGCCTGGGTCTCTTCCATGCCACAGTAAGCCATCGGGACAGAACAGTTGGGGAAGATTCTTCCTCCCAAAATTGACACTGAAAAAGTGACTATCATATCATAGTGACTAGCAGTCCCTGTGGGAAATTTTCGCACCAGGTGTAGTATACAAGAAGCATTTTAGAATCTCAGCGAATATTAACTCCTTTATTTTGGAGTGAGGAGTCAGAGATCCAAGAAACTTAACTGATCTGCCCAAAGTTACTTCCATAGCTAGGTGGTGGTAGGGATGAGAGTAGAACCTTGGACTTCTCCCAGTCTCACATACTTTCCGTTTTACCCTGCTCTCTTCCTCGAGTGGGGGACAGGCAGAATGCCTCCCGTGAAGGTCCCTTGCTTTCTTTATCTGTGTGTACCTATATATGTCCATGTCACTCTGATTAGAATGGACATTTCTTGAGGGCAGAGGGCTTTTCTGACTTTGTCCTAGCACTTAGTAGAAAGTTGAAAAAATACTTGTAATCTTTTGATATTAGTGTTGTGGCGATATTTACCAAGACACACTGGTTCAATGTGGGGCATGTTATCTTTTGTTAATCTGAGGATCCAGGCTGTTGCTATGCTCTAGTTGACAGAAGTGACTATGTTTTGACCCACCCAAATAATATAAAGTTCCACTGTCTTGGTTTAATCAACTTCAATTAGGCAAAGGATGTAAAACTTTCCTGATTATATCAGCTTATCAAATCTAATGCAAGGTCAATTAACTTTTCTAATCATAACACCCCTGTAGTCAAGGGGAGTAAGGAGGTATTGCAATCCAGACCACCCAAGATCCCTCTCCCCAAGATCCCTCTCCCATTCAGTCCATATGAATTGGTTCAACAAACAACATCAGACATGAAGGAAGAGACCCAAAGATCTGGGCTCTTCATTAGGTTAAGTATGCATCCACAGTATATCCGAGCCACTGTTTACTTGTGTGCCTGTGGGATGGTAGGACTGGGCAGCCACATGTTCACATGTACTGTAAATAATTAACCATCCAACTTGTGATCTTTTTAGTAAATTATGTTCCCACTTGGTACTTTACCCATGATCTCTTCACAGTTAAGCAAACTTTGTATTCTTAAGTCTACTGCTTTAGGCTCAGGTTAGGCAAAGCACACAAAAAAGGGCTCATCTCTTAGGAAAATCATTGTTGAAAATGTTTCTAAAATGTACAGATCCCCTTCCTGCTTTAAGCCTATAGAAAGTTTTTTGCTATAGAGTTGACAATGATGGCATATTCCATTGTAATATAATACTCCATTGACTGGGGGGGGCGGGGCTCAGAGGGTCACTTCCCTGTTTTTCCAGAAGGAATATCCTCATGTCTAATGAAGCTAAGGTTCAGAAGTCTATTTTCTCTCTTTCTATGATTTTTCAGTTTGAAATGCAGAAACTGTTTATAATTTTAGAAAAATCTTCCTGATAAAGGCTAATTGAGGAGACTAGTCTGCATTAGCCAAAAATAAAAAAAAAGGAAACGAAAAAATCCCTTAATTTTGGACTATTTTAATAAGTTCAATTTTTAATATTTCATGGTACAATTATTGTACCATGTACAAATATTCATGGTACTGACAATTAAAGCATTTCCAAGTTGTTTCCTCTGAAACTCCTTAAATGAATAGATAATTAATTATATGATCCTAAGGCATACTAAAGTTCCCTAAAAGTGTTTAGCTTTCTCAAGGAGGTTTAAATTATCCTCTTTATTGCCACCATAATTTAGTTAGTAAAGCTTTTCTTCATATAAGTCAGTAAAAAAAAATTCAACCCAAGTTAAATAAAAATTCCAAAATAGAGTACAAACTAACAAAGTTTTATTGTATCTCTATACTATTGGCTATAAGTAATTCTGTTTAATTCAACAAACATCTGTCTACCATGATCAAGGCACTGTGCTAAGCACTGGGTATGCAAATATAAAATAAGACATAGTCTCTGTCCATAAGATGTATAATAGGAAGGACTGTAGAATAATATTTTAAAGGTTGGATTTGGAAGCAACAATACATGTTCAGATCTCACCTCTAGAAATGGGAACTCCAAAATGAAAATTCTAAGAATTATTAGAATTAAAAGCTAGAATTTCCAGATCAAAGAAAAAAATACTGTAAGCAGTTTGAAAGAATTCAAGTAGTGAGAAGACAAGTGAGAAGACACATAATTTTAGATGCCACAACTGTAGAGGAGAGCTTGAAATATGATATTCTAGTAGGCAAATGATATAGGCTTTCATTCAAGAATAATTTAGCAAACAAAAACTTCTGGTTAATCTAGTTGCATTTTAAATGTGAGAATGGAATTCCAAACACTTAACCCATTCTGCTTCATGACAAAAAGTAAATTTATGGATATGGTATTTTGTGAATGATCTTGTAAATAAAAGAAAACCTTAAGTAATTAAAAAAAAGAATGACTTAGCAAGAAAATTGGGTATAATTCTACGGAGCAAAAATAGATTTTTTTTTTAGGTTTTTTGCAAGGCAAATGGGGTTAAGTGGCTTGCCCAAGGCCACACAGCTAGGTAATTATTAAGTGTCTAAGACTGGATTTGAACCCAACTACTCCTGACTCCAGGGCTGTTGCTTTATCCACTAGCCACCCTGCAAAAATAGATTCTTAACAAAATAAAGCATTCTTGATGAAAACACCAGCACTGTGTTGAAACTTTGAAGACCAAAAACAAGAGTCAAGGGAAGGATGTAGATGAAAAACAAGTATAAACTACTTACATTCAAATATGGGGAAAAGATGATACATGTATCCCCTCTCTGAACCCTATCATCATCTGGGTCACAGAGGGAATTTAATTAGAATTTCTGGGAGTAGTTCTGTTAAAACTTGTTCTTGAAAGGAAAGGGAAGAGGCTTCTAAAAGAAGAAAAGGAGAAGATTTGGAAAAACCATCTTCACATAATTGGGTATAAAAAGTATACATCTATATAAACAAGAAGAGTAATAACTGACTCTTGAACCTTACTCTCCTCTGGATGGGTCAAAGGAGGGAAGAATACATACGTAGAAAGTTAGTTACAGAAATAACTTTAGGCATTAATTCTAAACAAAACCAAACTCTAAATAAGGATACACAACAAATATTTATACTCTAGAATTAGAAATTGAGGGAGGTGCCCATCAATTAGAAAATGACAAAACAAGTTAGAACATGTAAAACATGATGGAGTATCATTGTGCTAAAAGAAATGATGAAGTGGATGATTTTAGGGAAACATGGTAAGTCTTATATGAATTATGATAATATTGTAAAGACAAAAACTTTGAAAGGTATAGGAACTTTGATCATTATGATGACCAAATATGATTGTAGGGGACTTGCAATGAAACATACTGTTCAACTGATTATAGAGAGGTGAGAAACTCAGTGCTGACTAAAAATTTTCTTTTTGGAAGCCAATGTAGAAATTTGTTTTGCTTAACTATCTATGCTTAGACATTTTGTTCTTCTTTACAAAGAGGGGAGAAAAGGCAGATTTTAATTGAAAAAAATTAGAGAAAAAATATTATGTATCTGGCATTGTGTTGGGAGCTGGTGATAAGGATAAAACTGCATTAAATTAGATTATTTCATTTTGGGGTAAAAACGTGTGTATTTAAGTAAATTCAAGATATATACAAAGTAAAAAAGCAATTTGAGAGAGCATTAGCAGCTGGGAGATTAGGAAAAGTTTCAATCAAGAGATGAATACAAGCTGAACTTTCAAGGAAGAGAAGGATGAAAGAGTATTTGTAGTGTTCAAGGTTGAAAATACTTTATGTCAGTATTATTATCATGTATAGAAATGAAACAAGAATATGAAGCAAAAGATGTGGGAAATACAAAGAAGACACCCAGAAAATCACTGCTAATGATTTTTTTGGTGGATGAGGCAGTAACTAACATGGGCTTTGAAAGAAAACGTTTTCCTTTCCCAGCTTCAAGTCCTCATGAAATAACTGTAAAGAAGTTCTGTCTTCCAAATAAGGATAACACTCTAATATATGGTCTACTTATTTTAAAAGCAAAAATGAACCTAAGTTTAAATCAGGAGCAAAGGCAGATGAGTCTTAACTCTCAACCCTGCTGATACTGGAAAGAAAAGGACATTCCCTTTCCCACATTCTCTTTTTTATGGCCTCTCCCTGTCTTTTCCTCCTACTCAGCCACTCTTAAGAATCAAGAGATTGGGGCAGCTAGGTGGCGTAGTGGATAAAGCACCGGCCCTGGAGTCAGGTTCAAATCCGATCTCAGACACTTAATAATTACCTAGCTGTGTGGCGTTGGGCAAGCCACTTAACCCCATTTGCCTTGCAAAAAACCTTAAAAAAAAAGAATCAAGAGATGCCAATCTGGTCTACAAGACATGAGAATTCTGGATTTTTTAAAACTAGTTATCTTCCATTGCCCTTCATAATTATTTTTGAGAGATAAAACAGTTGCATTACTGAGACTTTTTAACCTAAGGCTTTTTTCCCCCCTAACCTCATTCATTCTGATTTTGAATGCGTCACTATAGCATATGGAGCAAGATACTACTGTACCTCTTCTTTTGGACAATGATACATTTGGGAATTGTGATTGATTAATTAAGAGTCTAGTCGACTATGTCTGTCAATCACCTGGATGGATTGATTTTGTTGGCAGAGATAGTGGTTATGGAAGAGAAACTACATTGAGGAAAAAATGTAATTATCCTAGAATGGGAGGTGATGACCTGCTGTACTCTACTGTAGTAACACCAATCCTAAAACTGTCATCAGTTCTGTACATATATAAGAAGTGTTACCAATCAACTGGAGGGTGTCCATGAGAGATATACCAGGATGGTAGAGGATGAAGACTGTCTTATGATTTGTTGAAGGAACTAAATAAGTTCACTTTATAAGAGAACAGACAAAGGAAGCAGAATATGATAAATTTTCAACTATCTGTCATGTGGAAGGGGTTAGGTTAGGAACTGGACCTGTAGTTTCATTAATATAAAAAATTTCCAAGTGAAGAAACTCCACAAATAGAAGTTGTCCCCTTCTCTTCATCTTAAGGAATTGTCTGAGGGGCAGATAGTATTTATTGGAGGTGCAGCTATAATCCAGATCTTCCCAGCTCCAAGGCTGGCTCTCTCTTCATAATACAATGCCAATCTCTTTGTTATGTGGAAGAGGATTAAATTTGCCCTGTTTGGCCAAAGAAGGCAGAATTGTGAGCAATGCACATAAATGAGGAGGAGGAGTCAGACTTCAGCTCAATTTAATGACGGCAGACACCCAAAAATGGAATAGGCTGCCTTCAAGAATAATGAATGAGTCCATGTCAAGTAAGCAGAGGCTGGACTAGATGACCTCTGAGGTCTCTTCCTATTCTGCATCTACAAATTGCAGATACTAAGAAAACAAGCTCATATCTCAAGGTTGGGGGGGGGGGGAGGCAAATTTAGTTCAGTTGCACATCTATGTCTAGAAGTGCCTGATTATTAAAGGTATTTTCTGCAAACTCTATTTACTTAATCAGCAAAGTGAACTTGAAATTTTCAGAAAATTTTTCGAACAATGACATCTAAAAATTCATGGAACTTCTCTCCAACTCTAAATTAAATATAAATTATTTGGAGTTTGTCCCATTCCTCAACCATTTTAGTTATTCAAGACCAGTTCTATGAGTATATCATATATTTCAAAGATAAATCTTTGGGGTTCTGCTTAATATAGCCCTAACTCAAAGTCTATATTAGTCATGAGTAGAAAAATTCTAATAAACTGAACTGACAAGATCCAAACAAATGGCCTATTGACCATTTTCAGATTCAGGCTATTCAGAGGAATATGGTTAGGCAGAAGTGATGACTATAATCAAAACAATGTATTCTGTTGTATAAAATATGTATGACTAAAGTTTGCTAATTAATTGATCAACTGATGGATGAATTGACCAAATCAACCTGCTGTTTTGGCACTATGTAGACACAATAAAAATTGTGTATAACTGTATAACTGACTCAAAAAATGCAGGGAAAGAAACCTGGGGGCTATTTTTTAACTTTTTAAGAAGACCCTCTTGTTACCAGGTAATGCTGTAATTTAAAATTTAATACAAATGGGAAGCAATAATGATGACCCACAGAGTTGGCAGCAGGGAAGGGGTTAGAGACCAATTCATTCATATGGGGCATAGATTAAGAAAGAAACCAGAAAATATGAAGCACAGGGACAGATGTCTCCAGACCAAAATAGAAGGATATGTTCCTTGCCCTCAGAGATCATATTTGAGGACAAAGCCCAAGCTACTTAATGTAACATCAGCTTTTCTGGCTGCCATGTAACACTACTGAACCATATTAAATTTAAACCATTAAAACTCCAACTTCTTAATTCACAGGAACTATTGTCCAGTCATGCTGCTCCCCACCCAATATTTATAAAATTGTTTGACTCAATGTTCTAACTATAGAAATTTTTTTTAGTTCCTGTTATCCAACATTCCTACTCCCTCTCCAAGTTCCATATCATCTTCAAATAATCTATTCTTTCTTCCAAGTCTTTGATTAAAATGTTGAATTGCATATGGCCGAGACAAGTGACAAGTGACAAGTCAAGTGACAAGGAGAGAACTGTAAACTTCACCTTAAGGAGCCAAATAGCTAGAATCAATCTTGTTGAATTGCCTTGCTTGAGCTAGATGATTTTCTCCTGCTGGCAGATTCAATCAAATATCTAGTTTTCTTTTGGTTATTATGCGTCTGTTTTCCAGACTTCTCCTCTGTGGGTTTTCATGACACTTTTCAATTTTCCTATTTGTTTATTTAATGTGTAATTTTAGCATCTAGTATATTGTCTTACACATAGTAGGTACTTAAGTATTTGTTGAATCAATCAGATTTTAAAGCACACTACACATGCTAGTAATCTTCACCAAATTCATCCTCCATCATTAACATGAAGAAATAGAAATCCAGAGAGAAGTGATTTGCTCAGTCATCTAGAACCTGTACTCAAAGGACAAGTTTTTTGATTCTGAACCTAGGGCTTTTTCCAGTTATCCTGTCTGGTTCTATACCAACTCCTAATCTGACCTGTGCCTTCTGAGTTCAGTTCATCCTTAACTTGGTAATATTGTAGGATTATAGAATTTCCCACCTCCCCTATTTTACATATAGGAAAACTAAGGGTATTAGGATCACAGACCCAGAGTTAGAAAGAACCTTAGTTATTTGATGCAACCCCTTTGTTTTACAAAAAAAGAACTGAAGCCTAGAGAGATTAAGTAGTCTGTTTACAGTCTCACCGATTGGAAGAAACAACTGGAATTTAAACTCAAGCCTTCAGATCCTAAAACTAGCTACCTTTCACAGAATCACAATTTGAGAATTAAAGGAACTCAGTAGCCATCCAGTCCAAACTCAACCACAAAAGAATCTCTTGTAATATACTGAATAAATGATCATCTCAACTTGCTCCAAGGAAGGTGAATTAAAAAATCTCCAGACAAGCCATTTCACCTTTGAATAGCTCTAAGTATTAGGAAGTCATTTCTGACATCAAGTCTAATTTAGTCACTTTGTGATTTCTACCCACTCTTCCTTGTTCTGTCCCCTCCATGGGGGAACAGCTATTTCATCTCTCCTGCACTATTTCCCTCCCTCCCAGAGACTACATTTCTCTAGAATATGTCCAGTTCTTTCAGCTGATGCTCATGGAATGGACTCAGAATCTTTTTTAGGGATATGTGCTGAAGCCAGTTCCTAGAATTGTGTGAGCGGACTGTTAAGTTTTTCATGTGAGCATTAACACCCCAGAGGTCAGCAAACATTAGGGCTAGACTCATCATTTTGTTGATTTTGTTCGAGAAAATGTTAATGGTGGTTAAAAGTGATGTCCTGCATATATACTATGTACTTATATTTACACACACACACACAAGTCAATTGCCCTCCTCTGCATTCTCTGCAGCTTATCAATATTCCCAAAATTAAACACAATATTGATAAGCTTGACAATATTGATGAGGCTTGACAAAAGTGGAGAACCATGGATTATTACTTCTCTATTTTTAGAAGCTATAAACTTCCTAAAGCAGTCCAAAATTGGCAGCAGCTTTTGGGGCTGCCACATAAAACTAATGACTCCTATTGAGTAAATACTCCTAAATGCTCCAGATCCTTTCTACAACAACTGCTGTCTAGCCACACCTCCCTCATCTTAAAATTAGTGTTTGATTATTTTGAATCCAACTGCAAGAGTTTGCATTTTTCCCTACTGGATCTCGTCTTATAAAATTCAGCATATTTTACTCTATCAAGATCCTTTTGAATGCTGTTCTCTTCTTAGTATAATCTGGAAAGCTGATGACCATATCATCTATGCCTTTATCCAAGTCACTGATAATAATGTCAAACAGCTAATGTACAAGTACAGATCCTTAACACACTTGGCTGAAGACCTCCTGCTCCTTTGACCTTGAAACATTAACAGCTATTATTTGAGTCTAGCCATTCAACTAGCTCCAAATCCACCTAAGTGTATTATCATCTAATCCATCTTTTTCCATCTTTTCCACATGAATAGTAGAAAATTCTTTTTCTAAAAACTCTGCTAAAATCTAAATGAAATATACTCATATTATTCCCTATTATTATCTAATAATAGATATCATCTATTATGTATATTTCATCTATTATAGTCTATATATTATCTATCAAAAAAGGAAATCAGGTTAAGTTGGGAATGACAGTTTTTGATGAAGCCATGCTCTCTCTTTGTAATCCCTGTCATCACCATCCATCTCTTTAATGATCTTTTCAAGAATTTCCCCAAGTAAGTCACTGACTTAAAATTTTCTTTTCTTTTTCTGAAAATTGGAGTAACATTTTCTCTTTTCTAATTTTGTGACCCCTATACAAAAAAATTTCTATGATCTTTGATCACATCTGCTCAAATATCATTCATCCAGGCTAGGTGAACTGATATCAAAGACAGCTAATTGCTCTCTTTCTATATACTGCTTATCTTGGGTATCAATTCCCTGGTGAAATTTTTATTCTATCTAAAGGTCATTCTCCTTTGCAGAGAAAATAGAAAATAAGCAGCTTGGTCTTCCATCAGTTGTCAGTCACCATTTCCCTATTCACCTCAAGCAATGGTCCTATTTCTTCTTTGATCCTTTTTCCTCCCACTATAACCTCAAAAAAATCCCTTTTTTTGGTAGCCCTTAGTTCTTAGCATTCCTGATGCTTAAAAACAGAACATGGCACAATCATATTTATATTCTGTTACCTAGTCTTGCTTACATCTTGTATACATTTCTTGAGAGAAATGATTATTCCTCTCTTGAATTAATAACTAATTACTGAATTAGGACAAAGGTTTTTCCCCCCTTTTCCACTTCTTCATCCAGAAATCAACCAGTGTGGGAAATCTCAAAGACTTACTCAGGGGACAGCTAGATGGTGCACTGAAAGTTAGGACCTGATTTCAAATCCTACCTCAGACACTTAACACTTGCTTAGCTATGTAGTTTAGATAAACAATTGTGTTTACTCAGACAGGTCTGGGAAAATGTAAATACTTCCAGGTGACACGCAAATTGCTAAGTCTCTTTGAGTTAGACTTGAGTGATTCAATTCACATTCCTCAAGACCCCTTTTGGAATATAACCCACCTCTCACTGTAATATTCATTCTGTTATTAATTGTTAAACAATCAGAGCTGATTGCCAACCACAGAAATACCTAATCCTCCAAGGACATATAAACTGTGAACCCACTGTCAAGAGGGGTCTTTGGCATTAGAGAGTGCCAGTGACTTCTATTATTAAAACATGTTAACCTTATTAACAAAAAGATTAAATCATCCAGAATACATGTCTCTCAAATCTTTTAAATGTCACATTCTTTTTCAGATTTATGTTGGTTAGTGTATCCACATCAAGCTCTTCAAACAAACCCTATTTTATACTCCTTGAAATTATTTCCCTTTATATCTCTAGCATTTCATTCCTTTTCATTTGACTTCACTTGTATTTTAATCATGAGATCATTACCTATTTTTCCTTTGAACCCACTAAAATGTGCTTTCCCAAATGCTAGAGCACACGACTTCTTTATTATAAATTCTAGGATGAAGTGGTCATTTCCCTGCAAGGTTCATGTCATTTCTACCTAAGCTATCAGTTCCTTTCTGATACCGAGAATCAGATAAGAAAAGTTTGCCCCATCTTGATTCCTCCACTTTTCCTTCCACATTAAGACAGCTCAAGAAGTTATTAGCCATTTTGCTTTTTTTGGGGGGGTGGGTTAAAAGATATACATATATATATATATACATATATATATATATATATATATATATATATATATATATATATATAGAGAGAGAGAGAGAGAGAGAGAGAGAGGGAGAGAGAGAGAGAGAAGGGGGAAAGAGAGAGAAGTAGGAAAGAGAAGAGAAGGAAAATGTCTGGATAAAGTCTTGGACACTTCTGGGAAGGTGGTCTACAGCTTACTTCAATGACAAAACCACTTTTATTTTTCCCTCCTTTGCCCTTCATTCAAATGTTGTCTGCCATGATTCTCCCCTTTGCTACTAGAATTTCCTCCTGAATATAATTTTTTGATATGTAATGCCTGACCTCTTTATTTTGAATGAGAGATATGGCCTAATTATGAATCTCATTCTGCCTCTAAGGACAAATTTGTCCCCATAGGACCTCTAGTCCCTCTCATTTGTTGTATAAACTTTGGGTATTTGTGTAGACACTTGAGGGCACGCAACTTTGACCAAGTTCACCTAATCATAAATAAAAAACAGAATAGGGAATCAAAAACAAGTCCTTTGACCCAAAGCCAATGCTCTTCTCATTATATCAAATAGTCTTTCTCTACTGTTTCTTAGTAACACTAGCTATACTTTCATTCTCGATCTTTGCTTGGTTTGCAACAAAACGTGGGTATTTGTTCAAAAGAATTTCTGGAAAGCTAAAAGTCAAAGAACTAGAAGAAAACTAGGTCATCTAGTCAACCTTGTTTTTTTTTTTTTTTTAGAATAAGAAACTGAGATCCAGAGAAGTTAAATAACTTGCCCAAGCTCACACAGCTATTATGTTAGAGAGACTAGATTTGGACTCAAGTTCTCTGGCTCAATGAACCACACAGTATTATTCATAATTGTCTTGTTCTAGACCAATAGGGGAAACTCAGGGAATCTAAGACCTCTATGACTAATATCAAGAATGGGAAGGGAACATGAAAGTAGTAAGGATAAATACTAAATGGTGATCAAAGAAAATGAGGCAGAAGCTATTGTTTGTGGAGATAATAAGAGGAGGATAAGGGCTAGGTCAGAATGTGAAGAAAAAGAGCTTTTGGAAATATGAAAGAAAGAAACATAGCTTGAAGTATGTATGTTAAACAGGAGACTGCCTCAAAACAGAAACAAGACAGATCTGATAGGGAAAAAAAAGCACAAGAATAATATGTACAATGTTGGATGTCAAAATCAATAATAAAAATTTTGCATGTGGTTTTGTTTCTTTTTTTTCCCTCTGCAAATCACCCCTCTCTCCTCTCAAAAAAAATCCCTCTAGGATTGTCATGATTCATACAAAAGGAAAATTACTCTTTGCAAATGTTATAGTCTTAGCCTACAAGCTAGCCACAAGACACTAAATATCAGACTATTATAATGGTCTGGGCAAAGTGGTGATAAGGTCCTTAACTAGAGTGACTGAACAAACTAGTGATTAATAAGTTTCTGAAAACAAAACAAAAATAAAAAACCAGCCATTGTCTTCTTTGTTCTGCTCTATCACCTCAGCTCCTATTTTCAGTGAACTGGAAAACATCTGGTCTAGGGAAAAACATCCTACTTAAGGTGCTCATCTTCTTATCCTACTGAAAATTAAGACCTAAAGTCATGGTTAGCATGGCCAGCTGGAGGCAAAAGGTCCAAGTCAGTGACCTCTGGCTTCTTTCTACCTATATATTCCCTCAGTTTGCTGTTCACAAGAGTGGCTGGGTCATATTTACAATTTTACTTAAGGGAAATTTTCTTAGTTCAATTTGGCCCAATTTGGCAGAGTTTAAGGATTAAACCGGAGTCATCATTACTATTATTTTATTATTATTATTATTACTTCAATAAGTATTAAGAGGCTGTACAGGTATAGTAAATTCAACTTTGGCCTTGGAATCTGTAAGATCCAGGTTCATCTTGCCTTAGATGCTAGCTAGTTGAATGACTTCATCTCTGAGTCTGTTTTGACCTTTGTACATTTAGTAAATGTTAGCCATCATTATTACTATTCAGGTTAAACCTCAGGGATAACAGCTCCTATTAGGCTGCTTTTAAGAATCAAATGAGGGGCAGCTAGGTAAAGCACCGGCCTTGGAGTCAGGAGTACCTGGGTTCAAATCCAGTATCAGACACTTAATAATTACCTAGCTGTGTGGCCTTGGGCAAGCCACTTAACCCCATTTGCCTTGCAAAAACCTTAAAAAAAAGAATCAAATGAGCTACCATAGGAAAAGCACTTTGCAAAGCTTAAAGTGCTTTATAAAAGAGTATTCAGTGGTTCAAGGATAAATCAAGGATCTATAACTTCCCTGGGATGGTATTCCTGCTACTGATGCAGAGACCCCACTGTAAGTCTGCTTTTCCAGTTGTCTTGGCCCCAAAATTCTCTTGCCATGTGGTAAGCTCCAAACTTAGCTAGACACAGCACTTGACAACTGCATCCCTGGGTCTACCCCAGAAGCTTCCCACTTTTTGCAGACTCAGCCTTCGAGAAATCAGGATATTTCTAAGGTGAGGCATCCAATAGGACTCCACATAGGGAATTTTCATCATCATTTCTGCAATGACTTGTTTATCTGAGTTTCGGTAGTACACTGCCCATTCATATGGGATGTATTTGTCAAAGAATGACTGACTACAAAGCATGAGAGGTCTCACCTAAGAGAACCATCCATTACTGTAAACCCATCAGCAGGCCCCCAGTGAATGAATATATTAATGGCAACTTCTCCTTGGCAGACCTTAGCCCAAGTCCTTAGTTCTAACTTTAGCCCTAAGGTTTAATTTGAATACTAATAATGATGGCTAACATTTATTAAATGCCTATTATGTGCAAGATGCTAAGTGACTTGCCCAGGGACACACAGCTAAAAAGTATCTGTGGTCAGATTCCAGGCCTGCCCCCCCACTCTGGAGCTTCTAAACTCACCCACCTTTTTTCACAGTCTCGAGGGTTTTGTCAGGTTTCTCTTGCTGGGAGATAGAAGCACATGGAGAAGGGGATTTCTTCTCTGCTGTTTCCTCTTCTTTTTGCTTCTCAGTGTGGGGCACAGGGGGTAGCTGAAGGTCATCACTGTCCTTGCTCTCATTTAGTTTCTCACTGGTATCATGGTCTGGTTTTACTGCCCGCCTAGAGAGGAGCTCTGCCAAGAATGGCCTTCCCATTTTGGAAAGGGGAGAAGATGGTGGGGTCTGACTGGTGGGTTTGGGGGCTAGGGCTGGCTTCTGTGGCAGTGGTGATTTAGACCCTGGTTTGTCATGATCCAGAGAAGAAATGTGATTACTGGGGAGTGGGGATGCTGGCTGAGTTGGATGATGGCCAAGGTTAGGAGGGCTGTCTACAGTAGAATCATTCTTTGTCTCTTGGGTAGGTGATTTGGTACTTTTGACGATTTCTTTCTCCCCATCTTTATTCTTCGGTAAAGATGCTACCCCATCAGAACTGTCACCTGTGCTATGCCTCTTCTTCTTCTTCGATTGTTCTGCTTGTTGGTCATAGTGAAAACGCAAAGAGTAGTTGGTCCTTCTCAACTTTATTCCAAAAGGTGATGTGCTCTCCTCTTCACCTGGGACGACATCCTCTGCTTTGCTCACACTGCTTGCCTCACTTTCGGAGGAGGGTGCCAAGTCTGTCTGTGCTAGGGTTTTCTGTGGAGCAAGGGGTGAACTTGGAACAAGGAAAGATGGAAGATCTTTGGCAAATTTGTATCCCTCTGCAGTGTTGGTTGGCTCCTGCTGCATCCCAGTTCTCTCTGGAAGTTTTTGGTGTCCATTATTACCACCAGCAGGAGGCTGGACCTCTGTTCTTTCACCAACCCCCAGCCCGGGCTTATTCCTAAGGTTTTCGGCATTCTGCTTTTGGCCTTCAATGCCACTACCATCAGAGAATTTCTGCCAAGCAGGCATGATGGAGAATTTTGCATTTGCTGATAAAGTTTTCCTGAGGTTTCCCCGGGAATCACATCTACCTTTGGAGGAACCCTCACCACTATGCCTTAATGGGTCTCTCTCATTGACATGGCCATTATCAGTATTTTTTAGGATTCTAGAACGAATAGACTCCCACTCAGCTAAGGCAGCCTTACTGTTTGAAGACTCCTGAGAAAACTTGGCCTTCCCACCTGCTGCTCTCATGTCAGGAGAGCCCCGTGGTGTGTTTTCCAAAGCAGGAATATCCATGTGCTTTTTTTCTTCTGACAAGCCCAGTAAAGTCTTGCAAGCTGGGTCCTTGATCTGGTTCAGGTTGACAGCTGGGCCACACAATTGTGCCCCTGTGACTAGGATCGCTGTGTGGGGGATGCTTAGAGAAGAAGGGAGAGGGTGGGTGGTCTTACTGGACTTACTGGCCTTGGGCTCCTGAGAGATGGACAGAAGCCCTGACCCCTTCCCAAGGGTCACTGGACTCAAGTTGACTTTGGGAAATAGAATTTGTTTTCCTCCTGATGACACTTGGAAGGTATATGGTCTGGGCATGGTCTGTCTCTCTTCTACTTCTTGCCATCTCAGTTCCTCCCCAATCTGGTCCTTCTTCGGTATAACAGTCTCTTTCTTCTCCATGGGAGCCAGCTCATCTTCTGGCCACTTCTTTTCTTTCTGGGGGTACCCATGTTGAGTTTCTTCTCTCTCTTCGAGAAGCAGAGGAGCACCCGCATGACTGCCATCCCCTGTTTGCTGCCCCTCCCTCACCCCCTCAGCCTGGGGGCTTTGCTTCTCTACAAGCTTCAGTCCCCTTAAGCTTTGTTCATGGCCTTCATGCTTGGGCCATTTCTGTTCCTCCAAGTTCTTTTGAGAACAGACCTGAGATGAGCCCTCCAGGTGGCTTAGCTCTCTTGATTCTGGCTGCCTTTGGGCTTCCTGGCCCTGGGGATGCTTCAGAAGCCCTTGGCTGCTCTGCTCCTCCAGTGCCTCCCGTGGAGGTGGTTGCTTCTTCTGCTGCTGCTCTTCTTCCCTTTCTTCTGGCCAAAGATGCTTTTCTACCTCTTGCTTGTTCTGTTCTATCTCCAAGTCTTGTTCCTCAAGCTCTTCTAGTACCTTCCCTTCGTAGTGCTGTCTCTGCTTTTCTGCCTCCTCTTGTCTCTTGAGCATCTCCAGGACCTTCCCTTTCTCCGCCTGCCTTTGCTTCCTCTGCTCTTCTGTTTCCTCTCGACTCTGGAGCTGCTGCAGTGATGTATCTTCTTCCTCTTCTTGATGCTGCTTTTCAACCTCTTCTTGCTCTTCTGTCTCCTCTTGTCTCTGCAGCTCCTGCAGTAATGTAGCTTCTTCTTCCTGATGTTGCATTTCAGTCTCTTGCCTTTCCTGCTCTTCTGTCTCCTCTTGTCTCTTAAGCTCTCCTTCCAGTAGGGTAGTTTCCTCCTTCTGATGCTGGTTCCCCATCTCCTGCTTCTTCTGCTCTTGGAGTCCCTCCTGACTTTTGAGCTTCTCTGTCTCTAGCTGCTGACATGATTGTTCTTCCACCTCCACACCTTTTCCCTCCCCTGGTTCCTGTTTTGAATCTTTTTGTCTGTTTTCCTCCAGCTCTTGCTGATTCTGTTCTTCAGGTCTTAGCCTCTCCTCTTCCTTTGGCCTCTGCCCTTCCAGATGCTGCTGTTTGCCCTTTCCTTCCTCTTCCTCCTCCAGAAGTGGTTTTTGATTCTCTTCCCAAAGCCTCCTTTCTACCTCCTGAAGCCTTTGCTCTTCTAGTCGTTTCTTCTCTGCCTTTTGTCTTCTATATTCAGCCTCAAGATGTCTCCAGTATTCCTCTTGCTGTCTTTTCTCTTCTTCTGAATCAAGTGGTTTGTGTTCTTCTTCATGCCAACTTTGTGTTTCCTCTCCCAAGTGTCCATTCTGGTCTAGGGACAGCTGACTCTCAAGGCTTTCCTGATCATTTTGTTGGTCCTAACATTGAAGAGGAAAACAGAATTAGCTCTTTTAAAATGACTTTTTGATTTTTAAAAATTTTTTAAAAATTTTATAATGTATATTTTTATCAAAGTAAGAATAAGACTTGGCTAGTATATAGTTGGATAAACTAAGTCATGGAAAGCAAAATGGTATAGTTGTAGAGGGTTGGCTTTTGTTGAGGACAACAGGGGCTCAACTATATGACCAAAGATATATTGATTAATGTCCCACCTCCAAAAAACTACCTAAGATAAGTTGTGGTTGTAGACTAGAAAAAACTGATGCTTCCAGGAAAACTCCATGGTCTTTTCTTAAACACACCAAATAAATGGGCCTGTGGCTTTTCACAAGTTGGTCATTTGACTTTTTTTTTGGCAAGATCCTTTTAGTGCTGGTAACACATCTAGACTGTTATTTATCAGCATCACATGAGGGAGTTTCGATAACAGAAGATGAAATCACAGATACAGATCAAAACAAAACAAACCAACTCATTTACCCCTACCCCTTTGACCTCACAAGAAAAAAGTGATTAAAGAGAAGTCATAGGGAAAGCAAGTGAGATGAGCAGAATCCTTTACTATGTATATATCCTACCCCACCCCCTGCCCCACTTCAAATCAATTCTTCTCATCATTGGAAGACAGTGGTAGCAAATGAGGTCTTTTGGTGGAAAGATCTGGAAGATCACAGATTTGTACTAAATGAAATTGTTAAAAATGGTTGATTTGCAAGCAAGGGTGTGCAGAGCCTAGCTCAAACAGCTTCTTCAAACTAACTTGTAAATTTTCACTGTATTCATATAGCAGATGATAATTTTTTTTACCTTAGTCACAATTGATATATTGTTTTAATTGTCTAGACCAGGAATTTGCCCTTCCTTCTAAGAATGATTTTTATTTAATGATTTTATTTTTAATGGTATTTCATTTCTTTAAAATGTAAAATTCTTTTTTAATTCAAGGACCATAAGAAACTGTATATTTGCTGGATTTGACCCACTGCCTTAGTTTGCCAACCCTTGTCAGGACTAAAAAGAAAGTGATGGAGAAAATATGAATAATGCAAATTAAATTTTAAAGTGTGCCCTGTGCACATCATCCCCGCTGCCACCACCACCGAGAACTGGTTGTTAAATATTTACCAGAACGCCCTGCTTAGTAGAAGGCTTGGGTAATACAACAGTGAAGTCTATGCAGAAGCAAGAAGAAATGAAACACGGAGATAGGCTGAAAATAAGATTTCTACTTGTGCTCAAGTTAAAATATGGGATATCACTGTCAATTTTGGGTCAATTTTACTTAAAAGCCTTATATCTTAGATCCTGGGACAACTCCCCTTGTCCTCCTACCTCCTACCTTTCTCCCTACCCTACAGGAACTTGGAAATATAAGACCTTATTCTGTGGAATTTGGACTCTGGATGAAAATATATCTGTGAGTCAGCATGAATGGACCCATACTTTGGGCAATCTCCTGTGCTTCTTGGACACCCTTTGGTTCTTTGGCTTCACAGCCAGTTTGTGCTTGGCTGCACTATTGTCCAGGCGAGCAATGACCCGAGGAATGGCATCCAGATTAACGCTTTCGATGGTGCCCGCAGAGGAGAAATGTCGTTTTGGCCGAGATGATTTAACTGGAGCAACCTATGTGTTGTGATTAAAAATTAAAGTTAGGATTAGAAAACAATTTCTAGGTTTCTGGAGTCCTAAGCATTTTGCAAGAGTAAAGAACAGAAGTGATAGGAAAAAGTTATCAAAAAGAGATTAATTTTTAAAAAGTATCCAAAATCAATGTCTTTGTCAGGGTAGCAGAGGTGACCTTGACTGGGCTCACCAATATGCAAGTTCCTCTGCTCTGGACAGAGGATAAGGAGTCTAAACATTGTAGGAAGGGTGGGGGGGGGGGAGAAGAGATATGTTTATTAAGATATTTACTGGTATCTTCCAAAGAGTAGGCAGACAATAAATTTAATGACATGAAATAATTGTGTGCCATAACCATTTGAGAATTTTAAAGTTCAGAAATTTATCAATTAAAAAAATTTAGAGGATCCAGGACCAAATACAAAAATATTTGTTGTTTAGTTGTTTCAGTTATGCCTTACTCATCATGACCACATTTTTAGGTGGGTTTTTTTTTTTTTGGCAAAGACACTGGAGTAGTTTCCTATTTCCTACTCCAAATCATTTTACAGAAGAGAAAACTTAAGCAAATATGGCTAAGTGTTAAGTCAATAACTGTCTATGGCCAGATTTGAACTCAGGAAGATGAGTCTTCCTAGCTCCAAACTAGCTGCCCCAGAGTAGTCACAGTTCTTTCTCTAATGGCAAAGAACTGGAAACTAAGGAGTACCTATTTACTGGAGAATAGCTGAACAAATTATAATGTATGAATGATATGGAATACTATTGTTCTGAGAAAAATGATTAAGGGAAATCTGAGAGAAACCTGGTCAGACCAGTGAGAAGTGAGCTAAATGAGAACAAGTTATACGATTATCATTAAAATGCCAATAAAAAATTTTTGAAAGACATAAGAATTCTAATCAACATAATGACTAGCTGAGGTTCCTAGTTACTGATGAAAAAACATAATATTTACCTCTTGAAAGAGGTAAGGGATATGGAGTTCAGAATAAATTTTTTGGACATGGTCAATGTGGGAATTGGTTTTGCCTGACTGCATTATTTGTTGTTTTCTTTTTTTCAAAGTCATGGATGGGAAGAAAATACATGTTTGTTGTTTTATTTGACATCATCTCAGGTACAAGAGTGATATTATTGTGTTACATAGTAAACAGGCAAAAAACAAAATGTGAGTGTGTATATAAAGATCTTAAAGTTGGGGCTTGGTTGCAAACAGATAAACAATTCCAGATGAGGAAGTGAGCATTCCTAATTAGACCCAGATATAATAAGGAAATTCCTGATTCACTCATCTTTGTCAGACTCAGGTGAGGAAAATTGAGACCAGAAATTGATTAAGAGTTTGAGTTGGTAATTGGGGTCATGGGAATTGATTTTTGAAGGGCAAGTATTTCAGTTGGCCAGGAGCCTCACCTAATAAGGAGCTAAGATCATTTATATATTTGACACAAGGTCCCAATGAGTCAAAACAGTGGAAAAGTACAGACTGTCTGTTTTTGCTCATCTGTTTTGGTCAATAAAACCAATTAGCCTAAGTGACTCCACATTGGATTCCTCTCATTACTACATCAAACACTGTATTTGAAAAAAATCATAACCATCACATTTGTTCAATTTAAAAAAATTAAAATTTTAAAATGCATTGAGAGGATCTGATCACAATTTGCTTTGGCATTTCCTGAAGTATAACATCAAAATCTTTTGGGAAATATTTAGTTTCAGAAACAAAAACTTAGTGTGAGTAATGCTTCTTTTCAACACTCTCCTTCCCTAGCATCCTTGTTGCCACCCAAATCATAATGTTTATGTGGTGAGTCTGTGGTTCCCCACAGGAAAAAGTTTATCCCTCTATCTCTGCCAAAAAGAATGTGAGATTGGAATTTAGGGTAAAGAGATTCATCCAGTGATCAACATTTAATGAACTTCAACCAAATGAGATGCACTTAATTCCAGAGATCAAAAGAAGAGAAGATAGCTACTATTGGTGGAACTGTAGAAGAGTCCAGCCTCTTGAATTTAAATTTGAAATTATGCCAGAAAAATGACCCAACTTTTTCCCCCCACCCTTCATATACTCCAAAAAAGTCAAAGACCAAAGCAAGGGTGCAATATATATATCAAAGTATTCTTTGCTGCAATTTCAGAATCATCTGGCCTGACACCTGTGAGCTCCTATATCCATCTGTTTTGAGGGGGGCATCTCAAAGTTTAAATCTAGACTAAGACCTTTGGTATATCCACTGTATTTGGAGGTATTAACTCAGCTTTGGAACTTGCCCTGAGCTACCTGGCTGTGGATTACTCCATCAACTATATCTATTCATATCCTGTTTACCAGCTCCCAGATCATTCTCTCCTTTTTTTTTTTTTTGAAGATTTTATTTATTTTGAGTTTTACAATTTTTTCCCCTGATCTTACTTCCCTCTCCCCACAGAAGGCAATTTGTCAGTCTTTACATTGTTTCCATGGTATACATTGATCCAAATTGAATGGAATGAAAGAGAAATCATATCCTTAAAGAAGAAACATAAAATATAAGAGATAGCAAGATCAGACAATAAGATAATCAGTGTTTTCCTAAATTAAAGGTAATAGTCTTTGTTCAAACTCCACAATTCTTTCTCTGGATACAGATGGTATTCTCCATCTCAGACAGCCCCCCAAATTGTCCTTGATTGTTGCACTGATGGAATGAGCAAGTCCATCAGGGTTGATCATCGCCCATATGTTGCTGTTAGGGTGTACAGTGTTTTTCTGGCTCTGCTCATCTCACTCAGCATCAGTTCATATACATCCCTTCAGTCTTCCCTGACTTCCCATCCCTCCTGGTGTCTAATAGAACAATAGTGTTCCATGACATACATATACCGCAGTTTGCTAAGCCATTCCCCAATTCTTTGCCACCACAAACAGGGCTGCTATGAATATTTTTGTACAAGTGATGTTTTTATCCTTTTTCATCTCTTCAGGGTATAGACCCAGTAGTGGTATTGCTGGATCAAAGGGTATGCACATTTTTGTTACCCTTTGGGCATAGTTCCAAATCTCTCCAAAAAGGTTGGATGAGTTCACAGCTCCATCAACAAGGTGTTAGTGTCCCAGATTTCCCACAACCCTTCCAACAGTGATCATTATCCTTTCTGGTCATATTGGCCAGTCTGTTTCTCTCCTTTTTCAAGCAGATCAATATATGATTCATGTAAGCTCCTTGAGAGCAGGGGTTGTCTTTCTCTCTGTACTTCTAGTACTTAGCACAGTAGTTAAGTATTTAATAATAAATGAATAATTGAGGGTTCCTAAGATTCTTCCACAGCCCAAATTCCAGCCCTCATTTGTACTTTGGTATTAAGTTTACAAAATGATGTCATTCCTCCTCTATCACCCTTGCTCCCCACCCCCTAATGTTCTAATTCATTAAAACCTTCATTCTACTTTAGTCATATTTGGATAGCTATATTTTTGGTCCCATTATCTCTCACTAGAATTCTATCTTCATTTTATAATTGTATGAAAAAAATGCTCTAAATTATAGACTCTTTGGATTTTTATAATAGACACAATGACTTAATCACTCAAAGTTGTTCTTATAATAGATATAAAATGATGACTCAAGATTGTTTTAATTTACATTTCTCTAATCAATAAAGATTTTAGAGCATTTTTTCATATTATTGTAAATTATTTTGATTTCTCCTTCAAAAACCTGCCTGCTTATATTCTTTGACTATCAATTGGGGAATAACTTGCATTCTTATAGATTTGACAAAGTTTTTAAAATATTTGAGAAACTGACACAGCACTTAATCCTGTGTTTCCCTCAGTTTCTTCATCTGTAAAATGAAATGGCAATCTTCTCCACTCCACAACTGTTCAGAAAACCCCAAACTAGGTCAAAGAGAATCAGATATGTCACCCAATTTCCTGCTTTCCTTCTAAGTTTGGCTTTATTTGTTTTATTTAAACAAAAATTTTAATTTAATGTAATCGAAATTATCTTTTTTATTCCTCACACTGCTTTCTATTTCTTGTTCATTCATAAATCGTTCCCCTATGTTCCATGTTCTTCAAATTTTCTTGTAATATCTCTCATTATATCTAGGTCATTATCCATTTTGACTTTTTCTTAGTAAATGGTTTAAGATACTGGTCTAGGTTCAATTTCTGCCAGACTCTTTCCATTTTTCCTGAGGATATTTTTTTAACCAAATAATGAATTCTTTAATTGTGGCATATGATTGTGATGGAATACTACCATGCTATAAGAAATGAAAATGTTATTCTTAGGAATCCATAGACTCCACCAGAATGCCAAAGAGATCCATGACACATCAAAGAACTAATACTTGCTTTAGGCAGAAAATTTTGTACTTTGGGGGAAAAATGAGGCACCTTTTCCATTCCACATTTCAAATCACTGAAGCATCATCAATCTCTCTTCTTTTACTTTGATTCAGTGTTGGAAGGTGAGATGGCCTTTTTCTTTCCTTGGTCTTTGATACACCAATACTAGTCTACTCCCAGAGCTTTCACTTTTGGTCATCTTTTCTTCATAATATTCAAATTCTCATTGATCCCTGGTTTTCTTCCAATTGTCTACAAAAATGCCCACCTTTCCCTTATCTATTAAAAACCTTCTCAATTCTAATATCCCTTTGAGTTAGTGCTCTCTCTATCTCCTCCTGTATATAGTAAAACTAGAAAAAAAAAACTTTGCAGATTTTGTTTCTACTTTTTTATCTCCCAGCTCTAAATCCTTTGTAGTGGTGGATAGAGGCTGGGTCTGAAGTCAAGAAGATTCATCTTTCTGAGTTCAAATCTAGCCTCAGATATTTACTAGCTATGTGACACTGGACAACTCACTTAACCTTGTTTGCAAAAAACCAAACACAAAACAAAACCAAACCAAAATCCTTGCCTTCAAGGAACTTACATTCTAATGGGAGAGACAATATGTATAAACCAGGATGCCTAAGATAAAGTGGATGAAGATACAGAAGAGACAGAGGGTAACTACCTTAGAGGGGATGCCGCTAGGACCTAGGTGGATCACAATGGACTTCTTGGAGGAGGTGCAGTTAGGATTTTGCTTTAAACAAATGAAGTCAGGATTCTAAGAGTTGGATTAGGAGGGAGAATATTACTGCTGCAATGGCAAGGAGATAGCAGATGAATTGCTGCATATGAGAAAGACCAGGGGAAGCCAGGTGGTACCATAGTACAGAGTATGAGACCTAGAATCAGAAAGACCTGAGTTGGAATGTGACTTCAGATACTTAATAGCTGTGTTATCTTAGACAAATTACTTAACCCAGTTTGCCTCAGTTTCTTCATCTGTAAAATTAGCTAGAGAAGGAAATGGCAAACCATTCTACTATCTTTGCCAAGGAAACCCCAAATGGAGGCAGAGTTGGATATGACTGAACAGCTAAATCATATTGTGAGAGAAATTGTCTCAATAACCTGAATATGAAAAAAAGAGACAGATATAGTCCATAAGGAGGGAAGGTTTCCATGCAAACAATGAGGAACAAAAGGTCCTGATCTCTCAATTTCAGGATATGCAGCTCATGATAAAATTTCACTAGCTATAGAAGGCAACATAAGATTAGGGGAAGGGAACTTTATGGGAGGCAACTGTGCAATCAGCAGGGTTTTAGTGATAGTTCCTTGTTTTCAAATGACTTTCTGTATTTATGGTGAAAGGCAAAATCTAGGCTAGTCCTAAGAGTATAGTTAGTATTCCAAATTAAAAAAAAACCAGAGGTAGTCATTGGCCAATTAACTTTCCAAGTCTGTGAGACTCTATTACATAGGAGAGAAATTTCTTGATTCAATTTAAATGAAATAAATCACTCATTCCCATTCTTTCCCTAAGAGGAGAGTGAACCAGGACTGAAAAATCAGCTCTCAAAAAAAGTTCACTACTGAACACATAGACATGCACTTGTAAAAAAAGGACAAAAATTAATGCTTATATAAGCACAAATGATGAAGCTCTTGAAATGAGTAACTTGACTTGAGACTTTTGTCCTGCATTGGCCATTTGTAAACTTATCTGAGTTGAACAAATCATCGTTGAACAAATCATCTTCAAAAATAAACTTCAGGAGGCTCATTTGCAGAAGGATCAGACAGGAACCACCGTGCACAATCTCTTAAGCAGGAGCCCTAGGCTGGACCCCTGGGAAGATGAGAAGGGTCATCATAGCAGGCCAGGGTCTACAGAGAGCATGACCTATAGATTCCCCACAGGCTTCATTTGACTTCTGTTGTGAAATTCACAGATGTCAAACAAAAACTGAAAAATTAGGGGAGAGAGGGAGGGAAGGGAAAGACCAAATAAATCTGTGTACTGAAGAAGAAAGAGAGGAAGAGCTACAAATGACTTCAAGCACCTTGGACAGCTGTGGTAGGTGGCTTTTTATCTTAATGAATGAAGTATGTAAATCTCTTTTGAAAAACATTTTTGTCTAAGCCACCAAATTCAGGCATGGTGGGAGTCTCAGTTTTCCAGAGCAGGGTCTAGTTTCCTCAGACACAGATTGTCATTGGAAACAGATTCCCCAACATCTGTTACTGCTGACCTATAAGTGCATCTTTAAGGGTCACGTGGTTGTGCTTTGGAAGAACTTAAAACCATAATTGAATGTAAAATTTGCCATTGGAAAATAGATAACAAATGATTATGGAGGAAAAAAGAAGTCGAGAAATTAAAACAAACAGATAAATATCTTATTACCTTTTCCTCCATTTCACTCCCTGTTCCAGGTAAATTCAAAGGGCTTAAGGAAGTTGGAGTATCACTGGACTAGGAAGACAATAAGATTACAGAAGTTAGAAGTTGGGACATAAAGATCCTGACCAATAACTAACAAGAGACAACATTTATTCTGTCTCTTAGTCGACCCATGACTGATTCTGTCTTCTGTTATTACTGTTTTTTTCTATTTATTTTTCTATTTTTGCTTTCAATGTGTCAAGCAGCTCAGGAAGGGCTACTTTAACTCAAGAATGTTAAAATCACCTAATCCAGACCAAATCTAAGCAGGAAATTTCTAGATATGGTATAATAAATGTTTATTAAGCAACTACTCTATGTCTTAGGCTCAAAACCTATTTAAAAATAAAAAAAAATTCTTGGCTTCAAAGAGCTTACCATCTAGGAAGGGGTTCTAACATGTCTGACAAGTTCAGTTCACAATAATGGGGAACTCACTACTTCCTGAAGTGATCCGTTCTATTAATAGATCTGATTTTTGTCATTTTTTATATTGAGGCAAAATTGTTTCCTTTTAACTATCTATAAGAATAGGCATCATTACTAAAGTATATGGTTGAGGATTAAAGCCCTTAAAAATAACCCACCTCTAGAAACAAAAATAACATACTCAGGAGCATGGTATTTGATATGGTATTAATACATTTCAAGTCATGGGGGTCTCCTATTCAAGTTCCTTGACTTGGAATATGGCCCCTTCATGTCTTTGGCCTTTGACCCATGTTCACCTAACATGGACTAATGATGTCAAAGAAGCCTCCACATCTCTTGCCTTTTTTCATCTTAGGCTACCTTTCAATCCCATCTCCTATTCTACCACTTTCCAACAATAAGCAAAAATACTCAACTCTCCCTTAACTGAATGGAGGTGAGAAAACCTAACTGGCAAAAAAGGAATTATAAAGGCAAGGAGAAAAGTTAGAGATAGGGTTGGTTCTTGGAATAGGTTAAACTTGCTTTTGTAAAGTTTTCCCCTTCCTATGTCTTTTTCTCCTTTCATTTCTCTTTAAAAGTGCCAATGACTTTCTTCCTTCAAAATTTGTTCTTAGAAAGAACTTGGTATCAGTTATTTACAATTTAGGTAAATTTGTTAATTTTTATCCAAGAGATTATTTCAATTTAGCTCTATTTTAACTGTGGAATGAAATGGCTCATCCAATTAAGTATATTTTAAACATTAGAGAAGATAATTTTTGGGGAAATGTAGCCCTTATTAAAGGATGAATTCTTTTTTTTTAAGTTTTTTTTTTTTACCTGGCAATGGGGTATGTAGTTATTAAGTGTCTGAGGGCAGATTTGAACTCAGGTCCTCCTGACTCCAGGGCTGGTGCTCTATCTGCTGCGCCACCTAGCTGCCCAAAGGATGAATTCTTAAATGTCTTTAATCCCACCCTGATATAATCCCTAATTTTATTTAAATTTTTTATTACAATTTAGAGGAATTCTTGGGATTTTTTAGGTTCATGTTATATAGACAATTTTACTTATTTCCTTCAAAAATGAGGGAGGAGGCAGGTAAGGGAGAAGCATATTGCCTTTTCTCCTTAGTATTCTATAGTGATAACATATTCCTTTATACCTCCTAAAGGAATTTTTAGGAATAATTTTTTAAAATTTCTGCCAGTCTCTGGCACAGGTGTTTAAAACCATGACAAACATATCAATTCATAGGACATTCCTGCAAAAAAGATGCATTTATGCTTTGCTGTTAGCCTTGGTGAAGTTAATGATAAGATATTATCCTAGAACTGGGAAGAACACAGGATTTGAGGCCAGGGACCTGGGTTCAAATTCTGTCCCAGACACTTTCTATCCTATCACCTCCTGCCTGGACTATTGAAATAGCCTACAGGTGGGTCTACCTGCCTCTAGTCTCTCTCCAGGGCAGTCAGGTGGAGCAGTGGTTAAATCGCTGGCCCTGGAGTCAGGAGGACCTGAGTTCAAATCTGCCTTTAGACATTCACCAGCTGTGTCTCCTTGGGAAAATCCCTTAACCTAAATAGCCTTATATCCTCTTATATCCAGACTTTGTTAAATTTTTTTTATAATTTTCATTACATTTTATTACAATTTTGTAAAATTCTTCCAGGATTATCTCTAATCATCCTGATTCTGGCCACTGGATCCAGATGGATCTGGAGGAGAAAGTGAGGCTGAGGCTGGCAACTTAGCCAGCCACCTCCTAACTCAAATTCAACTCACTTGCATGTCATGACATCACCTTGTTATAGTCTTCTCTGAGAAGGAAGGACAAACTTTATTAGCCTCTCTCCACTCCAATCCACCCTCCATTTGGTCATTAAAGTGATTTTCTTAAAAACACTGATCTAACCATCTTAACACCTATTCAATAAACTCCAGTGGCTCCCTATTCCTCCATAATCCAATACAAAATTCTCCATTTGGCATTTTTTCTAACTCTCCAGTCTTCTTGTTCCCAAGTACTTTTCAATCTATGACCCTAGTCACTAGGCTATTTTACAAAATATTCTTCTTTATTCCATCTGCTGACCTCCCTAGATTTCTTTAAATCTCAACTAAAATCTCTTCTTTTATTGAAAGCCTTTCCCTCTTAATTCTACTGTCTTCCCTCTGTTTAATATGTCTAATTTATCCTATATTTAACTTGCTTCATATATATTTGTTTGCATGTTAACTTCCCCATTAGATTGTAAGCTCTTTGAGGGCAGGGATTGTCTTTTGACCTTTTTGTATCTGGAATATGGTAGCCACTTAATAAATGCTTACTCATTAATTGATTAATTAATTGGTGTCTCCCCAACCACCTGAAGTGATTTGGCATGAGGACTTGCCTATCTCCATTGATAACAAATCACAACAGTAATGGAAGGGTCTAGATCTCTTTTTAAAAACTCCTGGAGTGAGAGAAGTGGTCCTGGAGAGAAGCTCATTTCTGAAATATCAACTTAGATATTTTAGAATATCTTTGCCTAGTTCAAAATTTCTAAAAATTTGGGCATGAGCATGACAAGGGCAGAGCTCCATGTTTAGGTGGGGTTAAGGGACTTTTTCAATTTGTATTTCAATCTGTCTCTAAACTAAAAATAACTTTAATAAATGTTAAATGAAATAAAATTATTTCTGGTAGATTTGGCCTAAATTATAGGATAAATATTATTATTAATATTCTATTTCTTTTAAACATGTCTGCAACCTTTTGGACCCCCAAGGTACAGGGCTGTATTGTAATAGAAAACAATGACTACTGATAAAACAGACTTTTCCTTTTTCAAAGGGAGATGCCTTCCCCTCCAGAAATCTATCACTCCTTCATCAGCTTCTACAGTAGGAACAAGAAGGCTCTGAATCCCCTCCCTACCACGAGAGGTCCCACTGGTGACCACTTACTTTATTCTCACTATCGGAGAGCACTAAATCCTGGTGGGTCACAATTTCCATGGGACTACTCAGGAATAGATCGTCTTCGAAGCTAACCTCCGGACTGGGAGTGTCTGTCCTCTTCATAGGAAGGGTTGTGGGTGGTGGTGACTGCCCAAACTTGATGTTCTTGCCCAACTGAGGCTGAAGAAAGAAGAAAATAAACAAGTCAATTCTGGAACAACAGAATAGTTAGAAATTCTAGAACTAAGGGTTGCCCAGAGTATCTGGTAAAGGTGAGGGTGTGTTCTACATGGAACTGATTTGATTCATGAGCAAAGCAAACTAAAGCACATTGAGGCAAGTGACCATGATGAAAGGCTATGATTGTTAACTGGTAGCACATGATTTTTAGTTTTCTTCCTCCCCACTTCCATCCTCATAAACCATTCACATTCCTTCCCAAAGGTGAGCCATGAACATTCTCATCCAATCAGCATCTAATAAATATCTTTTATAAACTTCAAAAGTGCTTGCCATTTCTTTTTGAAGCTATTTACCCTCTGGATGAACAAGATTCTTCATTTTTATACCATAACCCAAGAGAATTTCCAAGCTTTCCACTGGGGGGAGGGGAGGGGGAGCGGGATCTTGAGTCCTTGGAATACTGTTCTAAGTAGTTAGGATATAGAAAATGCCATTTATTAGCAAAGCTATTTTTTATTTTTTATTTTAAATGAAACCCTGCAGGGAAGTTTCATTAATGATGCTCTTCTCCCCTGACATCGTCTTTGCTTTGCTTTTTGCAAATACCTCTGCTAATTCTATGGAGAAAAGCAACTGATCACAGAGGAATGTGTAAAAAGAGAAATACAGACAGGTAGTGAATGGAGAGGACAGTAAAAAGGTAGGGAGAAAAGAGGCAGAGATGGGGAGGAAGACAAGCACTAGGTGGGTGCAAGACAAAGCATAGAAATGAAAATGGAAGAGGGAGAACAGTTAAAGGAAGCATATAGTTAAAAGACCAAGGGAACAGAAATAAAATATGTATTGAAGAAAAAGAAATAGTAAAAAAGTAACACTTAAGAAAGATGGGTCAAAATATGTCACACATCTTTGATACATCTGTGATACTATTGCATATGGGTACTCTCTCCAGGGATGTAGATAGCAAACTGTGACCTTAGTTTTAATTCTTCAGACACTATAGTGTGTGTGTGTGTGTGTGTGTGTGTGTGTGTGTGTGTGTGTGTGTGTAAAATGATTTGCAGTGATTCAACATTTTTGGAAGAATATAATAAACTGAATGCAAACATTCATCAGAAATAAATGGCATCTAGAGACTATATATATATATATATATATATGTATGTATAAAATGATTTGAGAGAAGACTGATTTGAGGGTATTGAGTCAGTATTCTAAAAAAAATAGCATTTTATTCTAGCTACTCTTGAATCCCAAAGTCAATTTCAGCAACTTAGTCTCTTCTAATAGAACCAAGAATACAGACAGAAGTAGCACTGGTTCTTGTGTTATTGGGTCTCTTGCATAGAATTTTCAAAAAGGATGTACTCTTCTTTGCTTCTACACAAAGGAAGCCCTACAAGAAAAGGTCTCTTCATTGAATTGTGAGGTTTTCAAATGCCTAGAGATTTATAGTTGCTACCAACTTCACCAAGTGAATTTGAGGACTTCTCAGGATACAGTACAGGAGAGAACCTAGTATAGACCCATTGGTGTTAGATTCTGAATCTGACTCCAATAGCACATTTGGCAATCCTACTGAATATACCAAGGAACTTTTGATTTATGAGACGATGAACAACATGGAGCAGCCTGAGAGTGAGAGCCAGTAGAGTATCTTTCTAAGACTAGTGGGAAGGGGCACTAAGAGCCTGAGGAAAGCCAATCAACAAGCAAGATCAGCAGAAACAGCCAATGAACCAGGGAAGACATAGATTAACAGGAACTACACAAATGACTTCTATCATTCATTCCTTTAGACAACCCCCTGGGAGAGTAGGAATAGGAAACCCCAAAGACTCTGGCCAAAGAGGACAGAAGCTGGTGTTCCTTTGTTTGAGATAAAAGGATTGGAATCAAGACTCACAGCAAATTCTAATCAAGCCTATAGTTTAAGCATTATCCTTCCTAGGAGCACTAACCAGGCTGCAGATAACTTCTCAGCCATTTTGGACTTCACATTCTTTTCTAAAGCAGTTCCATTTTCAATCCCCAAAATGACCAAGATGGAGGTCATTTGTTCTATTTACAATCAAAAAGTATAGATGATCTCCTAAGGGAAGGAGTTGGGTCTAACTTTGATCCTATATTCTTGTGTTATTTAATAAATGTTTCTATTACCACCACTCTTGATAAGATTTCCATCATTTTATTTTAGATAAATGGAAATATTAATGTTAACCTGCACTGATGCTCGGAATAAACCAAGAATGCAGCAAAACTTAGAATTGAACTCCCAATGTGGGAAAGGGAAGGAGAGAAATAAGATAAACAAGTAACTCAGAGGTCAAGGGAGAGGACCATCAGGAAGAAAATACAGAAAACGAAAAGCAAAATTAATCTCAAAGAAACAGAAAAACAGGGAAGGAAAGAAAGAGTAAGGGAGAAATGAAAAAAAAGAGAAGGTAATTAGGAAAGAGAGGCTGAGAAAAAGTAAGCAAAAGAAGGAGATAAGAGACCAAGAAGGGAAGAAGAAGGAAAAAATCTGGTGGGAAATCCACCTGGTTGTGAGATGCATGTGTGTACCTATACATATTTGTCCACAGCACCTGAGTGGATATGTGTAACTAGATTGCTTTGTGTCATCAATGTATTTATCCTGGCAGCAGACACCTCATGTTATTGTATTCAAGAATGAAAATATCCTCCCAAGTAAAAGGGGCTGATTTAAACTCCCCCAGGGAAAAGAAATTCAGACTAGAAGCAGGTGTTCCTCAATTACTGACTCAAGTTTTATTGTCTTTACAATTCAAACAGATGTAGTGTGGGGATGGAGGGTTGGAGGTGTCAAATTATATGTACATGTGTCGGAGGGGAGAGTGGTGTGTGGCCCTGAGATAACCAGTTCTACAAATGTTTATTATACACTAAAGCAGTGTTTTGCACAAAACAGGTGCTTAATTAATGTCTATTGAACTGAATTTTAACAATAACAGAGAGCAATTCACAAGTGTAGCAAACTTTTCATTGTCTAGATAAAATACTATTTTAAATCATATATACTAACACTGGTGAAGGCCAAGTGGCCTTCACTTGTCTATCTCAAGAGTCATGACCATAATGGTGCTATGACAACAAAAGAGGTCAGAACTAGGGAGGCAATTTGTGACAAGCGAGCTCTCACACAGATAAACTCTCCCTTTCCCTGTGATCTTCATGATCCTTCAGCAGGCAGGCAAGATCTGGCCAAAGGTCACTAAATAGTTTCAGAGTTCTTGCAGCTCATGCTAGATGATCTAAGGCACAGCCATTACTAGGAAATGTTATTTATTGGGCAAATACCAGATCCAAACTGGGGCAAAGAATTTAGGAGGCAGGAAAATGTGGGAGACTCTGCCCTACAGGAAAAGACCTTGGGACATCTACATGAAGCTACAGCAGATAAGGATAGAGGTGAGAAGGAAAGTAGGACAGAGGAGAGTTCACCCCAAAACATTATCTGGCATTCAGTTAAAATATGAATTATTTTTATTTTAATTATTCTTACTAACAAGATCAGTTATTCCTGTGTTTCTAATGTTGACTGAACCTTTTAAAATCCATGCAATTGCAGCAAAGCCCCAGTCCTACTGCTCTAGTTGCACTTTCATTTCCAGTACTGTGAAATCAAATTAATGGCTAAATAAATTCATTAAGTAGAGTTCTGAATATCACAAAAAAAATAGCCCATCAGTTACTTTGGTGTCTCTCCACTCTTTGATCACTGGCATCAAGGGAAGTTTAAAATCCTAAATCAGTAAACAACAGTCTAATAAGTTGAAGTTTCTCTTTTTTTTTGCACGGACCCTGTGATTTCCTTGGGGTAGGAAACAGCTGTTCCAAAAAAGAAGTTGGTAAATCTCATGTTGCTAATAGTCTTATAAAACTGCCGGGGGGGGGGGGGGGGAGAGGGAGAGGGAGAGGGAGAGAGGGAGGGAGGGAGAGAGAGAGAGAGAGAGAGAGAGAGAGAGAGAGAGAGAGAGAGAGAGAGAGAGAGAGAGAGAGAGAGAGAGAGAGAGAGAGAGAGAATGATTTGCCCAGGAGATTTGGGTCCAATCTAGTGTCAGGGCTAGCTAGCCTTGCAGAACTGGCTCTGACCACTCTCTAACAATGCCTTGGAATTCTTTTGTTGAGCCGAAATATTTTTTAAAAGAACGATCCTCCTCTTTGGGGGAAGTACTCATAAGATCTTCCCCCCATACAAACTGTGATTCATAATCCAGAGAGGAAAGTATGGAAACTTGTGTCCTATACCTAAAATGCATGGAGTGTGACTATGAATGGAGCTACTGTGGAGAATGGAATGTGAAATCAAAGAAGCCTCATTTTATTCATTCATATTGGGGCATTTTGTTGCAATATGCAATGTTGCAGAATGATGTTATGAGGATGCACATACATATTTATGAGGAATTTTTTTTATTCTCTGGAAATTCCCCAGAGGGTCTCTGTGCTTCACAATCCTCACATTGCCTACATAAGCTTCTCCCAGGTGTTTCTTCAGCACTACAAGGATTCTGCTGTGAAAGAAAACTGAAGCCACCACCACCCAGAGTACATTTTAGCTTTCTTCTCTTAACAGTGAACAATTCCAAAAAAAAAAAAAAAGAAAATTAAATCCTTACATCAATTTAAGTAATCAGCTCCATTTAGAAATTCTCAACAGTCTATACTCTTTGCTTTTGTCCTTGACAGCTGCAGGGGAACATTAAGTGTTGATATCCCCAAACATATTATGTAGCTTAAAGCATGCTTCAGACAAGCCCAAGCTACCCCAGATATGCAGGATGGATGTTTCCTCTCCTGATAGGGTCGTGATTTGACAAAGCCCTAGCAGCGTGTCCTGACTCATAATTCCCAAATTCCTTACCTGATTACCATGGTCAGGAGAAGTCTGACTCCAATCTCCCTAATATATACCTCATGGTCCAGATCTGACCTCAAACAAAAAGAAAATTCTATTCACTCCCCACTGTGGGACAGCTTTAATTAATGTTAAGGGTGTTATGTCCAAAAGGGGCAAACCTCAAGGATTGCAAATACATTCAGAATCTCATAAGGTAAAAATTGCCTTTCTATGGAACCACTACCCTGTTCTCCATGAGGGCCAGGACCTAAGAGGCATGGGAAATCACTGGAAGCCAAAATTAAGGGTAGGAAATATGCTATTCTCAGAAAAGAATGGGCTTCTTTGTTGCTGTTGTTTGTCCTTCATTCTTTTTTTAAAATTTATTTTTGTTTTTGCTAGGCAATGGGGTTAAATGACTTGCCCAAAGTCACACAGCTAGGTAATTATTGAATATCTGAGGCTGGATTTGAACTCAGGTCCTCCTGACTTCAGGGCTGGTACTCTATCCACTGCATCACCTAGCTGTCCCTTGTCCTTCATTTTTGATGAGGACAATATCAGGGATGTGATACCATAACATATATGTGAATTAGATTTAGGTGAGGGGGTATTGTATAAAGTCACCAGTCTCCTTTTTTTTCCTCTGGAGTCATCTGGGTCCAGTGACCAGATATGGTTCAGGATGACTGGAGTCATCCTGGAGTCACAATTAGATTTGAGTAGGATTCATTTACTATACACTGCATTATCTGAGAGATGTACCCATATGAACACTAGATGGCCACCCCTCACAAAAGCTCCACACAAGGTTTTTCCTTGAAGCCATTGAAAGTTTTCTTAAGCTTTAAAGGAAACTTGCCATTTACCCTTTTCCTGCAGCATTTCAGTAAAATCTCATTAAAAGGAATTTCTAAAAAAATATTGACTAGACATTTTAAGAGTTAATTTTCTGCCAAATAGGTGCTACTCATGACCCCATTTCTCCTTGCAGACATACACACGCCCAGACATACAAATGGACATGCTCACACCAATGAACACACACCCCATGCTGATGCATGTGGGTGGGCAGTCTTTTTTTGTGCAGCTCACTAAGCATCAAGACCAGTCATGTTTTCATGGGTAAGGCAAAGCACTCATGCAAATCAACTTGGAGTTACCAGTGTTTCTAAGACTTACCAGGAACATACTGCTTAGTCGACTGCAAAATAAAGCACAATCTTTTGGGGGTGACTCAGTTATTGATTACAACACACCAATAATTACATTCTCTATGATATTGGCAGTCCCCCAATAAGGTCCATGTAGCTAAATTTGTTCTTAATACTAAAGGATAGGCAAATTATACACTGTCAGATGTCAAAGCAGGAGAAGGCAAATTGGACATAATTTCTGATTTTCTTATATATTTCCTTTCTGTGTCAATGAACTTAAACTTGGAGGGTAAAGAGCAAATGACAGAGAAGGCATTAATAGGGTATGTGCATAGCATCTTGAAAAGAGGAAGGCATTTGACAATTTGGTAACTGATTTTTCATTTTTCATGATTACAGAACTATGTTTTTCAATCTTTTGAATTCTAACTTGGCCAACACAGTGCTGGAGTGAGGTCTTAGTGTGATAATGCAAAAATCATTTAAAGTTAGTCATCATTATACAACTAATTTTAAGACATCTCTATAGCAGAGGTTCTTTTTTATTTTATTCTTCCTTGTTTTTGTTTTTCAGCTCCAAATTCTCTTCCATTCCCTTCCCTCTTCCCCACCCACTGAGAAAGTACAATAAAACAAAATTATTTGCAAATATGCATAGTCAAGTAAAACAAATTCCCACATTGATCATGTTCCAAAATACATATCTACCTAAGTGTCTATCTCTATCAATATTTATCAATGTGCATAGAGCAGAAATTCTTAACATTTTTTGGGAAGAATCCCTTTGGCAGCCTGGCAAAGCTTATTGAATCCTTCTCAGAAAGTGCATACAATACAATACTGAGGAAGCTAGGGGTTAGTGGAAAAATAGGAAATTTTTTTCCTCAAGTTCATAGTCTCTCTCCTCAAATCTACCTCATGGGGTCTATGGACTCCAGGTTAAGAACTCCTACTCTAGAGAGATACCCTGGGAAATCCTGTTGTCTGACAGAATAAAGCTAGAAAACAACTGGCTTAAAAAGAAAAAAAAAACCTGCCTAAGTCAGTGCTTCTTAGAGATGGAGGTAATGTTGATCAGATTATCAAAAGTTGATAAGAGGAAGAGGGATAAAGATTTGCTTTCAGCTTTCTCTTTCAATCCCTCCTCTCCTTCCTAACCTACTGCTCCTTCTGGATACTGTAAATGTGAAAATCCACATAACCAAAGTCACAAATGGGATACCACTAGGAAAAACTAGAATTATATTAGAGGAGGAATCAAGGTCACCTGGAATATTAAGGGAATTCATGTATCAGATAGGGAAGGGGTGGTATTATATACTTGGAAGGTTTCTTCCAACTCAAGACTCTATAATAGAATTATGACAGAGAGTAAGGCCAAGTGCAGAGGAGGCCAGAGAAAAATGACTGAGGCTCTTCCTGTAGGGTTAACTTTTTTCTCATTGTTCTTGAACTATTTGTTATACTCTCCACTAAGTTGACACAAATACTTGCTTGCAGAACTTCTTGGACATGGATTGAACAAAGCATCAAGTTCAGGGCTCAGTCAATGTTGGCTAAGAATAATGAGGAAGTTTAAAGAAGGTGGCAAATTACATTCTAATTTCTTGAGGTCATACCATTATGAGCTAGATATTGTAGGCAAATAGCAACGTCTCCAACTGTTCACTAGTCTGGATTCATAGATAGGTACTAATTAGGCAACCGGCCTTATTCACAAAGTGGACTCCATGGTGGGCTGCTTGAGGGTTATGTGTCCTCCACAAAGGAAGCTAGACAAATTCTTCAAAGTT
Organism: Macrotis lagotis; assembly: GCF_037893015.1. Taxonomy (NCBI): domain Eukaryota; kingdom Metazoa; phylum Chordata; class Mammalia; order Peramelemorphia; family Peramelidae; genus Macrotis; species Macrotis lagotis. The sequence goes on from NC_133660.1 coordinate 161,566,218, forward strand.
TCTCAAGGTAGTCCAATATGAAGCATCTTTACTTCTCTCCCTTTCCTTACATTATTATTATTACTCATTAATAATATATTACATTATTTTATATTTATATATATTATAACAACTTATTCTCTTTTATCATCATTAAGAAGGGTCTCCATTTGATTCAGTTTTATGAAGAAACATTGGCCGGAAGGCTACCAAGGAGATACAACAAGGAGGGCTAGAAGTGGGTTTCTTCAAAGAGTCATGAAAAGACTGAAAACATCACAGATTTCAAGTCCTAAACTCTAAAGTGGACATTGGGTATACATGCCCTAAAAGATAAAAAGAATGGAGCATCTGTTGAGCATTTCTTTCAATAACAAGGCTCTGGTCAAGGTTGACTGAGGCCTTCCATACTGAAGTTTTCCCCACCTCATCCAAACCTTTCATTTTTTTCCCTATCACCTTCAATCTAGACTCTTCATTAAAAATGATCAGGCAGGTGAGAAGCAATAAAATGTGGACATCTTACTGATGAATGAAAGACTCTTACTCTTATGAGTGAAATTCCTTACCATGGTCACCTTTTTGCCAACAGACTAGAGACCTCCCATTTTCTTCCTCTGCTGGGCCCCATCTTTTCAGTTCTCAACTCCTAGTCTCAAGCTTTCTTACCTGATGAGTTTTGACTTTGTCCAGAATGTTGTCCTGTGATACTGCTTGAACTGCCTGCTCACTTTCTGCTCCCCCATCAGGGATAAAAATACTGTCATGGGAAAATGCCCGGGTTCCCATAGTATAGTTGAAGGACCTGGAATGCAAACCACATACTTCATTTTATTAAGGTGATTAAAAATTGTCTTTGCAGATCAGTTTTCATTCTTCCCAATCTAAGGGTTTCTCTCTCTGACCTAGGAATCCTGAACTTTTGTTCTTTATTGGAGAGTGGCAGTGCTCTGAGTTGACCAGGATGAGGAGGACCACAGGTCCAAGAGAACAGATCTCTCACAGGTTCATGATATCAAATCACTACACTGTAAAAAAACCAAAGGCAATTACAAAATTAAATGGTTAAGAGATTCAGCATCTAAACTTATGAGGAAGTTTTTATTTACCCACTGTGATCTGAAGATCCTTTATGTTAGAATGCAAACTCTCTGAGAGTAGGGATTGCTTCATTCTTTGTGCTTGTGTCCTTTGTTCTTAGCATAGTGCCTGGCTGGTACATATTCAGACTTAATATATGCTTGTTAGCTAATTGATTGATGGCTGAATAAACCTTAACTAATCAGGTCAAGTCAATATTAAGTGATGTGATAAATACTGTGGAAAACTCAGAAATCAAAGACAACCCTTCCAATGAAGAGTTTATAATCTAGCTAAGGAGAAAATATAGATATATGGAAAATAGAGAGTAAGACAAGATTAGATCAGTCATTTTAGATTATAAATGCTATAGAAATTCTTAAGATCATCAGGCAGCTCCTGTTTTGGGACCTGAGCTTTCAGAAAAAGCACCCTCTTGTATCTGATAAGCATTCAACAAAGATTTGTCGATTGAGGAGACGGGAAGTCAAAGGTCCTAAGTATAGGTCCAAAGATGGTCTGACAACCAGTCAAGTTTTGAGAAATTCATCACTGGAAGAATGGAAACCAAGTGATCAATTAATGAATAAGTTTATCAGGTACAAGACACTGCCCTTCTTGAAAGCCCAGGTCCCAAAACAGGAGCTGCATGTTGGTCTTCAGAATTGTTATAGCATTTATAATCTAAAAAGACTGATCTAATCTTGTCTTATTCTCTATTTTTCATATGTCTATAATTTCTCTTTAAATAGATTATAAACTCCTCATGGAAGGATTATTACTTTAGGAATGTAAAGACTAAACCACCAAAATGACCTGCCAGTCACACAGCCAGTAAAAGATAAACCTAGCATTTGAATCCAGATCTCTGTGATCTCTAAGGTCAGGCTCTTTCTTCTATATCATGCTGTCTCTCTTGAATAATAGCTTATATTTTGGAGCATGTTCTAGATGTAGGGTGTATCTAGTGGAGAGGACAGTGTGCTAGTCTGAAAGACCTAGGTTCAAGTCCCATCTCTGATACATCCCAGCTGTGTGATTCTAGGCTCAATCTGCCAGGCAATCCTTCAAAACTCTTAAGTTGTAGATAAAGTGCTGACCCATATTAATAGAGACAGTTCCCTGTGCCAGTGAAATCAGAGGTTCAGTCCCTTACCACCTACAAAGCACTTTTATCAGAACTTTTTGAGGTACATTGTTGAAGCCCTATGATTCCCATCTTTCTGACAAGGAAACAAGTTTAATAGATGCTAAATGACTTTTTCAGGGTCATATGGCTAGCAACTGTAAAGACTGGGGTTTAAACCTGAGCTTCTGATTCTAGGTTCTTTCCCATTTGGCTAAAGGACAGACACATCAAAGAACTCAGTTTCTTGGCATCCACTTGTGAGCTATTAGTTCACCCCAGGGTAGCAGCAGGACAGATGACTTCCACGAGGTAGGTCAGGCATATTGCCATTTCTTTCAGGGAATGGCAGGCCAATGCTGCTTGCTTCCTTTCCCCACAAAACTATAAAAAGAGCTTGCTCCAAAGTCTAATGTCCAAATGTCACTTGTGGATGGCCAGTTTTGGATGATAATAATTCTTGTTATTGTCCTTGCTTCAAAATTCTCTGGTTCTATGGGTGGGACCCAACTATGTAATACTTGTTTTTTGCCCAAGGCTAGTCCCAGTTATGAAGATTGATGACCATGTTGAAATATGGGAGTTTTTCCTGTACAGTGTTTGGTTTCTTTCTTCAGTTTCTTTTCCCCTTCAAGCAACACAAAATTCAATTTCAAAAAATCCCAACTATCCAGTCATCATAAAAAACAATCCCAATCAAAAACAAATCCAATTCCCTAACACCCCCCCCCAAAAAAAACAATCCCAATTAACAGAAAATTCAATCTCAAAAGCAAATCCAGATAAAACCTGTCAGAAAGTGACACCTCTAGTCAGGGAATGACTAGACATTACTTTTCTGCTGATCATTCAAGACTTAGGAACCATTTTCTAATAAGCCTCAAATGAGTTTTTTTTTTAGTTTTTTTTTTTTGCAAGGCAAATGGAGTTAAGTGGCTTGCCCAAGGCCACATAGCTAGGTAATTATTAAGTGTCTGAGGTTGGATTTGAACTCAGGTACTCCTGACTCCAGGGCCGGTGCTCTATCCACTGCACCACCTAGCCACCCCTCTAATAAGCCTCAAAATACTCAGCAGCTCCAGGTTTCACATTCAGACTTAGGGACCAAATGGAGGAAGATGAATTCAGTTAAATTGTTTATTCTCATTTAGAGAATGCAGAGGTTGAATAGTATAGTGGGATAATCACTACATTTGAAATCAGAACACTTGGAGGACTGAACTCTGGCTCCAGAGCTTAATGTGACCACCGGCAAATCATTTATCATCTCTGAGTGATGAAATTTTTTTCTCTGAAAGAGTGATAATACCAGCACTCCCCACATTGCAAAGGAAAGTATTGTAAATTGTAAAAGGACAGGAATAGGGACTGGACCTGTGATTTCACAAGCATGGAAACATCCTGGTAAGAACTTCCTCAACATTCTCTGTAGGTTAGCACGTTCTTTGCAATTGAAAATGGCAAATTGCTGGTAGCACCAGGAAATTGAGTGACTTGTACATAGCTGGTATCTGTCAGAGGCAGGTCTGTATGCCTCCTAGAACAAGCTCTCTATCCACTACCCCAAACTGCCTCTCAAAATTCCAAAGCACAGTTGAAAAATGAGTTATATTATTATTGGTATAATCTTCAACATTATCCACCCTTTGTCACATTTCTGGTGGCTTCAAACCTCCAGAACATCATTATGAATGAAAAAGAAACCAAAACCCCTCTCCAGTTAGGACTATAGGAGCAGCATAAAACATTCTCCATCTGGGGTCTTCTGAATTATTGACATATGCAAAATTAAAGTTACTGATTTAAGAAGTTGGGTTATCTGGTTTTACTTGGCAACTTTCAGTCTGCTGGAAATCACAGCAGCCAGCAGAAAAGGAGGTGTAATGATGGTGGAGGAATTTGGATACTGGTGAAGAGGAATGTTTGGAGGTTGTTGCTAACTTAAAGAGATGATGGTAAGGAAGCAAAGACATTCATCAACTAGGAAAATTCAGCAGTCAGTAATGAGTTAATAGCTTACAATTTAAATTAATGTCAGGAAACTGACTGGGCTCTTTGATGTCCAACTTTGATGCCTCTATGTTCAACTGTGCAAGGAGTGTGTTTTTGGAGTCAGATGTCTAGAGACAAAAAGCACCTCTTTCACCCCTGAAGACCTCACTGTCATTACATGAGACAACTTATGTGATGCATTTTGCAAAATTTAAAGTGCTCTATACATGTTGATGATGATGATGATGATTATTACTACAGCACAATAGGTAATGCTCATAATGATTAGCTGAGTCACCAAGGAAATGTTAAATCATGTTCAATATACTCTGATTAGGAAGAAATCGAAGTGTAGTTTATTTGGGAAGATTTCCATTGCAAATAGATGAAATTAAAAACAAAACAAAACAACTTTCAGTTCTTAAATGAGTATGCTTTACACAATACACTGAAAATACTGCAATTTCCCCCACAATATCAGAAAAACAAGGATCTAGTCTACATGTCCAAATTGATGTTCAATTCAATTCAAAGTCCGTGTCATAGCATTCCTTCTCCATTTTATCCCCACACATATAAGTTAGTTCTCAAACTTTCAGCTCACTAAGAAACTCCTTTGAACAAATGCCCAGTTTTCATTACTAAATGATCTACTTTCTTTGCCTTCTCAGTAAACTTACCACAAATTAATGGTTCTGAGACAGAAAGAGAAATGATGAGCTTTGATTTAAATTTCTTTGTGGTATATCCCACAATGAAATTACAGGTCCAATCCCTATTCCTATTACAAAAATGGCAGTCATTCATTCATTCATGCACATGTGCATATACTCATATCAAAACACATTTACACACATGTGTAGGTCAAGTGACTCCTGGTTGCTTAATAAACATCTATTATTGTACTCCTAACCCATTCCAATTCTCCCATTCATTCATTCAGGCAATAAACATTTATTGAGTTTACTCTATGTGAGGCACTGCTGTAAGAGTAGTGGGGATAGAGAGTCTTCTTTTCAGGGAATTTACAATTAAAAGGAAGGGGGACCCAAAATATTTAGTTAAGTATATACACATGTATATACATGTCCTGGTCACTATAGTGTTCTCCTCCTCTATCTGGTATCAAAAGTACATTGAAATATAAGTGTTTGAGGGCAGGGACTATTTCTACCTTTCTTTTTGTCTCCAGGGCTTAACATTTCATACTTTTAAAATGACTGTGGGCTGGCTGACTTACTAAAAGAAACCAAAGGCTCATCTCTATACATTTGTGCAGTCAGTAGGGTTGGACTGTCTCTCTTCCCTTCCACACATATCTCTGAGGCTACATGTTGACTCCTGCAAATTTGATTTCAAATAGATACTGATTCTGTGATGAAATAAAAGAAGGAATTTACTCCAAGAGATTATCTTGGATCCTTGGTTACCTAAGAAGAACCCTGATGCTCTGTGTATCTATACACCAATGAAAGCATGGGTAATATCTGGGACAAATAAATTAAACTTCTGGGTGAGACAAATCTTTGATGGAATCCTGGCACTCTATAAATATTCACTATTGATAATAAACAGATGAGTTAAAAATAAGAGAAAAATCTTTTAAGTCTCAGTCCCAAGGAAAGTTCTAGAATTTTCCTTCTAGTGCTTTTGAATATGGCATTATTATGGAATGTTAAAAATAAGTTAATATGGGAAAATGTCTTATATTCTTTCAATTTAGCAGTAATTTTCTTTAGAGCAACTTTACAAAAAGAGCAGCAGTGTAAACATATGACTATTTCTAGTTAAATTTCTATTGGGGCATTATGTCAACACTATATAAAGAGTAAAGCAAAATTATATACCAAAGCACATAAATTTTAAAAATCAGCTTTGAAAATCACAAGATATTGTATCACTATTGTTTTCTTTTGGCATTAATAATTCTGTTTGACCACAAGTATCTGTCATTCTATCCCTTAGGAATCGATATTTTTAGACTTTTTGCTTTCATAACCCAAAGAATCATGTTTGGAATCATCTCATATTTTTTTTTCAATACAATATCCTCAATTCATTTCACCCCATTTTTTAGACAGTCAGTTATGCTAGAAGTGATTCTTTTTTTTAGAAATGAAAAATGGGAAGGAAAAAAAACCCCAAACCTCCAATATCTGCATGAAGGGGGGTGGAGGAAGCCATTCTTTCTTTTCTCAAGGCTTGTGTATGCCTCCCAGTTTGTGCCTTCCAGTGTTTCCACCCTTTGCCATGCCAGATTCCCATTCACCACACACTTATGATTAGGTGATTTGTCAGAAAGAAGCAGCAGGGTGATTTTCTATTTTTTAACTTTCTAAGTTCCATCTTTGTCTGAGATTCTTTTCAGAGGTAAATAGCTGTCTTTTCCAGGTTCTTTTAGTTGAGTAGAATGTTGGTTCTTGCCCAAAGATAACATTTCATAATGAACAGAGTGAAATATTTTTCAACCTAACCTTTCTAACACCAATTATCAAGTATTTTGGTCTAGAGTTCACCTTGCACCCTTTTAGATATAAGCACGTTCACTCTTCCACTAATCAATGGGCTTTTCAGTCCCTCTTCCTTTCCATCTAAATATAATCAGGCTTTTTTAAAATGTATGGCACAGGAAGGGTGTTGGTATAAAAAAAATCAATTTCACCCAATTTCCTGTTGATTCCTGTGAATTGCCTCTTAGCAACTGATGTAACAACTGCCTCAAAGAATGAGATCTTTGGGCCTCAAAGTTTTCTCTATAACCTTTATTAAACTCTGCACCGAAGAACACTTACATTTAAATTAAATTCTTTTTCAAATCTGCCCTTCTGATGATATAATGCAAAGCTTCTTGGAAGATGGAAGGGATGGTATTTCAGTCAAGCAGGCATCCATGAGGTCATACATATTTGGAGATCATCTATTCTATAGAGGAGGAAATTGAAGTTCATGGAGACTGGGGATATCATTGCCTGAGGGTATAGTGACAAAGCTTCATCTAGAAACTTTATCTCCTGATTCTAAATCTAGAGTTCTTTGCATTATACTAGCTCCAGTAAAATATCTCTGGGAGGCTAATGTTAGATGTATTATCTGGGAAGAGGAACATGATAGTATGGATTGACTTTTTTTTTTAATTTGGAGTTTGAGGAGGGAGGAGACTGACCTTCTCTCTCTGGCCTTGGTTGACAATAGAGCGACTATTCTCTGTCCAATTCTATTGATGACTGGCATACATGCTTTCATGGGTTCCATTTCTGAACTGAAAATTTTGCCCTTCTTTGGGCAGCCCAGTGGCCATGCAACTTGCCTGAGCCTCCCTCTTTTCTGGTAGGTTGTCTAGCTCAAAAGAGGTGCTCTGTCCCATGAGGAGTAAGTTCAGTTGAACCACCTGCCTAGTTTTGATGCTCTGCTTTGTGCTGATCCCCTAGCCTTGGATTAAAGTGACTTATTCAACACCAACACTGATATCCTGACCCACAGTGAATTTTATGAGGGCTCTGCAGAAAAAGAAGTAGTACTGAGATTCAGCTGTTTTGGAATTGTCTTGAGTTGCCTTGGCCACACGTGTGAGAATGCTCACTTTCCTCCCCCCAACTTTCACATGCTTAATGTTATGCTAAGCTAGCCTCGCTGTGACCAGGAATCAATATTCCATCTCCTATACCTCTCTTTGTTTCTCTCTATATGCTGCCCAAGACTTCTCCTGTATACAACATACCACCTCTTCTTTTAAGGTTCAGCTCATGTGCTCAGCTAGGTAGTCTGATGGATGGAGAAGCTGGTGTCAGAATGACCAGAGTTCAGCCTCAGATACTTCCTAGGTATGTGACCCTGGGCAAATCACTTAACCTATGTCTACCTGAGTTTCCTCAACTGGGAAATAATATTGTCAAATGGGGATAATAATGCCCATCTCCTAGGGCTGTCATTAGGATCAAATGAGATATTTGTTGGTTGGTTGGTTGACTGTTGTCCTTTGTTCCTGAAGAAGACCAAAATGGCATCACTATGTTGGAGTCAAAGTACAGTGTGTCTGACTGGTTAATCAGACCAATATGAGTTTGGGATGCTCTACCACAGGAAGCATTAATAAGCTTTTATTCCTGATTTCCCTAGTTAATGCTTTCTTTCCTCAACTGGATATTCTCTACTTTTCTCTTCGCTAATTAGATCAACCCAGCAAAATATAAGGGGAGGAACTGGACTTCATTTTGTATTTGTATCCCTAGTAGACAGCAAACTATATATCTTGAATATTCCAAGTGCCCAATTATTGCTCAATGGTCTCCCACTACTGAGACAAAAGGACCAATATTATAAATGGACAGAGTAGTTATTTGTTGGCATGGTGAATTTTGTGCCTCCTTTTTAAGTCTCTAGGGTTGGTTTGCTACAATGACATTCCCACTTTTCATTTCTCTGGGTCAAGGATTTGCCTTCCCAAAAATCCTAATTATAATATGAATAGGTGGGGATACATAATATTTTAACTCATTAACAGTAATTTGCAGGAATTACTAGAAGAGTTCCTGAAGTAAGTCCTTAAGAGAATGAGAAGAGTACTAGTTTAAGGACTGAGAGAAGGGATCTGGAAGGTTAAGCTGGGAAAGGATAATCTAGGGTGAGGCTGAAGAGGGGACCTCAAATGACCTAGGGAGCCATCAAGGGAGATTGAGGCTCTAGAGAGGGAATGACACAATGGGCAAAGAGTGCCTAGTCTTAAAACAGGTTATCTACTTGACAACAGTCCTAAGAGCCAGCTCTGCCAAGCAGTAATGCCACATCATTCTTTTTTTGTAGATGATATATCTTATATCAAGCTCCAGATGATAGTGAATAATTAAAATCATTTTATATTTATGCCATCACATTGTTACATGAAGATTTCAAGGAAACATTAACATAAGAGTTTCAAAATACAGATTCTAGGCATAGTTTCCCATATGCATTGACCAGCCTAGGTACTTGGGTTCAGATGGAGCTAGACCATCAATTCTGCTCTAAATTCATCTCTTATATTAGGAGCAAACACCCTACACATTCTGGAACCCAAATCTTTTCATCTTCTATATTAAAACAAAATGAGATGCTTATGGAACATTTTGCATTTATTGAAAGGAGGTCTGTCTTCTTGATCATCGTGGAAAGAATACTCAAGAATAGAGCCTTCATTCAGTTGCCCAAGGTAGTCCTGGGGGAACAACTGGAGCTCCTTGAGCTCCTGCCCATTTTTTTCATTCAGACAACCAGGAGACTACCTTAAAAGTTCAAACTATGGTCCTATGAGTCAATTAAGGTTTGAGGACAATTTCAAGACCTTTTCAGGAAAAACTACCCTAAACTGTATGGGAGTACAATTAGGGCAAAAGCTATCTCAATCTGCAGAATCCTAGAAATATTGCTTCAATCACACTTTTTCAAGAGAAGGTCCATTTCTTTGCTGACCTCCAAATGCTATCCATAAGGCATTCCCTTAGAGAAAACAACTACTCCACTTTATCTAGCCTCTGCAGACATTTCTAGATTAAATAGTGGAGGAAATGGGTTCTGATTTTGATTCCCGTCCCAACAGCCTTTTCATAAATTTAAATGGCATATAAGGGGAATGTGGTTTTAAATTGAGACCAGATGGAGAGTATTATTTATTAGACTCCATCACAGCTGCCCGGCAGAAGGATGCTTAAGTAGCCAAATATTCCACAGATCCTAAGTATTATTATTACCTACTAATTAACTGTTCTACCCCCTAATTAACTTTTTAATATCTATTCAATTTATGTATAAGTTAAAGACTGTATGATCGTGGGAGTTTAATTCAAAGGTTACTTAACCTGGGGTTCAAGATTAAAAAAATTTTTTGATAACTATATGTCAACATCTTATGTATTTTATATTATGTATTAAAAATCTTTATTCTGAGAAGAGGTCCATAGATTTCACTGAAAGTCAAAAAAGGTTAAAATACAAAAAAGCGTGGGAGGATTCTTTATTCCTGTAGTTAGTCTAAATAAGAATTCCCTAACACTTTTTATATTTTAAAGAAACTGAGACTTCTAAGAGCCTTAAGTAAAGCTCCTGGAGATTCAACTTTCAATTTGACAATATAGGTATTTAGCTTTCTCCTCCCATTTATTGTTTTGTTCTAGTGTAGGGAGAAGAAATACAGGAGAATGGCAGGTGATTTATATAAGAAGGGCTGGGGGAAATAGACATTTCTCTATTCTATAGAGACAAGTGCACAGGGCAATTAAATATCACTAATTTCTAGCAGACTTTCTAATGAACTGGGGTGGTAGGTGATGCCATAGTGCCCAAAGAGCTGGGCCTAGAGTTAGGAAGACCTGAGTTCAAATAGGTCCTCAGACACTGGCTGTGTGGTCCTGAGCAAGTCACTTTACCCAGTTAACTATGAACTGGGAAAGACCTAGCTTTAAAATGTCTAAGTCTCCTACTGCATCCAGGGCCATCTCCAGCAGTCCTGATTCATATCTGACCAGTGGATATTAGTGACTTTGCAATCCTCCCCCCATTCTCCCCCCACCCCACCCCTACCTGGGTATTTAAATCTAATTCATGTGCATGTCATAGTGTCACCTTGATATCATGCTCTTCTTTGAGAACAAAGGACAAACAACAACTACAATGATCCTGAGCAAGTCACTTGACCCTGTTTGACTCAGTTTCCTCATCTGTAAAAAGAGTTGGAGAAGGAAATGGCAAAACACTCCAGCATTTCTGCCAAGAGAACTCCAAATAGGGCCATGGAGAGTCAGAAAAGACTGAATGACAACAAAGCACAAAGATCTGGGTTCAAGTCCCACTTTCAAAATATACTTGTCCTGCGATCCTGTTAAAATCACTCTTAGTATCCCAGTCAACTCTCTAACACTCCAATTTGTAGAGAAGGGGGCTGATTGGTATTGGTAGAGAGCTTTTTTCTTACAAGGAGTTTCCCATATCAAAGAAATCACCCCAATCAAAAACCAAATAAATAAAACATTGCTCTAAATAAGGTAACATGGAACAGTGGAAAGAACACTAGACTTTACAATCATTAGGCATCTACTCTGTTATAAGTCAAGTGTTAGGTTTACAAAGAAAGGCAAAACCAGTATCTGGCCTCAGGGAGTTTACATGCTAATGGGGGAGTGAAACAGGAAAGGAAGAACTAGGTACATATAATCTATCAACCATCTATCCATCTATCCCCCCATCCATCCATCCATTTATCTATTGAGATAGAAGGTAATCTCAAAGGGGGAAGGCTCTATCATCTAAGGGTGACTGGGAAAGGTCTGCAGCAGTTGGGATTTGAATTGAGTCTTGCAAAAAGCCAGGACTTTGATATTTTTATTTTTAAAATAAGGTAATAATATATGTACTATCTAACTTAAAGAGCTGTTGTGAAGATAAACTGAGAGTTTCTGGGAAAGTGTTTTCTATTGATAGAGTTCTCTATTATGCATGTAATTTATTACTATTAAAATCAAAGTTTAAATTTAAACAGAATAGTCTATGGTTGGAGTTTCAGTTTGAAACTCTATTTTAATGGGGAAAAAAACCAACTTGGTACAGCCATAGACCTTAAAGTGATCATTAGAAAACTGAGGCAGAATTGAGTGTTGGTGAGGGTATAACTTACTATAATGGCACTCAAATAGAAACCATCCAAGCTTCTTTAATCTTAAATTATATACAATTAATTATCAAACTTGTTTGATTTTCCTTTGGTTAGCAGTTTATCAAGACCCAAGGGCCTTGCTCTGATGACCCTCCCATATGACCTTCATTTTAGAGAACAATCAAAAAGCATACCCATGACAACATTTCTTTTGGATACTAAGAACATGACATGCCTTCTGACAAAGAGGAAGAGATTGAGAGAGACCTATAGAAGGTCATAGATCTTATTCACCTTCCTAGAGGATTATCTGCACAGTCATAATAATGATTCAAGTTTAGATTTAAAGAAGACCTGAATTATAGTTTGGACTTTGAAGGTAGTCTCTTGGTTGTCTGAGTGAAAAATGGGCAGGGGCTCAAGGAGCTCCAGTTGTTCTCCCAGGGCCACCTTGGACAACTGAATGAAGTCTCTATTCTTTTTGAGTATTCTTTCCATGAAGATCAAGAAGACACCTCCTTTCAATAAGTATGCTTAGGAAAAGATCGACTCTTGAATGGCACACTAGAAGGGGAGGTCATAAGCATCCCTAGTTTCTAAGGAATAATCAAAATAAACTCCTAAGAAAGTCACATCTAGGATCCAGATATCCAGAAGTCAGTTAGTCAATAAACATTTGTTAAGTCTGGGAGTGTTGTCCCAGACACTCTACTAAGGTCTACAAATATGACAAAAAAAAGAAATCCCTGCTCTTAAGGAATTTTCAATCTGGGGGAAGACAACATACAAAAATCATCTGGAAAGCAGGAGTTGGTGAGTACGGGGTCTGGCACCATGATAGAGGATTCCAAAGGACTGTAGCCAGTTAGCAAATGAAGAGAGGGCTGGCCTGGAATTGCTCCTCTGCTCTCCAGCTAGAGAAAGGGTGGAACCCCAAGGGCAGAGGGTGCTGCTGTAAACTTGCAGAATAATAAAGGTTCCTAGAGAGCTGGTGGGGGATGAAAAGGAACAATGAATATGATCTTTGAGGTAGACTGCAAACCATGTTTCTAAAGACTCAAAGACCTCTCCTACCATAAGGCAGAAGGCACCAGCTCTATAAAGTCAAGAAGGATTTGATTCCTTCATTCTGCTTACATCCTCTTCAGGTAGTAACAATAATCATTGTTTCTACAGGAAGATTCTCTTATGCAAAGTCGGAAGGAAGAGAAATTTCCAGGTCTTGTATGATACTTCCAATCACCCTAAAGAGCCTCACTTTTTTGGGGGTTTGTTTTGTTGTAATTTTGAATTCTTGCCTCTCTAGGAAAAACCCCCACTCTGAAACCCAATTCTCTTGATTGGTAACTCCCTCCCTGAGACCATTTATTTTTTCATTTTTGTTAGGCAATGGGGTTAAGTGGCTTGCCCAAGGTCACACAGCTAGGTAATTATTAAGTGTCTGAGGCCAGATTTGAACACAGGTACTCCTGACTCTAGGGCCAGTGCTCTATCCACTGCACCACCTGGTCACCCCCAAGAGCCTCACTTTTGATCAGCTCGCTTCTGATGCCCTCCTCCTCTGATCAACTCAATGCTAGAACTTTATAGGAGCCTTTGGGAAACACTCTGGGATTACAGTCTTGTAAAATTTCAACTAGTTCCTTTATTAAAAAAAATCACCCTGATCTCTCTGTACCTCCAATGTTGTTACTTCTCCAAAGCTTCAATTGCCTATCTAGAAGATTTCTTTTTTTTCACAATTGATATTTTATTTTTTCAATTGCAAGTTTTTCAGTATTCATCTGCATGCATATATGTATTTATAAGTTACATAATTTCCTTTCATTCTCCCTTCCCACCCCTCTCCCCTCAACAGCAAACAGTCTAGTGAACATTGTAAACATACATTTGTCTTATAACATGTTTACAGATTAGTTATTTTCTGTATGAGGAATTAGGACTAAGGGCAAAGAAAGAAAATCACAAGATAAAGAAAAACATAAGAGAAATTTTAAAATATGGGTTGGACCTCTGCTCAGGGCCAGTCATCTCTGACTCTCTGGCCCAGTCAACTCTGCTTGACTCATTTTCTTTTGTGTTGCAACTTCTTTTAATAAATCTTTATTTTTCTTTCCACATTTGTTTTTCAAGGTCTGAATTGTGATTCCTCACAGGCAGAACTGAACTCAAATCTAGTGGCAACAAGTGTAGTGTTCATTCAGATTCTGTAGGTTTTTCTCTGTTTTGTTTTTCTTCCTGTGAAGGTGGAAGCATTGTTCATAACAGATCTCCCAAGGTTGTCCTAGCTCTCTGAATTACTGAGGGGAGCTGCATCCATCATAGTTGATCATCCCACAATGTTGTTGTTCATGTGTACAATGTTCTCTTGGTTCTACTCCCTTCACTTAGCATCAGTTCCTGTAATTCTTTCCATGTTTCTCTAGAGTCTGACTATTCTAGAAGATTTCTGGAAAGTTGTATTCAATGATTACATTTTTGCCTTATACTCAACCATAGTCTAAAACCAATTTTATTATCTGTATCCTCTGTTTCTTCCCTTACCCTTCTGTCACCTAAACTTTATACTATTTTATTTTGTTAAGTCAGGTCCATATCTGACACAGTGGATAGAACACTGGAACTGGAATCAGGAAGATCTGAGGAAGACCTGAGATCAAAGACACTTTCATACAAGTTATTTAGTGTTGGTCTGCCTTAATTTCCTAATCTGTAAAATCCCCCTGGGTTATTTCAGGGATAAAATGAGATAAAATTTATAAAGCATTTTGCAAACCTTAAAGCTAGATGACTGCTAGATATATGCATTATTATGTCTGTATTTGGGTTGTGGCTAAGATGATTCAACTAAAGCCAGAAAGAAGTTAGGAAAGGTGATATTTACTTAGGTTAACAGAATTAGAAAATTGAAAAAGAGCTTAAGAACCATTTGTCTATTCTTGATGGTGTCAGGTTTTTTTGGAAAAAAGTAGAATCAAAAAGCCAGGAGCAAGTCTCAATTTTAGTGATGTCATTCTGGGCAAGTCATTCATCCTCTGAATCTCTGCCTGTCCTTAAAATGGGGATAGCAATCTTTATTTACCTTGGAGACTCCCCATGAAGATAAACAAAAATCTGTGTGAATAGTTTGTAAATTGCATATTTCTGTACACATGTAAATTCTGATTTTTATCATTACTCTTATGATTATTCCCCTCCAGTAAAGCCTAACTCTGATACCTCAGATGCCCCATAGTTCTGGGAGACCAGGAGAATGCAAACTCCAGTCAGTACAATCACATTGGAAAGGCTCCAAGGATAGCATTGGCAAGAAACTAAATGTCTGTCATCTGAGGATCAGTCTGACTAGGTTCAGAGAAGCTCATCACTAAAAGGTGATGATCTTTTTCCATGTCAGAAAAACCCATGAAAGCAGTTTACTAAGGTTTACTAAGTTTGCAACCTGCATTAATGGAGGGAGGGTACATCTGGATGGAGGATTGGAGTGTGATCTCATGTAGTATCAATGTCCCAGGAACTGCTGATGCAGCATATTCATAGAAGAACTCTGGAGGTAGCCCTTTCATGCATATGGATGCAGGAGTTCTTCCTCTGATACTTATTAGCTAGGTCATTTCAGACAAGGCATTTCTTCCTCTTCCATCCCTTCCTCCTCCTGGGCCTCAGTTTTCTCATCTATCAAATAAAAGAGTTGAGGGAGATGTTCTCCAAAATTTTCTTTCAATTCTAAAATCCTACGATTCTTATTAGTCCACTTCACTTCTGTTGTCATTTCAGTCATGTCCAACCCTTCATACTCCACTAGGAATTTTTTTTAGGTTTTTGCAAGGCAAATGGGGTTAAGTGGCTTGACCAAGGCCACACAGCTAGATAATTGTTAAGTATCTGAGGCTAGATTTGAACTCCTTACTCCAGGGCTGGTGCTGTATCCACTGTACCACCTAGCTGCCCCCACTAGGGATTTTCTTAGCAAAGATACTGGATAATTTACTATATCCTTCTCTAGCTCCAAACTGACACTCTTTACATTGTGCCACCTAGCTACTTTTCAGTTCTGTTAGAAAGATGCAAAACCTAATGTCTGGCTTTCTAGTAGTCAATCCAAGACTTTTTCAAGTGAGTCAAACTATGATCTATGGGCTTTGGGACCCATTTCATATTTGGTCACTCCATTTAATTCCCCCTCCAACATTCCCATTCTCTCCCTCCCCAATATATTTAAAATTTGCTTGTTGTTCTCCATTCTAGTGAGCAACTCTAACAATCCACCAGCACTGGCTTTAAATTCTATCATAATAATAATAATGTTTGTCCCTCATTTTTCAAAGAAGACCATGACATCAGGGAGGTGATATCATGATTTGGATTTGAGTGAGGGGGTGCTATGTGAAGTGACCAGCCTCCCTTCCTCCTCCAGAGCCATCTGGGTCAAGAGGCCAGATTTGGATCAGGATGACTGGAGATACAAGGCATTCAGGATGTGAGGCAATCAGGGTTAAGTGACTGGCCAAGGCTGGATTTGAATTCCCATCCTTTTAACTCCCAGGCCAGTGCTCTATCTACTGAGATATCTAGCTAACCCTAAACTCTATTATGGAAGAACAAAGGTAACCTCAATTTGTCTATGGTGATCTGGAATTTCTTAAGAAAAGAGAAGTTATGAAAACAAATGATAGCCATTGTCATCACATGAGAAGCTACCATTAATAACTGATAGGCCAGTTGAGCCTGTGCAATCACTGATTGATATAAACCTTAGTAACAAGGAAATGGAAAATGTCTTGACTTGTTTTAGAAGCAGACTAAAAGCTTAATTGTCAAAGGGGAATTGGTGTTTTCCTCCGAATTTTTTTCAGTTGTACATACTTGATATGTACACAGCTGATTTTTTGAGCTGCATGATTACTCTTTTGCTATTGGTGAGTGCAGATGTAACTGAAATGATGGATTTGGGGGGAGGTGGTCTCTGATCTTTCCTAAGGCACTGACTAGTATTAAATGGGCAACACAATAAGACATTACATCACCCTATCTTCTGTAACTAAATAAGAGAGTTATATTGTCTGTGGGGAGCAGTACAAGCTTTGCAGGGAGCAACAATAACAATAAACAAAGAAGAAAGAACCCTGTGGCCCTTGTGAGGAAATGTGAGCTGTGTAGCGTGAAAAATCAACACTAGCAGCTAATCAAGTATGATGAATCAATAAGTAGTCCTCCCCCAGCTGTCCCCTCCAAACTGATGATTATGGGTTAGTTTTTAGAGATTGGCTCCAGTCCATCATGGCCCTAGGATTCTCCCCCAGCACTCATCAGCTTATTATCTGTTAGAAGATTGGGAAAACACACAAGTCAATTTAATGGAGATTGTATTTTCTCTAGAGAATAACTGAGGTAGGTATAGAGGCCACACAATGAACCAAACCAACACATAATATTTAAATAGCCATAAAACCTTGAACAAAATCAAGTCCCTTCTCTGGACCTAGGTTTCTTTACATATAAAACAAAGGGTCAGGACTAGATGGTTCTTCCAGACCTAGTATTTTGCTAGAGATTCAGGCATATTCCATTTAGGAGTAAACTATACATTTAGTCACCCAAGATATGTCCTTACCCTTCTGTGGATTATGTGAGCTGTTGCTAGTATTCCCACCCTGTCTCCTCTTTCCTTACACTCCAAGTTTGTTTCCTTTTCCTACATTCTGACTCCAAGAATTGACCACTAGAGTCCTATTTGGGAGGTTCTAAGATCCTTCATATTTTTTCATTTAAATATTTTATTTATTTGTTTTTTCCAACTATATGAAATAGTAGTTTTCAACAACAATTTTTTGGGGAAGGTTTTGAATTTTACATTTTTTCCATCATTTTCTTTCCCCTTCTCCTGAAGAAAGCAATCCAATACAGGCTCTACATGTATAACCATGATAAACATAGATCCATACTAATCATGCTATAAAAGAAAACCCAAATTTGAATGGAAGAAATGAATATTAGAGAGAAAAAAATGACAATACATAAGACAATTTTTAAAAACTGAAGATAGTAAGCTTTGGTCTGTGGTTAAACTTCATGGTTCTTTCTCTGGATATGGAGGACATTTTCCATCACAAGTCTTTTAGAATTGTCTGATTATTATCCTGCTGAAATGACTAAGTTCATCCTAGTTGATTATCCCACACTGCTGTTATTAGTGTGTACAGTGTTCTTCTGGTTCTATTCACTTCACTCAACAAAACTTTATGTAAGTCTTTCCAGGATATTCTGAAGTCCTGTCCCTCATGATTTGTTTTCAATTATTTTTTATTTTTATTGAATTTTACATTTTTTCCCCCTAATCTCACTTCCCTCCATAGAAGGCAGACTGATAGTCTTTGCATTGTTTCCATACTATACATTGATCAAAATTGAATGTGTTGAGAGAAAAATCATATCCTAAAGGCAAAATAAAATATAAGAGATAGCAAAATTACATAATAAGATACCTTTTTTTAAAAAATTAAAGGTAATAGTTTTTGTTTAAATTCCACAGTTCTTTCTAATTCTTTCTATGGATACAGATGGTATTCTCCACCACAGATACCCTAAAATTGTCCTTGATTGTTGCACTGATGGCTTGAGCAAGTCCATTAAGATTGATTATCAACCCCACGTTGCTGTGATGGTGTACAAGTTCTTCTGGTTCTGCTCATCTCACTCAGCATCAGTTCATGTAAATCCTTCCAGGCTTCTTTAAATTCCCATCTCTTCTGCTTTCTAATAGAATACTGTTCTATAATGTACACCCTCATGATTTCTTACAGAACAACAACGTTCCATCACATTCTTATACTACACTTCATTCGGTCATTCCCCAATTGATGGGCAGCCCTCATTTTCTAATTGTTTCCCACTACAAAAAGAATTGCTCTAAATATTTTTGTACATATGAGTTTTTTCCATTTTTGTGATCTCTTTGGGACACAGATACAGTAGTGGTATTGCTGAATCAAAGGGTATGCTGTAGCTTTATTGTCCTTTAGGCATAGTTCCAAATTGCTCTCCAGAATGGTTGGATCAGTTCACAATTCCACTTCAATGCATTAGTGTCCCAGTTTTCCCTCATCCCCTCCAAAATTAATCATTTTCCTCTTTAGTCATACTGGTCAATCTGATAGGTGTAAGGTGGTACCACAGAGTTGCTTTAATCTGCATTTCTCTAAATCAATAAAAATATGTAACACTTCATGAATTTACATGTCATCTTTGTACAGGGCCCATGCCAATCTTTTCTGTATCAATCCAATTAGTACTGCCAATGTAAGTACTAAGATCCTTCTTTAAAATAACACTTTGTGTGCTTGAAAAGGCCCATCCCCAGGTTTGAAGCAATCAATCAAAAAGCATGAATTAAGTGATTATTATGTAACAGACATTGTATATACAAAGATAAAGGGGAAATAGTTCCTGCCCTCAAGTGAAGACAAATCATATGTATATGTGTGTGTATATACATACATATATATATATATATGTATATGTATATGTATATATAGATACATGCAAACCAAATGCAGGATTATTTGGGGGGAGGAGCACCCTAGCATCTATAGGGATAATGAAAAGTTTCATGTAGGAGATGAGTTAGGAATTCTAAGAGGAAGTATAAGGAGAGAGTGCATTCTAATATGGTAGAAAGTCACATCAAGAGGGCTAGGCTGTCCAAACTGAGGCATACATGAAGCTAGTCTAATAAATCTGTTTAATATGACTAAAATGTTTATCAAATCATGTCAAGTCAATAGCATTTATTAAATCTCTACAATGTGATAAGTTCTAAGGACACAAGGAAAAGCAAAAACTGTTTCTGATCTCAAGAAGTTCCCAGTTTAATGGAAGATAAAAAGATCAAAAGATCAGAAAACTACCTACAAACAAAAGAGATACAGGATAAATTGAACCTTAGAGGGAAGATCTATAATAAAGAATACAGAAAAAGGTCAGATACATAGAATGGAATTAGATTTTTCTCTATAAGATACCAGAGAAACTAGATGTTCATCGTATTCTCTTGTGGTACTAGAATTTTTAATAAATGTACTCATTTTATCATAGATGGCAAATTTTTTAGGCCTGTTTATAGTTTATAGTAATTAAGCAGCTTAGTCACAAATGAATATCTTATTGAAGAAGTGGAATTAAAATGAACTATAAATGTCAGCATAATGTAGCAAAAAGATCCTGAATTAGATGACAGAAAATCAGTATTCAAATACTAACCTGTGGGATCCTTGAACCAGTTACTTCTTATTTCTGGACCTATAAAATAAGAGGGTTGAACTAGAAAATCTCTAAGGTCCCTTCCAGCTCAAAATCTTATCATAAAACATATGAATTTTAAAAATTTCCTCATGAAGAGATTATTAGAGATACAGCAGAAGAGATGATCAGTTAAAGGTACAGTCAGCCCAATAACTAGGTATCCCAGGACTGAGCCATATCTAAAGAGAGAGGACTAGAGCATATAAGTTATTGCAAGAGGCCTATTGGCAGAATAATTGGCATCATCTAACTTGGGTACTCTAGAGCTTACAACAAGGAAGGGAGTCAATTTTCGCTTTGGGACTGTGAAAGAAGAAGGAAACAGAGAAGGAACCATGTGCAAAACCTAAATAGAGCCACCAGAAACCTTGGGGTAAAACCTAGCAATTGTGGGGAGGGGGGCCCATGAAACTGAGAATTGAGCAAAACCTGACCACCCCAACTAATAGAAGAAAATGTTAAACACAATGAAGAGATACTACAGGTTGAGAGAAACTCAACATTTTTTACCAGAAGAAGAGATTTGCTCCACAAAACATTCAGGTAGAGCTTGAGAAAAAAAGAATGATCTGACAACAAAGACTAAAAAGTGTACTTTGATGAAGGAAGAGATGCAAAATGTAATTTTAAAGTGAAATTAGAATTCAAAAATGCAAAGGAGAATTAATAGATTTACAAAAGAAGGTGATAAAACTTTACTCAAGAAACAGATTCACTGAAAATGAGAATGGGTCTAAACAAAACAAAAAATCCATGTTATATGAAATATTAAAATAAAATAAAAGATTTTGAAAACCAGAAGAAATTTAAGATGTATACTATGAAAAACAACTATTTGGAAAATAGGTCAAGGAGCAATAGTCTAAGAGTCATTAGATTGTAGAGGTAGAGGGGGCAGAACCAAGATGGTGGCATGAAGGCAGGAATTCCTGGAAACTCGTTCTCCAAAAAAACTCCAAAAGCCATCAAATTATGACTCTAGCCAAAATTTAGAGGGACAGAATCCACAGAAAGACTGGTGAAAGAAATACAAAAAAATACAGAAGAAAATATGTTAAAAACCAGTTTGGGGAGAATGGAAAAAGCAAAACAAAAGGAAAATAAGGAGAAGAATGCCTTAAAAGCAGAATTGGCCAGCTGGAAAAGGAGATTAAAAAAGTTCTCTGAAGAAAATAACTCCTTCAAATGTAGAATGAAGCTAAAGGAAGCCAATGACTTTGCGAGAAATCAGGAAGAAATAAAACTATACCAAAAGAACCAAAAATTAGAAGAAAATGTCAAATATCTCACTGGAAAAACAAATGACCTTGAAAACAGATCCAATAGAGATAATTTAAAAATTACTGGGCTACCTGAAAATCATGACCAGGAAAAAGACCTAGACTTCATCTTTTTTTTTAAGTTTTTGCAAAGCAATGGGGTTAAGTGGCTTGCCCAAGGCCACACAGCTAAGTAATTATTAAGTGTCTGAGGCCAGATTTGAACTCAGGTACTACTGACTCCGGGGCTGGTGCTCTATCCACTGTGCCGCCTAGCCGCCCCTAGACTTCATTTTTCAAGAAATAATACAGCAAAATTGCCCTGAGATCCTAGAAGCAGAGGGTAAAACAGAAATTGAAGGAATTTACCAACCACCTCTTGAAAACAGATCCCAAAAGAAAAGCTTCCAGGAATATTATAGCCAAATTCCCAAGTCAAATAGAAAATACTAAAAGTTTCTAGAAACAAACAATTCAACTACTGTGGCTTTATAGTCAGGATTACACAGGATTTGGCAGCATCTACATTAAGGGCTCATTGGACCTGGAATATGATATTCTGGAAGGCAAAAGATTTTGGTTTACAACGGAGAATCAACTACCCAGCAAAATTAAATATCCTCTTTCAGGGGAAAAGATGGATTTTCTTTTTTTCTTTTTTTAAAAAAACTTATTTAAAGGGGCAGCTAGGCGGCACAGTGGATAGAGCACCAGCCCCGGAGTCAGGAGTACCTGAGTTCAAATCTGGCCTCAGACACTTAATAATTACCTAGCTATGTAGTCTTGGGCAAGCCACTTAACCCCATTGCCTAAAAAAAAAAAATTTTTTTTTAGGTTTTTTTTGTTGTTTTTTTTAATTAAAGATATTATTTGAGTTTTACAATTTTCTCCCAATCTTGCTTCCCTCCCCCCACCCCCCACCCCACAGATAGCACTCCATCAGTCTTTACTTTGTTTCCATGTTGTACCTTGATCCATATTGGGTGATGAGAGAGAAATCATATCCTTAAAGAGAACAGAATTCTCAGAGGTAACCAGATCAGACAATAAGATATCTGGTTTTTTCCCAAATTAAAGGGAATACTCCTTGTACTTTGTTGAAACTCCACAGCTCCTTATCTGGATACAGATGGTACTCTCCTTTGCAGACAGCCCAAAATTGTTCCCAATTGTTGCACTGATGGAATGAGCAAGTCCTTCAAGGTTGAACATCACTCCCATGTTGCTGTTAGGGCGTACAGTGTTTTTCTGGTTCTGCTCATCTCACTCAGCATCAGTTCATGCAAATCCCTCCAGGTTTCCCTGAAATCCTGTCCCTTCTGGTTTCTAATAGAACAATAGTGTTCCATGACATACATATACCACAGTTTGCTAAGCCATTCCCCAATTGAAGGACATTTACTGGATTTCCAATTAAAAGATGGATTTTCAATGAAACAGAGGACTTTCAAGCTTCCCTACTGAAACAACCAGAGCTGAACAAAAAGTTTGATCTCCAAGTATAGGACTCTGGTGAAATATAGATAGAGTGAACGAGAAGGACTAATTATGAGGAACTTAATGATGTTGAACTGTTTGTATTCCTGCATGGGGAGAAGATACTGATAACTCATATGAACTTTCTCATCTATAAGAGCTGTTAGAAGGAGCATATATAGACAAGGCACAGGAAGGAACTGAATATAATGGTATAATGTAGTAAAAAGATGCAGTCAGCGGGTGATAGAGGAAAGTACTGGGAGAAAGAGAAAGGAGAGGAAGAAGGGGCTAAGATATTTCACATAAGAATCAAGATAAAACTTTTGCAATGAAGTGGAATGGCTGGAGCAAAATCTATTATGCTTCAGGTAAATTAAAAAAAATTAGTAGGAATCATAATTTCAAAGAAAGTAATGGTCAAAATGGATATGAAGGAAATAAATAGGAAAACTAGTGTACTTAAAGGTGCTACAGATAATGAATCAATATCAATATTAAGATATATATTGAATGGTAAATATCTAATAATTAAAGGAAAAGGTAATCAAATGACATAGAGAAATAATACAACCATACTTTTGAGGGACCTCAATATACCTTTTTCAGACCTAGAGAGATCTAACAAAAAAAGATAAATAATAAATAAGCTAAGGATTTGGGTTTAAATATATAAGAAGCAATAGCTCTCTGGTGATTAAAAGAGTGGGAAGATAAAGGAATAGAGATATTTCTCAATTGTGATTAGTACCTTTATAAAAATGATCATTTAGGGTAATAAAGAATTCAAAAGTAAAATCAAAAATATTAGATTTTTCAATTTAATACAGTGCAGTATAATCATATTCAATAAAGCCCTTTGAAGAAAGGACTAAACATGAACTGAAAACTAAATGATTTAAATCTTAAGAATTGATAACGAATGTCAATTATCATCATTTTTTGACTGTTAGAAATGCATCTCTAACAATATAAGAAAAATAAATTGAGAGAATAAAGACAGACAGAAGAAATTTGGGACTGTGCCCCCAGAGTCACTAAATTATGACTATCTTTAGACTCGGTGATGTCACTGATTGGTCTATATCCCCAATGAGATTAAAGAAAAAGAAAAAAGGATCCATATGTACAAAAATATTCATAGTAGCTCTTTTTGTAGTTGCAAAGAACTAGAGACAACGGGGGAGGTTGTCCTCATCAAGTGGGGAAAGGATAAACAAATTATGTTACATGAATAGAGTATTATTAGTCATAAGAAATAACCAATGGGTTTATCTCAGAGAAACTTGCAAAGATTTGTATCTACTGACAGAGAATTAAGTGAGCAGAACACAGAAGATGCTAGATAATGTAATACACCACATGTCATTCAAGAAGATGGCTGATGAAGCATGTTTTTCATCTCTTAACAGTGACAGAGAGATAATAGACTCACAGTAAATATGGGATTTGTTTTGCTTGTTACATTATATTTGTTACAAGAATTTTTTTTCTCCTTCTCTCTCTCTCTCTCTGTATGTGTGTGTGTGTGTGTGTGTGTGTGTGTATGTGTGTTAGCACCTGCCTATTAGGGTTGTTGTGAAGATCAAATGAGGTAATATTTGTAAAATGCTCTGTAACCTTTAAATTGCTATAAATACATTAACAGTTATTATTATCAGATGGCTTGTGAGGTCTCTTCCAACTTTACATCTATGAGTCCATGACATTTTCCTGGCATCCTGCCTTCAGGAAATGGTAAGTAAAAGAGATAAAAGAGATAAAGAGGGTGAGGCTGAGCCACTGCTCTCTGTACCTGGCCCTGGCACTGGTCCTGGGTGGAGGAGGTGAGAGCATTTCACACAGAACAGATGTGCAGGTATTCAGTGATCCTATTCACTCTGTTCTTTCCAAGAACCCCTTTGACTCTTGGGGATTTTGGGAATTTTCATAGGAAATGGAGAGGGGAGGGTCTTTGGATATGATCTTGTCCAAATCTCCTTCCATAGATAAAGAAATTGAGGTCAGAGTGGAGATATAATTGGTTCAAGGTTACACAGGTAAATTAGGCTTGTCCAGGTGCCCAAGGCCATTCCCTCCATAAACCTGGCAGAAAAGCAAGCCCTCAAGCAGCGGGTGGTTCCCTCCCTCATGGAAGGCAGGGCCCTGCTGGCTACAGCACAGCTGCAGAGTTGACTATCCCACTCCTTATCTATTGTTATTTCTGGGCAAGTACCATGTAATTTGGGGGAATACATATTGGGTAATTACTATGGCAATGATTAAGAATTCACTTTAGAAATGAGGAAATATAATTATAGTTGCATTTTGTACTGTTTCTATGACAACAGGAGCAATAAGTGATTGATCAGCAGTTTCTCTCCCTAACAGATAAGCTATTCTCATTCATATGAAATGCTAAATAGCAAATTAAATCAGCTCACTAACCCAAGTGGAGCTGCTGGAGGGGGTGGGAATCAAATTATATTTGCTGGAACAATTTAGAGCCGGCTCCTGGCCTTTATATTTTATGTAAAGGTATAGCCCTGGCTACATAGGGGAAGAAACTAAAGCCAGAACTATTAAAAGGGAATGGAATAAGTATTTCTGACTCCAAATTCAGTGCTCTATCTACTGGGCTACCAGCTGCCAATTTATAGCAGATAGTCATAGGAATTATTGAATGTTCTTTATGGGTCATATTTTCCTGAAAGGACATGAAATCATTGAATAATTCAAATGGAAGCAACATGGTGGGATTATCTGCTTCAGTATTCAAATTCAGGCAAGATTCATTTATTCAGACAAATTGTAGTTTAACTCATTTTTAAAGAGGTCCAGGGTCAGATATTCTATGCACAATCTTCCCAAGTGACCTCAATTATCTTCGAAGTAAGAAAGTTGTTGACTCTGTGGCAAATCACTTTCATTATAATCTCTTCTAGACTCTGGAGAGGGAGGACTATTGGTCCATGTTCTCTTTATAAATGGCAAAAATGATAGCATTTTTGAGATATGTTTATCTTCTTTACATTTCTCTTTTGAAGGTTAGATCCTTTCCATTATTTTCTTCTCTATCATAGATATGAGGGAACTTAGGTTAATTGAAATGTCCAAGTTTGGGCATAAGAACTGAAAGGAACATTAGGGATCAACTAATCCAAGCCCTTCATTTTACAGATGAAGAAACTGAGGTCTTAGGTGATTTACCAAAGTTTCCCAAGGTCATAAATGGCCTAAATGGGATTTCAAACCCAATCCATTTTGATTTCCACTGTACTATGGTGCTCTATATTTGCAAATAGTAAATTACTTATCTTCTTTCTCTTCTCTAAACTACACAGCCCAAATTCCATTAAATTAGCTCTGACTTTACAATTCTTATTTATTTAATCATTTTAGTTTCTCTTCTGTTTTCTTTTCCATTTTCACTATGTCCTTGAGTCTTCTCATCATGAATAGAAAATCTAATAAAAATGGCCTGTGTCATTTTTGATGATGTCAAATCTGAAAAGTCTTATTAGTAAACCAGCAAGCATGAGTTGGAGGTGTAAAGAGAACCTGGTTTTTATTGTAATTTCATCTTTACTTCTATTCCAGGCAGTCTTATCTGAGAAGTTAAGAAAATTCCACTACCCTCTGGCATGAGAGGAAGGTAAGAGATGAACCATGCAAATTCTATAAGATATTTTCAGTCTCCTGAAAGTGGGGCAGGGAGAGTGGGCTGGTTATATAGATAGAAAGTAAAATTATAGTTCCTGTCCTCTAGTGTCAGCCTGGGGAAATATTGGGGAAGAGGTGAAATTTGCCTCTGGTACTCATCCACCTACTTGGTCCTTCATCTCTCCCTAGGTACCTCTGTCTGGTTCTACCTTCCAGGCAGCCAGTGCTCTTTCCACCTACTCTTGTATCCCATCTAAGTCTGCCCTGCCTACCTATTCCTTATTAGAACTATTCCCTCACTCTCCTGACTTCAGCTTCTCAAGGAGGACAGTAACTTCCCAAGACTCCCAGTATAAATTCTTTTTTTTTTCTTTTGCAAGGCAATGGGGTTAAGTGGCTTGCCTAAGGCCACACAGCTAGGTGATTATTAAGTGTCTGAGGCCAGATTTGAACTCAGGTACTCCTGACTCCAGGGCAGGTGCTCTATCCACTATGTCACCTAGCTGCCCCAGTATAAATTGTTCACATCAGATAAGTTAATCTCCATGTTAATACTTTGAAACTTTTTGAATACTGCTCTCTCAAGCTAGAATGTCATCTCCCTCCTCTCTGCTCATCCAGTTAGGGATCTTTTAGTATCCTAAAGTGCTCTAGGAAGTCTTTCTTGACAGCTTCAGTTCCATGGGGGTCTATCATTCTCTTCCCTTTTTTCTCTCTTTTGAACATCTTTGAGTATTTACTGCCATATTACTTGATTGATACTTATCATAAGCTGTCTTATGCTATAAAAGTCTTTGTATGGCTCTACCCTTCCCAGGAAGATTGTAAAGGTCTCAAAATTATAGGTAGTATCTTGTATGATATATATACTGTAACACCCAGAACAATGATATGTGCAGAGTAGTCTTAATTCTGCCTTTTGAAATGAAATAAGCCACATTCTTCTACCATTCTTTAAATATCCAACCTCAAGAAAACAATCATATCCTCCCTAAATACTTTCTTCTCCAAGATAAACATTCTCAATTTCATTGACTCAAGGGTTCTTAATCTTTTATGTATCATAGATTCCCTTGGACAGTCTTTTGAAGTCCATGAACCCAGTCTCAGACTAATTTTTTAAATGTGATAAAGCACACACAATTACAAAGGAAACCAATTATACTGAAATATTGTTAGCAAACTACTTTAAAAGGAAACAAGTTCATGGAACAAAGGTTAGGATCCTCTTCTTTGACTATTTCTCAAATGACAGTTTCCAGATGCTTCATAATCATGGTCACTCTCTTTTGGTTATATTTTAGTTCAATTTCCCTTTTCAAAAAAAGGGATCTCAAAAGTGAAAAAAGTCCTGTATTCTTTCAGTCATTCAACACTTATTAATTGTAGGCAAACCATTTTTAGGCCTGGGAAACCAGATTCCATAATTCCCTATCTAGAGGATAGTTCACAAGAAGGTGACAATATGGACCATACCACAGACTGATGTCAATACTGACTTTCCAACTACTAGTTCATTGTTTTAATTATCAGAATACTTTTTCCTCTAAATTTGCTTCACTCAATTCTTCATTCAAAGTATGAAGGAAAGAGAAAGAGGGAAATAGAAAAATTATGTCTATGGGGGAAAAAGCCAATATAGCACAGAACAGGTAGTCTTCAGTTTGCATGTTTAGAATTTTAACTGCTATATTTCCAAGAAATATGGAGGACTGTGGATGTGGGAAGGTATATATTGTTAGATTTAGTTAATGTATTGGCTAGCTTTTACTGACATGTCCCCCCCCCCCTTTTTTTTATTCTTTATAATAAGAAATGACTTTTGGGAAAGAGAGATATATTTGGGAATAAAAGTGACAACATAAACATTAATATCATTTTTTAAGTTAAAAAAGAGTTTATCTCCCCGCATTCTAAACTGTCTTTTCTCACAAAAGGCAGCCTCTGTCTTTGGTAACAGGTCCTTTAGGATAAACTTACACTTACTTTGGCAAAGTACAGAAGACAGCTTTGTCTTCAGTGTCACTCATCCTAGAAATTATCTTGTTAATTCATTCATCAAATAGTTACTGAGTATCTACTATGTGCAAAGCTTTTTCTAAGACATGCTATGATACAAGCTATATAAGATCTTTATAGCTACTCTTACAATGTGTGAACTGTCAGTGTTAAAGTCTATCAAGTCTTAAATAAATACTTCTAATTTCTTTTAAAGGTGAGAAAATTATTCTTGATACTTGAGTTTCTGATGCTGTCATAGGCAGATTCACTGCACACATAACTAGGTAAAGTTAGAGAAATAAATAAAAATAAACAATTGCAAGCTTTGAAGTCAAGGTTGAAGATTTTGGAGAACTACAATGGCGCCTTCAGAAATTCTTAAGCATCAAAAAGGTAAACATTTGGTCCTGAACAAATTCAATGGGAGCCTTGGAAAAGAAGTGTCCATTTGCTGAGTGGAGGGTGTACTGCTGGGCTCCTGACCTTTAATTTCCTCCCTCCTGACTAAATGATGGGAAAGACTCCAGGAGCCCTCTCTTCATTAACTTCTGTAGTCAAAATCAACAGGATCCTTCTTTCAGTGGAGAAGAGGGAAACTGAGGGACTGCCTATACTGCCAGAGCCTTCAGACACTGAGCTTGGACTTTTTTGACTGATCTGTGTGCCCCACTTCCCCTCCAAAGGTGACTTTTTCCTATATCACACACAGGGAAATTGGATTCAGAAGATGGGTCCAGAGCCCCCTTTGCTGATCTAACTCCTGCCATACTTTTCTTAAAAATGAAACCAGCCCTGTCCCACATGGGACTACCTCCCTCATGCTAGCACTCTAGAGACCAAAAAGAACATTAATCAATGTCATTACCTTAGAGAATCATCAAGGATCTCCTCATCTGAAGAGAAGGCACCGTTGCATGCATTCCGGAGAGCGTAATTCCGTTTTGCCACAGAAATCTCCTGGGATGAGGGAGCTTCTTTCTTTTTTCTTCTGCCAAACAACTTCTTGAAGGGCTGGAATTTGCCTGTTTTCTTCTTGTCTGTGGATTACACGACAAATACACAATGCAGCTTAATAGCACGGCCTGAGAGCAAATGACAGCAAAGCTCCTGTTGGCCAGGGGAGTGTGAGGGCAAAGGGCAGCCATCAGCCTTACAGAGCCGGCAGGCAAGGGAGGAAGCCTTGTGCTTGGAATATAAATGTCACCCCGATGACAAAGCAAAGTCAAGAACATGAAAAACAGCCGTCCTCTGGGCTGCCCAAGTCTGGGCCTGGCTGTCAGACTGGCTGAACATTTGAGGGAAAAGAAAAGGTTTAATCATTTCATGCCCAATGGATACCCCATTCATACATTCCATGCAAAGGAGTGGCACCACTTTTCATGAATAAAAGCAGGTGGCAGTGTCCAGTTTGGGCATAAGAGCTGAAAAATGATGTGTGAGCCAAATGGGGGAGGGAAGGAGAGATTATTCTATTCTTAAATCTTCTTGCCTAACCTTTGTCAGAAAGAGAAATTACTTTCTTAAGTTTACTGTAAGATGTTTCCTTAGCACTCTCTGTCACCATACTCTGACAGTTCCTTCTGCCTCTATTTAAAATCTGCCCTGAAAAGCCCCTAAAGAGTTTTTTTTTTCCTTAACTTTTCTCCACACATTCCTGTTACTGGCTAGTCTGGGCTCTCCTTACATTTCCTTTAGACTTTGGAAATGATCATTTCAGCAAAATTAATCTTCTAATCCTATGTATTTTATTTTATACATTTAAAATCTTTATTCTGAGAAGTGTGTATAAGCTTCCCCAGATTATTATGAGTCTATGACACAAAAATGATTAGGAACATCTGCTTTTAACACAGGGTGATATCTATCAATAATCAGCTTGCAGACCCTTCATAAACTTCTCCCCACCCTAGTTTCCCATCTCTTTTGTTGAAAAACTGCTCTCTTCACCCAGGAATAGTCATGCCTTTCCATTTTCTATAAGTAGTAGGTAAAGCAAGCCCCGTTTCCCAGGTGGTCTCACTTCTGGGACCCTCACAAATTGGAAACAAGCTGAGAAGCCACAAGTAAGCAAAGATGACATTTGATCAGTGAGGTAAGGGATCACCAGAAAATCCTTGTAGGGATAGCTTGGTGGCAAGGTGAATAGAGCACCAGTTCTGGAGTCAGGAGGATCTGAGTTCAAATCCAGCCTCAGACACTTAATACTTACTTAGCTGTATGACCTTGGGCAAGTCACTTAACCCCATTGCCTTGGAAAAAAAAAAGAAGAAAAAGAAAACCCATGCAACTGGTTTTCAGATGAGGTCTTGAGTCAGAATTAGAGGCTCAGAATTAGGTGCAAATTAAAGTTACTGACTTTACAAGCACATTGGATGGTATTTCATTCTTAAAACTTTCAGCTTTTCATCTTCCCAGTTGCAAGATTAGGAAGTGACTGACACAATTCCAATGAGAAGTGACAATTAATTTTATAGTATAAAGCAGGATGGAAAGTACATTATATTGGGAGTAAATGGACCTGGGTTCAAATCTGTACTAATCAGTTCACTACTTATGGGCCTTGAACAAACCAATCAACCAATCAATAAGCACTTATTAAGTACCTACTATATCAGGGGTCTGGGGTCTACCACAACTACAATATAGAGACCAAATAAAAACATATTATAATAAGTACAATGTTTATCATTATTTAAAAATAAAATTAAATGTAAAACAACAATAATAGTAGTAGTTAATATTTCTACAGCATTTTTTTTATATTTTTTTTTGCAAGGCAAATGGGGTTAAGTGGCTTGCCCAAGGCCACACAGCTAGGTAATTATTAAGTGTCTGAGACTGGATTTGAACCCAGGTACTCCTGACTCCAAGGCCGGTGCTTTATCCACTACACCACCTAGCCACCCCTCTACAGCATTTTAATGTTTGCAAAGAACATATTGTCTCATTTTATCTTCACAACAACCCTGGGAGATAGGTACTACTATGACTTCTACTTTACAGATGAAGAAACTAAGGCAAATAGAAGTTAAGTGACTTGCCCACAGTGACACAGTTAGTAGATGTCTGGGTGTAGGTGTGAACTAAAGTCTTTCTGAAATCAGGTCCAGAACTCTATATACTGCACTACTCACTATCCTCAGAGAACTTACATTACATTCTATAAGGCAAAAACACTATACAGATATGTAAAGGAAATGTGAATTAATTTCTTTGAGATAGATAGATATTAGCAATTGGAATGGGGACAGCTTCAGGAAAGGAAATCTTAACCTTAAGTTGGACTCTGAAGGATGATGGGAATTTTAAGAGATTAAGGTCAGGGCAATGAGAGAGAGAGAGAGAGAGAGAGAGAGAACAAGAACACGCCAGACAGACAGACAGACAGACACACACACACACACACACACACACACACACACAGACACACACACACAACCCTGCCCCACAGAGAGACAGAGAGGCAGAGAGACAGAGATAGAGAGAGAGAAAGTATTCCAGTCATGGACAGCTTAAATAGGAAAAGGCACAAAGGAAAAAAATCAAGTAAACCAGATTTTCTGGAACCCTACTGAAAATGCCAAATAGGAATTTGCATTTGATTCTAGAAACAATAGGAAATATTGGAATATTTTGAAAAGGACTATGATCCTAGGCTTTTAGAAATATAATATTGACAGCTGAGTTTGGAGAGAATAAGGACCTGAGTGTCAAGGGAGCTCAATTAGTAGGCTATTATTACAAGAGATGATGAGGACTTGAAGTTAGGTAGTATCCATATGGATGGAAAAAAGGGGAAAGGTATGGTCAAGGTAGAATCCAGACTTACAGCTGAAAATTAGCTGATCTCTAATATCCCTTTCACTTCTAAATCATGAAGAGGAACCTGGGAGTCTGAAGGTGTGGCTCTCTAAGATTTTACTACTATAGTAGTCAGGCTGTTTTAATAGTTTACATGCTGCTTTGAACAAAACAATAGAATTTTACGATATATAGGTAATAACTTGTTAGAAGGAACATCTTATTCCTTACATAGATGCCGAAGTCCAAATATCAGGTGAGGAATACTTGTGAATTTCAAGGAATGCTGTTTCAGCAAAGGCTCAGTGATGAACAAAAAGCAAAAAGGACAGGAAGAAAACCTAGCCATCCATGCTTCAGTCAGCCAAAGCCACCCCTCTCTAAAAAACTAATCTTTTCAGAGATAGCAGGAAAACCACAGATGGGTCAGGCTTATAAAGCTTTCTTCAGGACTTGTGCTCCGGTTTTCAGTTTTAATGAATCTCAGTTAAAAAAAAAATTCACCCATTCCTAAGTTATCTTCTCTAATCAAATATCTTTCAAAGCTTCAATTACAATGAGCTACTCTATGGGTTGCTATTATCTGATTATTGATTGCTTGTGATATTGGGTAAAATTTTATATAATTAACTATGATTAAAGTTTGAAAAATGATCCTAATATTCTTGAAAGCATATTCTATTTCTAGACAAAAGAATCATGAAATGAAGTAATTTTTAAAATTATAATTGACTTTTTTTTTCCTCCTTCTTTGATTGTATAAATCAGTTTTGGGGGAGAAGAACAAGGCAGGGGATGGAAGTAAGATGCTATAATATCATGAAAACAAACTCCTTACATTTTTTTTATAATAATATGCATTTGAAGGGCATTATGAAAAATGTAATATTTCAATGCAAAATCTAAAGCTGAGTATACACAATTACCAAATTGATTATTTTTGTGGTTAATAGTGTTTTTTCTCCTTTGTGTTAATAGTAATTCTCCATGTAATCAGAGAACTTTAAAGTTGGAAGGGACCTCAGAGGACCACCTAATTTAACTTGCAGTTGAATAAGAATCCTCTGGGGCACATATGACTAGGGGTCTTCCAGCCTCTGTTTGGATAAAGACCTCTGGAGACAGTCCTACTTTCAGATGGCTCTATTTTGTGGATATTTTTCTTCACAAATCTCAATCTCAATCGGCTTTTCAGCAGTTTCTACCTATTGCTTCTGAGGTTGCTAATGCTCACATAACATGATCTTGAGAACTTCTTATCTATGTTGTTCTGAAACATGGTGCAGAAAAGTGAGCAGAATAATTCAGATGTGGATTTACCATGTCTTAGGAAAGTGTGACCCTCATCTCCCTTGGCCTGAACTCCTACATATGGCTCTTTTTGCAGATGAATTTGAAATTCAGAGGGTTTATGAGAGTATGCTATAGTTAATTAGCTGAAGAATATAATGAGCAATATCAGTTGTTAGATGAAATGCTAAAAATTATTTCTGTCTGAGTGGTTGGCTTTACTTTGAAAGAGTAAGACAATTCTAACAATGTAATAAGAATGAAAATCTTGGGAAATTTTAACAGGCACATATTAGATGCTCAGGGTTGGGCAGCCATCTTATCAAGGTATCTAGGGGTGGGGGCATCACTTGATTTGATCACATTTAAATTCTCCTTTATCCAAACTTTTCCCTGGCAAACTGAAAGGGTGGAATGCAGACATTAAGAAGCATTTTGAGTCTACCAGCTTCTAAACTTCATGAGATCAGAGATAGTGTCTCATCTAAACTTTGCATGTATCCCAGTATGTATCAGTGTTCTTCATACATATTTATGAGAGCTTATTTAAGATCTCTCGAATTGCTTTATTTTAGTAGGGTCTCTGTTGCCCTCAGGGTACAGTAACAGATGGTTTGGATCCTCACTCTGGTAACTAGGGGCTTCTCCCAAGGGTTGAATGATCCCTTCCAAAATTTCTTCATTTCCTATCAATAGCCAGCCAAATTGTTCATCAGTAACAGGTCAGTTAATGACAAGCAAACCAACCAAAAAAACCCAAACAAACCATTGCTTCTACACCTGATGATTGATAACTTGATCAGCTAGGGATATGACAGAAAAGGGGAAAAAAGACTTCTTCCCTTATATTTTTCTTAACTACATCTTGGTTTGCCTTATAACAAAATTCCTGGGCAATTTCTCTCCAACCCCCAAATATCCAAACCGAATCTCTTAGAAGTCTAAAAGATTTAAAGTGTACTATTTGGAGAAAAAAAATTCTATAGTACTGTGACATTTCATATCACCAATTTTACTTTCCCAGTACAAGGGGACAAGGGAGGTGGAACATGGTGACTGTTACCAAAATCATATTTAATCAAGCATACCAGTTTGCCACTGCCTGAGATTACTTCGTGTTCTCAAATTTGTGCATAATAATAAATGCATGATTACCTTATTGCCCACCGAGCCAAAAGAGTGACTAAGTTTATGCCAAAGAATAACAAGTCGTTTCAAATGTCTCTTTACCAGTGCTTCTTTGTAAAGGAACTTCTACATTCTCTCCTCTAGGCTATATTGGCTCAGAAGCCACTAATCCTAATATTTCAATCTTTTTACCCCTTAGAAAAACTTAAATTTCTCATAAGAAAGGCATTTTATACATATATGTTCTTCTTTATGGAATGAAGCAGTGGTAATTATTATTATTATTATTATTATTATTATTTTGGTTTTTGCAAAGCAATTGAACCCAAGGTCACACAACTAGGTAATTATTAAGTGTCTGAGGTCAAATTTGAACTCAGATCCTCCTGACTCCAGGGCTGGTGCTCTATGTGCCACCAAGCTGCCCCTGGTAATTATTCTTTAATTAATAAATGGAATAAATTTCTTTTCATCAGTCCTTTGACCAACTAATGCAGTTAAATCTTCCTCCTTCTTAAAAAGCATCTTTCCTTTGCTCTTTCTTTTTAACCTCAAGTCAACACTTAAAGATCATTTTTTTCAGTTTTATTTTGAAGTTTGCTTTCACCTTTCAGTGTCAGTCATCATGTCTCTATTATTATAAGTAGTTCAGTATCATTTACCTATTATTTATTAAATTGCTAATAATAAAAAATTTCTAAAAACTTACAAATCATCTAGAAAAGAAAAACTACACTTGTCCACTTTCCATATCATTTTATCATTCACTCATTTAAAAAAATGATAGAGTACCTATATCCTATGCTAGGTTCAAGTGAAGGAATATAAAAAAGAAATAAGGTAGAATTCATGATTCATTAGGAATGACTGAGTGAAAAAAAACATTAAGTATTTATTCTAGTTTTAAACTGGAGATAGTCAAAAGCTTACCTTCCTATTCTCAAAGTAGCTTACATTCTAATTATGGGAGACAACATATACAAGGAAGGAATGTTTTGTTCAAGAAAGTCCTTAGAATGGTGAGAACCATAGGGAGTTGATTTGATACTCCCTTCTACTGGCTGAGCTGATTTGATTAGTTTCTAGTACAAGAGGAAGAGTGAGTGTGGGTGTGAGAAATGTGTACATAGGTCATTTTGATAGCCAGAAGACTGCAGGTGTGGGATGAGAAGTATGAATAAGACTGGCTTCATTGATAATCTAGCCATATGAGTTTGCTTTCATGCACTCACCAATCAGGACAGCTCAGGTTCCAGAGAAAGACATACAACTAGCTTTTATTCCAAATAGAGTATACTGAGTACAAAAATGAAATTGGATAAAATATTATGAGAATTCAGAAAAGGGAAAGATCAACCAAGAAAAGCATGGTTGAAGGGGTAACATCTGAGCTGAGCTGTTAAGGAAGCATAGAATTTTGACAGTGAGTAAAGGCAATGTAGAAAATAATGTGGATAAGGGTACAGAAGCAAGAAAATACTGGAGTTTGTTGCAGAATGTCAAGTAGTGTAATTTGTCTGGTTTATTGAGGTAGTAAGGAGAATAGAATGAGATATGGCTGGAAAGATACACTGAAGACAGATAGTAGATGACCTATTGCATGCCAGGGTAAGAAATTTGGGTCTAATTTAGTAGGCAATGAGGATCCATTAAGCAAGTGAGAAATGTGATTAGAATGGGACATTAGTTCTATTTCCTCTTTTTTTACTCCTCAACTTTTGACAATTTAGATCTAAAATATATTCACTGATTCAAATACAATAGCTCTCATCAAATTCACCAATCCTTTCTTAATTGACAAATGTAATGGCTTTGTAGCAATCCTTAGCTTTCTTGACCTCTCAATTCAAGTCAACATCAATTTATTAAATATTCACTATGTACCAGACACTGAATGAAGTACTGGAGATAAAGAGGAAGGCAATAATAGTCCTCACCCTCAAGGTGTTTACAATATGATGAGGGAGACAACTTGCAAGCCAAGACTCACAAATAATAAATGTACAGAATAAACGAGAAACCTCTGAAGGAAGGTGCCAGCAACAGGGGGGACTGTGAAAGATTTCTTACAGAAGGTGGAATTTTAGCTGAGACTTGAAGAAATCCAAGGTAGTGAGAAGGCAGAGATGAGAAGGTAGAACATTCCAGGCATGGGGGACAAAAATAAAACACACAGACATGGGAGAAGGAAACCATTGTCATAGATCCATGTGGAAGGCAGTAAAATCTTAGAAAACTGGAAAGGTAGGCTACGAAGAGTTTGGAAAGTCAAGTAGAGGACTTTATATTTGAACTTGGAGGTTATAGGAAACCACTGGCTTACCTAAATGTGTTTCCAAGAGCCATGTGTTCAGTTCTAGGCATTCATTTTGTCAGTTGAGTGAAGGAGTGGGAAGAGATTTAAGAGAGGAAGTCCAATTACAAGACTACTTAAAGTCCAGATGTGAGGTGATCAGGGTCTTCAGCAGAATGATGGAAGTGTCAAAGGAGATAAAGTTAAAATATATGAGATGTTGCATAGATAAAAATTGACAGGACTTGGAAGCACACTGGATGTGGGGGAGGGAAGTATGTGGGAGTGAAGGGCTGAGGATGACACCTAGGTTATAAATGTAGGTTCCTAGAAAAGTGTTCTAGACAATAAAAGGGAAGTCAAAAAGAGGAAAGGGTTGGGGAGGAGAAGGAAAGAGAATGAGTTCAGTCTTGGACATACTGATTTAAGATGTCCATAGGATATCCAGTTTGAGATGTCTGAAAGGCAGTAGGAAGTTAGGACAGGACAAAAAGATTTGAGACATCTCTATAGAAAAGATAATTTAATACATGGGATCTAATGAGATCACAAAGTAGAGGGAGAAGGGGGTCCAGGACAGAGCCTTGGGAGATACCATGTTAGGGGGTAAAACCTGCTTGAAGATACAATAATGGAGACTGAGAGGGCACAGTCAGACAGGTAAGTGGAGAATGGGAGAGAGCAATGTCATGAGAATCTATCAAAGAAGAGGATTATTGACAGGGCCATCTACTGCAGAGAAACTAAGAGGGATAAAAGCTATTAAGATTGGCATTTAAGAGATATTTGGTTATTTTAGTTATTGATCTTTTTATTATTATATTTATACAAGTCTCACTTGAATGATGAGGTTAGAAGTCAGCAGAGTCAAAAAGAGAGTGAGAAGTAAGACAGTAAAAAGACACTTATTGTAGATTGTTTTCTCAATTAGTTTAGCCATGAAATGGAGGAGAGATTAAGGACAATAGTTAAGCTGGATCACATAAAGGTTATTTGAGGGTAGGAGAGACATGGACATGTTTGTGTACAGTAGAGAAGTTGCCAGTAGACAGGGAGAGATTAAAGATGAGTCAGAGAATAGGGATAATAGAAGGAGCAATCTGCTAGAGAAGATGAGATGGAATGGGATCATTTATCCATGCAGAGAAGAAAATAGTGGCAAAAGATATCCAGGTGATGAGAGAATTCTTGGTGAAAGGTCTCAATTTTTTTTATTTATTTAAGGCAATAGGGTTAAGTGACTTGACCAAAGTCACATAGCTAGGCAATTATTAAGTGTCTAAGGCTGGCTTTGAACTCAGGTCCTCCTGACTCCAAGGCTGGCGCTCTATCCACTGAGTCACCTAGCTGCCCCAAAGGTCTCAATTTTTTAGTGAACTGTGAGGCAAGGTTCTTAGATGAAAGATTGGGGGGAAGGGGAACTAAGAAAAATTTGAGGAAGATGGAAAAATTTGGAAAAGCCACTGTGTTGAATAAGATAGTGAGTCAATTAGGACGATATAAAAGGATAACCTTGCTATTGTGGGTACCCAGTTGAAACTGTATAACATAAAGTTATAGTAGAGCCTACCAGCACAGTTTCATAATTTATAGTCTTCCAGTATTTGACAATGTGGATCACCATTTCCCCTTGAATAATGTCTCCCCTCTGGGCTTTCGTGATACTATTCTGTCTTGGTTTTCCTTCTACTCTCTTCTTTCCTCCTCTTCATTTTACATCACTCACATGCCTTCCCTCATTAGCATCTCCTTCACCACTGCCTCTTATGAAGAGACAGCCTATGTACTTTCTTCCTTGTTGTCTTCAAACACAACCACATCTCCCCCAATCTTAAAAAACCCCTTCACTTTTTCCTATCATTCCTGCTATATATTGATCATCCTGTATCTCTATTCCCCTTAGTTAAATGTAATTGTAGAATGGCATCTTGCAATCAGTACCTCCACGTCCTTCCCCCCCTCCAATTTTATACTTTCTGCACTATGATTTTCTATTTCTTCCGTTGACTGAAACTGCCCTTTCAACAGTCTCCAATGATTTCTTCATTGTCAAATCTAATGACTTTTTCTCCAAACCTCATCTTTGAGACTTCTCTGCAACCTCTGAGTCTGCTGCTCACCCTCCGCTCTTGGAAAGTCTCTCCTATTTAGGTTTTTGTGATTTCTCTCTCTTTGTTTTCTTCCTCCTGTCTAATCACTCCTTCTTATTCTCCTTTGCTACCCATGTCCTGCTGAATAACTGGTAAACTTATTAGTTTTCTTAAGTTTAATTATCATCTCTACAGTTGATTCCCAGATCAAATAAGCTAACATGTAAAACATTTTGCAAATTTAAAAGTGTTATATAATAATGATGATGATACTGAGGATAACTGATAGATATTGATAATAATTATTATACAGCACTTTGATATTTGTAAAGTATTTTATATATGCTAAATCATTTGATCTGGGAATCATCTTTGTAGAGATGATGATAATGCTTATTATTATTGGTCTTTTTATTATTATATTGAGGCAGGATAAACTCTCTCATGACCTCTAGTTCTATATCATCAAGTGCCTTCTAAACATTTCAAACTAGTTATCTTGTAGGAATCTCAAACTCAATATATCCAAAACAGAATTTTTCTCTTTCTCCCCAAACCTTCACTCTTCCAAACTTTCCAATTTCTGTTAGGAGTACCATTATCTTTCCAGTTAAGATCTACACCTTTAGTATTAACCTTATATACCCCATATATCCTATTAGTCATTAAATACTATTCTGTTTTCATCCATGACATTTCTCCAATTCATTCCCTTCTCTCTCCATTCCCATAGGCACATTAATCACTTTTTTTAGGTTTTTGCAAGGCAATGGGGTTAAGTGGCTTGCCCAAGGCCACACAGCTAGGTAATTATTAAGTGTCTAAGGCCAGGTTTGAACTCAGGTACTCCTGACTCCAGGGCTTGTGCTCTATCCACTGTGCCACCTAGCTGCCCCAATTCATCACTTTTTACCTGGACTATTGTAATAGCCTGCTCATTGGTTGCCCCACCCCAAGTCTCTCTTCATTCTAATCTACTTCCATTTAGTTGCCCAAGTGGATTTTCCAAAACCACATATCCCTTCCCAATAAACTCTAGAAGTTGTCTATTATTTTTTGGATCAAGCAAAAATTTCTGTTTGGTATTTTAAACCCTTTACAACTTGGCCCCAACCAATCTTTCCATCCTTATTACATATTACATACCTTTTCACTCTTAAGTCCAGTTCAATCAGCCTTTTAATTATTCCCCCCTCACCAACACATAATAATCCCAATTTCTGCTTCCAGTTTTTGGTACTGGTTGCCTCCTCCCTTGCTGCCCTTTTCTCCCCACTCCTTGCCTGGAATATACCCCCTTCTTTACCTCCTTTGACAGTTACTGGACCTGTGACTTTGAGCAGGTCAGCTAAACTTGTCAAAACTTTAATTTACTTCTCTGTAAGAAGAAATGATTACTACCTCACAGAGATATAAAATATTTTCCTCTCAAGAGTGCTTAGTATCTTAGCTCTTATAAAAGGAACTATCACTATAAGGAAGGGGTGGCTTAGGTGGGAGTACTTAAGAATGGGTCCCCTCTGAGTGTATATATTGAATATAGTTCATGTTGAAGATGCTCTTTCAATGCCTGCCTGCCTTGTTTCCCACTCCCTCCATAACCACATATAGCAAATGAATTGGTGCTGGAAAACTTTACCTCTCTTAACCTATTGGTTTCCTTCCA
This sequence comes from Macrotis lagotis, assembly GCF_037893015.1. Classification (NCBI taxonomy): domain Eukaryota; kingdom Metazoa; phylum Chordata; class Mammalia; order Peramelemorphia; family Peramelidae; genus Macrotis; species Macrotis lagotis. Next base: position 161,606,963 of record NC_133660.1, read on the forward strand.
TATAATCTGATCCCTTAATTGCCAGTGTCATTCCCCTACTTCAAGATTACCGTTCATCTAGACTTATATGTATCCCCTGATAGAATATATTCCTCTTGAAGACAAGATTACTGATTACTGACTATTTGATAAGTAAGATTAATTTGGCAAGTATGGGCAAGGTAAATTTCAGGGGGGGAAAAACTGAATACAAAGAGACCATTAGGATGTTACTGTAGCTGTTCAAGGAGGAAAAATATGTCTGATTTGTGGTGGTAGAAGTGAAAATGGAAAAGAGAAAGAATGGAAGAGTTACCAGAGAAAGAGAAAGACAGCAAAACAGGTTACTCAGGGCTAGACAATGACAAAGTCAACCATGCCATACATATTTTCAGCACCTACTACTGTGTAGCAGGTACCCTAATAAGACTGGGGTATTCATTTTCTTTCTGTGTTCCTGTCTCCCCAAGTAATTTTCTTTTCTCCTGCTTCTCTCAGTTTTCCAGTTCAGCCTGGCTCTCTGACAGAAAGATTTTCCCATGATTTCACAACAGTTTGAGAAACCAAACAATATTTTGAAATAATAACAAAGCCAGTTATGATATTTGGTGCAAACCTAAAGTGTTTGTTTGGCCACATCTTTCCAACTTGTTAGAAGGTATGTGGGTGGTATTTCTTCTCTCTGACAGTTTTCTAGCACCAATTCACTTTCTATGTGTGGGTATGGAGGGGGAGGGAAACAAGGTAGGAAGGCATTGAAAGAGCATCTTCAGCATGAACTGTATTCCATATGCCCCACAAGGGACTCATTCTTAACTACTCCCACCTAAGCCACCCCTTCCTTATAATCTTGGTTTCTTTTATAAGAGCTAAGGACACTAAGTACTCTTTAGAGGAAGATATTTTATATCTCTGTGAGGTAACTAATTTAAGTATTATCATCCCCTTTTTACAGATGGCTGGACATTCTTTTTTGTTTCTGTTTTTGCAAGGCAATGAGGTTAAGTGATATGCTCAAGATCACAAAGCTAAGTAAGTATTAAGTGCCTGAGGCTGTATTTGAACTCAGGTCCTCCTGACTCCAGGGCCAGTGCTCTGTCTATTGTGCCACCAAACTGCCCCATGGCTGCCCATTCTTGAGGGTTCACTATATTGGTGCTAGACCAAGGACAGCCATCCAGTTAGCTTTCTCTCTCTGTCAGCTAAGAATTTGAGTTCATCTATAGTCATATCCAAAAATTGATCTAAAGGAATACTGATTAGGGAAATGCAAATTAAAACAACTCTGAAGTACAACCTCATACATATCAGATTAGCCAATATGACTAAAATGGAAAATGATCAGTGTTGGAGGGGATGTGGGAAAACTGGGACACTAATGTAATGTTGGTGGAGTTATAACTGATTCAACCTTTTTAGATGCAATATAGAATTATGTCTAAAGGGCAATAAAACTGTGTATACCCTTTGGATCTAAATATCAACACTAGGTTTGCATTGCAAAGAGATCATGAAAAAAAGTAAAAACAACCCCACGTGTACAAAAATATTCATAGCCATTCTTTTTTAAGTGGCAAAGAATTGGAAACTGAGGGGATAAGCATCAGTTGGGGAATGACTGAACAAACGGTGAATTGGGGAATGTGAATAGAACATTATTTTTCTATAAGCAATCATGAGGGATCGGACTTCAGAATAACCTGGAATGATTTACATGAATTGATTGTGGAATGAAATGAGCAGAACCAGAAGAATGATGGAATTTGAATACAGACCAAAGCTTACTTACTATCTTCAGTTTTTAAAAGTTGTCTTATTTATTTTCTCTAATTTTTTTTCCTTCTGTTTGGATTTGATTCTTCTTCTTTCACAACATGATTAATATGGATCTATGTTTAGCATAATTATGTATGAAGCACCTATATTAGATTGCTTTTTGTCAGGGAGAAGTAGGAGGGAAGGGAGGGAGGAAGAAAAATGTAAAACTCAAAACCTTGTAAAAATTATTAATGAAAACTACATTGCACATCATTGGAAAAATAATTTTTTTAAAAAAAAGGAATTTATGAGCTCAAGAGATCTCCTAGTTTCAGTCTTCCAGTAGTAGGAATTATTGCAGTATACAACTATACCTAGTCAGTATGTGTTTATGCCCCTAATCCAAATTGGCACTGACTGACCCTTAACAGGGCAGCTATTGCTAATACTACTTAAAGGTAACCCTTTGCGTAACTATCCTCCCAGCCTGGAGGCCACAAACTTATTGATGTGCTTCCTTATAGTGACCACCTAGTAGATTCAGTTTCTTCTTTAGCAAAATAATGTAGGGGGAACACAAGTGGCCAAGGCAACTCACCACTCTGAAACTCCAGAACCCTATTTTTCTAAGATTCTTAAAAAAAATTGATTAAGGAGTGACGTTTGAGTGATTAGATGAATTGCTTTACTATTCATTCAGCTGGACTGGTTTCTTGTAGAACAATATCTCAACTGGATTAGGGGCTGAACTTATCTTGTGTCTTATTGTGAGCAGTATTTCAGTTGTACAGGTCAATCTACTACTGCTTTGGGTTATTTGGTTATAGAGTTGCAGTTTGCTTGGTCCCTGGGGATGGAAACTTCTAGATCAAGCTGGACAAGTCATTCAAGCTTAGACTACTGTTGAACTGGATCAGGCAAGTAATTGTTACTGGGCTCATATCGCTGCTCAGTCACTAGTCTTCATAAGGTTGTCTCTCTCCTGAATGGGTCAATCCCTTGGACTTTCTGGCCTCACTCTTCAATGGCAATCTTGTCTTTAGACATTGGCTTGGTTGAGTGGTAGTGAATTCTCTTCACCCAGAATTCTTTCCAGGAAGGACAATCACCCTAGCCTTAGAAATTTCTCTTCTTAGACTCTTATGGTTTGTCATCTTCAAGCAGGAAGTTAGAGAGATCTAACCTCTTCTGTTGAACAATTTTTCCTAGTTCAGGGATAGCTTCCCTCAGTTTTAAATTCTACTTTTACTGATGATAAGCCAAGTAACATTTCTAAGACTCCAAAAGTCAAAGGCATATGAGCAGCTCAGAACAAAGATACTTAAATTCATTGTCTCACTGGTCTTTTTATATGAAACTGAACTATTTAAACTTCAGAATCAGTCTAAGATATAAATATTTCTTTTGCATCCGAATGTCTTCCTCATTACCTATCAAGGTCTGCTCCTTTTGTTGTTGTTTTCAACTTTCAGTGTTGCTAAAAAATGAATAGGGTGTGCCCCCATGCAATCAATTTGTAACCTCTTACAATCATTTGATTTTTATTTTAAAAAAAATCAACTGATCTGATTTCTGAAATTTCAGTTTTCATGACTGCACTCTCAGATTATGCTTGCAGATAGCTTTAGTCTCTTTATATTTAGGAACAATCATTAGTTGAAGAGTGAATGATGGAAATTACAATTAATTTTTTTTGGTATTTGCAAGGCAATGTGGTTAAGTGACTTGCCCAAGGTCACACAGGTAGGTAATAATTAAGTGACTGAGGCCAAATTTGAACTCAGGTCCTCCTCACTCCTGGGCCGGTGCTCTATCCACTGCACCACCTAACTGCCCCTTTGAAATTACAATTTTCTTAATGAATCACTCTTCTTGATGACTGCTCTAGAGAAGAAATTTGCTAACTATGATCATAACTGGTTTTATCATATAAAGGTTAAATTATTCAAGAGTTAGAAATAATGTAAACTTAAAACTGTAGGCATTATTTCTAATATATTTGTTCATTAAAATCCAGCTAAACAAACATTTAATTACAAATCTCAGAATGAAAATGAGATTTAATTAAAATCTTTTCCCCTTTGCCTCCTGGGATGTATATCTTGGGAGTCTACTTAGTAAATGTTTGACTTTAGGTCAAATTTTCATTTTACACTTTAGTGTAATGGAAAAATTTTGAGAGAAAGTCAAAGGACTAGAATCTAATTTTAAAGGAGTATCTGTAATTTCTGGTGATATCACATAGTTCATCATCAAAATCTTACTATAAAGATGATTTTCCCGGTTCCTAACAAAGAACATGATAGTTCCATGGACAGTTTCATTAGGGTCACAGAAGGATGGAGCTGATCTCATTTAGCCTAAGCCCCTAATTTTATTGGTGAGGAAACTAACACTTAGAAAGATTGGGACTTCCTCAAGGTCAAAGAGAAGAGTTGAAACTCAGCTGGAAGCCTCCTAACTCCAAGCTTAGTCTGCATTTTCCAGTAAGGTTGCCTTTTGCATGTTACATAGATAAAGGCTTATGGAATACAGAATCCACCTAAAAGCAAAATGTTGAGATTGATGGATGATTCATTCAAACTCATGTGGTCAAGGAATCCTAGGGTTTGGAAATATATGTTTTTGGGCAGGAATACATTTAATCTACATGCAATTAAGAAGGGGATTCTTAAATGAAGATTCTATAATCTCCATCCATTTTGGAATTTCAATACTTATCAGAAAATGCTTCCTTTTTTTAATTAAGATTTAAAAGCACTTTTACTTATTCTGATCCTAATGGAGAATTGCTTAGTCTTTGTTTGCAGAATCATCAATCTTTGTAGTAGTAGTTGTTGTTGTTGTCAAGGCAATAGGGTTAGGTGACTTGCTCAAGGTTACACAGCTAGGCAAGTATTAAGTGTCTTGAGGTCAAATTTGAATGCAGGTCCTCCCGACTCCAGGGTCATTATTCTATTCACTGCTCCACCAGCTACCCTAGATAATCAGTCCCTGAAGGTCACAAAAGTTCCTCTAGGTATTTCCTTTCTTGGCTAATAACCTCCAATAGTAGTTCAGGGGTTCTAGAAAGGAACCTATGGATTAACTCTGGCAAAGATAAAGATCTATTTATTCACAAATGCTTTCAAATGATTCCGGTCTCCTAGTATTCTAGGAGAGTTGTTCCAAAGCAATTTGGGAATGCTTCACTTATCTACAAATTCTTCCATCATTCCACTACTACTACCCTATTAATGGCAGCTTCCATTCTTCTGTCTCCAACTTGACCCAAGAATTGAATTACTATCAGCTCTAGGTTCACATGGTTTACTGGCAGGAATCTAGGTCTTCAAGGGCTTCCTTTCTGGGAATCTGAGTCTATATGGGTTCAACTGGCTTTTCTGTTTGTTTCAACTCTGATTCTTTCCGTCTCTGTCTATAAACCTCCTTTTACAAGTCAAGATTCAGGATACGGTACAAGTTTGTAAACTGGAAATCAATCATTGGTCCAAATTAAAGGATCAATAAGTACTTAGAGCAAGGCTAGTTCAATCTTTATCAAGGCCTTTCACAGGAATACCTTCTATGCTTTGCCATACTATGCTTCAAATAATGTACCCTAACCATTTGTGTACCATATCAACCTCAAAGTTCTGGTTCTGTTTTATGCAGTTACTGATTCTGAGTGGCGTGGCATAAGCAACAGTTCATATAGATATGACAATTTGTGGTTTACAAAGCACTTTCTTCACAACAACCCTGTGAAGAGTTGTGCAAATGTGCATATGGATGTATAATGATATTGTTTTTGGGTCCACATCTATGATTTCATGTGTAGGAACTCCCACTTTATCCATGCAGCTTATTACCTTTCCTGTAACTTCGAACCTTAGAGAAATCTCTAGGAGAGATGGGAGGTTACATAGAGTAAGTTGCTTAGGGTCACATAGCATGTATGTGTCAGAAACAGGAATTGAATCCAGGACTTCTTGACTCTAAGGTAAACCTTCTGTACACTTTAGCATAATACCTCTCAAATACTATTGTCTTTATTTTTCAGATAGGGAAACTGAGTCTTTTGTGGCAGGAATGATTTGCCTAAGATAAGTCTCAGAACTAAAGCTTAAACTGACATCCTATTCAGGGTTTGAAATTTATGATGAATATATTTTCCACTACAACCTACTGTCCATTAATGCCAACTGGTTCTTGGCCCCAAATGTGATTCACAGACCCTATCATATACTCATACAACTCATCTGTCCAACAGCATCATTACTGGTACATGGGAACACTGGAACAATGTTTGCTGATTGATTCCCTAATGTGCCTCAAGCTACATCTAGTCATCCCAGGATGGTCATATTGCTGGAGAGATTTAGTTACAGCACCAAAATGATCCATTGCATATGTGACAGCTGCCATGGCTAAATGAAGCTGGAAATGGATTTTACATAAAAGCAAGTTCTTCCAAGGCAATTAAATTAGCATTATGACACTGCCATACTTAAAACTGAAGTTCCAGTGACCTCAGCTATAATCTCAGCTTCAGCTTTGAATGTTTCCCTTCTCATCTACTGTAATTCTATATCTCAGAGTTTAACCAAATCTCCAACTTCTTAATTAAGCAAAAGAGAAACTTATTCAGTTTGATCTTTGGAACTGTTGAGCTCATTTGCAGATGCTCTGCTTTTGGCAAAGTCTTTGGTCATGGGTTTTTTACCTCAGTGCTAGTGTTAATGGAAATAAAAATCTTCAAGCAACAGGTTCTCTTTTGCTAAACTGCAACACTTAGTGCTTTGAGAGTATGAGTTTTTTTAAATTATCAAATATTTTACTTATTTGCTTATCCAACTACATGCAATGGTAGTTTTCAACAATCATTTTTTTTGCAAGGCTTTGAATTATACATTTTTCCCCTTTCCTCTCTCCCATTCTCTCTCTCTCTCCTCCTCTTCTCCATAATAAAAAGCAATCTAATATAAGCTATCCATGTATAACCTTGCTAAATATAGATCCATATTAATCATGTTGTAAAAGAAGAATCAAATAAAAATGGGAAAAAAGACAATAGAAGGAAAAAAGACATAATACGTAAGAAAACTTTTAAAAACGGAAGATAGTAAACTTTGGTAGACATTTAAACTCCATAGTTCCTTCCCTGGGAATGGATGGTATTTTCCATCACAAGGCTTTTAGAATTCTTTGATTATTATACTGCTGAAATGTACTAGTGCATCATAGTTGATCATCACTCCATGTTGATGTTAGTTTGTATAATATTCTTCTGATTCTGCTCACTTCCCTCTGTATCACTTCAAGTAAGTCTTTCCAGGCTACTCTGAAGTGTCCCCCACTCTCACCCCATGATTTCTTTTTTTAAATTTATTTTATTCTTATTTTGTACAAATAATGCTTTTTTATATATTACTAAAATATTCTTGTTTAAGAGTAAACATAATACACTCCCCCCCAAATATAGACCCACATAAGCAATAAAGTAAAGGGGAGAGAAAAAATTACAATTAAATAATAATAATAATAATAATAATAATAATAATAATAGTAGTAGTAGTAGTAGTAGGTATGGTCAGGTGTCTCAGTGGACAGAGCACTGGCCCTGGATTCAGGAGCACCCGAGCCCAAATCTGGCCCCAGATACCCAACAATCACCCAGCTGTGTGACCCCATGCAAGGTACCCCAACCCCATTGCCCTACAAAAACCAAAAAAAAAAGAACCAAAATAAAATAAAATAGTAATAATAATAGTAGGGGTGGCTGGGTGACAGACAGATAACTGGCCCTTGAGCCAGGAGCACCCAGGTACAAATTCAGCCTCAGACACCCAACAATCACCCAGCTGTATGGCCCCAGGTAGGCCACCCAGTCCTATTTGCCCTGCAATACCCCCCAGAAAATAATAATGATAATAATAATGATGATGATGATAATAAAAATGTGCTTCAGCCTGTGTTCCAACACCAACAACTCTGTCACGGGTGGATCACATTCTTTAGGATAAGTCCATCATAAAAGTTACTTCCATATTTTTCCACTGTTGCCATTGCTGATCGCAACTCCCTCCATTCATACTTCTCTACTACCATGTACTATATTTTCTCTCTTCTTTCACTCTGACTCTGCTGTAGGGTAGTTGAGTAGTGCAGCAGACAGATCCCGAGCCCACATACCACACCTTACCCAGCATCCACCTGGCCCAATGGTCCTGGACAAGCCATCCAATCCCAGACCCTTGCAAGACGTAAGAAAGAAAATGTGTTATATCTGACCACTCTCTCCCCATGGTCCAGCCTCTCCTCCATCACTCATATCCGCCCCTTCCCCCTGCCCCCCCTTCTTACTCCAGATGTCTATACCCCATTGAGTATAGATGCTGTTTCCTCTCCTAGCCACCTCTGATGAGAGCAAAGATTCCCTTATTCCCCCTTGCCTTAAACCAGTTCATATCATTGAAGTAGCTCATTGTAATAAAGAAAAATCTTATTATATGAAATATCTTGGCCTATTCCCCCTTTCCTTTTTCTTTCTCCCATTACATTTCCCTTTTATCTATTGACTCCATTTTTACACCACAATATATCTTCAAATTCAGTTTTCTCCTGTGCTTCATCTATAAAAGCTCCTTCTATCTGCTCTATTAAATGAGAAGTTTCTCATAAGTATTATCAGTGTCATTTTCTATACAGGAACACATGTAGTTCATCATCATTAAGTCCTTCATATTTTTCTCTTCTCCACTCTCTATGATTCACTTGAGTCCTGTATTTGAAGATCAAACCTTCTGTTCAGCTCTGGCCATTCCAAAAGGAACATTTGAAATTCCCTTGGTTCATTGAAAGTCCATCTTTTTCCCCTGAAAGAGGACGTTCAGTTTTGCTGGGTAGTTGATTCTTAGTTGCATTCTAAGCTCTTTTGCCTTCCAGAATATTATATTCCAAGCCCTATGAGCTTTTAATGTAGTTGCTGCTAAGTCCTGTGTGATCCTGACTGCAGTTCCACGATATTTGAACTGTGTCCTTCTGGCTGCTTGTATTATTTTCTCTTTGACTTGGGAGTTCTGAAACTTGGCTATAATATTCCTGGGGGTTGTTTTTTTTTTGGACCTCTTTCTCAGGGAGATCAGTGGATTTCCTCCATTTCTATTTTGCCCTTGGCTTCTAGGATATCAGGGCAATTTTCCTGTAATAATTCTTTGAAAATGATGTCAAGGCTCTTTTCCTGATTATGACTTTCAGGTATTCCAATAATTTTTAAATTATCTTTCCTAAATCTGTTTTCCATATCTGTTGTTTTTTCAATGAGATGTTTCACATTTCCTTCCAATTTTTCATTCTTTTGGTTTTTGAAGTATTGAGTCCTGATTTCTCATAAAATCAGCAATTTCCCTGACTTCTATTCTTTGAACGATTTTTTTTTCTCAGAGAGCTTTCTTATCTCCTTTTCCATCTGGTCAATTCTGCTTTTTAAAGCATTCTCCCCAAAAACTTTTTTGAACTGTTTTATCCATTTGACCTAAGCTGGTTTTTAGCATGCTATTTTCTTCAGCATTTTTTGGGATCTCTTTGACTAAGCTGCTGACTTCATTTTCATGTTTTTCCTGCATCTCTCTCATTTCTTTTCCCAATTTTTCCTCTATCTCCCTCACTTGATTTTCAAAGTCTTTTTTGAGCTCTGTCATGGCCTGAGCCCAATTTCTGTTTTTTTTGGAGTCTTAGATGCAGGAGCTTGTGCTTTCTCATCTTCAGATTGAGTGTTTTGATCCTTCTTGGGATCACAGGCAAAGTATATCTCAATGGTGTTCCTCTTTTTCTCTGCTTACTCATTTCCCCAGCCTGTGCCTGGTTTTGGGGTGCTTCCTGAGCTTCTGAGTATTAGTGGGATACTCCCACAAGGATCTCCATGTGTGAGGCTCTGTCTTCCCTCCTGGTCTGTGAATGACCACAAGCACACCCCTCTGCCATGGGGCTGAGGTGGGGGGACCCTGCTGTTTTATTCAGGGGGGCCTAGACTGTGATCAGGATCTGAATGTGGTCAGAGCCCCAGAGTCCTGTTCCCGGGACAGAGCTCTGCAGTCTCTCTCTACTCCCCTCCCTCGGTTCAGCTTATGCCCTGGGGGCTCCTGCTTACTGGCTCAATCTGTTTCTGGTTCCTGGATCTGGGCTGCCCTGGCCAAGCTGCTTGCTGTGTGCTTCTGTGCTTGCTCTGGCAGAGGTCCCCCCTGCTGTTCCCCCAAGATGTGCTGGTGCTCCCCGGGGTGTAGGTCAGGAAACTGTGCCCCCCCCCCCAGGCTGCTGCCTCCGGGAGGCTGAAGTTCTGGGCCACCCCTCTGATCCCATGGAGCCGAGCCTTTCTGCTCTTTTCTAGGTTACCTTGGGTTGGAGAACCGCCTCACTGGATCCCTCTGTAGGTTCTGTCTCTTGAAAAATGTAGTTAGAATCCTTAATTTATAAATTTGCTCCACAGCAACTAAGAGAGGGTCGTCTCCTGTCGCCATCTTGGCTCCATTCACCCCATGATATCTTAAGGAACAATAGGGTTTTATCACATTCATATACCACAATTTTTCCAGCCATTCCCCTACTGATGGGTATTCCCTCATGAAAAGAACTGTTATAAATGTTTTTATAGATGTGGGCTTTTTACCCTTTTTATGATCTCTTTGGGATACAAGCTTAGTAAATAGTATTACTGAATCAAAGGGTATGTATATAATTCCAAACTGGTTTCTGGAAAGGTTGGATCAGTTCACCACTCCACCAACACAATGCATTAGTATCTCAGTTTTCCCACAACTACAGCATGAGTTCTTAACTTTAGTTTGAAAAACATTTGTTTTTAAAATATTGTTTATAACCATATTGCAATCTAATGGTTTCCTTTGTAATCCTTTGCATTTTTATTTTATGCATTCTTCTGAGAAGTGGTCCATTCATTTTACCAGATTGACAAAATATGCTTTAAAGTGACTTTCCCTTAAAGGTTTTAAATGGTTACGAGAATTTTTCTTTCCTCACTGACCTGAAGGTATTGTCTATTTGAAGGAGGTCAGTTACAAATAAGTAAAGGAATTAGACCCCTGCACTCCTAGATAGAGTTTTTGACCAAACAGACACCTCTCACCATATGGAACACTTCATGAATATTTTTGGAATCCTCAATTCTTTTTCCTGAGTACTCCTAGGATCAAATCAATAGCAAAACTATTGCAAAAGAGCTAGATATGGGAAACAAAGAGTGGGGAGATCTGGAAAGGGGAAAATGAGCAATGATATGAGATGACATGGGGGGTAAAATGAACAAAGAAAGTTAACCCTCAACCTAAAGAGAGCCATGAGAATAGTTAAGCAGGAACCTGAGATCCTCACCACCTGTTCAGAGAAAAGCCTCAGGCACAGACCCTGAGAAAGAAAGCAGGATGGCCAATTTGGGCTGGGTGATTGCTACTGAACCCTGTGTTTGGAGCCCTGAGATCTGAGAGATGAGCAGATCAAGAAAGGAGACAGCTCAGGGACAGTGATCATCAGATCTTGCAATGTTAAAACTAAAGGGAAACACCCTACAGACTGGGCATGGGAGGGGGAAGTAGTTTCAGGGCCAATAAAAGGAAATAATATCTACAATCTAGTTCTTAAAAACTCTTAGTTCTCATTTGGTCCAAGAGGTTTTAAAATATGAAAACATAAGTAGTTTCACGGAGGATTTTAAAACAGTTCATTTGGTGGATGAAAGGCTAGACCTGGAATCAGGAACACCTGGGTTCAAATTCTCCCTTAGGGAGAATTAACTGGACAAATCACTGTCTCTGAATCTCATTGTCCTGCTTTATGGAATAAAAGAAGTGCCAGATAGTGTTGTTATAAGGATGAAATATTTTATTTTATTTTTTAAAATTCACTTATTTATTCTTATTATGTACAAATGATGTTTTTTTATATATTACTAAAATATTCTTGCTTAAGAGTAAACATAATACTCCCCCCCAAAATATAGACCTGCATGAGTGATAAAGTAAAGGAAAGAGAAAAAAATTAAAATTAAAATTAAAATTATCATTACTACTACTACTACTACTAATAATGATGATAATAATAATAATGATAAGCGCAGCCAGGTAGCACAGTGGAAGGAGCAACATCCCTGGAGCCAGGAGCACCCGGTAATCACCCAGCTGTGCAGCTCCAGGCAAGCCACCCAGCCCCAAATGCCCTGCAAACCTCCCTAATAATAATAAAAATAAAAACAAAATAATAATAATAATAATAATAATAATAATAATGATAAAAATGTGCTTCAGTCTGTGTTCCAACACCTCCAGCTCTGTCATGGGTAGATCACATTCTTTACGATAAGTCCATCACTAAAGCTATTTCCATATTTTTCCATCATTGCCATTGCTGATCACAACTCTCTCCATTCATATTTCCCCACTACCATATACTATAGTTTCTCAAGGATGAAATATTTTAAACACAGAGAGATAAAGATGTATACACACACATATCTGCAACATGTATATATTTGGAGGTATAGAATATGTATATATTATATGTATAATACAAAAATGTATATATATATAAATATATGTATATACTTATGTATCTGCTGGCTCTCAGAGGGCCAAGGTCCTCAAAAGGTCATTGCCTATGTCATGAGTCATGAATCTCCCATTTGCACTGACTTTACCACTTAGTATTAGCATAAAAGAGAAAATATCAGAGAATAGCAACGAAACTTGCTTAAAAGAGAAGGAAAATAATAAACTAGTAAACTAGTAAAATGAGATAGAATCATATAGCAAGCATTCATCACCTCTTTCCCAAAGATCCCAGTCCTTCAGAGGTTAGAGGTCCATTCCTCTATATACAGGCTGTTTCATTCATGTCGTGGTTTATGAAAGGAATCAGTGATCCTAAGTCACTGCTGTGTACATACCCCTTCCTTCTTCTTGTACCTTTTCTCCCTAAGTTGGCTTCCTTGTACAGCACTGCAAGCTAGAGAGTACATGCACACTAAAACCTCAGAGTTTTGTAGGTACAGCTGCTGAGCATGGGAAAGATAAAGCTTTGTAGAGAGATTTGCTATTTCATATTGAGAACAAGGGGGAAAAAGCTTCCTGCTATCACATCTACCTAGTAACACAAGTATCTACTTGTTCTAGACACAGTTCAAAGGAAAGCTTTCTCCCATTTTTTTCTTGGGTTCTAATGCCAAAGTCTCTGGTTCATACCCTGCCCCACAACAAGGACTTCACCATAGCTACTTCCTTCCCTCCTTCCTTCCTTCCTTCTTTCCTGCCTTATTTATTTTACATTCATTTTTAATTTTTAATTCAAAATTCTCCCCTTCCCTCCAGTTCCTCTCCTACCCATTGAGAACGCAAGCAATATGATGCCCATTATATATGTGAAGTCATGCAAAACCTATTTCTATATTAACCATGTTGTAAAAAAAACTAAGAAAAATAATGAAGGCTTCATCACAATTTCTTTAAAAAGACTTATTGATAATAAACCTATGCATTTAGAGGCTGTGTTGGTATAATAGGATCATATGGTGATCTGAAATATAGACTTTAAAGAAAATGCACCTTCATTCAGACAAATAAATCTGCAGCTTGTGTAGCATATGAGACAAATAGGAAAAAATACAGAAAAAATTTTCAACGTTCCTGTATTAAGTACAGGGTGATATCTTTAAAGCTTGAGCAACAGTTTCATATTCAGAAGCTGAAGGGGAACTTTAGACTCACAACTGTTTCACTTAAGGAAATCTTTAGGAGAAGGAGAAAAGGAGGAAAGGTACCCATTCTTAACCACATGCTATCTCTGAATATCTGTACACACATGTAGACATTGAATAATGGACATTAAAATGATAAACATACATTCATATATACATACATGTATAGATGCGTATACATAAACACAGGAATGTGTTGTGGACTATACCTGTTATTTCATTGACATAAGGAAACTTCCTGTACTGATGCAGGCCAACATCTGTGCTGCAACTTAGTCTTAGAGATCTGCCTGGGACACTATGAAGCTGTGACTTGCCCTGGGTCACTTAGCTAGTTAGGTGTCCTGACACCGAAACCAGCATTTGCTGTCTTGCATTGGGCCTAAGTTATTTTATCTGAGCTAGTTTTGTCTGCCCAACTAGATTATAAACTTCTTGGGAGTAGGGAATATATTTTTTCCCATAGTGCCTATTTTGGGCTACAAATATATTAAAAGATCATTAGGGACCACTAGGTGTCTCAGTGGATAGACTACTACTGGATTCAGGAGGAAAGGAGTTCAAATTCATTCTCAGACACTTGACACTTCCCAGCTGTGTTGCCCCGGTCAAGTCAATTAACCCCAATTGCCTTGCCAAAAAAATATAAGAGAGATCAGTATATACGTCTTACTTAATTGATTTATAGGGTTGTAACTATCAGATGTTACAGCATCAAAAGTTGCAAAGGGCCTGATAAGTCATCCAGTCCAGTCCTTGGCATGACAAGCATGTGAATTGGATTTAAGTAAGGGAGGCTGTACAAAGTCACCAGCCTCACTTTCTCCTCCAGAGTCATCTGGGACTAGTGGCCAGATATGAATCAGGATGACTGGAAATGGTCCTGGATGTGAGGCAATCAGGATTAAGTGACTAGATTAGGCAACAGGTTTAGAAAACTTTAGGGCCCTGAGCAATTTCACACAGCTAGTCGGGGGTAAGCAAGAATTGGAACTCAGGACTTCCAAATGCCAGTAAAATATGAATTCTGCCTCCTCATCTGCTTTATTCTAAGTCTAAAGCTCTTAACTCTGAGTTTCAGTGTTTCCCACACTCAATCGACATTTTCCACTGTTACAATCTTCCACTCTAATTTAATGTATATGTATATTTATATATATATTTAGATCTTTAAAGAACACTTTCTAATGATCTGGATAAAGGAAACTCCAAAAATGAATCAAGCAGCACCATTCTTTGAAATACTCTTGGCGGAGCAGCAAGGTAGAGCAGTGGAGAGAGTACGGGCCCTGGAGTCAGGAAAACCTGAGTTCAATATCCAACCTCAGACACCTAATAATTACCTAGCTGAGTGGGTAAGTCACTTAACCTTAATGCTTTTATAAAACAAACCAAAAAAACACAAACAAAAAAAGAAATACTCTTCACCAGACAATTCCAAAGGAATCAGGACAGAAAATGTCATCCACATCCAGAGGAAAGAATAGATGTAGTTTGAATACAGATCAAAGCATACTATTTTCACTTTCTTATTTTTTAATGTTTTTTCCCTTTTGATCTGTTTCTTCTTTCACAATATGACTAATATGAAAATATGTTTTACAAGACTGCACATAAGTAACCTCCATCAAATTGTTTACTGTTTTACAGATGGGGAATGGAGAATGAAATTTTGCAATTCAAAATTTTTTAAAAAATGAATGCTAAAAATCTTTTCCACACATAATTGGAAAAATAAAATACTATTTGATGTTTGTTCTTTATTCTCAAAGAAGAGCATGACATGAGGGAGGTGATGCCATGACAAGCACATGAATTGGTTTTGAGTGAGGGGATGCTGTGCAAAGTCACCAGCTTCACGCTGTCCTCCAGTCATCTGGGTCCAGTAGTCATATATGAACCAGGACAACTGAAGGTGGCCCTGGATGTGAGGCAATCAGGGTTAAGTGACTTACCCAAGGTGTCTTGTCCTCTCCCAAAGGACACAAACAACACTCTTGAACTTTCTTCACCGAATTGCATCAGAGTGATAGGCTATGGATTTCCTAATGGGAATCTGCAGCTCAAGTCACCTAAAAGACTCATTCAGCATTTTTGTGTGACCATGAGCTTTTCCCCTAGATGGTAGCATCTCCTCTGGCATGTAGGATTTACTGCATTGCATTATTGAACATGAAAGAGTATTCTGTCATGCTGTGAGTATGAAGGATGCCATAGAAAATTCTCTCAGTTCTTCCCAGCAGGACTCTGTTTCTGCGTTTTGTCCCTCCCCTCCTTGCACTGACACTGACTAGGAGCTCAAATCCACTGGGAAAGTAGGATAAAGAAGTTAAAATCCAATGCAGTTTGTGAGCTAAGTTTGCTTTTTCTTGAGATTTTCCAAAGACATCAAATATCCTCAGTTGTCAATTCACAATTGCCAAATCATGGGGTAAAAATGGCTAGCTCCCTGTCTCACTCATCACATTTGGGAGTGGAAAAGGCCAAGGGAATAATAGAATGCTGTCAGGGGAATATGCCTTTGGCTCTAGAATTAAGTGTCATGGTTTTATTTGAAAATCTGTCTGACAGGAGAGGCTCAAAATGCCCAAATTCTTTGCCCTTAGCAACCACATCTAAGTGTAGTTAAGAGGGCATGCTATTTTTTCATGATGCCATGTGGGGTTGGGGTAGTATGGTACTGGGATCTGCACCAAATTCCCCTTTCCCTTCCCATTTCCTCACTCTAACCTTAGGTACAGTTTAAAATTTTCTGATTGCCATTTCATCTAGTGTTAAGTGTTCCCCATTCTAACCATTCTGTATTCCCAATAGAATGTAAGCTCCATGAGTATTATTTTGTCTTTGTATCCTCACCATTCTATACAGAGATTGGCACTTATCTAGCAGCTTATTAATAAAGTGTTTCTGAATTTAATTGAGTCAATATATAATTGGAAAGGTGGAATGGACCATTGGACTAACAGTATAATATTTCTTATGTTCTTATAAAAATTTCTATAGGGTGATTCAAGTTAACCATAGCTATCATTATATTACAAAGCAGTTTCTATTTTAAGAAGCATTAGGTGGCACATGGTCAATATTTTCTCCCAAGGGACTACTGGAGATCATCATTGCTCTCCACTGTAAATAAGCACAGGTAAATCATTTCATACAGATTTATAAGATCAAAGGATCATCAATGTAAATATGGACAAAGATTTAGAGGCCATCTAGTCCCAATCTCTTCATCTTATAATTAAATAAGTCACCCTTCTAGTAAAGACAACTTGATCCTCCATACTGTCTTCTTTCAAATTACCCTCTTGGAGCATTTCCCCCCTCCCCTCCCCTCAATCTTCAATCTCTACCAACTAACTCTATCAACTAACACTCAAGTCAACCCCAATCTTAAAAACAAACCAAAAACTTTCTACTTGACCCATATTGATTTCACATTTTCTCAAACTATTGTCCTATATGTCTTTTCCCCTTCACAAGCTTCTAGGAAAAGTAATTTATATTTTCATTATCTCTATTTCTCAGCCACTCGTATCTTAATTTATTGACTCCATCACGGAAACTGCTCTTTCCAAAGTTACCAATCGTAGCCTTTAAATTTGATTACTTATTTATTTATTTTAGTTTTTACAAGGCAGTAGGGTTAAGTGTCTTGCCCAAGGTCACACGGCTAGCCAATCATTGTGTGTCTGATGTCAGATTTGAACTCAGGTCCTCCTGATTCCAGGATCAGTGCTCTATCCACTGCAGTATGACATAAATATATGTATTGGATAGTTACGTGGCACAGAAAGAAGACTGATCTTCTTGAGTTCAAATTTGACCTCAGATACTTACTTAATAGTAAGTCACCTAACCCCATTTGTCTCAGTTATTTAGATGTAAAATAAGTTAGAGGAGAAATGGTAAATCACATCAGTATCTTTGCTAAGACAACCCCCAAATTAGATCACAAAGAATCAGACAATACTGAAGTGACTAAACAAAAAAATTTATATCACATATATCATAAATGATAATTACAAATTAATTAAATTTAATTATGGATTAAAATAAATATACTTATATATTTATATTTTACATATACACACACAAACACATATATACTTTTTGTACATACTCAAAGACTGTAAATGAAATCATGTATCTACAGTGTACTAGTTAATGTGTTACTTTTCTCCCCCAAGTATCCATTAGGGTACCCTTCTCTGAGTTCCCTTAAGCAGTTCCCTTTACTTTCTTCTGTTTTGTATTTCATTAACCCTCATTTCTTTGAAGTCATTATCAATCCTTACCCTGTCAATCCACTATTCCTCCCTTCTCCAATAAAAAAACTATTGCTTAAGTCTTAAAAGGTATATGTTATTTCATACCTATAATCTATTACTTCACCAAGAGGTTGAAAATATGCCTTATTATCAGTCTTCTGAAGTCATGATTGGTTATTGCATTAGTCATTGTTTTTAGGTCTTTTCAAGTTGTTTTTCTTTACAATTCTAAAGTCAATCTATAAATTGTTCTTCTAGTATTGCATACCAATGATCTGTTAATTGTTAAATATTATGGCCTATTTCGAGTCTTCATTGTTATTGAGCTCTGCATAGTCTGTTGCTACTGACTGCTCCTAGAAGGATACGTTTTTTCCTTCTATGTGCGATATTACTCTCCTAGGTCTCTTTTTCTTCTAAGTATTTCTCACTTTGCTTTACTGGATTACCATTTATTTTCTCTTCCCATCTCAAGGCCTGCCCCCCAATTCTCTACACAGCACTTTCTCCATGATCTTCAATTTCTATGACTTTAATTACCATATTTATGATTCTCAGATATAAGCAGCCCTAATCTCTCTCCAAAACTCCAATTCAACATCATCTACTGTGCATGGAACACTTTCACTGGATATTCCATAGACATTGCAAATTCTTCATATCCAAAATAGAATTCAACATCTTCTCCTTATAACTAGATTGCTTCTCTATTTCTATTGAGGGTACTTTCATCCTTCCAGTAACTGGAAATCACAACATCAGTGCCATCTCTCATTTTCTTCTCACCTACTGATAGAATTGTTTATTCTATCTCTAAATTTTTTTTGTACATCTTTTTCTCTTTACTCTTGTGGCCAACTCTTTGGCTTAAGTCCTTCTTGTGTTTTGACTGGATGACTGAAATAGAATACTTATTGTTTTCCCTGTTTCTAGTCTCTCTCCCAGCCCCTAATACATTTTCCACACAGCTGCCCTCCCAAACTTCCTAATGCATAAGTCAGACCATGTTATACCCTACTCAGGGACTCTTGGTAATTCCCCATTTCTTTTAGGATAAAATAGAAACTCCTCTGTTTGTACATGCAGAGTACATGATTTAAATATAAAGAGTGATACCATATTAAAGTTAGGGGAAACAGATCTAAAGATAAAGGAAGAATTTATGATCAAACAAGAGATAGAGAAAATTATAAAATATAAAATGGATAATTTTGATTACATTAAATTTATTTATTTATTTGTTTTGTTTTTTGAAAATTTTATTTAATATTTATTCTCATTTTGTACAAATAATTTTTTTACATTAATAAAATATTCTTGTTTAAGAGTAAATGAAATATTTCTCCCCCCATAAATATAGACTTGCTTGAGTGATAAAGTAAAGGGGAGAGAAAAAAATCAAAATTGAAAAAAATAATAGTAATAGTTGTAGGTATGGCCAGGTGGTGCAATAGACAGAGCACCAGCCCTAGAGCCATGAGCACCTGAGCCCACATCCAGCCCTATACACCCAACAATCACCCAGCCGTGTGACATGCAAGCCACCCAAACCCCACTGCCCTGCAAAAACCAAAAACAAAAGAAAAAAAAAGACCGAAAATAAAATAAAATAGTAATAATATTAGGGGTGGCTGGGTGGCAGACAGAGCATTGGCCCTTGAGCCAGGAGCACCTGTGTCCAAATCCGGCCTCAGACACCCAATGATCACCCTGCTATGAGGCCACAGGCAGGCCACCCAGCCCCATTTGTCCTGCACTCCCTCCAAAAAATAATAATAATAATAAAAAATGTGCTTGAGTCTTTGTTCCAACACCAACAACTAGGTCGAGGGTGGATCACATTCTTTTTTTTTGTTTTGTTTTGTTTTTGTTTTTAGCTTTTTGCAAGGCAAATGGGGTTAAGTGGCTTGCCCAAGGCCACACAGCTATGTAATTATTATTAAGTGTCTGAGACTGGATTTGAACCCAGGTACTCCTGACTCCAGGGCCAGTGCTTTATCCACTATGCCACCTAGCCGCCCCTGGATCACATTCTTTATGATAAGTCCATCACAAAAGTTACTTCCATATTTTTCCACCGTTGCTATTGTTGATTGCAACTCCCTCCTTTCTTATTTCTCCACTACCATGTACTATATTTTCTCTCTCCTTTCACTCTGACTCTGCTGTAGGGTAGCTGAGTGGCACAGCAGACAGATCCCTGGTCCTGGGGCCAAGAGGCCCTGAGGCCCCATACCACCCCTTAGGCCCAGCATCCACCTGGCCCTATGGTCCTGGACAGGCCATCCAATCCCAGCCCCTTGCAAGAAGTAAAAAAGAAAATGTTATAACTGACCACTCTCCCCCCATGGTCCATCCTCTCCTCCATGACTCACATCCCCCCCCTTTCCCCTGTCCCCCCTCTCTCCTTCTTACTCCAGATCCCTATACCCCATTGAGTATATATGCTGTTTCCTCTCCTAACCACCTCTGATGAGAGCGAAGATTCCCTCATTCCCCCTTGTCTTCCCCTATTCCATATCATTGCAATAGCTCAATGTAATAAAGAAAAATATTATTATATGAAATATCTTGGCCTATTCCCCCTCTCCTTTTTTTCTTTCTCCCATTACATTTCCCTTTTTTTCTATCAACTCCATTTTTACACCATATTTTTATCTTCGAATTCAGCTTTCTCCTGTGCTTCAACTATAAAAGCTCCCTCTACCTGGTCTATTAACTGAGAAGGTTCATATGAGTATTATCAGTGTCATTTTTCTATGCAGTAATATATGCAGTTCATCATCATTAAGTCCCTCATATTTTCCCCTTCTCCTCCATTCTCTATGCTTCACCCAAGTCCTGTATCTGATGATCAAACCTTCTGTTCAGCTCTGGCCATTCCTAAAGGAACATTTGAAATTCCCCTGGTTCATTGAAAGTCCATCTTTTTCCCTGGAAGAGGACATTCAGCCTTGCTGGGTAGTTCATTCTTGGCTGCATTCTAAGCTCTTTTGCCTTCGGGTATACTATATTCCAAGCCCTATGAGCTTCCAATGTAGTTGCTGCTAAGTCCTGTGTGATCCTGACTGCAGCTCCACGATATTTGAACTGTGTCCTTCTGGCTGCTTGTAATATTTTCTCTTTGACTTGGGAGTTCTGGAACTTGGCTATAATATTCCTAGGGGTTGGTTTTTTGGGATCTCTTTCTCGGGGGGATCGGTGGATTCTCTCCACTTCTATTTTGCCCTCTGCTTCTAGAATATCAGGGCAATTTTCCTGTAGTAATTCTTTGAAAATGATGTCAAGACTCTTTTCCTGATCATGATTTTCAGGTATTTCAATAATTTTTAAATTATCTTTCCTAATTCTGTTTTCCATATCAGTTGTTTTTTCAATGAGATAGTTCACATTTTCTTCTAATTTTTCATTTTTTTGGTTTTGAAGTATTGATTCCTGATTTCTAGTAAATTCATCAATCTCCCTGAATTCTATTCTTTGTCTGAAGGATTTGTTCTCCTCAGAGAGTTTTCTTATCTCTTTTTCCATCTGGCCAATTTTGCTTTTTAATGCATTCTTCTCCTCCATAACTTTTTGAACTGTTTTATCCATTTGACCTAAGCTGGTTTTCAGCATGCTATTTTCTTCAGCATTTTTTTGGATTTCCTTGACTAGGCTGCTGACTTCATTTTCATGTTTTTCCTGCATCTCTCATTTCTTTTCCCAGTTTTTCTTCTAACTCCCTCATTTGATTTTCAAAGTCTTTTTTGAGCTCTCATAGCCTGAGACCAATTTCTGTTTTTTCTTGGAGTCTTTAGATACAGGAGCTTGTGCTTCCTCATCTTCAGACTGAGTATTTTGATCCTTCTTGAGCTCATTTGCAAAATATTTCTCAATGGTGTTCCTCTTCTTTCTCTGCTTGCTCATTTTCCCAGCCTAATCCTGGTTTTGGGGTGCTTCCTGAGCTTTTGGGACACTCCCACAAGGGTCTCAGTGTGTGAGGCTCTGTCCTCCCTCCTGGTCTGTGAATGACCATAAGTACCCCCCTCTGCCACGGGGCTGAGGTGGGCGTGCCCCTGCTATTCTATGGCCTAGACTGCGATCAGGATCTGAATGTGTTCAGAAACCCAGAGTCCTGCTTCAAGGGCAGAAGACAGAGCTCAGCAGTCTCTCTCTCTCTTCACTCCCCTCCCTAGTTTCAATGGGCTCATGCCCTGGGGGCTCCTGCTTACCGGCTCTGCCTGCTTCTGTTCCTGGATCTGGGCTGGGGTGGCCATGGCTGCTAGCTGTGTGCCCTGAGGGCTGGGCTCCACTTGCTCACTCTAGCAGAGGTCCCCCGCTGTTCCCCCAATTTGTGCCTGGTGCTCCCTGGGACATAACTCAGGAGACTTCCCGGCTGCTGTGAGCAGTGGCTCCCAGTGCCCTGGGGCTGCCTCTGAGAGTCTGAAGCTCTTTCGCTCTGGCGGGCCTCCCCTCTGGCTGGCCGCCCCTCCGAGCGGGGAACAGAGCCTTTCTGCTCTTTTCCAGGTTACCTTGAGTAAGAGAACTGCCTCACTGGGTCCCTCTGTGGGTTCTGTCTCTCAAAAATTTAGTTAGAGTCCTTAGCTTATGAGCTTTATGAGAGAGCGCCTAAGACCTGATCCTTTCTTGTCGCTATCTTGGATCCGCCCTACATTAAATTTAAAAGATTTGCACAAACAAAACCAATGCAGCCAAGAATGGAAGGAAAGTCAAAAATTAGGAGAAAAAATTTATATCAAGTTTATATCAAGTTTCTCTAATGCAGAATAGCTCATATTCTCATAAATTTGACTCAGTTCTCTATGTATTTGGGAATAGAGAACTGAGTCAAATTTATGAGAATATGAGCTATTCTGCAATTGAGAAGTGGTCAAAGTTATGATAAGGCAGTTTTCAGAAGAAATCAAAGCTATCTAAAACAATGATTTTAAAAACCCTCTAAATCACTATTGATTAGAGGAAATGTAAATTAAGACAACTCTGAGGTTACCACCTCACAACTATCAGCTTGGCTAATATAACAAAAAAAAAAGGAACATGACAAACATTGGAGATTAGGGTAAATTGGAACACTAATGCACTGTTGGTGGAGTTGTAAACTGATTCAACCATTCTGAAGAACAATTTGGAACTATGCCCAAATGGCTAAAAAAGGCAATACCACTATTAGCTCTGTATCCCAAAAAGATTTTTTTAAAAGGCAAAGAATTTTTTATGTACAAAAAATATTTTAGCAAATCTTTTTGTGGTGGCAAAAAATTGGAAATTGTGGGAATGTTCATCAACTGGGAAATGACTGAACAAATTGTGGTATGTGAAATATTTTTATAGAATATTATTGTGCTATAAAAATGATGAACAAAATGTTTTTGGAAAAATCTGATAAGATTTACATGAACTGATGCAAAATGAAGTGAGGACCAGAATATTTTACAACATTGCATGTTGATAAATTGTGAATGATTTAAAGCTGTTTTCAACTAATACAAAGATCCAAGACAATTCTTAATGACATAATGAAAAATGCTATCCACCTGAAGAACTGATTAGTCTGAATGAATACAAAGCATATCATTTTTACTTTACTTTTTCATGTTTTCTTTTACAACATGATCATATGAAATATATGAAAATATACTTTTTATGACTGCATATGTGTAAGGTATATAAAATTGTTTGCCTGCTCAGTGAAGAGAGAGAGGAAGGAGGGAGAGAATTTGGAACTCAATATTAAAAAAAACTGTTTGGGGGGCAGTTAGGTGGCATAGTGGATAGAGTACCAGCCCTGGAGTCAGGAGGACCTGAGTTAAAATCTGACTTCAGGTAAGTAATAATTGCCTAGCTGTGTGACCTTGGGCAAGTCACTTAACCCCATTGCCTTAAATAAATAAAAAAATTAAGAAAAACAAATGTGAAATAATTTTTACACGTAATTGACAAATATTTTAAAAATAAATAAAACACTCCATGACTGGATTTCATCATTCCTCTGAGAATTTCATACATCTTCAGAGTTGGAAATGACCTCATCAGCCATCTAGTCTGATCTACAGTTAAAAAAAAATACTTTCTTCTGGGATACTCCCAAGAAATAATCACCCAGTCTTTATATGCTTCCATGAGGGTATCCCATCACTTCCCAAAGCAACTTGGTTTTGGCTAGCCTAAATTGAAAGGAAAATTATCTTTCACTTAAGCCAAAATAAGCTGCTGCAACTTCAACCTAGAATTCAGTTTTACCATCTTAGGACCTAAAAGAATGTATTACATTTCTCTTCCAGGTGACATGACTCATGAATTTGAGAGCAGTTACCATGTCTATCCTCCCCTCACCAAGTCTTCTCTTCTCCAGGTGTAACATCCCAACACATTAAATATTATGGCCTATTTCTAGTCCTCATTGGTGACCTCTGCATAGTATATGTTGCTACTGACCACTCCTAGAAGGATACATTTTTCCTTCTGTGTGTGATATTGTTCTCCTAGCTCTCTTTACAACTGCTGTCTTTAGCTTATCAATGTTCTTCCTTATATTTTATATCTAGAACTAATTGCTTCTTGTTTATTCCACATGCCTCACTACATACACTGTTTTCAGTCAAATAGACCTCTTTCTTGTACTCAAATCCATCACTACATCACCTGTCTTTCTTAAAAAAATTTATTTATTTAAGGAAAAGGGGCTCTATGATTTACCCAAGATCACACAGCTAGGCAATTATTAAGTGTCTGAGGCTGGATTTGAACTCAGGTCCTCCTGACTCCAGGGTTAGTGCTCTATCCATTGTGTCACTTAGCTGCCCCACATCACCTGTCTCTTACTCTGTTCCATGCCTTCATTGTACTGTTTCTCACCCATCCTAATGGGAATTTTCCTGAGTCTCCTAGTTGGATGCCTTTTCCCTTCTCAATGTATCTATTTCTATATTTGAAAGTTGCATCTCCTCAGTAGAATGAAAGCTTCTAAATGTTTAGTGAATTGAACCGAACTTCCCTAGGTCAGAAATCCACTGATAGTAGCAGTGAAGGAATGTAGGAAAAACCCGAAATGACAACAGGGAAGAGACCTGAGCCTTTGCTATCTATGCTCTCTTGAAATATTTTATTTCAGTTTATGAAATGATACAGAAACTCTTAAATAATACGTGACTCTGTTTTGCTGTTTTCATTTTCCACACAGAATCTAACATAAATAAATATTTTCATTTATGGAGCAAACACTCTCAAACACACATACACACACACACACACACACACACTAAATAATATGACTCCTTTTAGTGATTTATTACTCTTTCCTCAAATGTTTTCTATCTTCATTTGATAGATTTTATTTCCTATTTGTTCCAAATTGGGAATGCCTAATAACTGCATTGCAGAGTGAATTTTTGACCAGGTACTCAGATCTTTTTCAAACCCTTGGTCAATGACTCTTGTCCATCCTCCACTCCAACAATGTCTGCCCAGGAATGAAGACCAGACATAGACTTTTTTAGCATGTGTAGCCAGTGTAAAATGTCATTGAGGGTATTCTGATAGCTTATCTTTTATTCAAGTGTTATTTAAAAAGGAAAAAAGAAAAATACATAGTAGGAAAATAAAATTCTTCTGTAGATCAATTACATTAATTGTAAATGATTTCCTATATCAACCACTCTTAGCTATTTGCTTTTTACTTTGTTTCTATGCAGAGAAACAAGATAGCCACTGTTCAGGAGAGAGAATAAGTACTGATACACAATTAGTCATTCTGCTCTCGTGTGTGAAGTCAGAAAATCTTTTTCTCCCCTAGCCAAAGCAATGACTCATTCTATCCTCTCAGTATTATAGTAGATGGTCTGCTTTGCTGCAATACAGCAAACAGGCCATTCATTCAGCAACATTTATACAGAAGAAACTGCATTACCATATCGGAAACATCAACAAAAGATTGGTGCAAAAATATAATAACAGAATCACTACCTTAACATTAAGGAGTGATGTTCAAATATAACTGGAATCCTAATACCATTCTTCTATCTGACCCTGGAAAGATACACACACACACACACACACACACACACACACACACACACGTACACACACATATACAAACTTGCACGTAATGCATTACACATGAACTATATAGATGCACATTAGTGTCCCAAATGTCTTACTACGGTTTTAAACTTTAACAACTTCAGTATTATAAATGCTACAATCTTGAAAACTTGTTTTGTTTTCTTCTAGAATTACTTAATTTTCTGAAATGCGAATAATGATTCCTTCCTTGTTTTAATTTTAGTAAGTTTGGGTACCTTGTCAGGCATTTTCTGTGCTATAGTTTGTGAATGACACTTTCTCAGTTGATCAGTAGAGGATTACTTTTTCTTGTAGAGTCCCATCAAAACTGTCAAATAAGTACCAAAACTTCCATTTTTGTTGGGAATGATCTTAGAGCTAGGACTATAAATGAGATCCTTTTAGTCTCTGAGCAGTAGCTATAGAAAGTTTCTACAAAGTTAAGCAATCAGAGAGTGATAAGACAGTAGTTATTTTGAATTATGAGAAGAAACATCAAAATTTTAAACATGTAATTAACCTTTCAAATGCTGGATTTTTTAATATATTTGTAGCATTTATACTTCTGAAATTATTAAAGCTTAAAACTGCACAACAACTTTTGGGAATATGTATTATATAAAATATATACATTCATATGTAAATGCACATATATACATACAGTGTGTGTATATATATATATGTATGTATATATATATATATATATTTATAAAAGGGCAGCTAGATAGTGCAGTGGATAGAGCACTGGTCTTGGAATCAGAAGGATGGAAGTTTGAATCCCATCCTCAGATACTCGACATTATCTGTGTGACCTTGGGCAAGTCACTTAACCCTGAATGCCTCATATCCAGGGCCATCTCTAATCGTCCTGATTCATGTATGGCCACTGGATCCAGATGGTTTTGGAGGAGAAAGTGAGACTGGTGACTTAGCACAGCCCCCCCTCACTCAAATACAATTCATGCGCTTATCATGGCATCACTTCCTTGATGTCATGGTCTTTTTCGAGAACAAAGGACAAACATCATCATGTTTATATGAATATATATAATCATATACATATATACATACATATAGAGATACATAACAGAAAATTGTCCAATAGTTAATCTGTATCTTTATTTTTAATTTTTATGCAGCCAGAATAGTCTTAAAAGGATCAACTATCTTCAAGTACTTGGAAGACAAAGAGGCTAGGAGCAATGGTTAGCAGCAGAGAGGCAAATAAATGTAGTTCTTGATATTAGAAAGATTTTCTAACAACTTGGGACTGTTTTGGGAAGTGGTAAGATTCCCTTTCACTGGAGATTGACAGGGAAAGGCTCCAGATCCTTTAACTAGGAGTCCACTTTTCCCTTTCTAACTGAAATTCTGTGATTCTGTGACTTTATAATAGCTGAAAATCATATACTCTTTTAGGGTTCAAAAGCACTTTACACACATGATTTCATTTATCTTCTCCAAAGCCCCCTAAGGGTTATAGGTTTATTGCCCCTGTTTTGCAGATGAGGAAACTGAGAGACTCACCCATAGTCATACAACTAACCAATGTTAGGGGTAAAATGGGGTCCAAATCATTGTTATCACAGATGAAAGAAACTTGAAACACAGAAAGGGAAAGTAATTAACCCAAAATTACATAGAAAGGTGAACAACAACTTGAATCAAAATTCTTTTTTTTTTTTTTGCAAGGCAATGGGGTTAATTTTTGTCCCATTGTTTTGTCTCCTACTAGGAGCATGTGGACATTGACTAGATCAATCCTGGGCAAATCACTTAACCTTTCTGAGTCTTATTTCCTCATAAATAGGGAATAAAAAACTTGTGCTACATAGTCACAGTGCCATTGTAAGGAAAGTACTTTAAAATTTTCAAAGAGCCATGTAAATGTGAAATGTTTATATTAGTAAAAGAATACCCTCTTAAGGGGCGGCTAGGTGACGCAGTGGATAGAGCACTTGCCTTGGAGTCAGGAGTACCTGGGTTCAAATCCTACCTCAGCCACTTAATAATTACCTAGCCGTGTGGCCTTGGGCAAGCCACTTAACCCCAAAGCCTTGAAAAATCTAAAAAAGAAAGAAAGAAAACCCTCTTAAATTAAGGTAATTTTTCTTAGTCTGTCATGTCCCTCTAGCAAAGAAAATGAAAATTAGTGATATTACTTTTCCTTGTTATGACTCCCCCCACCCCCACCTTTTTCCAAGGCAGTAGGGTTAAGTGACTTTCCCAAGGTCACACGGCTAGGTAATTATTAAGTGTCTGAGGCCGAATTTGAACTCAGGTCCTCCTGACTCTAGGGCTGGTGCTCTATCCACTGTGCCACTTGGCTGCCCCCCAAATTCTTTTTTTAAATAATATTTGCCACACAGCTAGGTAATTGTTAAGTGTCTGAGACCGGATTTGAACCCAGGTACTCCTGACTCCAAGGCCAGTGCTTTATCCACTACACCACCTAGCTGCCCTTCCCCCAAACAACATGTAAAAAAAATTTTAAAACACTTTTTTAAAAAGTTGTGAGTTCCCAATTCTTTCTCTTTCCTCTCTCTCTCCTCCCAGAGGCATCCCTAAGTAAGCCATCTGAGATAGTTTACACAAATGTAATTATGTAAAACAATTCTGTATTAGTCAGTTTATGAACCAAGATTCTTCTAATACATAAGAGCTGGAAACCAGCTTGGAGATCTAGTTAACCCTAACCCTTTAAGGAACCTGAAGTCCAGAGAAGGGAAGGGAGCTGTTCATGTTCACATACAGTTTTTAGAGTAGGGGCCAATAAGGGAAAAGTTGTCCCAGAGATTTATAGAACCATCACATTAGACTTTGAAAAGGATCTTAATTACTAATACAAATCAATTAACCTACTTTTATTAAGGATTTACAATTTATTACCAGACATTGGTCTAGAAGACAGGGATACAAAGACAAAATTGGAACTACCTCTGCCCTCAAGGAACTTCCATGCTTCAGTCAGAAATTTCTTTCACATAGGCAATAGAAAGAGTTTACAGGGTCTACAGTCTTGTTTAAAATTAGAATAATTGCAGTTATAAACATATAATCTTTGAGTGAGTTTCTCCCCATGGAATCTGAGAAGCATATGAATTTAACTTTGTTTTATGCATAGCTAGGATATCAAACCTAGGAGAGGACAAAAAGAAATAAGGTGAGTAAAAATGTCTTACTTTATAGAAATAAAATATTATTTTATGAAAGAACATTTAAAAAGAAAATATTATGAGGAATGAATCTAGAAAAATATTAAGAATTAGGATTTGAAAAATGCTGAAGTGACTCTCTTCCTGTCATAGCTGGAGAGAAGTTAGAAAAGAAAAGGAGGAAAAAAGTGGGGGAAAAAACCCTTTTTTTAAAAAAAATGAAATTAGCATATCCTTTATCTTATGAAGATGATGAATGGGATTCCTTCTAAGAAACTTTGTCATTCTGAATTAAAGAAGAGGTGTGGGGTTGTGTTCTCAGTCATCTATAGCTATAGTCAGACTTTGAGGTAATTGTAATCTTTTTCATGGCTAATTTTTTTTTTTAGGCTTTTGCAAGGCAAATGGGATTAAGTGGCTTGCCCAAGGCCACACAGCTAGGTAATTATTAAGTGTCTGAGACCAGATATGAACCCAGGTACTCCTGACTCCAGGGCCAGTACTTTATCCAGTACACCACCTAGCCGCCTCATAGCTAATATTTTGCAAATAATTATCCATTTCTTTTTTTACTATTTATTTCATTGTTACCAAATTAGTAAATGTTAACATTTATTTAATCCTTGAGATCAAGATACCTAAAATATATATAGAGATATATAAAAAAGGACCACTGGGAATAGATTTCTTCAACTTATTCAATAATATTTGATGGGTCAGGGCTCTAAGTTGAGCTGATTGAGAAATATGGTAAAATTTACTAATAAGGAAATATCCAAATATCAATATAAATTTGGGTATAACCACATATTAGTTTAATTTAGTCTCCCAGGACAAAAGAAGTAATCAAGGAAGAACTGAATTTCATATTGTATTATGAGAGGCAAAGTGTCTTTTCATACCTGGATTTCACTGGGTCATCCTTTTACTACTAAGAAGTCACAGACAAAATCACTCCATTCATTAAGGGTATGTTGTGGTGAGCAGGTTTTATTTTTAATAAACAGGTGAAATTGAAGTATAATATCAATGTTTGTGAAATTCCTGTATATAGAGGGGTCCTTGACCTCCTTCTGGGCCTTGAGAAATTCCTTAGAAATATAACTTTGGCTAAGTGCCTTTAGGTCTGAATATAGTCCAATAGGACCCTAGGGGTCATGGATATACCATAAAATTGTTTAAAGATTTACAAAGCACCCTTGTTAGCCTAATTATCTTGCTGTATCTGTTAAATTCCAGGACTGCCTCCCCCTTTCCCAGATGTGGCTGGAACCATAAGATAGTAAATCCCTGACTCCCTCCATCTCAGACAATTATTACACAAAGACCCTGAGCCCTTCTCACCCCTATCTATATGGAACCCTATGTTTACATATGTATATGTCAAGATAATATATCTGACTGCTGTCTTTGCTTTTCTGTATCTTGCTTGCTTTCAGTACCCCCCCCCCCCCAACACTATAAAAACCCTATCCCCTGAACACTTAGGTACTGTCTGATTTGGGTACTCAATCCCCCAGACAGTCCCTGGGAATATTAAAGATCTCTAACCTTATCAAATTCTGGTCTCCATCTCGCTTTTTTGGGTACAACATTTGGAGGCCCCAGCGAGATCTTGGTGTTTTGTGTCACCAAAGCAGACCACAGGAGCCTCAAGTTTAGGTTCAAATGGACTGTCTCTCCCTTTCTTAGGGGCACTGGACCCTGATGATGTTCCAGGGCCCCAGGACTAGGTTAGACATAGTCTTAGTATGGCCCTCTCCTCGGCTGCTATCCCCCATTCAGCCTAAGTGGAGATCCTGTTACACCTCTGCAGGTAAGCTTGTTCTGATTCTGGGTCTCGACATTTGGGTGCAGGGGAATTCTATATCAGACGCGATGTCTGGGTCCCCTCTTTTGGGTGCTCCTTTGCAATAGCAGGGCCACATTTGGTCGGCCTTTGGGAAGGTGAGATGGTTGGACGGGACACTGAAATCTCCCCTCATGGCATTCCTGAGACTTCAGGAATCTGCCATTGGCCTGTGTTTGTGGATATGTGTTGAGATTGTCAGTTTGGAAAATTCTGTTGCATTTGTGTGATCTGTGCTTGTGCCTCATCTGTCTTTATGTGTTTAGATTGTCTATTTACCTGTGTGTGTTCAGGTTCTTCTATTGATTTGTTAGATGGGGAGAAAAGTTCCCCTAAAATTGTCCTTGGGTTGCCTCATTTAAATTGCTGCTCTTTGTTATTTTGAGCAGCTAGATTTATGGGCATCTAATGCCCTCACTGGCTCTCCCCTTGAGCCTGCTTCCTGCCTGTGTTACAGTAGATAATCTGATCCCTCCCTCCTCACCTCTGAGTTGTCTTTTTTTTAGGTTTTTTTTTGCAAGGCAAATAGGGTTAAGTGGCTTGCAAGGCCACACAGCTAGATAATTATTAAGTGTCTGAGACTGGATTTGAACCCAGGTACTCCTGACTCCAGGGCTGGTGCTTTATCCTCTGAGTTGTCTCTTGAGCACTTCCAAGAGGGATTTTTAAATTTTTATTTAAAAAAGGAATGGATTTTGGTGTTAAATTAACTGAGGCCAAACTACTCACCCTGTTATTTTACTATTATGAGAAGCCCCCCCCCCCATTCCTTGTATATGTTCCCTTCTCTTTCCCATTCTCCTTGATTCTGTGCTGCCAGAGTGCTTCCCCCTCCCTCCCCCTTACAGGAGAGAGAGCTACTTCAGGAAGAATTAGTAAAGTAAGTGTTAAAAGGGACCTTATTTTGAAGTTAAAGAAATAGCAAATATTACCAAATATGTTAAACAAAGAAATCATAGAAAGAAATGCTATTTTAATTTGAAAATAGGGAAAATAAATTTCAGAAAGACAAGAGAGTCAGGTTAATCCTAAAGTGTATAATGTGGTTACCAAGATACAGCTGTATAGGGGAAACTAAATTGTTAATCTTTTTCCAGAATGATATGGCATCATTAGAGCTTCAGAGTTTATCAGTCTAGATTCAGATATTGTTAGTTATAACAGAAAATTATGGGACATGTAAGGGTTAAAGAATAGAAGACCAACCCCCCTCAGAAAGAATCTAGGATGGTCTCTCTATAAAAGTTATTCAGTTTACTCTATTTGAAAAAGGGGAGCAGGAAATAGTCTAATTAGGCTAAGGGATTTTTGAATGACTACCTTCTCCAGGATTTTATCAGTTTTAATCAAGAAATGTTAAATATTAAAACCTTGGAATGGAAAATGCATTGTGGAAAGGTGGAATCATATCGGTAGTTTATATAGCTGGATAAGCTATGTGACTCTAGTTCAGAATAGTATGAATTAAAGTCAAGAAGAGCTCATGAAAAGGAATGGTGGAAAATGTGAGTTGTATAGTTTGAGTAAGAGATTCTGAAAGTACGGGAAAGAAAATCCAGACTTAGAGATAATTGGGGCTTCTTTTGAACCATTTGTTAAGTATGGAAAGTGGTAAAAGTATGTAGACAGAAGGTTTGAGGAGGGTTGACTTTGTACACCAAAGATGGATTTTGGGAACTTTGGAAAATGGTGTACAAATCATTATAAGAAAAGAAGAAAGTATAGAACTGTAACGTGTTTATATGAGGTTGGGGATGATTTAAAATTGCATTAAATTGGTACTTTTTGCAATGTTTGGCAATGAATTGATTAGAAAAATAATAAACCCCATAAAGTGAAAAGTTTGATATGAAAGCAATTGCTAGGCAAATGTTAATTTTATTATGTTATTATTGCTCCTATAATGTATTAATCTAAAGATACATGTAAATTGAATTAAGGGGTTTGTAAAGAATATGTTTGAGTTTGGATTCTGATGTTTTATAGCCCCTCCAGAGTCATGGGAGTCAGAACAGACTTGTGAGTTATGTGTTCTTAAGCTTTAGAATAACTAAACAAGGGGAATTTTACACAGATTGGGATGTAGTTCATGTCTTTGGGAAAAATATGGAGTGAGTAATAATAAACACTAAAGGTAAAGAATTAGTACATATCACTTTGATATCTCAAATTGTGGGGAATCTCCCATTCCCAAAACATAGAATGTTCTAATATTAAGAAATATTGTCAGTGAGGATAGAAAGTTCTTATAAGTGAGAGCACTGAGAAGTTAGAATTGCACTGATAAAGATAAAAAGAAATTAAAACTTTTTAGGCTTTTGGAAAGAAAATGATTTAAAACTAATTTGAATATGACTTTTGGAATTTAAGAGAAGTATGAAGAAAATCTTGTAGTCATAAGAAGGGATTTTTAGCAACAATTGGTCTTAAGAAATCTTTGTATTTTAAAGTTTTAGGGAATAAAGAAAACATACATGCAATTGAAACATGCTGTGTACAATTAGTCAGCTTTGTATAAGAACAATTTAAGCTATACTTTTTGAGATTTTAAAATTGTTTTGTAATAACAAATGAATTG
Organism: Macrotis lagotis; assembly: GCF_037893015.1. Taxonomy (NCBI): domain Eukaryota; kingdom Metazoa; phylum Chordata; class Mammalia; order Peramelemorphia; family Peramelidae; genus Macrotis; species Macrotis lagotis. The sequence goes on from NC_133660.1 coordinate 161,640,357, forward strand.
AAGTTGCACCTATCACATTTGTAAAGATTTTGTTATGAAAAAAAACCACTAGAGAATACCTTGCCAATGGGTTACAATTCTCAAGGTCTTTTTGGCCCAGAAAATTTGTGAAAGACTTTGTTTTTCACCTCATGTTTATGAAAGGGAATATTGATATGTGAGATCAGTGTAGTTTATTATCTGTTAAAAGAGGAAATTATACATATAACCCTAACACTGTCATAGGTAATAAGTGTACACTGGACTTTTGAAATTATTGTGTAAAGCTAACATTGATAGAAGTGTATTGAAAATAGAAGTGTATTTGGAAGAAGAGATAAAATAAGTTATAAAGCAAAAATTCAGAAGAGGTTTGTTTGTAAAACATACTTAATTATAGGGTTAATTTTAAGAGAACCGGTTGTTTTGTGTTGTTTTAAGAGAATGAGATGTCAGCATGTTCTTTTTCATATAAGTTAAGAATTTAATGTTTTCATTATATCTTAACTGCAAGATACTCCTTTCCAATGATACTGAATAAATGTGAGGGGCTTTGAAAAATGATTAAGAAATTAAAAATTATGTAACCCTAATTAGATGACTTATCAGTAAGAATGAAGGGTGTTATCAAACATGTGATCTGCTTTTGGAAATATAAATTATTTTACTGTAATGATGTCAAAGCTGGAATTAATGATTAACGAGGGAAATTATCAAAGCATGATCCTCTGGGTTCCCTGAAAATTTTAAATGATGAGTTGGACCTTGCTCTAGATCTATGGGTCCAGGCATAAATGTAATGATGGAAAGATTATTTTGTGAAATCTAATTCTTAATGTGTTACACTTATTACTGTTTTGTTAAATTTAGAGATCTCAGCCCCTGAATTTCCAGACCCCATCCCTCCATCCTTGTCTGTTCCCCCTTGGAAGATTCCTTCACTAGATCCAAAGGGGGGAACACAAGAGCAGGGAAGGTAATGAACATTCCTAGACCTGTCTCCCCTTCCCGCTGAACCAGCCTTCGCCCCTCTCGAAGATTCCTTCCCTGAATAAAAAGGGGAGAAGAGGGTAGCAGGGGGATGGTGGGAACTGGAAGAAAAAAATCTTATCTCAAAAACAATAAAAGAGAGACAGGACAGCTCAAGTGCTTCAGCCTTAAAGGGAAAGACCCCTCCACAGGTGGGATGTGTGATTGGGAAAGAAAAAAAAAATCTAAGATCCAGGGGTTAAGAGACTCCTTTATTTAAAGGAAATCATGTTTAATGAATATCTGCAGGCCATGTGGCCTGAGTGATGACTCTCATTGTTTTTAAAGTTTCTGAACTAGAGTTTTGGGTTTTAAAAGAGGGATACTAGTGTTGTGACATTCTGAAAAAGTTTGTACAGAATGGGAGGAATTAAATAACCTAGATTGTTAAATTAGTTTGGGATTAAACTATTTTAACACTATAGTAACTTTTTTTTTGCAAGGCAAATGGGGTTAAGTGGCTTGCCCGAGGCCACACGGCTAGGCAATTATTAAGTGTCTGAGGCTATCCACTGTGCCACCTAGCTGCCCACTATTGTACTTTTGCAAGGAGTTATGTGGTTTGCGATTTTAAATTATTTTAACACCTCTGGGTTAAAGAAAAGTGGTATTGGGTTACTAAGAAGAGAAACACCTAGGTTATCAGGGATGTTTACTGATGTCTTTTGGGGGAAAAGCACTAATTGGTTTTAATGTTAAGTTTAATAATGCTAACAATTGTATTTTTATTTTGCATAGAGCTTTTGGAATGTGAGTGCTGGATTCTCTGTCTAAGGTACTCTAAAGATTTTATCAAACTAAGCTGTGGGGAAGTTAGTTGAATTGTAATTACATTGGGGTTTTAAATGTGTCATATGTATGAGATTGGATTCTGAGAATTTGGGTAAAGAGACAAAAGTGTAAAGAACATGGGATATTCATTCTGCTTTTGTTCTAAGGGAAATGAGATGTTTAAATAAGAATCTTAATATTTAATGTGTATTAACAACACATGTTTAAAGAAGTCAAGAATGTGGACTTCTCTTTTGGTAACTGCAGACGGCTGATGGGGGCTCTGAACAAATTGCAATTGTGGGCCCTATTGTAAGGTAACTTATTGATGAATAAAATGTTTTTATCAGTTATGTGATGTTCTTTTGTAACTGCAAAAAGATAATATTTGCAATATTTAGCTATCTCTGTGAATATGTTTTTTAAATATTGTATTGTTAAAGCCTGGGATTAATGTGATTGCTTTGAAGAGCAATAAGGAAAATATGAAAAAGTATGACCCTTTCTGGAATAGATCTGTGAATTCATGAATAATGTAATAATGGGGGGTGGCTAGGTGGTGGAGTGAATAGAGCACTGGCCTTGGAATCAGGAGTACCTGGGTTCAAATCCAACCTCAGACACTTAATAATTACCTAGCCGTGTGACCTCGGGCAAGCCACTTAACCCCATTGCCTTGAAAAATCTGAAAAAAAAAATGTAATAATGGAGGAATTGCTTTGTACAATCTAGTAATTTGTGTGTTACTCTGTTACTCACAGAAATTAATCATGCATGCTGGAAATTTAAAGCTACCTAAGATGTTTTAATGGTTTTAAAGAATTCTGAAAAGTAATTTGTATGTTAAGGGGCAGCTAGGTGATGCAGAGGATAGAACACTAGGCCTAGGAGTCAGCAGACCTGAGTTCAAGTCAGGCTTCGCTTAGTGATTGCTTAGCCGTGTGACCTCGGACAAGTCACTTAACCCAATTGCCTTGGGAAAAATAACCATTTGTATGTTGAGGACGAATAGTATGTAAACAAGTTTATGTATAGAAGTTTCTAGCTATGTATGTGAATTGGGAATATTTTGGATCTATATATGTATATTCCAAAGCAGTGGTTGTTTGCTTTGAAGTAAAAGCACTATATAATATAGGAAAGATAAACACAAGATAATTTGATATTTCTCTGTGCAATCTCCTGGACAAAGGAGGTAAGGTACAACAGGCTAGAAGGAGGTAAGGTACAACAGGCTAGAAGGAGGTTTCTCTAGCCAAGGGGAATCTGATTTACTATCTTATATACAGATAGAGTAGATCTGATTTCAGACAAAGGGATGTCTCTAGTAAGAGGTAGGAGATAGGCCTGTAGGGCCAGTCATAGTTAGAATACCTGGTTTTAGGCAAAGACCCAGGAAGGATAATTTGAGCTTTAGGTAGAGGTTTCATTAATTGGGACTCCATTAAGATTATAATTGGAATTTAGTGAATTGTATTCACCAGAAGTTCTAACTAGGAAAAACAAGCATTTTAGATCACGGGACTTTTAACTGATTTTCTCTTATGTCAAATACCAGGGTCAACAAAAAAGAAATGCCACTGGGTAAATGTCATGTTCTTGTAGCCAAGGAAGCCAAGATGTCAGGTGACTGGGATGGGCAGCCAAAGGGACGACTTCTCAGTATGGCTGAGGTTGGACCCCTTTGATTTGATTTCCCCAAAATGACATTTGGATAATATCTCACCTGGAAGAATAAATCTGGCCTAAGCCATTTGACTTACCCATGTGACCTCTGCCTGGACACTGACATGCAATACTTATATCTATAAAGGAATTTTCCTTTAATGTCATGGATCTTTATAGTTACTAACAAAACTAGAAAAAAATTTTAGGTGAATTGGATCGAATAGCCAGAGATAGGTTAGGTGTGTTAGGTGTGTGGCTCTGACACCTGCTAACAGCTACATTTTTTTTGGTAAGGCAAAGGGGGTTAAGTGGCTTGCCTAAAGCCACATAGCTGGGTAATTATTAAGTGTCTGAGACTGGATTTGAACCCAGGTACTCCTGACTACAGGGCTGCTGCTTTACCCACTATGCCACCTAGCTGTCCCCCTAACAGCTGCATGTTAAGATAGGAATTAAGTTTCTTTAATTTTTAGAAGGGATATTTAGGTAAGAAGAAGAAAGGGAAATTCTTAGGATAATTATAGTTTTAAGGCCTAGCTTAAGGAAAGGAATGTGAGTCAGATAAGTATATCAGGAAAAGGAAAATCAATGGTATATTTAAGAATATTTTGAAAAATTTCATTTCGGTTAAGGATATTTGAGATATTATTGTAATAAGAGCAAAGGCTAAGATTGTTTTATTTTTAAACCATATGCTGGGTACTCTGAACTAAGGTGATTATTGAATGTATGTTACAAGCTTAAGACAGTATGACAATTCTCATTAGGAGTTTGTTCATCTAGTAAAAGAATAATGAAAGTTTGTTGTGTTAAAATTAAGTATGTGCATCAATATGGCAATAAGGTAAAATGTAAATTGCGATAAGCCCCAATATCTCATTGTCTTGTGAAGAAAACATGTGTTTTGATCTAAGTAAAGTGTTAAGCAGATTCTTTACTAGAAGACAAACTTTAAACTAGTCACCTGAGCTGGAGAGGGCTTTTTGGAACAGATTCAGAAGATGCAGAAGGACATCAGAGGTCTCCAGGAGAGAAGAGAGGAGAGACACTGGGACCAGTTCATCTCTACCATTTCTCACCAATGTTTATATTGTATAGTTAAAGGATCGGTTTTTGTAACCTCCCCTTGATAATGTAAGTGTGACACTCCTACTTATGCCCTTCTCCTTATGAAAAGGAGGAGAGGAAGGGGGCAGATGTTCTCAAGTGAAAGAAAAGGAGGAAGACTATTGGGTGGCATGTTTATATCCTATCTAAGGAGAGTCTTATCTCTGATGTAGCTGGCCTGTACAACTTAAAGAGATACGTGGATTGAGATGTAATGATGATACCTGGGTCCTTTGTAAAGATGTTTGTAGTTCATGCTTATCCAGGTTATGAAGATAATAACTCAAGGGTTTGAGTTATTTTGAAAAAAAAAAAGTGGGGAATGAAGTACAATATCAATGTTTGTGAAATTCCTGTATAGAGAGGGGTCCTTGAGAAATTCTTTAGAAATCTAACTTTGGCTAGGTGCCTTTAGGTCTGAAGATAGTCCAATTAGGACCCTAGGGGTCATGGATATACCATAAAATTGTTTAAAGATTTACAAAGCACCCTTGTTAGCCTAATTATCTTGCTGTATCTGTTAAATTCCAGGACTGCCTCCCCCTTCCCCAGATGTGGCTGGAACCATAAGATAGTAAATCCCTGACTCCCTCCATCTCAGACAATTATTACACAAAGACCCTGACCCCTTCTTACCCCTATCTATATGGAACCCTATGTTTACATATGTATATGTCAAGATAATATATCTGACTGCTGTCTTTGCTTTTCTATATCTTGCTTGTTTTCAGTACCCCCCCAACACTATAAAAACCCTATTCCCTGAACACTTAGGTACTGTCTGATTTGAGTACTTAATCCCCCAGACAGTCCCTGGGAACATTAAAGATCTCCAACCTTATCAAATTCTGGTCTCCATCTCACTCTTTGGGTACAACAAAATGAACTTTAAAAACAGCACTTTCCCCCTCAAATCCAGCTCAGCAAGCAGTGCACAATTTCCCTGATTATGCCAAACACACTAAGACTATAATCTTTTTAAAGGGTCAGAACAGTCATTCATGTGCCCTTTTTTCAGCATTTTTTTCATGTTTTAAGGTGATCCAAAAATTAGCTTCAGTTTTGCATGGCCCTACTTGCAAACAGGAAACAAGGGGATATCTCCTCAGACGTCCAAAAGAATCCTGAAGCTAAATGCTAATTGACTTTGATGGTGGCTGATTTTGTTTTAATAGAGGTCACATTACTCAGGCAACATCCACCACTTTTTGTAGTTTTAGCCATATTTTCCCCTTCCAGTACAAAAAACAAGCTAAGTTTTCTCCAGGTTCAGTCTTGGTCCAATGCATTTAAAGAACTGATGATAGCAGACCATTGCTTCTGTTCCAGAGAAGCTTGAAGGAGAAAAAAAAGGTCACTGGTAAATACTTTATATGTATATATATATATATATATTTTTTTTTTAAAGAAAAAGATAATGATTATTTTTTCTTTCAGGAAGTTTGGTATTCTGGCTAGCTGTAATCACTGACATCATCCAGTTTAACAAGATCCTATATCAAGGCCAATGGGGCTAATTTTCCCTTAAACAAGGTAACTCCTTTTTTTTGGGGGGGGGGTTGCAAGGCAAATGGGGTTAAGTGGCTTGCCCAAGGCCACACAGCTAGGTAATTACTAAGTGTCTGAGACAGGATTTGAACCCAGGTACTCCTGACTCCAGGGCCAGTGCTTTATCCACTGCGCCACTTAGCCACCCCACAAGGTAACTCCTTGTGTACAAATAATTCCTCTCTCCAGGGAAGTAGATGGAAAGATTAAGATCTTTCTTTCTGCACTTAAACCCTCTGTTCTGATCCCTCTTTTGCATGGTCTGTATCCTTCAGAAAGATACTGATGCTCTCATCTCCTGACTTGTCCTCTCCTCTATTACTGGGGAAATGAAACTGGAAATTATCAGAAGCCAGGAAAGCTTTACTTGTATGTGGAAAACTGTCTTCTTTTTTGTGGGTAGGGCTCCTGAATCAAGTTGAGAAATTGTAATGCATACTAGGAAATTAAGTGTTTATAACTTATGTAACTACAGATTGAAATCACTTTGACATGTTAATTAGCCACAAGGCAAGAACATTTTAGAGGGACATATTCCCCAATCCACTGCTCTCCCATTCTTGTAGTATCAAGAGGAGATTAGGTGCTGAGGCAGCCCTACTAAGGATAGGGAAGGATCTCTCCAGAGTGCTGAAGTCCTAAAGAGTGCACTCAAGAATCTTCCAGGGGTGTCCAACATTTGAGCTCTTTCTGGGCTGCATTGCCCTTCAAAGGCTGCATACAGAATTCAATATCCATACATGAATACAAAACAACCCACACCACCAACCAACACAATGACAAATGCACTGATGGCCTCACAGGTTGGACATACTTGTTGGGCCTTTGCTCACTCACTTTATAGTAGTGAACTACTATACTTACCCCCAAATGACTAACAATACTTGTAATTTGAAAATTAATTTATCACTTGATGAAACAGTTTTAGGAAATTCTTAGCCCATATCCCAGAGCACAGTGACTCAGTGCACAAGAGAGCTGATAAGGAATCTAGGTATAATAGTAACACAAATCCCAGGGCAGTAGAAATAGCTTCCTGTGAAGGAACCAGATAGCTTCTTTGGTCCTTTTCAACTCTTGAATGTGATACTGCTGCAGTTCTATGAAGAGGTGGCAGCAGCCTGCTGCTACTTTGCTAGATAGTTAGATTGGATATTGTAGGTTTAAAGTAGACCATGAGAAAATGGGGATATCTGGGATTCAGTTTAAACTCTCCCTAGTATTAGCTAGGTGACCCTTAGACCATTTTCTCATATGTGAGATAAGATGGCTGGATGATTTCTAAAGGTCCCTTCCTGTTCTAATCAATGCCTCTTTTTTCTTATCAATAAAATAAATTGGTCTTTTTCTATAAAAGAGGCAGCTTGGAATAGGAGACAGAAAGCTGGTTTTGGAGTCAGGAAGATCTGGGATCAATTTCTGCTTACTAAATTCCATACTTATTGGTTGTGTGACCAGGTCAATCATTCAATTTCTCAGGTCCCTGAAAACTCTCTAAAACTATAAACTTATATGCTGTTTCCTCTCCTAGCCACCTCTGATGAGAACGAAGATTCCCTCATTCCCCCTTGCCTTCCCCCCTTCCAAATCATTGCAGTAGCTCATTGTAATAAAGAAAAAATCTTATTTTATGAAATATCTTAGCCTATTCCCCCTCTCCTTTTTCTTTCTCTGTCCACTGCACCACTGACCATACCTACAATTATTACTATTATTTTTTTAATTTTAATTTTTTTCTTTTTTTACTCTTAAACAAGAATATTTTATTAATGTATAAAAATTGTATAAAATGAGAATAAATATTAAATATTAAAAAAACTATAAACTTTAGAACAGATGCTTGCACTGGGAACAAGATTCTTCACCAGGCATTCCTCATACCACTGGAATTACAGATCAGATACAAAAACAAAAAAGGAGGATGGCAGTGTTGAATTATCATATCCCTACTCTTATTTAATATAATTATGTTGCTGAAATTAAAACTATTCTATAATTTAATGTGCTATCATGGAAAGAACACTGAACTTGTAGTAAGTTGTGACTTTAAGTCCTAGCTTATATACAGCTAGAGGCAAGTCATTTAACATCTGAATTTCAGTTTCCTCATCTGTAAAATGAGGAAAATAAAACTTCTATTACCTATCATGGGGAGTTACTGTGAAAAAATTGCTTTGTAAACACTAAATACGCAAAAACTTCAATAAATGTGTGATCTCATAATATGAGATCTCATGCAGACTGAAACTCGTCCTGTGCAAATCTTGTCCCAGGGGTTCACCACTGAGAGTTTGTCTATTGCACCAGGTGACCTTGTCATTCTTCTGATATTATAAGGATATCAATGGAACATGATGGCTTTCCCTTGGGTCTCCCTATATAACCAGTCTTTTTTTAAACATACATTTCTTTGACATTTTTACTTTAAATATCTTTAATTCCTTTGCAATGAATTTAGCCTGCTCATGCCCACCATATACCTTTCTGGTTGTTTTCAAATCTTTAGTGACTATAGTGTTCTTTGGCTTGGGATCATAGAAAAGAATATTATATATATATATGTATATATATATATATATATATACATATATATATATATTCCATATGAAGACTGTCCAAGATAGACAAGTCACAGCTGTCAGTTGGTAGATTGGTTCTTGTCCTTCATTCAAAACGACACCACTATGTTAGAGATAAGTTACAGTATGTCAAACTGCAGCTGATCAGACCAATATGAGCTCAGAATGCTCTACCATAGTTTGGGCACCAATAGTCTTCATATAGGATATCTATATATATTATTTTCCCTGACTCCCCCTCTATGCTTCTTTGGGTGTCTCCAGTTAAACCAAACAGTTTTATCTTTTAGCACTGAGGAAAAATCTGAAATAGTAGTCCTTCCCTTGGAAAACAGTCTAGTGATGAGTATGATAGGGGCCCTAAGGAAGGATGGACATATGGGGCACAGTATAACCTGTTCAGAATTACTGTATCTATTTTAAAGATGAAGTAACCAAGACTAGGAATAAAGCAACTTGGCCATGGTCAAACAACTAAATAAATGTTGGAGGTGTGGTTTGAATAATGCTAACAACATCAACAGCCTTTAAATAGCACTTCAGGGTTCACAGAACTTTGTTTTACAAATATCACTTCATTTTGTTCTCAGGACAATGTGCTATTAATACTTCTATTTTACCAAAGAAGAAATGGAGGCATACAAAGGTTATCTGAGTATCTGAGGCCACATTTGAACCCAGGTCTTCCTGACTCTATGCTCTGTCCACTCTTTGTGTGGACTGTGCTATGAATTCAGGTTTTGGATTCAGCTCAGAATATGGATTTGTTTTTTCATATAGATATCATTATAACATTTTGTAGATTTTGCAAATAATCCAGTTTCTTTTTGATACAAACTAGTCTGCCTCATTATGAGGATGTCTTTTGGATTAGGGAAGACACTATCAGAATGGACAGCATGGTACTGTTGACATGATAATTATCTTGATTTGCTTGAGCTCCTTCATTATCCAGGAGAGACTGAAATAACCTGGGAACCACAATCAGTCAATCAGGAGGTAGAATGAATGGAGCTTGAGTTTGACATACCAGTGATCTTTTGTGGTATCCATTGGGTGAACCTGGATTGCTCTGCCAACAAGCATGGGGCCACTCACTCTGGTTTATACTGACCCCAGACAGACAGAGCTTATACAAACACCCAGGTTCTAGTTATTCTGTATTCTTCCTATTCTGCCTTCTTTTGTTGTAAAGCTACACAAACCACTTTCTGATCCTCCAAACCTTAAAGCAGCAAACTAGGTTCAGTTGTTCTCCACATGTACATGTGCTATATTCATCCAATAAATGCTTCCCTGTTTTGCACTTAGACTATATTTCCATTTCAGAAACTCTGTTCAGGTGGACACTGTATTCCAATGAACAAAACTGCCAATTTAGTGTTAAGAATAGTAAGAGTAAGGAGAACTGGGATCAGGTTTCAATGCTGGCATTTATTTGCTGTTAGTGAGTGACAACTTCTCTGGGTTTTGGTACATATGAAAAATAGGGATTTGAGAATTCAAGCTCATTATGTACCAATAGCAATGTGACATGGCATCCAAAAAAAGCTAATGAGATTTTTGGGCTAACAGGGAAGCATTGTCCAGAATGTCTTTTACTCTACCCTATCCTGGTTGGGCCACATTTTATAAAGAACACTGATAAGCAGTTTCTCCTCAGACTTTTTACAGTCCTGGTTGATTTGATCTGGAGATAATGCTTTATGAAATTTGGCCAATAGAAGTAGGCATGGTTAGTCTGAAAAACTGAAATTGTGAGGTCAATATAATAGCTGTATTTCAATGACTGAAGTGCTATCACTTGGAAATATGATTAGGTTCATTTTACTTGATTCCAGAGGATAGAACTGGCACTATGCCAAGAGTAAAATTTAGGCTTTAGAAGAGGACAACTTCCTAAAAATTAGGATGATTCCAAAAACAAAAAAATAACAAAGAGTGATTCAGGAGATAAAGGATTTTTTCTCTCTGGTATTCTTCAAGCAGGAATATTTGATAGGATTCTCATTCAGGTGCAGGTACTAATAATTTGTTAAATTGACCTAGGTTGATCTAAGTTTTCTTTGACTCACTGTGAAAATCCAAGGCCAAAATGTCACCAAATTGTTATCCGCAATTAGCAGTAAACCTGGAGTATCTACCCCAACAGACCCTCTAATACTTTCCCTAAGCCCTGAATCCATGGTTTGACCTGAAAATATGGGTGAATTCTACATAAACTGTGAGCTGTTCTGATACATAAGGTAAACAACTATTTATTGATTTATATACTATGAGTCATACTAAATGAATAGTAATTTTTACCACAAAATTTAGTACTCTTTATTGCTCTAAACAATTACATTATTCATTTGCTTTTTATTTGTTTTATTTATTTTTTATCTTTCAGATAAGTAGCTCCTTGGAGAATAGGAACCAAGTCATATACTTTTGTATCCTTTCAATTCTGGGCTTACAGTAGTAAACAAGTCTTTGTTTGTGCATAAGTATGTACATGCCACACCCTATCATGAGAAGTACAGTGGATAGAGGTGGGTCTCAAGAGTCAAGAAAGACTTGGTTAAGTAATTCTCTGGAAATATGTTATAGACAGGGGTGGCTAGGTGGTGTAGTGGATAAAGCACCGGCCTTGGAGTCAGGAGTACCTGAGTTCAAATCCGGTTTCAGACACTTAATAATTACCTAGCTGTGTGGCCTTGGGCAAGCCACTTAACCCCATTTGCCTTGCAAAAACCTAAAAAAAAAAAAGAAATATATTTAGATAGTTTGTCAATCTGTGTAGGTGAATAGAACTTCCACACTGTACTTTATACCAATGAAAATATGCCCTTGTGTGTGTCTGGGGGGTGGGGGTTGGGGGCATTGGTAGGTTCTTGTTTAGGATGAATCATTTTCGACTGTTGTGGAGGATATCAGCTCAAAATTCAAAAGAAAGATTCTCTAGAAAAGGAAAGGTTCTCCAGTTTTCCTTGAAAACATTTTATTATGACCCATCAGGTCATATACATTGCGGGAGATCCTAAATAGATTCACAGCCATGTCAGACTTCATCTTAACAATTCACACAAAAATATCAAGAGGGTGAAGAATATCTATTATCCAAGCAATGATATCAAGATAGATAGTCAGGACATAGATGTCAGTTGGTAGTTTGGTTCTTGTCCTTCATTCAAAATGACATCACTATGTTAGAGATAAGTTATAGTATGTCAAACTGTGGCTGATCAGAACAATATGAGGTCAGAATGCTCTACCAAAGTTTGGGCACAAATAGTCCATGTTAACACTTGGGGTCTTACTCTAAACTTATACATCTCATGCTTCCTTTTAGTTGCTCAACTCTGCCTTGCTCATAGAGTACCCTCTCTGGTGAGGGCACGCCATGCTGGGCAGTCCTGTGCCAGTATCTCCCATTATATACAACTGATTTCCAAAGTTCCTAAGGGAGATCTTCAGAGTGTCCCTGTATTGCTTCTTCTGACCCCCCTTTGTAAGTGCTTGACTTGTGTGAGTCCTCCTTAAAATAAATCTTTTTTGGCAAGTGTATACCTGGCATTCACACCACATAGCCAGCCCATTGTATTTGTGCTCTCTGTAGAATGCTTGATAGTTTGCCTTGAGAGAAGACTACATTGTCTGGTAATCTTCTCTTGCCGGGTGATCTTCAGAATCTTCTTAGACAATTTAAATTGAAGGGATACAGTTTCCTGACATGGCACTGGTAGACTATCCAGGTTTCATAGGCATACAATAATGAGATCAGCACAATGGCTCTGTAGACCTTTAGTTTGGTAGTCAGGCTAATAATACCTCTTCTCTCCTACATTTCTTTCAGAGCCTCCCAAATACTGAACTAGCTCTGGCAATGTATGTGTAAAAAGCAATTATCAATGTGACAGCTCAGCATCACACCAGAGGTGCTAGTCTTCCTTGAACACACCCTAATCTGTGTGTGTGTGTGTGTGTGTGTATGTATGTATGTATGTATACTACAGCGATGGACCAAACTATCTTCGGAAACCAAGATAAATCCCACTGGGTTCTCTTATCCATGCTTTTGTACCTCCATCATCACCTTTTGTTTCTACTAATGTTACATTTAGATTTCATTAGGGTTGTAAAGGTTACTTCAGTCTTCATGCTCTATCCTAACACCTTAAAATAGACAGTATTTCTTAGCCAGCTTAAAAACCATTCAATATTGGTAATGAGTACTAAAGGGACTAAACAATAAAGCAGCTGAGGAATGTAATGGACTTAAAAACAAAGACAGGAAGAGGACTCCATATTAAAGAAACTTCTTCCTGCCCACAGCAATTAATGTGGTGAACAGATGGCTCCAGAATGGGGAGGGAAGCTGCCTGTTTTCAAGGTTCAGGGGAGAGATAAAACACTTCAGGAAGTAATAAGCAGCAAATTTACAGTGCAGGGGCAAACACACAGACAGAATGGTTTTCTCTTGTATCAAAATGTCTTTTTACTCTTAAGTATTGCTATTTCTACAAAACTCCATTGTCAATCACTTTTATTGGTTGCCCTTTATATTATTATAAGGAAATTGAGTCCTGGAGAGATAAGGACACCCTTTTACATTAATCAAATAGTAGAAATAGAAGCAAAAGTGAGCTCTGGTCCAAACCTTAACTCAGTGTAGCATCATATGGCTAATTGCCTAGATTCAATTGCCCTGATTTATTCTACAGCAAGCCTTCCTTTATCTAGAATCCAAACATACAAAACTCTAACAACCAGAATTTTTTCACAGTCAATTAATGATTGATAACTTGTGTGTTTCATGATGAACCTGTAATGAATCTTTTGAATCACCAAAGGAAAATTATTCTGTTTAGTACAACTTGGGTTTTAATATCTATACTATGTACTAACATCATCTCATGGCAGTTCTCTGCTTCAATCTCTGCTCTTTCTAACCAGATGAAATTTGATTCTCTCAAATTCAATAAGATCTTTCACAATGAGGATTCTTTGGTCCTTGAATTCAAAGGGGATTTTGTGAACAAAGGAGTCTACATACCAATCAGCTAGTCAATATGCAAATACTTATGCAACACTTCATCCATCTGGCATAATCAGGAAATGAAGTGTTCCATTAAGTTGATTTTTCCAGATAAGTAAAGCTTATCCCTCTGAAAAGTAATAGTGTTTAACATTTTTTTAAAAATCACTTAGTTATCATCTATTTCCTCTTAGTATATAACATGTTCCAAGACAATTTAACATTCTTTTGATGACTCAGTATCATTAATATGAAACCAATTACTGCATTGTGATACAAGGATGCTCATAGGAGCTAATGAGGCATGTAGGACTATTTGTGCCAATACTCAATGATTGTTGGGAGCCAGGGTCTCTAAGCTGCTTGACACAGTTGCGGCAAGAAGACTCAAGGCGGCCACACCACCTGACGGAGCAACATTTCCTTCTTCAATATATATATAGGGATTCCATGTATACCAATATTTGTAGGACTAATATTGAGTGCAAAACTTACTCATGCTAACAGTGGAATGACTATAAAGGAAGGATTCCAGAAAAATTCCTTGAATAAAACAGATTGTGAACTCTTGTTCAAATTTAACAGGATTGCCTCTCCCTGAGGCATACAAAAGGTTCCAACATTATGAAATCTCTGGAAAACCCAACACTGGGAATTCCAAGGAAATGTCAGAATATATACAGGGGAAAACAGATACAAAATGCGTTAGGTAGAATTCCTGGGAAATCAACAGTTTTGCCCCCCCCTTACCATACATATGAATATATGATAAAGATGGTGCAGAAATAGTTAGTATAGGTGACTGATATGTGAACTTTAACAGCCTTAGTTTATTGGGAAAGAATAAAAGTCACAGAAACTCTGGTTTCTACCAACAAGGGCTGAAAGGAAATTGGTTATTGAAGGAGTCAACAGATGGGTGGACAAACACAACTATCCTTGCTATAGGTTGTCAAGGGAGCATATCGAAAAACATTATATATACAGAAACATAAAAAACAATCCATTAAATGAACTGCTTAATTAATAACTTTAAATGAATTAATAATTTTACAATATAGCAACAAACTAGGTAACAGACAGGTTGAGGTCATGATGGTCTGAGCAGGGATAAAAATTAATTAACAACATGATTGATAATCAAACTTGTAACCACATGATAATCAAACTTGTAACCATATGAACTACACGATCAAACTTGTAACCACATGAAATATATGATTGATAATGAAAATTGTAAACTTTTGTAACCAAGGAAATTATCTTAGCTTGCTTGCTTGATGCTTATATGATTCTGAGACTATAAAAATAAATCTGAGCAGCAGAAAGTCAACCTGCTTCTGCCTTCAAACGCTTGCATTGACTCAACTCCTCTCACCGACTCTATCCCTCCTGTCAGGTTCCAAGGACCCCGTGGAGGCTGGATCCCAAACAAATGATCTCAAACTACTATGATTTTAAACTTCTTACCTGTTTTTACCGTTCTTTTCTCCTTTCTTCTCAGCTCTTAAACTGCTGTTATATCCTCACTGTTTTCCCCATAATGCTAAGTCAATTAGCCTAAGAATAGCTCAGGACTTTGCACATAGTAGGTACATAAATAGATGTTGGTTCAGTATTTTTCTCACGTCAAGATACTTAATTAAGGGTTACTGAAGTGAATGAATGCCTCCAATACTACTTCAATGTGCAAATATACAAAAGTAGAAATACATTTACTAGCCTGTTCTCTCTCCAGTGAAATTCTTTATTAACTTTTTTTCAATACAGGTTGAATATGGATCTGAAAATTTATATTAACAAAGGCTACCTATATATATAGTAGACTAATAGACTGTCACAAATCCAACAAATGACAGCAACAAAACTTTATATTTCAATCAATAACAAGAAAGCATTCATTAAACACCTCTTATATATTAAGCAATGTATGAGGGACTGGGAATTCAAAGACAAAGGTGTAATAGACCCTGCCCTCAAGGATTTTACATTTTATTGGGATGTCAACATGTATATACAAAAAAGACATGAGGCTATCGGGGGTGAAAGGAGAGCAATAGAAGAGAGGAGGAGGATCAAGAAAGAATTCAAAACTTTAAAATAAGAAAAAAAAAAAAAAAGAAAGGATTCATTTAGGAATTAATGCCTGGCTAATACGAGAATGTTTTTTTGTAAGAGTTCAAATGTAAAACTGATGTCATTTTTCTTGGCTTCTCAAGGGGTGGGAGAGGAGCAGGAGGGAGAGAACTTGGAATACAAAATTTCAAAAAGTGAATGTTAAAATTTTTTAAAATGTAATTGGTAAATATTGAATAAAATAAACAAAAATGGACTTCAAAAAGGAAATTAATGCCCAGAAGATATCTTAGAGGAAAATAATAATTGGCCTGTTTGGTAGGGCAACAGCATGCAAAGGGGAGAGATGTGTAACAAGAGTAGAAAACTAGGCTGGAACCAAATTATGAAAGGTTTAAAATGCCAAAGAGATTTTATCTTTGCTCCTGAAGCTGACAGAGAATCACTAGAGGTTATTAAGAAAGTAATGACACTTAATAAAATAACTATTTTAAAAGATTCTTAGTTATTTATAAATGAAAACTCTAAATATCTTATTTCCTAAAAGCTTTACTTGAAGTACAGTGAGACCTGAATCTCTCCCAAAGGTCTGCCATTAGAGAAAGGTTCCTAACAGAACAGTATGAATTAATAGCACCCAAAAGAAAGCAAACCTTCCATAAAATTAAAGGAGCACTCCCATTGCCTTTTCTTTTAAATTTAAGTTTTTGCAAGGCAATGGAGTTAAGTGGCTTGCCCAAGGCCACACAGCTAGGTAATTATTAAGTGTCTGAGACTGGATTTGAACCCAGGTATTCCTGACTCCAGGGCCAGTGCTCTATCCACTGTGCAACCTAGCTACCCCTCCCATTGCCTTTTTATTATCATTTTAAGGAATTTGTACTTACAAGGAAAATGGCTATTTTTGACTATTGGTATATCATTGGGTCTGCATTTTTTATTCTGTAAAATAGGAATATTGATTCTTTTGCTATCATCTTTAAAGGGTTTTGAATAAAGTGTGATGAATGTGAGCTATTATTAAAATTTAACCTAGTGATAAGGAAAACAGGTATAGATAGAGAAAAAGAACTGAAGTAGTATTACTACCATGTCAAAAATCCTGACTAACTTGTTTTTTGAAGACTTTTTTTATATTTCTTTAGTCTCTCAAATATCATTGCTAACTTTACCTTACATTTTCAACTTTTATTTATTATATTTTACTACCTACTTTTATTCTTTGCTATTTGATAACCTTCCTGAGTAATACTTCTGCCATCTTCCATCCACCATATATAATTATTTATTTTTTCTCCCACACTTTAAACTGATTTATACTAATTCCCCGACTCAATCTCTTAAAACTTTACCAAACTAAAGATCTCAGGATTTACCTGATTTTTTACCATCTAACTACCCCTTCTGTTGAATTTAATAATCTATCTGACTTTCCCACCATTCTAGCCGCATATTAGATATTGGCTTTCCAATTTTCTGCTTCACTACAAATGTGCTCCAAGACATTAAAACTCTTGGGAAGTTCTCTATTCAAGACTATGACAATTCAGGAACTTCAGAAGACAGATGGTAAAGCATACCCTGTCAGTGGTGCAGAATGAGATGTGCATTTTCAGACATGGTCAATATATCTAATTTTTTTTTGTCTGACTATGCTTATTTTTTATAAGGGATCATCATTTTTTGGGGGAGGGATCTTTGAGAAATGACAAGAGATATCGAATCAATATAATTGTTTTCTAAAGAAAAGAAGTAAAGGAAAAATTATATTTGTCTAGAAAACTTAGATATGAAAAATTTATATTAAGGTTAGCATTAAAATGCTTTGAAAAACAAAACTTTAACATTCTTATTAGACTACATTCAGAATTTCATTTTCATCTGGGGTGAGTGAGCAGAGGGTAGCTGTTACAATATTTATATTCAATTCCAATGCCTGTATAAAGACCTCAGTCCTATCATGTCATCCCATATATAATATGCCACCCCAAGACAGGGAAAACTACTAGGCTCAGCAGGATTTTTTGCCTGGATAAATATCAGGGACAGTGTGTAGTCGCAAAAAGAATGCATTAAATTTATTGTTAATGATATAGTTAAATGTTTCTTATGAGGCCTTTCCTGTCAACCACCAAATGTCTCCTTAAACATGAAATCTCTCTATGAGTTTGTCAAGAGAAAACTCTAACAAACATATTCAGGAAAGCAAAAGGTCCAACAATTTCCTCATTTCCAGATTATGGATAAGGAAGATATAGCCCATTTGGCAGAAAATAGGCTTAGATCAACATCTTATACCATAATTCAATAATAAATTCAAAATAGATATGCAACCTAAATATTAATTATTTTAATATAAAAAATTAGAAGAGAAGCGAGTAATGTACTGGGTACAAAAGGAATTTTTTTTTAGATTTTTTTCAAGGCAGTGAGGTTAAGTGGCTTGCCCAAGGCCATACAGCTAGGTACTTATTAAGTGTCTGAGGTTGGATTTGAACCCAGGTACTCCTGACTCCAAGGCCGGTGCTCTATTCACTGTGCCACCTAGCAGCCCCCAAAAGGAATTTTTACCCAAATAAAGGGTAGAAACAATTTTTAAAAGATCAAGCTGATACTTTTGATAATATAAAATTGAAAGGCCTTTGAACAAACAAAATCAATGCAACTAGGGAAAAGAAGGAAAGAGATTAATAACAAAAAAAAAAATCTCTGTACCAAAATTCTTAGATAAAGGTTTGGTATCATATATATATATATATATATATATATATATATATATATATATATGTATGTATATATATATGTATGTATAATATATAATTCACATAAATATATAAAAACAAAAGCCATTACCCAATAACAAAGTATACAAAAGATGTATCTGATACACAAAGAATGTCAAACTATTAACATACACACACACACACACACACACACACTCATCTATATCAACAACAATAAGAGAAATGCAAATCAAAACAAACCTGAAATTTCACCTGACACTGAAACAAATTGGCAAGTGATCAAGCATCTATTAATCATCTACTATCATTTTGGAAATCAATTTGAAACCATATAAATTAAAATACTCATATCGATTGACACACTACCCAAAGAAATAAAGGCTCTATAGACATACTAAAATATTTATAGTAGCATTCTTTGTGGTAGAAAAGAACCAGAAACAAAATAGCCCACCATTTCAGAAATGGATAAACTAATTGAAGTACACGAATACAATAAAAACTGTTGTATTTATAATAAAAATTGAATATTATGAATGCAGAGAAAAATGGAAAGGCTTGCATAACCTGATGAAAAATGAAGTAAGATGGGCTGAGAAAATAAAATGCACAAAGACTATAACAATGCAAATAGAAAGAGCAATCACAAAGCAAATAATGAATGACAAAATTATACAGAATTGCAATTGGCTTCAAGGAAGAAATGAGAAAATACTTCTTTCTACTCTTTTGCAAACTGAAGAGAGGCTATGTCTACCAGTATAAAACACTGAATTTAACATCAAATTTTCCCAATATATTAATAGATTTTTATGAATTTGTTTTGTTATTATTTTCAAAATCTTTTATTATAATGGATAGCTCTCTCAGAGTGGGGAAGGAGAGGAAAGTAAAGGGGAAATCTAGGTGATATAAAAATGAAAGCAATAAATAAAAATAAACTGGAAAAACCCCAAGAATTTTCTCTAAGTTAACAAAATTAGTGCTCTTACATAACAGAAACTATTCTTTAGACCATGACCTCCTGTTAAATTCCAAATTGTTCAGTTGTATACTGATTTACTACACATGTGCCAGTGATCAATGAACAATGAAATTTCCTCCTTCTCCCAAATGCCTTAACACTTTATTGAAGATATTGCCAGAAAATATAATCTGAACAATGGTACATGAATACTGTATATACTGTATATATCCCTTACTCTTGGTTTGAAATTAAACTGAAATTTCCCCAATTATTGGACTATGATGCAGACCAATTCCTGTCAGATTAGTTGATGAGATTCGAACAGCTGTGCCCATAATGCCTGTCATTGTCTTCAAAAGATGCTCTGAGTGAATTACAATTAAATTATAGAGCTGTCAAAGAGGGCTATAATTATAGCATTTATTCACTGTATTTACAAGGCCAGATATACATAAAAGGAAATAGAAGTTAAATGTACTCAAAATTCTACCCTACATCACTTACTCAGCAGGAAATTTGTATCAGAGGGGACAAGGGGAAGAAGAGTTCATTATCATGCAAAAAGTATGCTTATTATAACAATAATGCCTTGTGTTTTCAAAAGCCTTCCATTCAAGAAGTTCCAAGCACTCTCTAGACATCATCTGGTGGCAATTCACTGCTTTTTTTTTTTAAATAAATGGAAAGAGAAGGCATAGAGGTTAATGTGACTCACCCACAAAGGGAACCAAGGGATGAAATGGGATCAGAAGCAGGAGCTAAAAAACAAGCCTGGCCAAAGAGGCAAAAGTTCTTGGCCCTATTCTCAACTCTGAAGATATGTTCATCTATTCTGCTATTTTCATCAGACTCTCATTTCAGAGGTTTGATAATTGCTTTCAGTCCTCCTCCAAAAAATGACAGAAATAATGGATGAATATTCTCATTTGTCTGAATATTCTTGTTAGAAAACTCTGGGCTCACATCAGTAAAACAGAACCACTGGAAGACCAATACAATTGCCTTACTCTCTTGACTGTGGTGATTTACATTAAAAACTAAGAACTTTGACTTCATTCAATAAAATTTGTAGTATAATTTTATCATATGTCTTTGGGTAAAGAACACTTTATTGGTTGCCGAGAGTTGAAATCAAGTTCAGATATGATACCCTAACAGAGTTTATTGCAATCTGGAAAGCCTTAACATATCTGAATGGAAATGGCTTCCAAATTCCTTCAGTTTTAAAAAATAATAAATATCTTTCTCTAGGTGTTTAAGCAACCCATCAACAAATATTTATTGAACATCTACTGTGTTAGATGTTATGAGGGGATACAAAGAAGTTGACAATCTTTTCCTTCAAGGGGATTACAATCTACTTATAGTCATAAGAGGTAGACACACTACAAATTCGCTAACAATGAACCATGTTTTTGATAAATAAGAAGTAGATAGTACAGACAATAACTGCATTAGGAAATCAGATGGGAGAAAGAATTTAAATTGGGCCTTGAAGAATGACCACAATCATATAAAGAAAATATTGAAAGATATCAGAACTCTGAAAAACACAATGGCAATCTTGACTTAACCAGGATGACCCTAAGACAAGCCCCCTATTTATTACAAGAAAGATGGTAAATGATTAGTTGTGAAATAAAGTATGTGTTGGTTATGTTGGTTTGTTTGACTTAGCATTCATAATCTGCTGGAGGATTTTGCTGGGAGTCTGAAGGAGGAAAAGTTGGTCAGTCAGTCAATAAACACTTAGCAAAAATTTATATGAGGCGCTATGCTAATAAGGTTAAAAAGAAAAGCAAAAGATCGTCTTTAATTTCAAGGAATTCATAGTCTAATGGGGAATCAACTTAAAAGCACATGGAAATACAGATATATATATATATAAATAATATAAATATAATATAAATATATAAAATATATAAAGGATAAGTTGAAAATAATTCATAGAAAGAAGGCACTAGAATTAAGTTGGGTCAAGAAAGACTTTTTTATAGTAGGTAAGATTTTTAGCTGAGACTTGAAGAAAGCAGATTCAGGCAGCAATGAAGAAGGGGAGTGCTCCAGCCATGGGGGACAGACCATAACAATGTCTAAAGATAGGGGATGGAAGACAGGTTGAGGCACTAAAAGGAGGCAAGTATCACTGGAGTGCAGAATAGGTATGTAATAGAGGAGTGTAAGGTATAAGAAGATTGGAAAGATGATGGGGTAGGTTATAAAGGGCCTTGAATGTCACTGGAATATAATCACACTTTAAGAAGGAAAAGTGAATAAAAAAATTTTATTCTGAAAGGAAGAAAGAGGTAGGTTTAGTCTGAGTGTTTAGCCATTGATGTTGTTTCTTTGTTTCCTTGTTCTTCTCATATTCCCCTTTTTTCTAAATGTGTCCAAAAATGATGTGGGCTTTTCATTCCTCTTCAAGTCCATCTAAGTAAATACATGAAGATATATTTTATTTGACAATTTAAAAAATTTATTACAAAAATGACAATTTTATAATTCTAATGCTGTTTTTTATTAGTGGAAGGGATCATATATTAAAACAGGGAGTCTCTTTTGGGGAGTATATATTCAGTACTTTGTCACTCTGAATTCTGGGGACAAGCCAGGAAATTCTAGGATTATCTTTCTGATAATTCAGTTCAGTTTTTGTATCATTCTTCCCTATATAAGTTTCCTGATGGACTCCTCTACTTATTTTTTTTTATTTTTTATTTTTTAGGTTTTTAGAAGGCAAATGAGGTTAAGTGGATTGCCCAAGGCCACGCAGCTAGATAATTATTAAGTGTCTGAAACCGGATTTGAACCCAGGTACTCAACTGCAAGGCTGGTGCTTTATCCACTACGCCACCTAGCTGCCCTGACTCTTCTACTTATTTAGTATTCCAGTTTAAGGGCTGGCCTTTGTAGGGTCCCAGATGCAGAAGTTTTTAAGAGATAGAAGAATAGCTCAGAAACTCTCACAACTTCTTATATCATGAACTAAGAAATGGTGATGAAATAGACTAAGGAATGTTTAATTTTTTTTTGAAATGAGCAATTAAAGAGTATCAGAAGGAACAGCAATTAGAGATTTTCTGTTTATTCACTAAAGCAATGGGATTAACATTGGAGGGGCAGGAAATTGCAGTTGTTCAAAATAGAATCGGCTATCCGAGAAAAAGACTTGTTTTCAGACCCTGGAAGTCTTCAGAAACAAGATGAGAATCAATCAGGGACATTGCAGAGGCGATTCATGAAGCAAATAAACTAGATAACTTCTAATATTGCTTCCAACTTGGAAGCAATGTAATCATAAGGAAGATCATTCCTCATATCTAGGCTAAAATAGAAGAGGTCAAGGACATTGGAAAACTACTGAGTGAGGAAATGTATTGGGGGATTCATTTAGCTATTAGAATTAAAAGACAGGTTTCAGTCCTTATACTACCACTTACCTGTCTGAAGCTCAGTTTTCCTTTTCTATAAGTGGAAATAATAAATAGTTGTATTATCCAGCTAATGAGTGTTATACAAAATTAGATACTTTCTATAATATACTGTAGAAATGTCTGGGGAAAGTGTTAGCTGTACTCTATAGAAATCTATCAATAGAAATCTACCTATTGCTCATTCTGCCATCTGAAATAGGGACTACTTTGCTCAGAAAGTAAGAAGTAAAAGAGATCTCGATTTAAATGGTTCTTGATGCTTAATATTTCAATCCAATAAACATTTATTAGGTTAGTGTTAAGTACTGAGGATTAGAAAAAGAGGAAAAAAAAGCAGTCCCTGATCTCAAAAAGCTTACAATCTAATGGAGGAGATGACATGTAAATAAATATATACACAAAGCAAGTTACAAAGGGGAAAAATAGGAAATAACAGATGGAAGGTGCTAGAGTGAAGTAGGGTTGAGGAAGGTAAGGAGGGAGAACCTTTCTGGCATGGGAGATAATCAGAGAGAATGCCTAGAGCTCAGAAATCAAGTGACTAGTTTCTGGAAGAGTCAGAGGATCAATATCAGTGGATTGAAGAGTATTTGCATGGTCAATGACCAAATATTTGAATTTTTAAAGAATTGGTGTTTTCTCATCTTTAAAAACTGGATAACAATGATACCTCTATTTTCTAAGCGAGGAGATAAGAAGGAAAATTTGTTTTTTAAACCTTAAAGCACTCTATAAATTTCATCTATTATTGTTTGAGAAGAGGATGAGTTGAAAGTGAGAAAGTCAGATATTGGGAGATAGAGATCTTTCCTATTTTGTAGCTTCAGGGAAATATAATATGATTTTGTGGTGTTGGGAAGGAAGAGGGCTTTAAAGCACCCACCTATCTGGGCTGTTTATCTATGGACCCAATGACTGTCACCATCTGGAATTTAATGAGGGGAGGTTGAGGGGCAGCAGACTGAGCAATAAAGAAGGGATTACACTTTTTTGCTGTTTGTAATTCATTTTGTCTGTCTTACCTGAGAAGATAACTTATAAAATACGTAGTAAAGATTTGATTCCTTAAGACTGAGAAATTTTCTAAAAACATCAAATAAAAACACAAATGCTCTAAGTAGTTTGTAAGGATCCTTCCATCCTCTGGGAAGTACACCTGATGACCACCATCTGTCAAGTTTTGTGGTGTGCATATTTAAGGAGGCAGGAGGGAGACACAAAGGAGATTTCTTTGTTGACTTGATCAAAGCCTCTTCTATTATTTTTCTTATAAAATACAAATTTAAGTAGAGGGTGTAGACTGCTAACAGGACCACTCTCTTCTCTGCTGTTTACCCAGAGAGGCAAAATTGCCTTTCTTTGTATCTCTCAGTCTTAGTAAGAACTACAGTATTAGCCATGTAGACTGTTCAGAGGTGATAGAAAGGAAAACTAACTCCATTCATTTGGATCTCACCAACTCAGTATTTGTGAAAATTAAGACAGGACCTGGGCTAAAGTTTCCTCTTATATGCTGAGTCACAAGAAAGGGTTTGAAACCTAGGTCTACTATTGATCAGTCAAAAGGCATTTATTAATGTGTCTTACAAGCACTGAAAATACAAGGCAAGAATGAAACAATCCAGCTTTCAGGGAGTTCATATTCACAGCAGGGAAACAACATAAAAAAATGGGTGTACACAAAATGAATTTCCTGTCACTTTTGGGGTGGGGAGGGGATCAAGATAGGCTTCAAGTAGAAGGTATCCACAGAGAAGAGTTTTGAAAAGAACATGAATTCCAAGATGCAGAGGTGAGTGTGGAAAACAGTCCAAAGACATGAAAGTGAGAGTTGGAGTTTTCCATGCAAGTTTGAGGGACCATCATGTGAAAGGAGAGTAATCTATAATAAGATTGGAAATAGAAGTTGGGGCCCAGTAAAAGTTAAGGGCTTTAAAACCTAAACCAGAGGACTTCTATTGGGTCACAGTGGCAATTGGAAGTCACTGAAGTTTGTTGAGTAGGAAAGTGACATGGTTAAACTTGATCTTTAGGAAAATCCTTTTAGCAACTGTGTGGAAGATAGATTGGAGAATAAAGAGATTCCAAGCAAGGAGATCAATTAGGAGGCCTTTATAGCAGCCCAGGTGAGAGGAGATGGAGGGTCTTGTGAATAGAAAAAAGATAAATAAAAGAGATATTGTGGTGGTGGAAATGACAAGATTTGACAACTGTTTATATATGTGGGTTGAGGGAGCATTAGGATTTGACTGACTATAGACTGTGAGCAAGTCGCTATATCTAGGATTCTTTGCCCATAAAAAAAATGGGAAGGTCAGATTACAAAATCTCTAAGGTCATGTCCTGCTCTGAATCCTGTGAAATCTATATTCTAAATGCATCCTTACACTATCCACTTGGGGAAAATTTCCTAATTTGCAAATGAATAGTATAAACAAGATTCAAAGAACCATGTTCCTGTCTGCAAAACCTATATTTGCATATAAACAATTGATGTGCTAATTAGAAATCATTCTTCCCTAGTCATTAAAGCTGGGTCCTTAAGGAAGCTTTCCTTGCAATAGCCTGTTATCCTATTTTTAAATGACTATATTTATTCCTTCATTCCTTTTACAAATTCTATTGACTACTTACCGTGAACAAGGCCCTATGAATAAGACCCAGTCTCTGCTCTCAAATAAATGTATACTCTAGTCAGGGAAATAGGACATTTGTACAAATAACAGGATAAAGGGTAGAATATTAAAGTGCTTCTCCAATGCTATGGAGTACAGAGGAGGAGGCTTTCAGCCAGAAAAAAATCAAGAGAAGAGTTCAGAGAGGAAGCAACATTGGACCTAGGCATTAACATGTGTAGGATTTCAATAGGCAGAAATCAGGGGAAGTTAATGTGGGGCAGGAAGAAAGTAGAAGACGAAGAGAATGGCAGAGGCAAAAACAGTCATACCAGTCTGGAATAGGAATTCTTAGCCTAGAATCAATAGACAGCTATAGATATGGGGATCTGGAGAAAAATTTTTAGATATCTGTTAACTTTTTTGAAAAAATTATTTGGATAATTTATTTAAATATAACTGATTTCCTTTGTAATGTTAGGAATTTTATTTTATGCATTTAAAAACATTATTCTGAGGTTGTTCTCTAGATTTCATCAGGCTGCCAGAGGTCCATACCACAAAAAAAAAATTACCCCTAATGTAGAGAATGAGGTACTAATGAGGAAGTAGATGTAGATAAAGCCAAGAAGGTCTGTAGGTCAGTTGATGGTTAATTAACACTTACTATCTTCTAAGGACTATAACAAGCAATGGGGATATGAAGAAAGTCATATTGTTGTTGCTCTCAGGGAGCTTCCATTCTAATAGGTGAGACCACAATTAAATCACCAAGTTCAAATAAGATATATACAGTGTAAATAGAAGGTAAACTCAGAGAGGAATACAGCAGAATTTAGGGAAGCTTTGATGCAGAGGAAAGATGAAGAGAATTGTGAATGTAACAAAGAAAATTGAGTGGAGATGTAAATTGATCACCACCTACTCTTGAGATGTAAACTGACTAGAAAGTAGAGAATTCTGATTGTAACAGAAACAACTGTAATCTTAAAGGCTGCTTGGGTGGAGACCCTACCCATTCTTGATGTAAGATTGATTGTTTAACGTAAAATTTGTATCCTGACATCCTTAGGTGTTACTTAATTCCTGGTCTAGTAAGAGAAAGGGAGTTCACTTTTTGCTCTCTGGATGAGAGGCAAGACATAAAAACCTGAACTGGACCCTCTCCCTGCCCCCCTCCCCCTCCCCCCCCCCAGCCCTTCCTTTGTCTTGAAAGCTTTTTTTTTTTTAGGTTTTTGCAAGGTAATGGGGTTAAGTGGCTTGCCGAAGACCATACAAGCTAGGTAATTATTAAGTGTCTGAGGCCGGATTTGAACTCAGGTCGTCCTGACTCTAAGACTGGACCACCTAGCCACCTCTCTTGTAACCTTTTAAATAAATTTTTGTTTTATTTCCACCCTTGCTTTCCTGAGTCTGAATAACGATTCCTCATAGGCAGAATTAAACTCAAGTGAGCCAGCCCCCTAGATCATAATTCTCTACTTCTAGTCAATTTACATTTCAAGAGTAGGTCTTAGTCAATGTATATCTCCACCCAATTTTCTTTGTTACATTCACAATTCTCTTTATCTTTCCCCTGATTAGCTTAAGTTTTGAGGGAAAAAGGCAAATGAAGAGACAGAGAGATGGAGGTGAGGGGACAGCGAAATGGGGGACATTCAATGAAAACAACAGTGTCCTGTAGTTGGATCAGAGAATGCATAGAAGAGTGACAAATGAAAATTTCTGAGAAATAGAGTTTATGGGTAATTAATAATCAATTTAGCAATTATGGCTAGTGAATCATCAATAAATTGAAGTCTAGGGAACCAAAAGACTCATCCCTTCTGCAGAAAATTGGATACTTAAAAGTCTTTGGAAAAGAGAATATCCTGAGAGTGGAAATCAATACCAATTGGTCAATAATCACTGAGGGAGTGAACATATTAATGAGGAGGTGGGGGAAAAGTTTGCAACTCCTTCTGCTGAGGACATGACCTGATCATGAGACTCAGCTCTATCCTGTGTTCTAGACAAAAGAATCCATCCACTAGACCACTCTGGTTAGTTTTACCCTTTATAAGCAGGGTCACCTTAAAGATTCCAAGGACAGGGGCTTATTTCCTAAATGCAAGAAATCATCTAGACTGGATTCTGTTTATAAGATCTTCTAGTAGGTCAGGGTTCCATACAAGGTCAAGAAGCAGGTATCCTGCAGATTTAAGCAATCTCATCTATCAGCAATGTCCTTTACAGATGCTGAATAACCTATAGGAGTTGGTTTCTGAAGGAGGAAATAACCTGAAATGAGAAATGAAAAAATAAGGGAAAATCTTAATCCTAATTTAATAATTGGTAATTAATGTAAGAGAAAAATATTATTTTTCTCTGAAGGGAGTAAAATATGAGAAGACTGGAAAGGAAGAAGTAGAGCAGGTTTTGAGAACTTTAAATGCCATGAAGAGTTTTTGTCTGATGTGGGAGAAGACAAGGTCAGACCTGCAATTTAGAAAAATCATGCTTGGAGATGAGAGAAGGATGGATTGGAACAAGGTGCAAAACCATATGTAAGGGAACAGCTAGGTGGTGCAGTGGATAGAGCACCAGCCCTGGAGTCAGGAGGACCTGAGTTCAAATATGGCCTCAGACACTTATTACCTAGCTGTGTGGCCTTGGGCAAGCTACTTCACCCCATTGCCTTGCAAAAACCTAAAAAAACCCCAACAACATATGTAAGCAACATCAGTTGAAGCTAGCTTAAAATTTAGGATCTTCTATGAACTAAGGATCTTAAATTTCAATTGATAGGCAAGAAGAAACAGTGAAATATTACTAAGCAGGGAAGTGACAATCAAAATTATATTCTAGGAAGACTGAACTGGCAGGAGTATTCACTAAACGATTGGAGGAGAGATATGTTGAAAGTAAGAAGATTGGTTAAAGAAGCCATTGCAACAGTACAAGTGCGAAGCAAATAAAAGCCCAAACCAGGGTGGTATACAGGGAATAGAAAGGAGAGGAAAAAATAGAATAGACAATACAGTGATTGATTAGAAGTGAGGGATAATGCAGTAAGAGAAACCAAAGAGGATTCTGAAGATGAAAGTCTAGATGACTGAGAGAACAGTGAAAAATAAATAGAAATAGGAAAAAAGGCCAGGAAAGGATAGGTTTGTGAAGGGTAGGGAGGGGAAGGATGAGGAATTAATTTTTGGCAAGAGGTTATTTCATTTTTGTTTTTCCATAGTTAAAACATTACACAATACCTTACAATAGTATATGTTTTACCAAATGATTCTTCTGTTGAATTTTAGGATCTAATAGGTTAGTCAAGTGAGCATGTTCAGTAGGCAGCTGAAACTGGAGGTCTGGAGCTTGGTAGAAGAGATGGGAAATCATTAACATAGAAGAGATAATAGTAACTGTAGTAATAAACATGGTTGCCAAAGCAGAAAAATTTGGAGAGAAAGGAGCTAAGGCAGAACTTTCAGTGATTCCTCCATTTAGGGGATAGAAGAAAGAAATGTCACTGGAATAGACAAAGAAGGAATGAGTAGGAAAGTATGAGTAGAATCAGTAGAGTATGATGTTGAGAAAGTCAGACCATTGGAAATGTCTACATGAAGTACCAAATATTGCAGACAGGTCAAAGAGTTTGACAATTAAAATAAAGGTAACTGAATTTAGTGACTAAGGTATCACTGATGGCCTTAGAGGAAGCAGTTTCAGTATGATTTAAACCAGAATTTAAGGGAGCAAAAGAGTAAGGATCAGTGAAAAGATGGAGACAGAAAGAATAGGCTGCTCTTTCCAAAAGTTTGGCAGTGAAAGGAAGGAGAAAGAATGGTTACACAAGGGGAGTAGGGTTGAAGGAAGGAATTTTTGTGTGAGCAAATAAAGGGAAATTTTAGTATATTTGTATTTAAAAGGAAGGAGTCTTACCGTATTTGAAAGTAATAAAACTGAATTTCTTTTTTCAAAATCTACAATTCATACTGAAATTCATACATGGTATTGAAGCAAGTCTTCTCAAATTCTTTATTTCTAAAACTAAACCCTAATAACTTGGGCAAATACATAGACAGCCTTCCAACGAACTAAGAGACAAATGCCAGCCAGAACCTAATCTCTGACTCATGAACTTTGGATAAGGGGCGGAGGCAAGCAAGGAGTGTTTTGATTATGTCTAGACTGAGTACCTATGAGAGGTGGGAGATGCTGTTGGGAGACTGTTAGGAGCTTTGTGCGATTAGAGATTAGTATCTCATTAATTTCAACACTCCAAAGTAAATTGCTGAATAGGAGAAGAATAATTAAATATGAAGAACTTTCCAGGGGCAACTATAATCTAGAAGTAAAGATGAAAGAAGTTTTCTAGGATAATTTTCAGGAAAGATACACAAGTGACAGTAATTATTTTTTATATTTAGAGTAGAGGAGTCTGTCTCAGTGAGATAAGGAGTCATTATGTATGCCTCTATACTATGTAGGTCCTCCTGCCTAAAGCCACCAATTCCATTTGTTTTAAATGTATTCCAGTTGGTGAATTTGAGCAAAGAGAAAGTAAAATGGCCTAAAGAACACTTCTCTACCTCCAGGTGTATGAAAGGGGATGAAGTTTTTAAAAAGAATGGGAGAAAAAAGACTCTGAAGAATTAGAATCCCTGAACTGCTTAAATCAAGAAGGTTCAAGATGCAAAGACAAATTCAGGGAGAAGGACGATAAATCCCAGAATTTAGAAAAGGAGAAAGTTAAACAGAAATGATTTTGTTATTGAGTTTCTAGTACTGCCCAGGGGATAGGATATCTCCAGTGGTTGGCAACACATTTATCCTGATTAGCCCAATAGTATCAGTAGGTGTGAACTCAACCAGCTATGCCCCAAGGATCTAAGTCATTTGAATCTCAGAATCACTGAAGTCTCAAGTATCAACCCATAGGACAAGCTTCACTGACTGACCACCTGGCATCTGTAAGCCTTTCTGATGTATTAAAGCTAGTGGCTTACTTACCAGCTTCCGAAGCATGAACAGACAAATGGAGTTCACTCTAACCCACCATCTTGCAATCCCACTTCCTTTTCCTGGAACTAGGAAATGCACATAAACTACTGAACTAAGCTAAACACAAAAGATCGTGAAACATGTAAAGGGAATAATCAGAGTTAGCTACTGCAAAAACAATAGCCAAGAGAAGACATTCATTGGTTAGGTACCACTCCTCTCCCCTCATCCCCCCAATCATTTCATCCTAGATCAGTGCTTCAGACCAGTTTCCTTCTCAGTCAGGAAAAGTCATTATTTCCATTGTGTCCCCAAAGGTTAATGAAGAGGTATTTTCATTTATGACTCTGTGGATTTGGTCAGCTAGAATTACCAGTGCCTGATGACAAAGTCCCCTGTATCTGAACCCACAAGATGGCAAATTAGACTTACAGAGATAACATGTATTCTTAAGGTCCAGCCCAAAGAATCTATCACCCTCCCAACTCATCTTATTATATATCATACTTGGAAATAAATGGAGCAGACACACCAAGCTAGCGCATACATAACTCTTAGCTGAAGTTCCTTTTTTTTTCATTATGAAATGAAAGGCATAACACAACTCATGAAATCAAGAGGATAAATAAAGAAACCAAGCCAAAAAAAAGCAATCTTACCAGGAAAACTATGCTATGATGTGATGGAGGTACTATATAACCACTTATATACCAAATAAACAACATTGACAAGTCTCCATAATGAAATATAATGGACAGCAATATAAGCAAACATTCAAATGTAAATAAATCTTTTAAGGGTAGGAAGATATTTCTATAATTATGGAGAAAAATATGAAATGTCTTTTATTATTGATCACTTGTATTGTCATTGAACCATTTCTCTTATTAATATTGCAGCCAGAAGGAATCAGGATGTCTCTGCGATATTAGGTGGCAGGTCTTTCTGATTCCAGAGTTAGAAGACTCTCATTATGGGGTGTAGAAACTCTTATTAAGAAATTTAGTATTTTATTGTTTTGACAATATAAAATTCTAGAAAATGATGATTGAATACCTCCAAACTTAACAATACTATGAAAAGTAAAAAGAGGAAAGAACACATCACACTTCAGCATAGTCATGAAGTTATTCTTTTCAATTGAATAATTCATGTTCATAAACAGCAGCCATAATCACAACAAGAAGTATCACACTGTTAAAGAGACAGAACCATCTATTATTAAAAAGAAAAAAATTAAAAATACCATAAATCATGATGATGTAATAATCTCCCATTGATTCTGCTATTAAAAATGGATTCTAAAAAATGGAAAACTGCCACACAATGTCTCTATCATCCTGTCTTAGGTAATTGAAGCAATGTGGTATAGTAGCAATAGTCATTAAAATACTTTTGTCTTTTGTTTCTTTTTAGCTGCCTGAGCTTAGACATAATTCAACAGATATTTATTCAGCTACCATGTTGAAAGAATTGAGAGAATGTTTCCCTTTTTTTTTATTTACCTGCAAAATGAAGACTCCAGACTAGATAATCTCTAAAGTTGCTTTCTAATTTATTAATCTGTGGATACAGATGATCTGGAGAATTTATTATGGAAAAATCTATTTCACCTACTTTAAGAGTCATGCCATGTAAATGTCATATAAACACTATATAAAACAAATTTTTTAAGCTAAAAAAACTCCAACTCCAACCTTTCTCCCAAATCACCTAAAATGGGATCAGTGGGTCCTTCTCACTGGTTTTTATCAGTGACTCTTGAGGGAGAGAACATCTTTGTCCATTATTAGTTACTGAGATGAAAGCAATGTGTTTCAAAAATCTTATCCACCCAACTTAACACACAATAGTATATATACTCAACTATTTCTCCTATTTTGCTTCTTTGAATTGGCAGTGGTTCTACTGAGAGAGCCAGTATCATTACTGCAGCCATCCTTTTTCTTTCTCTTCAAAGCTTATCTTCTAGGGACATTCTGGTGATTAATGAAAATATTACTATGACATACCACTTTTTTTCTTAAGTAAGATGAATTAATTAAAATGCCACAGAGAATGGAAAAAATTAATCCCATCCATCATCAGCATAATGGAATAGACTTAGAAGAAAGGGTAAAAAACTTTCCAGGGGCTGGCAAGTCATTCAATTCTCCTCCCCAGCAGGGCAATAGCTAAGCTATAGAAAGGCAGGTTTTGGCATGTATTAGAAAGCCTGAGAAGGGAAATCAAATAATTAAGATAAAGTAAAATCTAATTTGCCTTGATGAAAATTAGACCTTATAAAGCTTAACTTTCTATCTGTTAAAAAACAAAAAGCACATAATTTTGATTTCCAAATGCTGGGCAGGAACAACAATCAAAATAAAAGTATTGAGATAATTCTCTGTATTTTTTTTAGATAAATATTTGGAGGGGGCGGTTAGGTGGCACAGTGGATAAAGCACCAGCCCTGGAGTCAGGAGTACCTGGGTTCAAATCCAGTCTCAGACACTTAATAATTACCTAGCTGTGTGGCCTTGGGCAAGCCACTTAAACCCCATTTGCCTTACAAAAACCTAAAAAAAAAAAATGATGTGTAGATAAATATTTGGAAATTAAATCACTTTTTTTAGGGGGGGGGCTTTTGCAAGGCAATGGGTTTAAGTGACTTGTCCACAGTCATACAGCTAAGTAATCATTATCTGAGGTCAAATTTGAACTCAGGGGGCAGCTAGGTGGTGCAGTGGATAAAGCACCGGCACTGGAGTCAGGAGTACCTGGGTTCAAATCCGGTCTCAGACACTTAATAATTACCTAGCCGTGTGGCCTTGGGCAAGCCACTTAACCCATTTGCCTTGCAAAAAAACCTAAAAAAAATTTTGAACTCAGGTCCTGGGGAAAAGAAGGGTTCTAGACAGAAAGAGATAGCAAAAACACATTGTGAAAAAAGACCTTAGAAAATCATCCAGCCAACATCCCTCCTTTTAGAGATGAGAAAAATTGAGGTCCAGAGGAATTAAGGGAATCGGCCAAGGTTGATTAAGAATCAGGACTAGAACCTAGGCCTCTTTATTTCCATTCAAGAATTTCTTTGTCTTCTTACACCTCTTTATTCCTTAAAAGCATTACAACTGTCATTACAATGGAATATTAAATATGATAAAATATTTCTCAGTTTAGGATGATACCCTGCTTCAAACACTATTAATAAATTTTAGCTGATGAGACAGTGAGTCCTTGGTTCCTTATCTTAGTAAAGGGATTCACCCTATAGTTCCTCTCAATTCTTTGATGTATGTATTATTCACAACTTTTCTCCTTCAGTCTTCCCAATTCCATTTTCCAATTGAACCTGTAAACCTTATGAATAACTCCTACCTGTGTTTTGTAGACTAGATTTGTATTCCAGCTGGCTTATTTCAGTGTATTCCCCTATGATGGTAGGATTTAAAAGCAGGGAAGTGACTGCAAACAATTCTCTTTTATAGTAATCTCAGCTGACTATTCCTAAAAGCTGTGGGGTTGATCTTTTTTTCTTTTTCTTTTTTTAGTTGTTTTTTTTTTTTTGCAAGGCAATGAATGGGGTTATCAAGTGGCTTCCCCAAGGCCACACGGCTAGGTAATTATTAAGCGTCAGAGGCTGGATTTGAACTCAGGTACTCCTGACTCCAGGGCCAGTGCTCTAACCACTGTGTCACCTAGCTACCCCCCCCATTGCCTTTTTATGATCATTTTAAGGAATTTGTACTTACAAGGAAAATGGCTCTTTTTGACTATTGTTATATCATTGGGTCTGCATTTTTTATTCTGTAAAATAGGAATGATGATTCTTTTGCTATCAGCTTTAAAGGGTTTTGAATAAAGTGTGATGACCTTGTTTTAAAATTCCTTGTGTGCTCTGGGGCAGGTGAGAGGCAGCCCACTGAGAAGGGGGTAGAGTAGGGGACACTGAAAGCTAAGGACAGGAGGCCAGTTCTCACTCTTGTTGAACCAGACAAAATAAGCAGCTCCTTACTGAACAGTGAACATCCTACCCATGCACTGAATTTTTATTTTTCTCAAAATTTCAGATTCCTTAGTTTTAAAAATAATAATCTACTACCACATCAATGGATTAATGCTTTTCCTACATTTAAATAAACTGATCCTCTTTCTTCAACCAAATCCCCCTTTCACTTTTTCTAGGACAAAATCTTCACTTTGCTTTTTTAAAAAGCCACTGTGGATCTTCTCATATTGTAGAGATCAAAAGAAAACACCTAAGACAATGGGAGAATGTATACTATTGAAGGACTGCAAATAGTCACTCTAAGGTGACTACAATTTTATTTGGGAGAAGGAGGGAAGGAAAGGTAAATCAGAGGTCTGATCCCTTTTTGGAGGTTTTAGTTTTGGTCCACTAGTTAAAGACAACAACTACCATGACCTAGAGATACTTCTTTGGATCTAAGTATCCTCAACAGTAAAATAAAAGGGTTGGTCTAAAGGGTTCCAAAGGTACTTCCTAGCTTTAAATTCATGATGTGATATAAAACTAAACCACTCCAGGACATCTCTTGCAGCTAGGTGGCACAGTACATAGAGTGTTGCACCTGAAGTCAGTAAGACTAGAGTTCAAATATAGCTTCTGTCACTGATTAGTTATACGACCTTGGGCAAGTCACATACATAACCTTGGTCTACCTTAGTTTCTTCATCTGTTTAATTTGGATAATAAAATAACATCAATCTTCAGTATTATTGTAAGGATCAAATGAGATAGCATACATAATTTGCAAACACTGAAGCACTTTATAAAAGCTAGTTATTATATAGTTGTTGTTACTATTATTTTAATCTCTCTCCATCTCCTTTTCCCTTCTTCCTTTTTCTTCCCATTCTTGTTGAAGAAGTAATGGGAAGGATTGAGAAAATGGAGAAATGAAACAACTACAATTATTTCTTCTACCTCAAATTCTTTTTTTTTTAGTTTTTTTGCAAGGCAATGAGGTTAAGTGGCTTGCCCAATGCCATACAGCAAGGTAATTATTTAGTGTCTGAGGCTGGATTTGAACTCAGGTACTCCTGACTCCAGGACCAGTGTTCTATCCACTGAGCCACTCAGCTGCCCTCACCTACCTCAAATTCTGTTGCTGAATTTCAACTACCAAAGACCTCAGATTAGGTGGTCAGTCATTGTTTATTCAAGAAATGGGATAGCTAAGCAAAATTGTAATTGTAATAGTCTCTTTAAACTTGCTTCCTTCTAATAAAAGCATCAGGGGGAATTTAGAGAAGACTAGCAAATGATTCTAGAACTAGAGGAAATTATATTGTAAGACAAAAAAAAATCTGAGCACCTGCATTATAGGCTGGGTAAAGAATGCCATTTAGTAAAAATATTTGAAAAATGTGACTACCAGTGGAGAAAATGAAGTGACCAAAAGGTGACATATAAGCAAGACCAATAAAATAAAGCTGCCTAAAAGAAAAATAGATTTTGTATTGCTTTTAGGAAGGTGATAAAAATTCCCTTGCATGAGTCATAGAAAATTATATTGAGTCAGGCTTTCCAAAACATCCAGAAAAGGATTGCATTGTTTTGCTCTGGGGGAGGGAATAGTTTTAGATGATGGCTGGTGAGGGTTGGAGGAGAGAGGAGATAAGTGTTGAGCTAGCACATTTGACCCTAGTTCTCAGGGAGACAATTTGCTCATAAATAATACTTTAAGAAAAAATACAAAATCTCACAAAGGAGAAAATTTGGATAGGAAAAGTAGTTATAACATCTCTCTAATATTATATATATATATATTATATATATATATATATATATATATATATATGTTTTTAGTTTTTGCTTTGCCAAAGAATGCAAAAACAAAACAATTCAGTGAACAAAAATCAATTAATGGATTTCAGTATTATTCATCTTGATGATTTCCCCAACAATTTGAAGTAGAATTCATAACTCTTTCTGGACATCATTGTAGGAAGGCACATTTAGTCCTCATTATTCAGTGAAGTAAGTGATATTTTCTAGCATTATGGGGAATGAGATACTTCCCCCTAAGACAACATTTCCAGACAAGTTAATTTTAAAAAGCTAATTTTAGTGGAAAACATTTAAAATAGATAGTTTATCTATTTATCTTATCCAGAAGATACTGAACATTAGAAGTTGGGATCATAGTGCAAGACCTTGAGAAGTAGTATTTATATAATGGATAGGATACTGGATTGGGAGTTAGGAAGATCTGAGTTCAAATTCCACTCCAAATAGTAGCTGTGTGCGATCCTAGGAAATTCATCTTTCCTCTCCCCTCTTTGATTCAATTTCTTTATCTGTGAAATGAGTGGGTTGGCCTGTAAGGCCTCTTCCAGCTCTAAATCTATGATCCTATGATAATTTAATATCAATAATTATAAAACTAATTATTTGAAGTATTTGCTATTCTTAGAGCTACTATAATAAATAAGATTTGTATGGCTTTAAGCCCCAACACTGAATCAGTTGAGATGTATTCTTGTGTTTATCTTTATAGTTTTTCTATCATCTCTCTGTCAGACTGTCAAGCAGTAAGTCTTATTGCTGACAGGACTGTCTACCTAGCAATCTTGTCCCATCTTTCTAATTTATACCTTCTAATAATATTTGAACTAAGAAATGAGATAACTCAACCATGTTAGAAACATATGTCTTCTGGGAAAACCACATTAGGTTTGGTGCTAGGGCATCATGACAACTATTTTATAGTTGCTCACAAAGAGTTTAAAAAAAAAACTTTCCCCTTTTCCTTGGCTGAATGCCATAGAACTGAAACTGCTCAGATAAGGGACTTCCAGATAAATGAAATGTGTTTCCATGGGGAAAAAGAAAGATTAAAAAGATGGCTTCTATCTCTTTAATTTGCAACACAAAGCATCAACTTCATTGTACAGTACCTGAAGCATCAGTGCTCAGAAATTCATCATGAACATGCGGCGTGAGTTTAATATCCTCCGTAGTCATGCTTTTTGCCAAATGTTACTGAAATAAAAAGTACAGCGGGCAAATCTATGATCACCAGGCTTATGAAATCAGATACACACTTATATTCTCCAGGCCGTTCCGTGTCCCGTGCCTCATGAAAGGAAGCACCGCCCCTTTCTTTATTATATTGGTGCACAGAGCATATGATAAAAAAAAAAGAGAAGACAGAGCATAGAGAAAGGGATACCTGTAATGAAACACGACCAACATGACTACCTTCCCCAGAACACGAAAACAACACATCCACTGAATATGAGCCTGCCTCATACCCCTATTCCCTGTACCTCTGAGGAGGGGAACTCACTGTACTGTGCACAACTCAGAAAAAAGACAGGGTTCAGAGCTGACATTTTCCTGCACATTGACAGAGGCAATGTGGCTATTGTTTGTCATCCCTTAATCCCCATAAGTATGCAAAGGAAAATATACCTTGCTGAACTTACAACCCACACGTATCTCATTTATTTAAATATCAAAATGATCTCTATCACCTTGATATGTGTGTTCTGTTTCTCATGGTTCAATTTATCACAGTACTTCTGGGGTGAAAGGAAAAGGTTTATAAATGAAGATAATAACAATAATATCTATTTTATCTTTAGCTGATTTTTTAACTCAGAAACTCAGTTTCACAGAATTGATTTACTGGGGGGAAGAGAGAGAGGCAGGCAAAAAGAGGAAGGAGAAAGAAGAGGAGGAGAAAGAAGATGGAGGAGGAGGAGGAAGGGGAGGAAGAGGAAGAAGAGGAACAGGAAGAAGAAGAGGAAGTGGAAGAGGAACAGGAAGAAGAAGAAGAAGAAGAAGAAGGAAGAGGAGGAGGAGGAAGAGGAGGAGGAGGAGGAAAGAGAAAAGGAAAGGGAGAAAGGTAGGTTCTGGGCTAACATACAAAGAGAAAAGATATTCATGGAAATATAAAATATATTAAAAGTCAATTTTCCATTTAGCTGTATTACCAGTTTTAACACATTTCTATTTCAATTTTTTTTCCCTTTTGAAACAATGTATTTCAAAACTGCAACACAGAGAGTAATTTTGAACAAGGTTGCTTCCTAGACTATGTCCTTCATTATTTCTGGTTCCATCTTCTTTTTCTTCTAATTTCTCTTTGGTGTTGTTGCTTTGAGGTATCACCCTCCTTGCTTTTATAACTTAAAAATTACATGTTTTTTCCTTTTAGATTTTCATTGAGTCTTCTTTTTAATGTTTTAGCACCCTTTTAGACCTCTGGAATTTAGGTAGTCTCTGCTATATCATTGTTTCCATTAAGCATTTTTCTTGAGAGGCAGTCTGGTATTGTAGATAAAGTGACAGACAAGAAGTCCTGGGTTCAAGTTTATCCTCTTTGTCACCCTCGGCAGGGGACTTAATCTTTCAGGGCCCCAGGAAATTCTTTAAAACTCCAATTTTCAATTGATGGTCTAAATTTTACATATGGCCATGTTTTACATACCTAAACGATTCACTTTATACATTGCTGCTTGTTTCTGAGTATTCAATTTATTCCCTCATTTCATTTTATATTATCAATCTTTTTCATCTTCTTTTACATTGTCCTGTGATTTTTTTCAGATTCTTTTTGAAAAGTGATTATTTCTCCCACTGTGTTCTTTAAATCAAGAAGACAGAACTTACTTGTTTTTTAAAAAAAATTCTTTTTATTTATTTATTTTGTTATATCTTTATTGATAGCTTTATATCATCTTAATTTTAAAATATATCCTTCCTCCTGCCCTGACCAGTAAGCCATACCTTATATTTTGTTCAACTAATGAAGAAAAAATGGCACAGCAAAACAAATTCACACATAACCCATGGGGGAGATATGCAATATTCTAAACCCACAGTCTTCTATCTCTTTGTAAAGATGGGAAGGAGATTCATTTTCTGAGCTCTCCATCAGAGTCATTATAATAACACAATATCTACAGTTTCTTCTTGTTGTTTCAGTTTATACCCTTGTGATCAATATGTATATAATTTTCCTGGTTCTGTTTATTTCACTCTGCATCAATTTCTTCCATCTTTTCTTGAGAAATATTAACAGAATCCTAAGTGTTGCACCATTTCTATGAAAAGTTCTGTGTTTGCCACTGGGCCTATACCCTGAAGAGATGATGAAAAAGGATAAAAACATCACTTGTACAAAAATATTCAGAACAGCCCTGTTTGTAATAGCAAAGAATTGGAAATCAAGTAAATGTTCTTCAATTAGGGAATGGCTTAGCAAACTGTGGTATATGTATGTCATAGAACACTATTGTTCTATTAGAAACCAGGAGGGATGGGATTTCAGGGAAGCCTGGAGGGATTTGCATGAACTGATGCTGAGTGAGATGAGCAGAAAACACTGTACACCCTCACAGCAACATGGGGGTGATGATCAACTTTGATGAACTTGCTTATTCAGTCAGTGCAACAAACAGGGACAATTTGGGGCTGTCTGCAATGGAGAATACCATCCGTGTCCAGAGAAAGAACTGTGGAGTTTGAACAAAGATCAAGGACTATTACTTTTAATTTAGGAAAAAACCTGATATCTTATTGTCTGATCTTGCTATCTCTTTAAGTTTATGTTTCTTCCTTTAGAACATGATTTCTCTTTCATCACATTCAATTTGGATCTATGTATACCATGGAAATAATGTAAAGACTGGCAATTTTCCTTCTGTGGGGGGTGGGGGGTGGGGGGGAAAGAAGTAAGGGAAAATTGTAAAACTCAAAATAAATAAAATCTTTTAAAAAAAGTTCTGTATTTGTAACTTCCACCCCTCTTTCATTGGTATGATGGGGGTAAACTCACAATAGGTGAATTTAATGCTTTTAAGCTTATTGTTTCCTCTGATCCATCAAGTTGGCCTTGGCAAAACATAGCTATGCTTCATAAGAGTTTATAACTACTAGATAAAGCATATTCAGGGGCAAAGAGAAAGCCTCCTTATTTATCAAGGCTTCATTTTTGGCTCAGCTTCCTCCAGTTTCTTTACCTTGCCCTAATTTCCCTCCTTCCCTTCAACATGACTCTTTTTTTTGAGGACATTCTCTTGTGTTTTATTCTTTTCCTTCACCTACCTTACCCTTATTGCTCTATACAAGTAAAGAAATTTGATGAAATAGTAAGAGCATTTAAAATCAAAAGACTTGGATTGGAGTCTTGGTCCTGTCATTTAGCTTGGGTAACATTTCTTTTGAACTCAACTTTCTCATCTCTAAAATGAGTCTAATAATGTTTGCACTGTTTTACATCACAGAGGTTCTTTGAGAAAAGCATTTCATGAATCTGTCATACAAGTGTAGACTATTTTTATTATTTTGATCCATTCTAGGACCCTTCATCTCCAAGTGATTGTCATAAATTTGAGATCTGAAACCCCTTTCTTTAAGACATTAAAATAAAATGTCTCTATGCTACAATTGGGATCAATTAATAAGTGCTTTTCTTATTGAATGAGGAGAGAGAGAGAACTAGCTTCCTTTTAAGCTCAGTTGATATAATCACATATAAATTGAGGGGCCTAAAACAGAGGTAATAAGATATGAATACCTCTATTAACCCAAGTTAAATTTACTGTAAATTTTTCCATGTTAATTTACTGCAAAACTTACTACCATGTTATCCTCTTAACTAAAGGTGACTGATCTCTCTTTAGCATAGAGAACAATGAAAGGTATCCACTGACCAGCCAAAGATTAGTTAGATCCCTAGTAACCTTTAAAAAGTGAAGTCTGCCAGTATCAGAAGCACTGAAGGAAGGGAATCCTCCTTCATACTTCATAAAAGGATGCCACAGATTAAGAGTAATTTTACAATGAACTTGTTCATGATTTTTTTTACTTCTATTATCTGCCCATTACTTTATGTGACTTATCAATTGAGCTGTTTCCAATGAGTTTGGGTAACAGCGAGGCTAAAAGGAAACTCTCCCCATTACCATATCATCATCAGCAAACAGTATTTTTTTTAGGTTTTTTTTTTCAAGGCAATGGGGTTAAGAGGCTTGCCCAAGGCCACACAGTTAGGTAATTATTAAGTGTCTGAGGCCGGATTTGAACTCCGGTACTCCTGACTCCAGGGCCGGTGCTCTATCCACTGCGCCACCTAGCTGCCCCAGAAAACAGTATTGATAGTAATTTTGCCACCTATTCTCCTTCTAGGGAGTTTATTACCAATTCAAGGGATTGCCTGATATTTTTGTCTAGTAGTAAAACTTTAATATTCTTAATCCTATGATATTTTAATTTAAATGTTGCTATAACATATTTATGTTGCTTATTATTATTATCAAAATATTTATTACTTATTTTTTAATTTAAATTAAATTTAATTTTTTTAATTTAAAACCAAGATTAACATGAAATCTCAAATCTTATATACAACTTATTTCTTTTAAATATACAATAAAGTTATAATGAGCATATATTTTTTCTTTTTCTTCCCTCCCTCCCACTCTAAAGATTAGATACAAATTAATATATATAAATAATTCTACACATAATTCTAGTTATCAGTTCTTCCATGATGCTTATTATTAATAATAATCATAGCTAGCATTTATGTAGGATCTTAAAGATGGCAAAACACTTTACCTATGTTATCTTAATATATCTCTGTCAACTCCTGGGAGGTAGGTAGGTACCATTTTTTACCCTCATTTTAAAGATGAGGAAACCACAGCTGAGTAATGTTAAGTGACTTGATCACAGTCACAAAATTTCAAACATCTGAGATGGGATTTAAACTTAATTCTTCCTCGCTACCCATTCAACCTTCTCTTATCTCTTTTACCATATAGCAATCCCCAGAACAGTACTTTTTGTCAGGAAGATCTGTTCAGTAATTGTAGCTGATTTGTATTATTATTATTTTTTAAAACTGGGTCTCTTTCCTTTCATTCAGG
This sequence comes from Macrotis lagotis, assembly GCF_037893015.1. NCBI lineage: Eukaryota > Metazoa > Chordata > Mammalia > Peramelemorphia > Peramelidae > Macrotis > Macrotis lagotis. Next base: position 161,682,766 of record NC_133660.1, read on the forward strand.
TTAAAAATGTTATGATCACATGGGTCTGACCCTCTGTAGGCAACCAAATGACCTTCTAGGTGACCGTGGGAGAGTTGCCATATCTGTGCCAAAGATAGTGCTGTTTTGTGGGAATACTTTCTCCAAAGAAGCTTACATTCTAATGAAGGAGACAAATATTTTATAATTATAATACAAAAATAAGTAATTAGAGAGGGGAGGGTACTAGCAAATGAGGAGATCAAGAAAGGCTTCATGTAAAACACAGGACTTGATATGCGTCTTAAAGAGAGGAATTATATGAGGTTAAGGTGAGGAGGGCATGCTTTGAGGACATCTAGTGCAAAGGTGTAGAGATGGGGATGGATTCTCTTGTATAAGGAATAAGAGAGGACAGTTTGGCTAAACTGCAGAAAGTGGGAGGGGGAGCAATGTACAATGAGACCAAAAAAGATAAATTTAAGTAAACTTGTAGAGGGTCTTAAAAACTAAACAAAGAACTTTTCATTTTATATTTGATCCTAGCAGCAATAAGAGAATTTCTGGCATTTATTATGTAGGGGAATGGCAAAGTTAGATCCTCAACCGGAAAATCAGATGACAAGGAAATTTCCTGTACTAATATGGATCTGCAACTCTTCTGGAATCTATCATCTTGCCTTGAAAGGGCTCTAAGAGGTAAAAAAAATTGGCTGAGAACAGAGGTGATAGATAGGACTTGAATATAACTTGTGCTGACCATGGTGCTGGCTCTATCAACTATGCTACACTGTTTTACATCATTGTTAATAAAGTCTGCAAAATTCTTCTATTTAATGCCCTTCCTGTTATCAAACCCTTTTTTTTCAAATCAGAGACAGTACTGAAAGGAGTAAAAGGTTGAGAGAAGAACCAGTCTTTACCCTCATGGAGTCTGAAGTATACTGAAGATTATAACACATTCATGGTCAATTATAATCAGAATAATTCATGATAAGTGAATTTAAGGCACAGTCTTCTGGGAGATCTAAGAGGGGGAAAAAGCTATTCCCAACTTATTTTTTGATGGTAAGGAATCAGGAAAGGCTCCCTGGAGGAGATGGTATTTGAACAGGGATTTAAAGAATGAACAAGAATCTAGGGAATAGGGACAGTGTTGGTAGGGGATATTCCTGGGACAGGAAATAGTAGGAGCAAAGGCAGTTCACTGACAACTTCTACCCTCAAATTAATGAGGTGAAAAGAAGCCAGGGAAGGGAAGGAATTGGTCACATGTTTAGTTTCTGTTCAAAATTAATCCAATTCAGAAAAAGGGTGATTTAAGAGCTGTCCAGATTAGTCTGTTCTGACATAGGCAGTTCAAATCCCTGAGAAAAAATATAAAATGCTCTTGTTGTTACTTGTGCATATCTGCCAGAAGTAATTTGTTCACTGTTTAAATTGTATTCATGATTGAAAGATTTCTCAGTGTTTAAAAGAAGCCAGGTCATAGAACGGTAACTTAACAATTTCCCTAAGAGGAGAGCAACTCTTCAGCCTACATTATTCAGGGCAGTACACCTCCTTGCACAACCAGTAGATTCATTAAAGAATGATGAGGCTTATCTTTCTGTGAATGCACAGTAGGCTCACATTCAGATACAGTTTAAAAGGTCTCCAAGAATTTTCATGGGAGAAATTCCTAGTGGGGAGATCAGTTGCTCTCAAACATTCTGTAAACTGTGCTTAGAAAAACACATAAACCCCCAGGGCTGGGACTCTGAGGAGATGATATATGTTGATTCCGTGTAAGAAGGAAATTAAGCCAACAGCTTCCTGGGTTGTAGAGTTTCCCTATGCTATAAATGGTTGGGTATCTAGGATGGAAAATTGGAGTCAGCAACCTTCAACATTTTGCACTTGACAGAATAAATATATGGAGCATGGCATAGTTAACTTATCTAACATCTATTGAGGGGTAAAATTGGGAAGCTATACACATACAGCATCAAACACTGAGCCTGAAACAAATTAAAATGCAACTGGAAAATACATAACAAAATAAAATGCAATCAAACAGATAATGCTAATTTGAGCTTTTCCAACTCAATGTACAGTTGCAGAGATTCTTAAATACAGTATAGTGGCCTTATTTCTATTTGAGCATGATACTACTATCTACACTAAGAAAGTAGATGCCTCCTGTTAAGTGGCTCAATGGATAGAGATTGGTCCTAGGTCAGGAAGACCTTGACTTCAAATCTAGTCTCAAGGTACTTGCTGTGTGGCCATGGGTGTATCACTTAATTACTATCTGCCTCAGTTTCTTCATTTGTAAAATAAAGGTAATAATCACATCTACCTAACAGGGTTGTGCGTGTCAAAAGAGATAATATTTGTAAAGGATTTAGCACAGTGCCTGGGACATAGTAGTCCCTCAGTAAATAATTGTTTTCTTCTTAAATTCTGTGATACAATTGATTAATCAACAGCATTTACTAAGGGACTACTATGTGTTGGTCACTGTGCTTTACAATGGGGATTCAAGTACCAAGAATTGAACCATTCTCACAGTGAAAAAGACACTGAATTTGGAGGGCAGAACTCAGAGTCATGGTACTTGAGTTATCCAGTCATTGTTGGGAATTACTTTCCTCATGAAGCTAAGAGAGGTAGAGTGGATGACTTCTAAATTTCCTGTCACCTATGCTCCTATTGGACAGAATCACCACATGCAACAACATCAAGAAGATTAAAAATCAGAGGGATCCTAATGTGGGAACTAGAGTTCCCACCAGCCCTATTATGAAGGGTAGGCTTTGGATTAAGAAATGGAGGCATAAGGAGAAATGCTCCCTTAGAGATATAGGAAGGAAAATTAACATTTTCCTTTTTAATCATCAAAAGTTCTAGTAGTAAGTCACCCTGGAGAGCTAATTACAATGTGGCAGGTTATATTTTGGGTCCTCTCAAGCAAAAAATTAACAAAAGGTCTCTGGCTTTTGTTAACTGCAAAATCAACACCTCCAACTTCCCTTATGGTACTACTTTGAAGCAGCTGTTTTTAACTTGAATCCTGTTTGCTTTTCCTTTTAAATTTTTTATCTTCATTAAACATAATTTTTCAAAGTTTTTTGATGTGTTTTGTTTTACATTACAAATATTTAAAGATAACTCCCACCTTGATGAGAGGTCTTTTGTAACAAGTTAAATAGTTAAATAAAACTAATAATACAATGATCTCATCTGAAAATATCTAATGTTTGAAAATTGTGGCTTATGAATGTGAAAGTGGGCCACTGTGTTCTAAGAACTGGGCTAAGAAAAGTTTTTGAAAGACATGGGAAGACATAAATGAACTGATGCAGAGCAAAATTGGAAGAACTTATACTTTTGAGGACTTTCATAAAGTGTTTGCTTTTCCTAAGCACTCCCATGACAAACTAATGACATACTATCAGCAATCTTCAATAAGACAAGTTAAGTCATCTGTAGCTGTATATTTGTCCAACTCCTAGGGGGTTTGGTTCAAACTTGTTCTGGGCACTATGTATAGTAATCCACTTCCATAAAATTAGATTTTGGGGCTGTCTGTGGCTGTCTGATTCATATTAAGCATGTAATAAACTAAAACTTCAGCTTTTTTTTTTTCAGGTTAACTGCTTTTTAATCACATTTCTGTGCCTTTTGTACATTTGATTTTTTTCAATCTCATTTCAAAATAGTCTTTATATTTATTCCAATTAAATTTCATCTTAGAAGATGTAGCCCACTGTTCCAGGTTGTTAAGACTTCTGGGGAGACCTGATTCTGTCACTGAATGAATAAAATTTTCTCTTCCAGTTCTATGGCCTCCATAAATTTGAAAAATCTGTGTCTGTTTTGGCAGCCCTATCACATCTGTCTCATAATTAGTAATTTGTAGCATTTCAGAGGTCACTGATCACAATTGGTCTTTTTAGGTCTGAATCCCTCCTCTTGTGGAAACTTTTATAGGGTACTGACTATGAATCTAGCTATTAAATAACAAGTATAATAGAGAATGATCTTTGATTTCAATTTCCCTTTTCAAATATTTCTTAAGCATCTACCATGTTCAAGGCATCATGCAAGACATGGAGGATAGCAGGTATGAGAATGTGTGTAGGTTAAGAAGGGAATAAATATGACACAAATCAATACAATTGATAAAGAACAAAGGAGAGCACTCTGAACAATGTGTGATAAGAGAGGAGAGGGAGAGAGAGAGAGAGAGAAATCCCTTTCAGCCCAAGAGATCAAGAAAGGTTTCATGGAAGAGGTGTAACCTGAAAGAACTTGGAAGGAAGAGAATTTCAACAGGCAGAGATATGGAGAGAATTAGACTAGGAGGTATGGTATTGCTGGGGCAAAGGGTATATGTAGTTTAATAACTTTGGACATTATTCCTGATAGTTCTCCAAAATGGTTGGATCTGTTCACAAACTTTGTTGTATATTTAAAAGGAACAGCCAGATATTTATACTAGATTTACAGTTTCATGTGCAATCATCTTTGCTATTATTATTATACTGTCATAAAGTTTGTTTTATTTCATATATTAAAAATAAATTTAAAAATACACAAATGCTTGGAGAGAAAGGCAGCACATGATCAAGAAACAGTTCACAGTTCGGTTGGTTGGAATGTCCAGTATGTGAAAATAAAGTAGATTTAAATAAGGCTTGAAAAGAGAACTGAAGCCAAATTGTGGAGGGTCACAAATACCAAGTGTTTGTATTTTTTTTTCTTGAGGTCATGGAGCATCACAGAGCACTTTTGATCAGGAAAATAACATGGTCAGACCTGTGCCTTAAGAAAGTAATTTTGGACAAATGTAGAAATGTTCTACATGATTACACATGTATAACATATATCAGATTACTTACTATTCAGAGTGTGGGGAGGGGAAGGAGGAAGGAATAGAATTTGGAACTCAAAACTTAAAAAAATTGTTTTACATGTAACTAAGGAAAAAATACAATATTATTTAAATAAAGTTATTTTGATAGCTATTTTGGGGAAAGGAGAGCCTGGAAGCAGGAAGAGCAGCTTTTTGCAATAATTCAGTTTATAAAGTGATGAGGCAGCTAAGTGGCACAGTGATAAAGCATTGGCCTTGGGGTCCAGAAGATCTGAGTTCAAATCTGTATCAGATACTTAATACTTATTCTAGATTCCATAATCTTTGGGGTTATGCCCTAGGCATAATTATTAGCAGAGTCCTCCTTGCCAGAGATCAGTTGCTCAAGATGAAATAGCTGTTTATAGATGCTTATCTATAAATATATAAATATGGCATATAAAGTGCCATACTCTACTAAAAAATGAGGTGATGAGGACCCGAACTCTCTTTGTTAGCATTATCGAGGAAAAAATAGGACTCAGTAACTGATTGATTGGAAGGAGGGGATGAGAGAGAGAGAGAGGAGTCAAAGGAAGTTTCAAGCTTGGGTAACTCCAAAGATGGTGATGGCAACCACAGATATAGGGAAAGATAAGAGGGGCAAATTTTCAGTTTGGTTTTGGATATGTTAAACTGGGGAAGAGACAGAAAGTTCATGTGAAGATTTTCTGTAGGTAATTAGAAATATGGGGTCTGGAACTCAGAAGAGAGTCTGTGTTGAGAGACAAACCTCTTGGAGGGGTCAATGGAAAGCCTCAGGAATGGATGGACTCACCAACGAGGTGTAGGGAAAACAAGGAGAGGATAAGGGGCAAGGGTGCACTTGGTTTGCTTGACAATCACCTTAGACCTACAAAAAAGGTTTTTCATGTGTCCTTTGCTTCTTAAAAAACAATGACTAATATCTAAAAAGGAGTAAACATTCTCAAATCATAAAGACTTTCCAAGATTCTTAATAAGCAGCAAGTTCTAATTCAGATATAAACACATAAAGCAATTATTAAACACTTACTATTGGCCAGGCTCCGTGCTATCTTAGCTGCCTATCTTTTCCCAGTTTCACACAATAGAATGTATTCCATTCAAAAGGTAGGCACTTGCATCTCACCCAATAGATGTCTCTCTAGCTACCTCATTGTCACAAACAGATACAGCCAAACTACCCCATCTTTGGGTGGCATCAATTCTACTAATTCTTCATTAGTCCCCAGAGATACACTCATGGGGGGGCGGGAAGCTCTACTTCCTGTATAATAATATGATATTTTTAAAAATATACTTTATAACTTGGTTCCACATTTCCAGGAGGAATGAAATCCAACACCTTTGGATGGTAAAAGGTGAAATACTTTTAATGTGATGGCAGTATTTGTTCTGGGAAAGAAGCACGTAGGTAGATTGAATAGCTTAAACAGAGGATAACATTTTGAGTTGTCAGAGTTAATGGGAATAAAAATGAATAACTGACTAGCTCTCAAAAATGTCAACAATCCCTCTAGTAAGTGGAGAAGATACTAAATTTTTCTTTTGCCAAGCCTAGCAGAGAATATTTAGTCTATAAGGGAATCATATACAGGGCTTATTTTTTGCACATTGCTAAAATTGTTTCCCAGAAAGAAATTATATTATTTCCTATAGATTTTCCTGGGTATCTGGAGGCAGAAGCAAGCCCTCTGCTTGGCAGAAGGGGTGCACTCATTGTCACCAAGAGGCAGAGTAAATATAGTCCATGAAGGTGAGGTAAAATGAAAAGGTACTGAAACAGCTGCCTTGATGTGAAGAGGATTGTTATTTCACAAAAGAGGGGACAAAACAAAATGTGCCAAAGGTTCTTCTAGGTGATACAGTGGACAGAGCACTGGACCAGGAGACATGAAGAGCTAAGTTCAAATCCAATACCAGACATTTGCCTGGGCAAGTCATTTAACCTAAGCCTCAGCTTGCTTAACTGTAAGATGGGAGTAATAAGAATAGAATATATGTTCAGATTGTTGAGAAGATGAAATGAAATGTTTATAAACCTCTTATAAACCTGGCTCAGAGAAATTTAATAAATGTGTGTTCCCTTCCTCCTCTCACCTGACTGGACCTCACAGCTGGCTGTGAGAACCAGAGGGGAAGAAGGGGGGGGGGCTCTTCTTTGAGACAATCCAGCCATCCTTACTGCTTTGGCCTAATTTTTGTTGTTGTTGTTTTCAATTATTTTTCAGTCATGTTTGACTCTGTGACTCCATTTGGCATTTTTTTTGAGATAGATACTAGAGCAATTTGCCATTTCCTTCTTTAGCTTATTTTACAGATGAGGAAACTGTTAATAGGGGAAAGTAACTTGCCCAGGTCTCACAACTAGAAAGTATCTGAAGTCACATTTGAACTCATGAAGATGAATGGTTGTGATTCCAGGTCCATTAAATCACCTATTGTGCCCTTATTTATGAAACCAGAAGCAAGTATAGAAGGCTTCTCTATATCCAACTATCTTTAAACTTCAAGTTGCCTGCTTGTTTGACATGCCTTCTTTTCTATTCTAATTTATTCAGACTTTCTGCTTTTAGAACACTTTTACCATTATCTCACTTGTCTGTCTAACCCTTTAAAAATAATGTACATTCCCTTTTACAGATGAATAAATTGAGGCATGTTAGATTAAGTGACCAAGGTCACACTGCTATCTATGCAAGTTGTAAGATTTGAACTCAATATGCCTCCAATGACACCACACTGCCTTCATGGAACAAAAATGTGGAACACTTTTCTGAATATTTAAAAAAAAATCCAACCACTCCCCCCCCCAAATCAACCTGAAAAGGCTACTTATCAAGACGATCTGGGTTCAGATTTCACCTCTGACATATATAGGATGTGTGTATAAGTTTTTAATAGAAGCACCTGTGAAGTGTGATGGATATATATAGTCATGGATCTGAGTTGGGAAGGTCTGAATTTGAATCCTGCCTCAAGTACAGTTACTAGGTTTGGGACCCTAGGGCTGTCTCCTTAATCTTTCTCGAACCCATCTGTAAGATGGGAATAATGATAGCACCACCTCAAAAAGCTATTGTGTAGACAAAATGATACAACATAGGCAAAGCCCTTTGCAAACTTTAATGTGCTATATAATCCTTAGAAATCCTATTGAATATTTCTGAATCCTCAGACCATGCTCTATAATTACAAACTACACACAGGTTGGGACAGCAAATAAAAGAAGCCAATAAGATGCCAACCAAAGAATCCCTTGCCTACAGGAATTTCAGGTTTTTCTTAATCCCTTCCTCCTAGAATCCTCTCAGAGCTCAGACTGAGAACACATGGGCGCCTCTTTGGATTCATCATGCAGCCAAAGCTGGGAAATGAATTCCTAGCTTTTATTCAGCCAGTTTAGCCTGAAACCTGGCTTGAACAAAAGGCAGAAATTTTAGCCAAGGAGGTAGGGGATTTTATTCTATTTAATTTGTCTAGTGTTTAACACTTGGAAGAAGGAGAGGTCTCTGTAAACAGTTTAAGGCTTATCTTCATGAGGATATGGGGACCTTTAAGAAAAAAAAAATCTTCCGGGCTTAAGTAGAAGCCCCTTTTAGGTTTGTCACCTTCTGGCAGACCCGGCTGAAGGCAGCCTGGCTGGTCTTCGCCCACTACTAGGGAATGATCTCGATCATTTTCTGGGTCAGAGCAGGTGACAGAAGCTCAAGGACTCCAGGGATATTCCCAAATCAGGTTCATCTGGCTTTATTCAACACTACATCTGGTCCTGGACAAAACTGTCTTTGTTGTGTTTGTCTTTTATGCTGCATTGATTAGGATTCTAGGCTGAGAGATGAAAGGAAGCTTAATCAAATCCTTTAGTCTGACCCCTTCATTTCACAGATGAGTAGGTGGAGGCCTGGAGAGGTAAAGCTATAACTGAGGGTCCAGAGGGGCAGCCGGAGGGTGAGTTAGTCCCTGGACAGTATGTCACCCAGACTTTGTCACTACAATGCTATTTTTTTTGTCCTCCTTATCTCCCAGTCCTCCACTGAAACTGATCCCTTCTGCATCTTACCCTATATCTCTATCCAAGGTGTCAATATACTTTGTGTTAATGATATAATAATAATTTTTTAAAAGGTTCCAATGTCCTTCCATTATAAGTTGGCTGAATTTTCCCTTGGTCACTAAGGAAATACTGTCCCTACCTCTGTTATTGCATGTATCTGTAACAGTGGTAGGACTTCCAGACTTCTGTAGAGTGAATCCCCTCTGGGTCCATGAGGTCAAAATTATTTTCCTAATAATGTTTTTGTTCAATTATGTCAATTTTGTGACTCTTTGTGACCCCCTTTGGAGTTTTCTTAGCAAAAATACTGGAATCAGTTTTCCATTTCCTTTTCTAGTTCATTTTACAACATGATGAAACTGAGGCAAATAGGGTTAAAAAACTCATCAAGGGTCACACAGTAAGTATCTGAGACCAGATTTTAATTGAAGTCTTCCTGGTCCCAGGCCTAGCCCTCTTTTCATTGTACCACTGTTCTATTTCATAATAGAACACTAAATTTTCTAATATGGTAAATATTGATAGATAAAATACATATAAACAAAAGTTCTTTGGAGAATCTTCAATAATTTTTAAGAGAATAAATTGCTCTGAGATCAAAAAGGTCTGAGAACTGCTGCTTTAGAGTATATAGACTTTTGGAGACTCTTAAGTCATATCCTGAAGAAAGGCAGTCATTTTTTTCTGTCCTATCCATCACATCAAGGCAGCTGGGAAAGTGGTGGATAGTGAGCTGGTTCTGGAGTCAGGAAGGTATGAGTTCAAATCCAGCCTCAGGTACTGATTAGGTGACCCTGGGTTAATCACTTAACCTCAGTTTCCTGAGTTGGAGATAATATCTTGAAGGGGTTGTGGTGAGAACCAAAGAGATAATATTTGTAAAAGGCCTTAGCATAAATGCTCATTCCTTTCCCTTATCTTATCTAATAAATACCACTGTGACAGGAAAAAATGCATAAGATTACCCTGAAAAAATAAGCAAAAAATTTTAGGGTAAAATAAAAATATTAGGTGGGGCAGCTAGGTGGCACAGTGGATAGAGTACCGGCCCTGGAGTCAGGAGTACCTGAGTTCAAATCTGGCCTCAGATACTTAATAATTACCTAGCCGTGTAGCCTTGGGCAAGCCACTTAACCCTATTGCCTTGCAAAAACCTAAAAACAAAATTATTAGGAATGCCACCAGCCCAAGGCTGCTTCTTCATAAACACTAAACAATCACGTCTTCAGAGGAGACACCTCCCCCACCAGTTTTTAGGGGCTGGGGCTCTGAGAGGTTGAATCAAATAAAGAACCAGTTGATTCCCAGGCTCCAACCTTCAGACCAGGCTGTTCTTTCATCTAGCTGCCACAAAAGACTTGATCTCAAATTCCAGCCTGTCAGAACCAAGTTTGCCGTCCTGCTCCCCATTTCTCTGCCAGTTTCATCTCCACATCTCGTCCAGGGCTCCATCTGGCAGATGGGGGAAAGGAGTTCCATTTCAACCTCAACTGTCTCCTTTCAAAAACATTCCCTCTAAAGCAGCAGGACTAGGTTTTTTTAGCAGAGGGGAGGGAGGAGAGAACAGGTTGCCTCCAAGAAATGATGACTAAGAAAACTACGCCAATTTTCATCTTTCACACAACTGGTTATCATGTCTGACTCCCTTGGGAAAGATTATACTTTGTTTCTTATGACTGTAATATACTCTCCATCTGCCCTGATGCCAAAATATCAATTATAGCTTTACAGGGGTGATGAAATGAACTAGCATTCTAAAACCACTGGGCCATGAGGTGATGAGAAGGTGGGATAAGGCAGCCTGAGGCATTGCCCAAATGTGAAAACAAATACTGGGCCAAATCAGCAAGGAAAGATACAGTAACTTTTTTTTAGGTTGTTTTTTTTTTTTTTTTGCAAGGCAGTAGGGTTAAGTGGCTTGCCCAAGGCCACACGGCTAGGTAATTATTAAGTGTCTGGGGCCGGATTTGAACTCAGGGACTCGTGACTCCAGGGCCAGTGCTCTATCCACTGCGCCACCTAGCTGCCCTGATACAGTAACTTTTTATTCTTCCAGATAATGGAAAGTAAGCATCTCGATTTTTTCAATTTAATATTTTATTTTTCTCCAATTACGTGTTAAAACAATTTTAACTTTTTTTATTCAAATTTTGAGTTTCAAATTCTCTTCCTCCTCCCATTGAGAAGGCAAGCAATTTGGGCTATACAGTCATGCAAAACACATTTCCATGTTAAGTTGAACATCTCAGTTTGGAATTCTTCTCTTTCTAAGGGGAAACTTATTCCTGATCAAAAGGAAAATGGTGGTCCTGAAGAGATGTCCCTGCAGAATCTCTAATTAGAGAGAGCTCTCAGTACCTTGATGTATCATCTGGGGCCCTTCAACTGTAACAGTAAGAAAAGGTCAAAAAATAAATGAATCACAATCCTCAAAAGCAAAATGAATGACACATGGTTGTTTCTGGTACCTTGCCAAGACAACCTCCTACTTCTGGGAAATAGGGAGGATTTTTGTTTCTCTGAATTTTATTCATTTTCTAGCTATGGTAGTGTAGGTGAGCTTATCAGTACCCGGGAGCTGAGATACTTTGAATTAGCCTCTGATACAAAAACTTGAGGAATCCTTGTTGTGGAAGGTATTGGCCCCAAAATGTTTGGAAACCCACAAAGAGGGAGCAAACATGGAAAACAGAGAAACTGACTTAGTAATCACAGTCTCTGAATTAAAATTCTGACTCTGTTCATCATTAAATGTGTGACTTCTGACAAATCACTAAAAATCTCTGGGTTTCAATTTCCTCATCTGTAAAATAAAGGGGTAGCCTGTGAGGCAAAGGACAGCTTAGTGGTGTTGTAGATAGAGCGCTGGGCCGATCTTGGGAGGTTAAGACCAAAGAGTCAAAAAGTGTCCAGGGATTGTGGATTTGTTCTCTTCTTCTTATCTTAATCTCCAATTTAGGACACTGGTGAAATAAAAACTAGACTTATGATAAGATATAGAGATGGAAGGGACCTTGGAAGCCAGCACTTTATGGATAAGGAAAATAAACCTCAGGAAGATGAAGTGAACTGGTTAGGACAAAACTATTAAGTTATCAGGGGTGGATTGAACCCAGGTCTTCGTACTCTTTGTCTTATTGTCTCTCATCTTTTGTGAGCCCATTGGGGGTTTTCTTGGCAGAGATACTGAAACTATTTGCCATTTCCTTCTCTAGCTCATTTTATAGATGAGGAAACTGAGGCAAAGAGGGATAAGTGACTTGCCCAGGGTCACACAGATATTAAAAAAGGATTTGAATTCAGGTTTTCCTAACTTGAAGCACATTACTCTATCTGTTGTGCTATCCAGATGCCCTAAAAATTATTGTTAGCATTTACATAATACAACATACTTGATTTTATTTTATCTTTATAATAACCCATTTTAAGGAAAATTAAACCTGGGGCAGAGAGGTTAAGTGTCTTGCCTGGGGTCACACAACTAACAAGTGCCCAAGGCTACATTTGAATTCAGATATTCCTGATTCCAAGTCTGGAGGCTCTGACACTGCACCAGTTTAGCTACTTTTGCATAGATATGTGTATGTGTATATATATATATATATATATATATATATATATATATATATATACACATACACACACACACACACACATTATACACACACATACACACCACACATACATACACATTAAATATATATGTATATCTTTATAACTGTGATTTCACCAGTGAACTCCTGATGAAGAAACTCCCTCCATAAGAGAAGACTGACAACTAGAACAGAGAGCTTCTAGGGCACCAAGGGGCCAAGGACTTTGCTTGTGTTTCATACAGCTAGTATGTACAAGAAACAGGATTTGAACCCAGATCTTTTTGACGTCAAGGCAACAGTCCTTTGTTTTCTACTGCCTCTCTATCTCTCAAACCACTACACAAATTTAAGTTACTCTTACTTCCATAAATATTTCCTAAGTGCTCTGGGATGGTGAGGAATAGGAAGATAGGGAAAACAGGAACAACTTGGGAGTGAGTTGTAGAAATGTGAATTCACATGGAAATATCTTAATTAGAAAAAGAAGGATTCAAAGAGGAAGAAGAAGGAAGAAGGCAGCAGTGTGTAAGGAGCTGGGACCTCCTAGAGGGAACAGCCATGAAAAATCCTTGAAAGGGGCATTCATCCTTGGAAATTATCCTCTTAGGTTCAGAGAATACAAATGGAATGAAACTACAACTGAGACATGATTAGAGCACTAAAAAAGAAAAGGGAAATTAATGGTGCAAAAAGAAATGACTAAAACACAGATGACATTGGGAACAGGGATAACTTTTAGACTTAGGCATTTGTTTATTTGTAGATTTGTTTCAAGGACTACAGGAAGGAAATTAAGTCAAGGAGTAAAATGGAAAGGGGGAAGGGGCAGAGAAAGCTAAAAAGACAAATAACAACTCAGTAAGAAATTAAGAGAAAACCCAAGAGACCAATAAGTCACGTTTGGAATAGAGGTTAAAAGATCTGAAAAGTTACAGGAAAATACAGAGTTTGCTGAGTAACAAGTAAAGAAATCAGGGAGATTGTCATTATTGTTTTGTTATCATTGTTCATCCTTTGTTCTCCAAGAGGACCAATGACAACAGAAGAGTAATGTCTTGACTTGAAAGTGAATTGGATTTAAGTGAGATAGAGCAGTGCAAAGAGTTAGGGGGAGTTAATCAAAGACATTGCTGAGAAATTGATTTTCCATAGCTCAGTGAAATCACCCAAGTAAGGGACAAGTCATAGAGGCAATGGGGGCAGGGTCTTAAGATTTTAAAGTATAAAGACCCATATTTTGTACTCTTTATAAGGTGCCAAGATATTCTCTGATCAAAATGGTGGGACTCCAAGGGTGCTTGTTTATTGGCTGGCCAAAAATTGGATTTGTGTGCCCCCAATAGCCCTTTAAAAAACAAAACTCCCTCTTTAAGTGGGAAATCTGAAGAGTGTGACCTTTGCCAGTCAAGGGGGAGGTCCAGGAAGCATATCTGAGCAACTTGCCCCTCCAAACTGGAGGAAAGAATACTACAATCTTCCACTGCCAGAGGCAATGGGTAATGCACATTCCCTCCTACACATTTCTCTTCCTAGTGATATCATATTTATTTGTGGGAAAGTGTGCCCCAGGTTTATGGGGGAATGTCATTATCGCCTTTGTTTCAAGCCAACTAGGGCTTTTGACTGACTACTAAAGGTAAATGAACTGGTTGGGGCATGTGTGCTAATAACTTTAATAATTAAGACCTAGAGATAACCTCACAAAGGGGAAGCTGTGCTTCTTTTCACCAAGGATCCAATCAGGATATATGAGTTGGGGATGAATGTCCAAAAGGGGGATTCTATTCAACAACCAAAATCAAAGAAGGAGAGACCTAGGTAAGAACAAAGAAATCATGTGTCTGAAACTTCCAGATCCCCCCACTGGTGGATAACATTGTATTTGTTCCTTGGCTCTTGCCAGCCCATGCCCTCTACTCCTCCTTACCTCATTACATGGAAGTCAAACTCTCAGCAAAGCCCTGAGGCTCTTAGTCTAACATGTAACTAGATGTACTCCATATTTAAAATAATTCCTTAAAAATACATTAATAGGGGCGGCTAGGTGGCATAGTGTATAAAGCTCCAGCCCTGGAGTCAGGAGTACCTGGGTTCAAATCCGGTTTCAGACACTTAATAATTACCTAGCTGTGTGGCCTTGGGCAAGCCACTTAATCCCTATTTGCCTTGCAAAAACCTAAAAAAAAATACATTAATAGGGGGCAGCTAGGTGGAGCAGTGGAGAGAGCACTAACTCTGAAGTCAGAAGGACTTGAGTTCAAATCCGACTTCAGACATTTAATAATTACCTGTGACCATGGGCAAGTCATCTAACCCCATTGCCTTGCAAAAACTAAAAAAAATAAAAATAAAAATGTTAAATGCTTGTCAAATGCCAGTCCAATAACACAATGACTCAGATGGCTGTATATGTCTATATGCAGCACACACACATATGTGTGTATATTATATATATGTATATATACATATACACACACACACACACACACACACACACATATATATATATATATAAAACTATTTATATAATCTTTTTCTGTGGAATTTGAGATGAGACCATGTGGCCTTGGAACCAAATATTCTACAAAAATCACAGCCCTATTTCCAAGGAAAAATCCTAACAGAAGGAAAAAGCATCTGTCCACTATCTTTGTTATGGCATAGGATGAAATGTCGTTATATTGAGGCATAGACAAACTATTTCCCCATAGATTGAAAAACAGTGAATACTGGGAAGAAATGGTAACTAACTGCAAGCCAATTCATAGTGTCTATGCCTTTGATGTTGCCTGGACTTATAAAAACCCTATTCCTGAGTCTGGGGAAGTATCCGCCACACTTATGATCACTGCTTCAGTAGTCAGGGTCCATCCCTCAGCTCTGCCTACTTTTCTTTAATTCAGATGCCATCTTTCATTTATCCTGACTTTTGAAGAGAAACTAACTGTCCAGAATTAGGAGGGAGGTTGTAGCTCTATTGCAGAGAACAGAGAGAAGAATTAATCCTTCAACACCTAGTACTTAGTATTTACTGTTTAAGAACATATACTGCCTAGATAGGCTTTATTTCCCTTGACTACTAAACATTCTTTGAGATTTTTAGAAGATAAAAAGTACTGATCACTACTAGTCACCCATCAGTGCTGAGAGCTTAAATCTTATCATTTTCTGAAATGTCACCACTCATTTCTCCCCTGAATTCTGAATTTTCCATATGGTACACTTAGCAACAGAGAAAGATAACTTGGACTCAAGAGTCAGTCATGTGGATAGGAAAGCAATTTCCAGGCTTGGAGCAATCTTTTTCTATACTAAATATTTCCACCTCATCCCAAAC
Organism: Macrotis lagotis; assembly: GCF_037893015.1. Lineage (NCBI taxonomy): Eukaryota > Metazoa > Chordata > Mammalia > Peramelemorphia > Peramelidae > Macrotis > Macrotis lagotis. Next base: position 161,698,596 of record NC_133660.1, read on the forward strand.
CCCACCCCTGAAAATGGCTTACCTTTTCCTCAAGAGTCAGGTGGTCTTCTTATCATTTATCCACACCCACCTCTGCAACAAAGTTTTATTTCTGAAAATGGGATTTTCTAGTGTTGGTGTCAAGAAATGGTAAGGACTACCAATGTTTTCCTCTTCTTTTGTATAGCTAAGAGAAAAAGAGAGAGAGAACAGAGAACACTTTATCTCTCCAAACCTTCTTAAGGAAAGCCTTCATGAGAAGAATCTTAATCCATTCTCATGGTAAATAAGTAAATACCACCACTATTGATTGTATAGCACAATTTCTACAATATCAAACAGAGGTCTTTATTAGAATTCTGATAAAGTTAGCTGCAGAAAACAGGACTGTCCCAGTGCAAAGTAATTTTATATCCATTAGCCTGGGTATATTCTGTGTATAGTTAAATGAAAAAATAAATTCTACTACCTAATAAACTGGCTTATAAAAATCTCTAAATATGTACTTATAATTCAATTCTGTTGCGTGCAACCAATGTTTATTAAGCACCTACTGTGTGAAGAGCACTGTGAAATAGATGCTAGAGTGAGGAAGTGTTGTGCACTCACAAAAGTATTGGCCCAAGAATTGTATGACCTGGGTTTGAATCTTGTTACTGAAAATTTCTACCAAAGTTATGCTGGGCAGATAATAACCCTCCTGTGCCCCAGTTTTCTCATCTATAAAATAACAGCTGGTCTCTAAGGTTTTTCACAATGCTAGATCTATGATCTTAGGAGCCAAAGTTTAGATAAGTCATGTTCCCTGCCATGTAAAGTAAAGGTATATGCTATATACAAATACTTTTTTTATGCTTTTTTTTTGCAAGGCAAATGGGGTTAAGTGGCTTGCCCTATATACAAATACTTTAAAGAATCTTATGTTTTTCAATATACAGACATTTATTTTCTCCCCCTTCATCCCCTACTTCTTCATTTCCTTTTTAATTTAACTAGGCTAGTTCTTGGAAAGAAAACATATTATTACCCTTCAAATTCAAAACCCTTCTGGTTTGGTAGAACCTCCTATATACCACATTCCACTGGCATAAACTTAGAAAATAATGGTTGACATTCCTTCTCTCTCTCTCCCCCTCCTCTTCTCTCTCTCCTCTTTTCCAACCTTCATCTAGAACTGAACTCAATATTCCAGATGGTCTGATGAGGAAAAGAATTCAGGCAGACTACAACACCTACCTTTCCTTATTCCTGAAAGTCCTGTCTCTTAGTGCATCCCAAGAACAAATTAGCTTTTGGGGTTGCTGCATCAAACTGCATTCTTTTAGTCCACTGAAACACCCAGAACTTTTTTCCTTTCATCTATCTCTCTGTGTTTCTACATCTTATATTTGTAAAGGACATTTATACCTAAGTGAAAGACCTTAGTGAATTCCATCATATTCTATTCAATCGAATGCTTTATCCTGTCAAGATCCTTTTGAATCCAAATTCTGTCATCCACTATGTTAACTAGTCCTTCTAGCTTGGTATCATCTTCAGATTTGATAAGGATACCATCTATGACTTATTCATGTCCTTAATAAAAATATTAAGTTGTCTTGAGTCAGGTATGGAGCCCTGAGGTAATTCATTGAAGACCTTCTAATCCACTGAGATTCTGACATTGAACCATTCACTATTTTCACTACTCTTCACAGATTCTTTGAATCTGACCATCCAACTCATTCTGAATCCCGACTGTGTTATTGTCTAATTCATCTCTCACCATCTTCTCCATGACAATAGTGTGAGATACTATACCAAAAACTGTGTTAGAATAGAGGTAAACTACAGCTATGGGAATTCCCTCATAGACCAGTTTGGATATTCTGTTTAAAAAAGATTATGAAGGGGCAGCTAGGTGGCACAGTGGATAGAGCACTGGTCCTGGAGTCAGGAGGACCTGAGTTTAAATCTGACCTGATACTTAATAATTAATTACCTAGCTGTGTGATCTTGGGCAAGTCCATTGCCTTAAATAAAATTTTTAAAAAAGATTATGAAGCTAGTATATTACTTTTGCTTGATGAAGTTGTGATATTTCTTTCTGATTGACATTTTCTTTTCTAGATGTTCACCAACCGTTTTTTTAATGAGCCATTTTAGAAGACCAGTTTGGGTGAACTATAGAAGGGGAGGACTGTATACTACTACTGGAAAACTACTATTGAGTCACATTGTAAAGGGTTTTAAATTCTAAACAGATGAGTCCATATTTGATTCCAGGGGCAACAGGGAGTCACTGGAACTTTTTAAGTAAAAGATTGACATGTTCAGACTTGCATTATTTTTTTTTTTGCTTTGAAAAAAATAATGCTATGGCAGCTAGTTTGGGAGACAGGTAATGTGAATTAGGAAGACCAATTATCCAGGTGAGAAGTAATGAAGATGAAGGGCTAAACAAGGGCACTAGCTAGGTGAGTGGATGAAGGGAACAGATGCTACTTTGTTCTTTTGATTTTTCCTCATTAGCTCCCCAACTCCCTGGTCCAAAAGCCACCTCTGGAGGACTTAACTCTTTGGGTTCATAAATGTCTTTATAGCAATCTTCCATCTTGACCGATGGTACCTTTGGCTACTTAAGTTCATCTCTAGGTACAAAATTATGGAAGAAATATTTGATGTTTACTTATAGAGGTACATTTTATTTTCCCTGGTAGTACGTGAGTTCTTTGGTAGTGGTGGTGGTGGTTTATCCTTTGTTCTTGAAGAGGACCAATGACATCAGGAGGGTATCTTGACTTGTAAGTGGATTGCAAATGAGGCAAGACTACACAAAGTCATCAGCCTCACTCTCTCTCCTCCAGAGACATTGGAGTCCAGCAGAGAGACAGAGGAAAGATAGAAGTGTATGGGGGGGAGTTGTGGTGATTGCCCCTGAGTTCCTTGAGGGAAGGGATGGTTTCATATAGTGGGTGCTTATTAACTATTTGTTGATTGATCCTCACATTGCTGACTAAAGAATGAGTTAATAATAAGTTAATATTTAAACAGCACCCACTATATATTATGTTCCTTGTTCTAAACACTTTAAAAATATTTTCTAATTTGATCTTTATACAGGTATCTTGTATGGTAGGTACAATTATTGCCCCATTTTATAGTTGAGGAAACTGAGACTGACAAAGATTAAAGTGACTTACCCAAGGTCACACAGCCAGTAGGGTAGATTTGAATACATGTCTTCCTGACTCCAGGAACACCATTTACATACAATTCCACCTAGCTATCTCTAGAGTTATTGTCCTAATAAGTCATATTGCTCTAAGGGTGTCATTCCTTTACTCCAAATCCTTTAGTTGCTCTTCATTACCTAACAAATAAAAGTTTAAGCCCCTAAACTTGATAATCATTTTATCAAAAAATATGGCTTCACCCTGCATTTTTAATCTTATCTCATATTCCCCTTTCCCCACTCTCCTACTATCTCCTTTTCTCTCTCTGTACATTCCTGGAATGGATTCTCTGTGAGGATTAAAATTGTCCCATCTAAAATAAGAGATTGAGGTACAGCTCTGAGCCAAATACACTTTAAAAAATGGACCTCAGATATTCCTCATGATTTGAGATGTCCCTTCTTCCAGGATCTTGAATTTATAGAGTTTGATACCAAAATATGTACCCCCTCCATTTTCATGTAGTTGAGATACCTCTGCCACACTGGGCTTGGTCACCAAGACAAAGTAAAACAAGGGTAGAGAGTCTCTGACTAGCTTCCTATGATAAGCAAGACTGCTGCTGGTCTCTGAGACTTATACAGGACTTATAATCACTACCCCCTATAGAATCATATCAAATTGATTGATACTGATCAGATTAGAGTAGGGGTCCAAATTATTTTTGACAATTGAATTCAATTCAAGAAACATTTATTAGAAGTCTACTCCAGACAGGTTAGGCATTGAAATTACAAAGACAAAAGAGTAATTGTCCCTGCCTTAAAGGAACTTTGATTCTATGGCAGTTTCCCACCTTGATTCAGTTCTCCTAGGTGAAACCACTCACTTCCTTTTATTAAATTCAGGGATTCTTAATCTGGAGTGTGTGATCTTTTAAAAAATATTTTGATAATATTTTAATGTAATTGGTTTCTTTTGAAATATTATTTATTTTTGTTTTACAAATTTTAAAGCATTGTTCTGAGAAAAGGTTATATAGGTTTAACCAAATTGCCCCAAAAGACAATGATCTAGAAAAGGTTAAGAATACCTAATAGATTTTATCTGTTATGTTCAAAGGAAGCTCTTCTCTCTTGAACCTTTCATAGCACTTTGCCTTCACCTGTCCTGTAGCCTTATCCCACTCTCCTTTGCATTCTAGTACTTTTCCTCTTTCTGTTCATTTACATTCATTTTACCTCCCTATTCATTTACAAGCTACTGGACAGGGTTTTTGGTAAGGAAATAAGGATTTGGTAGTATTTGAGGATGGGGTCGCCTAGGTCTATATATCCCTATAAACTTACATATATATAGGAGGAGCTTAATAAACACTTATCTAAAAGAGTGACATAGGAAATAATGGAATTAGAAAAAGAGACAGACTTACTTAGTGAACTAACCCAGAGATGGGCAATCTTCAGTTCTAGTAACACTCTGAGGCATATGAGGTGGCACTCTATCATTCCCCTTATATAGAATCCTTTCCTCCTCTTCATCCCCCTCCCATTATTTCCATTTCTCTCCCTTCCTTTATCCCTACTGTCCTTCCCATTTTCTTTTTCCTCCAGAAAATAACTTAGTTTTCTCAAAACCCTATTGATTGTTTAGGACTAAAGAGTATGTTGATTTTTAAGTAAAACAATGGACCAAACTCTACAGAAGCTCTAGGTCTTAGTTGTTCAGCGTTTCACTTGCCATATGATTCTCGGTGCTTTACTCATTTAATCGCGAAATAGGAAAAGCTGTATGGCATTGAGAATAGAAGACAAGTACCTTAACTTCTACGTGCCCTAGGCTACTCCCTAACACTAGAATGAGATAAATTCTTCACTGATGAAGGATATTTTCTTTCTTTCTTTTTTTTTCTTTTGTTTTTTTGCAAGGCAATGGGGTTAAGTGATTTGCCCAAGACCACACAGCTAGGTAATTATTAAGTGTCTGAGGCCGGATTTGAACTCAGGTACTCCTGACTCCAGGGCTGGTGCTCTATCCACTGGGCCACCTAGCCACCCCCTGAAGGATATTTTCATACCATGGGTTTTCAATACCAATGACAACACAGATATGGATCAAATAAATCTCAAGTGGTTTTAAAAACATTGTCATATTAACTTAAATATAGGTCATATCCTTTAAAAAATACCTTAAAATGAAGAAATAGCAATCACAGAGTTGGAAAGAACCTCAAAGACCATTTAGTCTCCCTGCCCCAAATATAAGGAAGAACACCTACAATATCCTGAACAGGTAGTCATTTAACCACTGCTCAAAGAGCTTCGGTGAGAGGAATAATTCACCACCAACTTTCATTTCACTCTAGAGACAGTCCAATCCAATTTTGGATTCTCATTGTTGGGAAATTTTTCCTTATACCAAATATGAACCTGCTTCTCTGAAATTTCTTCCCTTTGAAGAGTGGTACAATGGGGAAAATGCTGGTTAAAAAGTCAGAGAACCAGGATTTAAATTTCACCACTAATAAAGACTAACCAAGTGTCTGTGACTAAGTCACTTTCCTTATCTATAAAATGCCATCTAATCCAAATGGTTTCTATCACTGGATCTATGATCCGAGTTTTGTTCTGTGAGACCAAGAAGAACAAGCCTTCTTTTCAAGATGATAGATAGCCCTTTGAAAACCAGAAGCTACAGACAATATATCACTATTCTTTCCCCAAGATTCCTTTTTAAGTTCCTTAAGTTCAATCCTCATAGCAATATCTTCCAAACCTTTTGCCATTCTGGTGGATTTCCTCTGGATACTTTCCAGCTTTTTAATATCCTTTATGAAATGTGGTATGCATAATACAACAGATTTCTTTAGATATGGTCTAACTATGGCAAAATACAGTGACAACCTCTCCTTGTTCTGGATGCACTTCTTATTAATATAGGATAACATCAGTTTCCCTAATTTCTGTATTACAGTACTGCCTCATATTGAGTTTACAATCCAATCTTTCTTTTTATCTAGCAACATTTCCTTCCATCTTATGCTTAGAAGTTGATTTTTTGAAACCAAAGTAGAACTTCACATTTACTCCTATTAAATTTGTTATGCACTGGAAAAATAATACCAGTTACTGGAGCTATTCAAATTTTATATAAGCCATGTCTGCAGGAAAAGTGTGACATATATTCAGACCCTTAAATAATTTAAATAAGATCATAAGACAATTTAAACCAAGGACATGAATGCCAAAAAAGATATTTCTTAAAGTTTATAAAAGGTGGCATTTTATATATTCAAAGCTGGTTCTTGGTTTTTTGCATATTCATATATCACTTTCGCCAGCCCCTCCCCTTCTTCAGCCACCTAACTAAATTTCTCTTTTAATGTTTGTAAATCAAGAAAATTTAAATAGCAAAGAATGGTCAACTATCCCAAGCATTTTATATTTGATCGAAGTTTAGATAAAAGCCAAGTGAGAAATGGAAGCATAATATGCTTTCATGCCCCAGAAGGCAATAAAAGAACCATTTTTGCTGAACACAAAGCATGAACGAAGCTAACCAGGTTAATGCAAGCACTGCTGTGGAAGCAACTTTAGGAGACCCATTCAGTGAGCATGAACAATACCCAAAGGCCACCTGAATGGGGCTATTCCATTTCAGCTGCCTGCTGTAACTGAGATACAGATGTGGGGAAAGACAGGAGTGTTTTAATCAACAGGAAAGAGTTCTTGATTCAATCAGAAGTTCTGCAAAGCTCGGTAAAACAAGAGAACATTTTAGAATCTGCCCAAAACGAAACTGTCCTAAATTCTGTAGTTTCGCTGGGTTTTGGGTTTGAGGGACGACTTTGTTGTGACCTATCAGATCTTGGCTTCATGCCTTTGGAATCAGCCTGGAGCGGAGCAAAGAGAAATTAGCAGATCTTTATTCCAGTCCCAAGCTCTACCTCTAGCTTGGTTATGTGACTTTGGGTAAGCCATTTAGCCTTTCAGGGGCCTTGGTTTCCAAATAATAATAATAATAACCAGCATTTATACATTACTTTAAGGTTGGTAAAGGACTGTACATGTCCTATCTCATTTGATTCTCACAATTCTATGAGGTAGTACTGTTGCTATCATCCCTATTCTATAGATTGGGAAACTGAGGCTGAAAACATTGAAGTGATTTATATAGGATTACACAGGTTATAAGTGCCTAAGGCCAGATTTGAACTCTAGTTTTTCTGCATCTATGCACAATATTCTTATATATATTGTACTATCTAGCCACCTCAAATACTCCAAGGACACAAGCAAAGTAGATGAAAACCTGAAGGAAGGATAACCAAGTAAGCAAAGATTCTCTTGATTTGGCCCTTCCTGCTGAAAAATCACTTAGCCTCTCTGATTCAGATTTTATGAAATGAAGAGGTTGGGCTTTACTGTGTGTGTGTGTGTGTGTGTGTGTGTGTGTGTGTGTGTGTGTGAGAGAGAGAGAGAGAGAGAGAGAGAGAGAGAGAGAGAGAGAAGAGAGAGAGAGGTGTGTGTGTGTAATAGGTTCTGTTTAAAATTTGGTTCTCTACTGCTTGGTGAAGCCCCAAATGTGTTTTGTGATTTGCTGTGATGTTTTTGTCTCTAAACCAGCTACAGCTACTCCAGCATTATTTTACAAGTTTGCATTAACAAAAAGCCAGAGCTGAAAGAGATCTAGGACATGGTCTATTCCTTTTGATTATGAAGATTAGTTTATATTCATCCTCTGTGCCACCTCACTTCCACTCACTCCTACATTAATCTTTCCCCTTTCTTCTTCGTCCATAAGAAGACAAAAACAAAACAAAACAAAAAACCTCAAGAGACACTTAGAGTGATAACAAATTTTTGACAATAATGTTAAAGGACTTATTAGAGAGATAATTGGCTAGTTTTCTTAGAATCAGAACAAAAACTAAGTTAATTGGTACCTTAGTCACAGCTCTGGAGAGATATGTGTTGCTGTGGATAATCAATTAATAAACATCATTAAGCAACTGATATGTACCATTTACCATACTAAGTGTTGGAGATAAAAATGAAAATAAATGCAATAACCCTGCCCTTGAGAGGATTCCTTTCTACTATAGGAATATAATTGTACACAAATAGATTGCAAGGGAAATTGAGATAGGAAAGCTCAAATATCATAGGGGAATCAAGGAAGCCTTTATGAACAGGTGACACCTGAAGGAAGCTAGTAATCTCTAATTTCCTTAGAAATCATTTTGGGTATGATGGGGAAGAAAGACACAGCATATGCAAATGAAAAGAAGTAGAAGATGGGGCACCAAATTGAAAGTCCTCTTTGACTAGAATGCAGAAAGTGAAAACAATGCTAGAAAGGTAGGTTGGAAAGCCTCAAAGTTAGGCTAAAAATTGTCACTTTATTAATGGGAAACCACTGAACATTCTGGAGCAGGGAGGGACATAGTCAGACCTATAACTTAAGAAGGTTCTTTTGGCAGATTTATGGAATGTGAATTAAGGGAGCAACTGAAAGCAGGGAGACCAATTGGGAAACTGCCCAAGCAATGAGGCTTTGAACCAGGCCAGTGGCTGTGACTGAGAAAAGACAATCTTAAGGACGTACATTGTCAAGCTCTGGCAACTAACTGGATATGCTGGGGAAGGAAGAGGGGGAAAAAACAAAGATGATGCTGAATTTATAAACCTGGGTTACAAGTGATGGCGGTCCCTGAAGCAGAAACAGAGAACTCAGGGGCAGTTGAGGCAGTACTTTTATATCTGTTCAGTTTGAGATTGCTAGCAGCCAGCTGATAACATGTGACTGTCCCTAGGGGAGGACATTAGCCTGAAAGAAAGGGTCTCTTGAATCTACAAAATTAGATCAGTGAACGAATTAGTCTTAGTTACCAATCAGTTTCTAAAGATTTCAATTTGGACCATCTACCTCTAGGATAAGCAATGAATACTAGAAACAAGTGAACTTTCAAGTCCCTCTAGAAGGCCACTGTAGTGGATCCAGTTACTTTTATAATACTTTTCCTATATTATGCTATATTTAAGAAGAGACTGTAACAAGAGGAATGGCAGTTGAATTTCTCGTTAAGCTTCTACCTGGGAAATACAATTCTGATGAGCAATCCTGACAGGAGGCATTGGGTCTGCCCTGGTTACTTCAGTTGGGAAGGCAAGCGTGGTATGCTTACTTTTAGCAGCAAATGGATAGAACTACCAGGATTGCGGAGGAATGGGGGATGTTGGTGGGCAATCGGGTCAGGACACATCCCCTGTCGAGCAGCAAGGCTATCCTTGTCTTTCCAATGATTTTCCTAGTGGCACATTCTCCAGCCCTACCCCCAACCTCAGCAGTAGTTCTATAGAAGAATAAAAAAATTCTGCTTTTCCTGCTCTTCCCAGTCATTTTTAAATGCCATTAAAATTTTAATTTGATTTTGTAAATTAAAATTTGACCTGTTAATTTAAATTTTAAAATAGCATTTTAAATATCATTTGAATTACACTGTTATAAGAACAGTGAATTCAGAAATGACCTAAAAGTTATATAGTATGAGCAATAAAAGGGTAGGGGAATTCTGAAGTAATTTCGTAGTATTTGGTACATTCTTCCTGGAGCTTTGTTCCCAGATTGCATGTTCAGGGAAAAACAATTTCTCTTAAAATATAATTTTCTAATATACTGCCAAGTAAATTGTTCTGGAAGGCAATACTTTTTTAGCATAATATATTAAGGTGAAAATGTAGTCCCTTAACCCTATTTCCCTTATTTTCTTTGGAATGAGTGGTTGGAGCATCTGTTCCTGTTTCCTCTTCCTTCTCAACATCTGCTCCCTCCTTGAACCTTAAATAATCTGATTTCCAGTCCACTGAACCTACCCTCTCCAAAGTTAGCAGTAATTACTGGTCTTTCAAAATTCAATGGTCTTTCCTCAGCCCTTATTTTCCTTGACCTCATTGTTGATCTATCTGACACTGCTGATGCATCTCTTTTCTTGCTCCCAGCACTGAATACTTGTCTTCCCAACATGAGATCCCTCAGTTTCTCTACCTGCTTCCCCCACCTCATTCCTCCCTGTTTTATACAGCCTTGAACCTGTGCAATGCAGGCAGTGTGTGAGATTGGAATCCAGAAGATTTAAATTGAAATTTTGCCAGATTTCAACACCTACCATTTTAGTAATTCTGGAAAAGTATTTTAACCTCTCTGACTCATTCCTCATCACCTGTAAAATGAGCACAATAAAAAAAAAAGCATTTTCTCTATAAGGTCTTATGAACATCAGATGAAATGATGTATAAAATGCACTTTGTAAACCTGAAAGCATTGTGATAGTTTTTACTTCTGTGTAAGGCATTATTTTTTTTAATAGTTTTTGCAAGGCAGTGGGGTTAAGTGGCTTGCCCAAGGCCACACAGCTAGGTAATTATTGTGTCTGAGACTGAATTTGAACTCAGGTAACCCTGACTCCAGGGCCTGCTCTATCCACTGAGTCACCTAGCTGCCCCTAAGGCATTATTTAATAGGTATTTCCTCTCTTCTGACCTCCTGACTTTACAAGTCACTCTGATCCTTTTGTTTGTTTTTGATGTTCTCCCTCTCTCAGAACACAAATCCTGCATCATGCTTTTTAATAATCACATCTCTTAATTTGAAATGAAAATTTTGGTCCATGTCTCAGCTGCACTCCATTCTTAAAGGTTTAACTCACCTCTGGGGCTTTTTATTATACAGGGGATCCCAAAAGTCTTGGTGAAGTTCGAAATTTCTAAAGCATACCACTAAACCTAGTTTATTAAAACTTATGTTACCATCTTAAATTCAGGATGTAGAAAAACACACATCAATTCTTATTCCCCCCCCCAAAGAAGGAAAAACTCAACCTTTTCTTCCTTGCTTTCTCCTTTCCATCTACTGTACCACAATAATCCATGTCCAAAACTTCAGCATCTTATCTATGTCTCTCCTAGGCAATTAATCAACAAATTTTCTTGATTCTTAAAAATGATTCTTGCATTCTTGCCTTCTTTTCAATTCCCCCTCTACCACCCTTACCTAGGCCTTCATCAACCCAAGTCCAGATCATCACACTAGCATCTTTTTTTTGGGGGGGGTGTATTTTAAAAATATTTTATTGATTATTTTCTGTTTCCTACATCACCAAAGTATATGCCATGTAGCCCTCCCTCTCTCCAAGAGCCATTCCATAGGACAGATAAAATTTTTTTTAATGAGGCAGAGAAAAAGTCAGCACAATGATCGATAAAATGGGGAAGTCTAAAAACATGTGCAATGTGTAACATCTCTGGACCTCCTGCCTCCATGACAGGGGTAGCTAGGACTCCTTTTCATATCTCTTTATTTGAATCCCAATTAAACTTTACAATTTTGTTACATTTACTATTGATATTTACTATTGATATCATATTGGTATTCTTTTCAACCACATTGTTTTAGTTGTGATATATATGATTTTCGTGCCTCTGCTGACTTCAATCAGCATCAGTTCACATAGATATTTTCCATGCTTCTATATTCATCATGTATGTCATTTCTTATAGCATGGTAATATATTTAATTATATTCATGTACCACAATTTTATTAGTCATTCCCCAAATGATGGGCATCTACTTAGCTTCCAATTCTTAGCTGTCACAAAAAAGTACTAATATAAATATTTTGAAGTATATGGAGACTTTATTTTTCTTATAAATGACTTTCTTGGAGTATAAGCCTAGTAATGGAGTCTCTGGTTCAAAAGGTATGGTATGGACATTTTAGTCACTTTATTTGTTCAGTTCTAAATTGCTTTCCAAAATGGTTATTCACAATAGTATAACTCCTCCAACAATGTATTAATGTAGCAATAGCCTTTTAATTGATTTTTCTTGCATCCAATCTCTTGCCTACATTCTATGATCAGATTAATATTCCCAACAGCAATTTTATTATATCATTTCCTGTTCCAGAATAATCAATATCTATCTATTCCTTAGATAATAAAATGAAAACACCTTAATCTGATATTCAAATCCTACTAAAATTTAAATGTAATTTTACTTACTCAATTTCATGCTATTACTCAATACAAACCTTGTGAAGAAATGACTGATGTCACTGGCATTTCATGAATGTACACATAATGCTCATTCCTTTCTCTAAGTGTTTGGGCATGCTATTTATTATAAGGGTGGATGAAGAGGTAGTGATTAAATCAAATAATCAATACCTTCACTTACTCAAAGCAACTAACAAGATGCTCTAAACCTAGATACTTTTAATTAGGTGATGACTCAATTGAATCAATAAATCAAAGTCAGTCATTAAACTAAGTGCAAATGGCTTAACCAAATTTGCACAGGAGTAGAGTGCTTCAATCTATTGGACATAATTTTACTACGAAGAAATGGACAGGTTGAAGAGATGCAGTCACACCCTTTGGAATTTGGATAAAATAGCAAGTCAGTTTGTAATGAAATATTCCTAGCTCAGGATGGAAGACTTTTCAGTCAAATCCCTCAGAGGGATTCACTTAAGGGGACAGGGGAGCTTTTATCATCTTTCTCTCTCTCCCTCCCTCAATGACCTTATGAATTTGGAAAGGTCATAAGATTTTAGATTTCCCATAAGATCTTAGCAATGTTATCAAAACAGCTGATGTCAGTGGCTGCATTAGCAGCTGAGAAAAAACTAGAAACAATGAGGAAAAGTAGTTTATAACCTAAGGGTTATATCATGAGTGCTCCATGAAGGGAGAAAGGGGCTTCTGGCAAACAAGCACCATGAGTTAATACTTTACTACATGGGCTTTCAAAACCTAAGCCACTTTCTCTAGGACTTTCTATATATTTATGGGAGAATGTGCCCTAAGTTTGGGGAGACGTTTTCTCTTAGTAAATACCCTTTTCTAAAAGCTAATTAAGTTGTATTATAACAACAAATAATCATTTGGAGGAGCATATTAGTAGGGGCTTATGAGATATCATAGTAGATGATATGCATACCCCTCTCCCCCCTTCAGAGTTATCCCTTGAGAACTGAGGAGGGAAGCAGTCAACTGAGAGAACCCAATCTACCTGCCCATATGAATTAATTACCTCTACTATGCCTGGCAGCTAGGTGGTACAGAGGACAGAGCACTGGGCTTGGAATCAGGAAGAATTGTATTCCTGAATTCAAATCTGACCTCAGACACTAACTATATGACCCTAGGCAAGTCACTTAATGCTATTTGCCTCAGTTTCCTCATATGTAAATGAGGTGAAGGACTGGCAGACCACTTCAGTATTGTTGCCAAGAAACCCCAAATGGGGTCATGAAAAGTGGTGAAACAACTGAAAAATGACTGAATTGAATAAATACAATGCTGTTCTCTTTTGTCTGAGTTTTTTGAAATGTGCATAAGTGCACAGACTAGATCAAATGATTATATGTTTAATGAATGATATTCCAGAGTCACTTTGAATGTAAAACTCATTACTCTGTGGTAAGCATGATGATGGGTCTCTCTGAACCCATTCTTAATTTTGAAATACACAAAACTTTTACAATAAGAAATCTAGAAACCACCTTGGTTGCCACCTGGGCAAATTTCTTCACTTTACAAATGAGGAAACTGAGGCCCAGGAAGTCTCCATGACTTACCTTACCTATCCAGTATGACACAGGTAGAAATGTAAACAACTGGGACTGAACTCTAGGTCTTCTAACTCTAGTTTCATTTATTTTCCCATTATAATGCATTGCTGATATTATAGGAAATGCACAAGACAAGTTACTTTCACATCATATTAGCCCCCTCCATCCTCACAATAATATCCAGATCACTATGGGAACAGAACCAGAGGGCATAATCCCAACAGAATTCACAGTTGGATCCCCTTCAGGAGTAGTTACATCATAAAGTATCAACATCACTCAGGACCTAGTGATACCAGGTCAAGAAAATGTGTAATTGAAGGAAAGAGGCAGGTAGAAAAAGGACTTGTCTTGCATTAATGTCAATATTCCATGAATTGGGGGGGAATGGTACTTCTGTCTCTGTGTTTTATGAAAAGTGCAACCAAACCTTTAACACCACAATTTGAACATATTCAAAGATTTAGAACTAGAGAAGCTAGTGACCAAAACACAAGCCAATGTCTTCTGCCATGCCACTTGAAGTACTGAGGGGTAAAACCAATCTGTTGCTGTACTTTCAACACCTCAAAGACTGCTCTTCTTTGCATACACTCCCTAGATAAATGTCATTCAGTCATGCCTGGTGTAATTTTAAAAAAATGTGACTTCAACCTGTCACTGAACATTTTTATTATAACAGCAGGAGGTCATCACATTTGACAACAAACCTTGTAGAGCTTCCTTTTTTTTCCCCCTTGTTCCAGAAAAAAACGACTTCCTCATTCTTTTTTTTCTTTTTTTAATTCTCATTTTGTACAAATTTTTTTTTACATTTCTTTTTTTACATTTTTGTTTAAGAGTAAACAAAATACCCTTCCCCCTCATGAATATAGACTTGCTTGGGCAATAAAGTAAAGGGGAGAGAAAAAAATTAAAATTAAAAAAATAATAGTAATAATTGTAGGTATGGCCAGGTGGTGCAATGGATGAAGCACCAGCCCTGGAGCCATGAGCACCCGAGCCCACATCCAGCCCCATAGACACAACAATCACCCAGCCATGTGACATGCAAGTCACCTGATCCCCACTACCCTGCAAAAACCAAAAAGAAGAAAAAAAAAGACATAAAGTAAAATAGTAATCATAGTAGGAGTGGCTGGGTGGCAGACAGAGCATTGGCCCTTGAGCCAGGAGCACCCGGGTCCAAATCCGGCCTCAGACACCCAAAGATCACCCTGCTATGTGGCCCCAGGCAGGGCACCCAGTCCCACTTGCCCTGCACCCTCCCCCAAATAATAATAATAAAAAATGTGCTTCAGTCTTTGTTCCAACACCAACAACTCTGTCGCGGGTGGATCACATTCTTTATGGTAAGTCCATCACAAAAGTTACTTCCATATTTTTCCAACGTTGCCATTGCTGATCGCCAACTCCCTCCTTTCCTATTTCTCCACTACCATGTACTATATTTTCTCTCTCCTTTCACTCTGACTCTGCTGTAGGGACGCTGAGTGGTGCAGCAGACAGATCCCTGGTCCTGGGGCCAAGAAGCACTGAGCCCCCATACCACCCCTTAGGCCCAGCATCCACCAAGCCCTATGGTCCTGGACAGGCCATCCAATCCCAGCCACTTGCAAGAAGTAAAAAAGAAAATGTGTTATATCTGACTGCTCTCCCCCCATGGTCCATCCTCTCCTCCATCACTCACATCCCCCCCCTTCCCCCTGCTCCCCCCTCCTTCTTACTCCAGATGTCTATACCCCATTGAGTATATATACTGTTTCCTCTCCTAGCCACCTCTGATGATAGCAAAGGTTCCCTCATTCCCCCTTGCCTCTCCCCTTCCATATCATTGCAATAGCTCATTGTAATAAAAAAAAATCTTATGTGAAATATATTGGACTATTCCCCCTCTCCTTTTTCTTTCTCTCATTCCATTTCACTTTTTTTCTATTGACTCCATTTTTACACCATATTTTATCTTCAAATTCAGTTTTCTCCTGTGCTTCAACTATAAAAGCTCTCTCTACCTGCTCTATTAACTGAGAAGGTTCATATGGGTATTATCAGTGTCATTTTTCTATGCAGGAATACATGCAGTTCATCCTCATTAAGTCCCTCATATTTCCCCCCTCTCCTCCAATCTCCCTGCTTCACTTGAGTCCTGTATCTGAAGATCAAACCTTCTGTTCAGCTCTGGCCATTCCAAAAGGAACCTTTGAAATTCCCCTGGTTCATTGAAAGTCCATCTTTTTCCCTGGAAGAGAACATTCAGCCTTGCTGGGTAGTTCATTCTTGGCTGCATTCTAAGCTCTTTTGCCTTCCGGTATATTGTATTCCAAGCCCTGTGAGCTTCCAATGTAGTTGCTGCTAAGTCCTGTGTGATCCTGACTGCAGCTCCACGATATTTGAACTGTGTCCTTCTGGCTGCTTGTAATATTTTCTCCTTGACTTGGGAGTTCTGGAATTTGGCTATAATATTCCTAGGGGTTGTTTTTTTGGGATCTCTTTCTTGGGGGGGATCGGTGGATTCTCTCCATTTCTATTTTGCCCTCTGCTTCTAGAATATCAGGGCAATTTTCCTGTAGTAATTCTTTGAAAATGATGTCAAGGTTCTTTTCCTGATCATGACTTTCAGGTGTTCCAATAATTTTTAAATTATCTTTCCTAAGTCTGTTTTCCATATCAGTTGTTTTTTCAATGAAATATTTCACATTTTCTTCTAATTTTTCATTTTTTTGGTTTTGAAGTATTGATTCCTGATTTCTGGTAAATTCATCAATCTCCCTGAATTCTATTCTTTGTCTGAAGGATTTGTTCTCCTCAGAGTTTTCTTATCTCTTTTTCCATCTGGCCAATTTTGCTTTTTAAGGCATTCTTCTCCTCAATAACTTTTTGAACTGTTTTATCCATTTGACCTAAGCTGGTTTTTAGCATGCTATTTTCTTCAGCATTTTTTTTGGATTTCCTTGACTAAGCTGCTGACTTCATTTTCATGTTTTTCCTGCATCTCTCTCCTTTCTTTTCCCAGTTTTTCTTCCAACTCCCTCATTTGATTTTCAAAGTCTTTTTTGAGTTCTGTCATAGCCTGAGCCCAATTTCTGTTTTTCTTGGAGTCTTTAGATGCAGGAGCTTGTGCTTCCTCATTTTCAGACTGAGTGTTTTGATCCTTCTTGGGCTCATATGCAAAATATTTCTTAATGGTCTTCCTCTTGTTTCTCTGCTTGCTAATTTTCTAAGCCTGGGCCTGGTTTGGGGGTGCTTCCTGAGCTTTTGGGACACTCCCACAAGGGTCTCAGTGTGTGAGGCTCTGTCCTCCCTCCTGGTCTGTGAATGACCATATGCGCCCCCCTCTGCCACGGGGCTGAGGTGGGGAGGGTGCCCTGCTGTTCTATGGGGGGGCCTAGACTGGGATCAGGATCTGAATGTGGTCAGAGCCCCAGAGTCCTGTTCCAGGGGCAGAGGACAGAGCTCAGCAGTCTCTCTTCACTCCCCTCCCTCAGCTTCTATTTCCGGATGCGGGCTGCAGAAAGACCAAGCTGCTCGCTGTGGGCTCCACGTGCTCGCTCTGGCAGAGGTCCCCCGCTGTTCCCCCACTTTGTGCCCCGTGCTCCCCGGGGTGTAGCTCCGGAGACCCCTGCTGCTGTGAGCTGGGGCTCCCAGCGCCAGGGGGCTGCCTCCGGGAGGCTGAAGTGCTTTGGCTCTGGCGGGCCACCCCTCTGGCGGGCCACCCCTCCGACCCCGGGGAGAAGAGCCTTTCTGCTCTTTTCCAGGTTACCTTGAGTAGGAGAACTGCCTCACTGGGTCCCTTTATGGGTTCTGTCTCTCCAAAGTTTAGTTAGAGTCCTTGGTTTCAAGTTTTATCAGAGAGCGCCTAAGACTGGATCTCTTCTTGTTGCCATCTTGGCTCCGCCCCCCCACTTCCTCATTCTTAAAGGAAAATATCAAGCTTGTTTTGTGCACTCTGAGAACATCTAGTCAAACATGAGTTTTCAGGACATAAACAGCAAGGGCTTCAAAAAGGATGCCTAAAACATATCAGTTGAAGTAGATGCTTTGCTGGGGCTGATAAAAAGGACCCACCATTCCCCTGTAGCTTAAAAGTAAATTGATGGGGCGGCTAGGTGGTACAGTGGATAGAGCACCGACCCTGGAGTGAAGAGTATCTGAGTTCAAATCTGGCCTCAGACACTTAATAATTACCTAGCTGTGTGGACTTAAACCACTTAACTCCATTGCCTTGCAATAATAATAATAATAATAAAAAGTAAACTGATCAGTAAGTGCTTCAGCTAGAATAAGGTAATTAGTGCTCAGAAAAATGTTTGAAGCCTTCCCAATGGACCTTATAAAGTGAATGTTCCCTCCAGTCCTCTTCTCCAGGTTACTTTCTAGCAGCAAACTCTTTAGAAGTAGCTTATCTCTAGTATCCTTCTCTATGTATTTTAAGGGACAAAGATTTTAGAGTGTTAAGTCAATTCTTGGAGATCATTGAGTCCAACAGTTGACGAAGTATGACAGAAGACCAAATTCAGCTGCTATCTGGTTTTTGTACGGCATTCAAATTAACAGTTGTTTTTAACATTTTAAAATATTATAAAACTTTATTTTAAAATGTCAAAAATCATGCTTAGCTACTAGCAGACCTCACAAAAAAAATTTGGGGAGGGGAGAAGACTGAATTTGGCTAACATGATACTTTGCAGACCCTTGATAGTCTCAATGCCATTGTTTTTAACTTGAGGAAACTGAATCCCATTTAAAATAACTCACACAAGATCACACTAGTGCTAAGTAAGAGGTAGGAATAAAATCCAAGTCCTGACTCCTGAGTCAATGTTCTTTTTTACTAGCTGTACTCTGTTGCCTCTTTACATAAGGTCGTCTACTTCAACCCCCTCGTTTTCAAAAATAAGGAAATTGAGGTCTTCTGACTCCAACTCCATTACTCTTATACTAAGAGTACAAAGATCTCATGGGAGGGGTCTGTTGATAGTTTCTGGTAGGGACTTGGAATGAGAAAAAAAAATTTATTTTCATTAATCTCTAACTGAAATCTAAAATTTCCTTCATTATAAAATTTTAAAAACCACCCAACTAGGCAAAGAACTGCTATATTATACCATGTTGTTTTCCCTTAAAAAGCTAGAAAGAACATTGTGCTGATAGAAACCCTGGAAAGTCCTTAGATTACTTAATACAATCTCAAGTTTGCTCTGGCTACTGCAGCAAACAATTGTTCAACATTCCACATCTCTGGCCTCTTACAGTGCTAAGGCTATCAGTAAAATTGCAAAACTAAAAAAAAAAACCCAAACATTCCTCATTTTGAGAATATGGTTTGTTCACCTCTCTACCACAATATTTCATCTTTCCTCTTATTGAGAAAAATATAACAGCCCTCTCAGTCTCCATATACCCAGATAGTACTACTAATTCACCATTTAGTAGGACCTTGGATTCACCCTTCTCTCTATATTTTTTCCCTTGGTGACTTCCCCAGTTCCACCGAGTTCATCTGTCACACTCTGTGATTCCCAAACTATATATCAAGCCCATACAGTTCAGCACTTAAGTTCACAGAGAGGAAAGCCCATCAGTTCCTATGCTTGGAACTCATCTAGAAATGATGCATATTTGTAAGTAAACTTGGTGGGACCAATGCTATGTAGATTATATTAAGAAAGGATTAAAGTGGAATGGGGGGGCAGTTAGGTGGTGCAGTGGATAGAGTACCATCCCTGGAGTCAGGAGGACCTGAATTCAAATTCAAACTCAGACACTTAATAATTACCTAGCTGTGTGGCCTTGGGCAAGCCACTTAACCCTATTGCCTTGCAAAAACCTAAAAAACCACAAAGTAGAATAGGAGAGACTGGACAGCACTCATGTGCTGGAGTGGTTATGGCTATATCTTTGAAAGAAATATTCCTTGGTAAATGTTAATTGATATTAAGTTGTTAATCATGGACAGTTAACAATAGTGGGGGTAAACAAACAGAAACGGGGTCTTAAACAAATAGTATTAGAGAAAGATTTCCCCAACTTCATAGAGATGTCTCTAAAATTCTGGTATAGATGCAGATAACCATGCTCTGGAAGAATGAAGTCAGATACATTTCATCCTAATTAATGTTCACTGAATTGAAATGGATAATAGCCCCTATTTCTGAGCCTCCTGAACCTCAAGGCATCCCTAACAGGGCAGCTAGGTGGCTCAGTGGATAGAGTACTGCTCATGGATTTAGGAGGACAGGAGTTCAAATCTGAACTCAGACCTTGACTCTTACTAATTGTGTGACTGTGGAAAAGTCACTTAACCCTGACTGCCTCTCATCCAGGACCATCTGACCACTGGACCCAGATAAGAAAGTGAAGAGAAAGTGAGGCTGGTGACTTAGCACAGGCACCTCCTCACCCAAATCCAATTCACATGCCTGTCATGGCATCACCTCTTTGATATTGTTGTGGTCTTCTTTGAAAATGAAGGACAAACATTATTATTAGATGGGGCTGGCCAGCTCTTACAGCAGGACTGTTAGGAGATAGGAATTATATATTGGGGGAGAGGGTACAGTATTTAGTAGCCTCAGTTACCAACTCTGGCACTACATATAGTCATTAGAAGGGATGGTCAACAGCAGAAAGGGAAGGGATTTAAATGGACATATATGGTCATTGATTCCTAATTGAATATAACAGTGTGCCTTAATTCAGGGTCCATTTTGATATTTTGTGAGTATTGAAAGAGGCATTGCATATATGGAAAACAAAAGTTCAATATCAGAAGACTAGAGTTCAAATCTCAGATCTGCCAAAGATCAGTTGTTTTCGGTCTTGGGCAAATCACTTTATTTTAGTTTCCTCATCCCAAAATAGGGATAATATTATTTGTACTACAGACTTGAGAATTTTATAAAGATCAAATGTCACCATGGATATGAAAATGAACTACAAACATAAAGCATTCTGCAAATGCAGTGTACTAGAATTCCTAGTTTGTGAGCTCTTTTTTGGTAGGACTTTTGTACTTCCGTCAGCAATTTCAGACAAAGACCAAACTTTCTGGGGATTTTCCCTTGTGAGTAAAGATCCTATGACCATCATAAGTAGCTCTGTACACACCCTGGAAGCCCACTAAGTCTTGTGGACTATCAGAATGCTTTTAAACCACTAAGAATGCCAGTGCAGTGATAAGGAAGCATGAAGCTTCTATTCTCAGCCATCTTCCACCTGTCAATATCCTAAGGCCATATAAAAAGAAAGGCACATATCCCCTCCCACTAATCCTTAAATAGAACAGCCCTGAAAGACATACTAAATAAACATTGTCATCAGTGATGGCAATCTCTAATTCTGATTTTCTCGATACTGTGTCAAATAAAAAAATGGGTCAATCTGAACCCAGCAGGAAACGAGAGAAATTTATTTCAACTTCCTTAAGCCCAATGTAACAAGAGCTATATTTTGTTGCTTTTTTCTAAGAGTCCATAGAAAGGGAAGAGCAAAAATGTTCTGTATGAATAAGAAAATATCTGAAGACAGATGCTCTTTTTTCTCTCTCTTTGGTAGATCATAGGTGAGACTCCAGATCAGCTCACACTAACTTTCTGATGATGATGATGATGATGATGATGATGATGATATTTGTCCTTCGTTCTCAAAGAAGACTATGACATCAGGGAGGTGATACCATGACAAACAAGTAAATTGAATTTGGGGGGGAGTGCTGTGATAAGTCACCAGCTGCACTTTCTCCTCTAGGGCCATCTGGGTCCAGAGACCAGATATGAACCAGGATGACTGGAGATGACCCTGGATGTGAGGCAATCTGTTTTAGTGACTTGCCCAAGGTCACACAGCTAGTAGGTGTCAAAGATTTGAAGTCATATTTGAACTCAGGAGCTCCTGACTCCAGGGCTGGTGCTCTATCTACGGTACCACCTAGCTGATGAAATCAAACTAATGGAATGCATTTGATTCAATGCTGTATGACATTTCAAATTCAGTATTTTACCTTGAGTATTGTCTAAGATCATTAACATAACATACAGAGAAAGGTGACTTAACAGGTGAGCAATTGTTATAAAGAATGAATTGTTTCAGTGCATGTTTGAATCAAGGTTACCAACTCTTTGCTCAGTCTCCAGGATTTGGTAGGCCATGAACTTTGGCTTGACTCAAAGTCTTCTGTTCACTCTTATGGATAAGAACTTGAACCATGTCTAGTTTTTGCCCACTTCAGACTCTGCTATTGTTCCTTCCCCACTTCTCTGGGTTCAATCTGTTACTTTTTAAGGGATGCCAATCTTGATCTACCTAGTAGCTAGTACTCACCCAAATTATTTTGTATGTATTTACTTGTATAGATGCTATTTCTTCTGATTTAATGTAAACTCCCAGAAGGCAGAGGATGTTTCTTTTTTTCTCCTTTCTACTCTAACACCTACTTAGCATAATGGCTGACACATAGATTAGTAAAGGTTCATTTTCTTTAAAAAAAAAAAAGAATGACTGGGGGGAAATGGAAATTAAGAAAGAAGACAAGACTACTGAATAGGGGATTTAGAATATTCAAGATTTATGCTTCATCCAGATTTGCCCTTTGAGAAAGATAGAAAGTTATTGAACTTTTTTTTTTAAAGCAAGTTAAGTGGAGTTCACTGACTTTGTTCAAGGTCACACCGTTGTTAAGTAAGTTGAACTCAGATCCTCCTGAGTCAAGGGCAGTGCTCTATCCACTACACTACCTAGCTGCCCCAGTTACTAAATTTCTTAAAGAAAGTTTTATTATTCTGTTTACTACCAACAACTAAATGTTTTACTTTTCTTGTCTGCCTGCTATAACAAAAAAACAAACAAAAAACAAACAAACATGATGGATGTCTGTTTACCACTGGGGTCATCCTCTTTGACATACTATGCAATTATTTAGTGCAATAAAGAACTTTTAAGTTAAAACACTTTATTATTTATTTATAGCCTAATGATTTTCAGAATTATTTAGACTGCTTAATTCCTATTGCAACTGAGGTGTTTTCAAAAGCTTTTTAGTTCCTTAAGTAAGTTTAATATAATTTAAAAATTGGAAGTTATTAAGTGTTAAGCTCAAAATGGGCAAAAATTGCAATTCAATGAACACAAGGGGACTTTATAAAAGCAAAGGATATATTGGTTTATTGATATATTTCCTTTGGGACCATTAAAGGACAAGCAATAATAACCTAGCTCTCAAATAAAGATTTTCAGTGGAGCAGCTGTTCACCGTACTTTACAAAAACTGTCTCATTAATCTTCACATTCTTGAAAGGTAAGAAAGAAAGATAACACTTATCCTGATTTATAGATGTAAGAACTGAAGCACAGATAGAGAGGCTAAGTGACTTACTCAAAGTTGCACAGCAAGACAGTAACAAGAAACAAACAAAAAAAAATAAGCAACCCCCCCCCACCAAAAAATTTAACTAAACTTAGATCTTTTAAAATCATATTCAATGTCCCTGTCCTCTCTCATTGGTAGTCCTTCCGTATATAATGAAATAGGTGAGTTTAGAAGCAGAATGTATATGACTGAAATGGGGAGAATGGTTTGTTTCTTCAAAATAAGATTTTTAAATTTGAAGAAGTGTTATTATAAAAATGGATAAATATTTTGCTTTGTGAAAATGAGCCATACCTAAGACAGCTCCTTTCAATGTACATACATGAAACTGGAAAGAAGATAATTAGAACATGGAATAGATGGCAGAGCTTCTATTATGATCTCTTCCCATCATTAATAATAATGTGATCACCACAGTTTATTTCTCTATATGAAGTGGTAGAAAAGGCATGAGAAGATAAGATAAGAAAGAGGAGCTAAACCAGGTCAAATAAACCCAGAAACAATCTTCATTCAAAGAAAACGGTCATGAAAGCACTTAATGATTATCTAGTTGTATGACACTGGGCAAGTCACTTAACCCCATTGCCCTGTAACCCCCCCCCCACAAAAAATTTAGTTGTGTAACCTTTGGCCTCACCAAAAAAATACCCAAAACAAAAAAAAATTGTTTTGTTACATTTTGAGTTTCAAGCTGTCTCCCTTCAAATCATGTGCTAGAAATGACCAAAATTTGACACAGATATGTATGTGAAACCACATAATGCATACTTCCATATAACAATGGACAATAAGCTGGGCCTATAATCGAAAAAGAAGAAAATGGACTGAATTGTTAGGGGAAACTGCCAAATTATGTCATGCTTTCAATTATTCTAAGCTGTTCCTTGACACAAAAGCCCATCTTTTAAATATCAATATTTTTCAATGATGCTATATGGCCACAGAATCATAGAATATCACAACCTACTAAAAATAATTATTTTATGTGATACAAAGAGCAATATAGAGATTCATGGAGGGTGCAAGAAGGCTGCCACACATTATTCACAATCAATTTCTTGCAAGTGGTAAGAGGCAACATAGGACAGAACAAAAATTGATGTATTTGAAATCAAAAGATTTATGGTTAAATCTCAACTCTGGAGCTTACAACCTGTATGGCTTTGAGCAACTTGATGCACATCTTTGGGTCAGAGTTTTCTTCACTTTTAAGAAGAAGAAAATGAATTACATGACCAAAAGGTTTCCTCCAGCTGAAAGATCCATAATCTTAAAGATCACCCTGGAAACATATGGCTTGAAATGGAGACCAGCAAAATAGTGAGACCAAGGGATAACTGCTGAACAATTCAAATGCTAGCCCTTGTCTGGTGCAACTCTGTTAATTTTGTCCATGATAATAAATCCAAGTTTATACAGTTCTACATAGTTGTAAAAAACACTGTCAAATACATCTAACTATATTATTTGAGCATTACAAATATGGGACTTATCATCTCTATATAAATGAGGAAACTAAAATAATATATGTGACTTGCTCAAAATCCCATAGCTGATAAATGGCAAAACTATAACTTGAATCCTTTGTCTTGTAACTTGAAGTTCATTATTTTCTCCTCTTATATGAAGCCTCCTCTTCAGTAACCTGATTGGTATTGAGATAGTCCCATTAAAAAGGGTTATTATTTTTAAATGACCTCTATTTTCGTGGAAATTTGTGCTTAACAAAGAGTTGGTATTAGGAAATTCTAGAAGGGTAATTCAAGGTAGGCATTAGTTTTGGCTTGACTAATCCTCACTTGCTACAAAAGTCAAAAGTGGGCAAGTATTGTGGATTAATATAAGACTGGATTTGGAATGAAAAAATCTAGTTTTGAATCGTGGAACTGCTAACTGCTAGCTGTGTGTTCTTGAACAAATCACCCTATTTCTCTGGGTTTCCTAATCTACCTGTAAGGGCAGTTCTATAATGAACTCCATGTTTTGGGGAAGAATCATATCTTCTAGAAGGCTGTACATGAGGTTGTAATGTGAGAAGTGGAAGTATAAAGTTTTGAAAATTGTTGGTAAAAAAAGTTTTTTATAAGGATGAGGTAGAGAAGATGAGAGAGAGAGGGAGGGAGGGGGAGGGAGGGGGAGAGGGAGAGGGAGAGAGCGAGAGACAGACAGACAGACACAAAGACAGAGAAATTCCTCCTAGATGTCCATTAAGTTCCCTTCTGACTTTAAGACTGAATCTTTGAACACACAAGAAGGAATAAGGTACCAAGTGATGTTGGAGCTGATGTTGGCAGCAGGAATGACAGTATTATTCCCCACAATGCTCCCTAGTTGCCCTTTTTAGGAAAAATTCATCTGGATGCTGTAGCAAGAAGGATTCTACTGGGGCCTGTGCCAAGAAGCCTGAACTCCCAAGATTTTTTTGCAGCAGTGAGATGGGTGAGGAAGTTTCAACAGAGAGACTGCTGACCTGAGACATTCTGTCCTATTGGAATGGACTATCTTCTTTCTGCTCTTGCTAGATTAGGATAGGATGAAGGAGTGGGATTTACTGGAGAACTAATTTTTAAAGGTAAAAGGACAGCATGAAAATAAATAATATTTTCCAGTTTTAGGATTCTATTAAATTCCTGAGACTTCTTAGGCTGAATGCTTATTATTAGCAACTTAAAATCTAACCTTCAAAACCAACTAGAGGTACAATTTTATTTTAATTAAAATAGATATAGATTATATTTGTCCTTGTTTTCTTCCCAGGGAAAGGGGTAGGG
Organism: Macrotis lagotis; assembly: GCF_037893015.1. NCBI lineage: Eukaryota > Metazoa > Chordata > Mammalia > Peramelemorphia > Peramelidae > Macrotis > Macrotis lagotis. The sequence goes on from NC_133660.1 coordinate 161,724,504, forward strand.
TTGAAAGAAAAAGATCAACATTTTAGAAAAGGCAATATTTCTTTTGAGACATGCAAAAAGACTGGTGGGCATATGTAAAAGACTTGTTTCTGGCCCCAAAGTCTGGCAATCTGGATTGGTCTCTTTTCTTGATTTCTTGCCTCCAAATGCTAAAAACAAAAACAAAAAAAACCAGTAGCTTTTATCTTCTCTAGTTCTAGATTATTTCAGACATTGCCTAAATATGCTAATTTATGCAAGAGCAAAATGTTATTTTAGTCCTTCCTGGCAGAATTACTTTCATTAACTGATCTCTGTTAAAAAAAAAGAAACAAACATCTCCTGCTGAGTTGCCTCTATAATTCCAAAAAAAATGGGGACCTAGTTATTAAGGCTACTAGGAATAACGGCAATTTTAAAGCTAATTGTTTTCTTTGTTAACATTAATGAGTTTTTAAGAAAATAAAGAACCTGTTTTCCAAAAAGTATGTTGATACAATCATTAGGATGGAAGGAGAAGTAATGAGTTATTTTTGCAGTTATTATTGGATACACAGGCTATTTTCTATGGTAGAAGATTTAACAGAAAATGATAGGTATAGGATTTAAGATGGAAAATATATCTAAACAGACACCTCTAGTTTTTTTAGTCAACCCAATTCTTTGGGAGTATTTATAACTTTAATTTTCTCTCCTTTCTACTTTGCTAACCTGTGCTCAGCTAGCAGAATAGTTGACAGTGAGGGGTCTGGTTGCTAAGAGTATCCCTTCCACCCACCTGATGGGCACTACCCTCCCTCTACTATCTGATTCAATATGCTGGGGCTAGACAACAAAGGTGGAAGTATTGGAAAGTCATGGGAAGATTTGTATGAACAAATTGAATATGAGCAGAACCAGAAGAATAATATATATTTTTAACATCAATATTGTACAAATGAACAATTCTAAGAAACTTAAGAACTCCGTTCACCTGAATGATCAACCATGATCATAGAGGGCTGATAAAGAAGTAGGATGCACACTTCATGACAGAAAGATGATGGAATAATGCAACATAAAAAATGCATTTGGGGACATGATCAATGTGGGAACTTACTCTGTGCTTTTGTGATACGGGAGTTCTACATTTCTTTCAATTTTGAGGAAGGTGGAGGGAAATGAATATTTGTTATTGAAAAAAGAATTTAAAAACAAATGAGGTTTAAATATAAAGGGCTTCAAAACTTTAAAGTGCTATTATAATATGAATTATTTTAAAAAATAACTTGGGGTCAGTATAGACACCCTTTTTATTTCCATGATCTGGATTTGTTTATCAACTATGTTACAATAAATGAGCTAGCTAGAGATAGCACAGGAGAGAGCACGGCAGTCCCACAGATACACAAGAGAGAGTATAACAGTGTTACCTGTGTGTCTTTAGGAGAAGAGGATAGGAAATATGATACGAGACCAAGCCAAGGTGAGCCTAGGACAAAAGTCCTAGTCCCTTTTGGGAGTAAGAGTTACTTTTCATTTCCCAGAGATTAGCATTGTGAAAGGGGACATGTGGTCAGTGACTCCTCCAGAATGACCAGGAACTTTCTGAGGAGTCTTAGAGAGGGAATGGAAGAACCCAGGCAAGGCTTTTAGACCTACTGTTAAATATAATGGGAGTAATCAGGGGAACCCCCCTGATCTGTCAGCCTGGAGCAGGCAGCGGTTCCCCTGAAGCTTTAATAGGGACAGGTTTACGCTGATATTTTTTGATGGTTCCAGAATTGTTGCTCCTCTGGGAAATGTATTGAAGATCCATACATATTGTAGAAGAAGAAAGAAGAAAAAACTTCTACTTTAACTGGCTGTCCTTACCCTGAAATATTCACCCATCCATCCCTCCGTAAGCCCCATCCTCTTCTCTCATTGGTGAGATACTTTGGAGCATCCATTTTGTCCTGCTACTGGGTACCTTCCTTGAAGGCAGGAACTGGTTGTTTTTTTGGTTTGTTTATTTGTATATATATTTTTGTACTTCTATCCTCAGCACTTAACCTTACTGCCTGGCCTAGTACATATAGACTTTGTCTATTCCAACTGCTTTTCCCATCGACATTTTCTTTCCTACTCATGCAGCAGATTGACTCCTATGCTGTTAAGAGTATAGATTTTACTGTCAAAGATGAATTGGAATGTGTTATGCTAGTTTTAACAGACATTGCCTAGTTTTATCTATTCACTGAACTCCTTAAATTCACCACTAATTGCTCTCAGGAAGACTGAGGTTAGTTGGGTTTCCCAGAAAACTTTCTATAATCTTATTTTTAACTTTAATGCTGAGCTCCAGTCTGGCATCTCCAATTGCATTCTTGGTATCTTCACCCAAATATTCTATTGACATCAAAGATGCAACATTTCCCAAAACATTATCTCCCCCCCCCACCTTTATCTTACCTATTTTGGTGAAAGACAACACTATTCTCCAAATCACCCAGGTTCAAACATATATCTCATACTGGCCTCTTCATTCCCACACATTGCTTCCTTCCAACATCCAGTTACCAAATCTAGAGAAAATATTTGTGTTTGCAGTCAAAGGACTGACAATTCTGTCAATTCTGACTCTACCATTTACTATATGTGTGTGACCTTGAGAAAATCACTTAATCTCTCTGGGTCTTAGTTCTTCATCTGTAAAAGAAGGGTTAGACCATTTGGCCTCAGACATCACTTTCAGGTCTAAATCTATCACCCTAAGTCTTACCTTTAACACCTAACTATATAGCCATGAGCACATCACTTATCTTCCTAGTGCCCCATGTAATTCTCTAATGTGTTTCAAAGAGGTTGCTCACCTGCCTCAGTGGAAGGGCCTTCTACATTGAGAGATGTGATATCATAAGGTTTTATTAAATAAACAAAATATCTAATTATCATGGGGGTGAGGCATCCTGGAGGGCTTCCTAGCTGTTGCCATGTACTCTAGGATTTCATCAACATCACCATGGGCTTATGGAATGCATTAGAATTTCTTTTGTTAGCCCCAGAGTCACACTCAGTTGGAACAAAAAAAAAGGTGACTTCAGTGGCTAAGACTTTTTTCCTACATCTTCTTCCTTTCTCCCCATTAAAAGGAAGTACTCAGGACTCCATGATAGCTGGGGAACATTGAGTTCATTCCTTTTCTCTCCTATTATGCCCTTGGGCAGTTAGTGTCATAATTGTGCAAATATATTGCTGCTTCAGTAAACCTCAAGAAGGCACTTAGCAAAAAAGGGGATGAGGGTAAAGTTTTCAACCTTTACCATATATTCCTACTGTTATGGCAAATCCATTACATAAATCTCTCCCAAAAGGAATGCAGACTAGATATGATGCTCTTGTCTTCCAAGAAAATGGAGGGTTTTTTGCTTTTTTCTCTGTGCCTTAAACTCATAAGAGTATTTCCCAGAGTATGGTAATGATTTTGACAAAACTGAATTTGCAGCTAGTTCACAAACACTTTCTACTGCCAAAAGAAAAATCTCTGCTTAAGGTCTACCTGTTGCTCACTGCTAGACAAGAGATATTTGTATTAGGGGAAAAGAAAGTCCCATCTGTATAACTGGTTGTCACCTGTGTCATGAAACCTCACTATACATGAGGTGGGTATGAATTACAAGGAGACAACAAGCAAAAGCATCCATCAAGGTGATGGTACAGAGCTGGCAGTTGCCATCAATCAGCTTTTTCAGGATTCTGGCTGAATCCTCAATTTGCATATTGATTTGCCAGTAGAGATGCACTTTAGCAGCTGCTATTAGAAAGCATTTTTTCTCCTTTTGCTTTTGAGACTTTCTCGAGAACACTGTCAGGTTATAGTTACATTTTGATGATAGATGGTATGCAAAGGAAATAAGTTCTTAACTATCCTTTAAGAAAAGAAACGAGTTAAAGTATTCATTTGTATCATGGTCTTACTCATGGAAACCAAAGGACATCTCTCCCTTTTAAAAACTGGAGAATGACTTGTTTTCTGTTATTATTGTCTGTCTTCTTGAAAGAAATTAATTTCAACAAAGGAAGGAAGGGTGTGCGTGCGTGTGTATGTGCATACATATATAGATAATGCATATTAACACTATTATCAACCACTCAATATGATTATTAAAGTCCCTTAATGTAGGTTATTGAATCAAATTTATTTTGGCAAGGCAATGGGGTTAAGTGGCTTGCCCAAGGCCACACAGCTAGGTAATTATTAAGTGTCTGAGGCCGGATTTGAACTCAAGTACTCCTGATTCCAGGGCCGGTGCTCTATCCACTGTGCCACCTAGCTGCCCCTATTGAATCAAATCTATTTTTGTTTCTGTTCTGGCATCTACATAGAGTCTTGTATATAAGACACTTTATAAATGTGAGTTGAATGAATAAATCATCATCAAAAACAAATATTTATTGAATGACTGCTACACACAACACCTTAGGCTAGACCCTAGAGTCCTATCAATTATCAAAGATCCCTCTAGAAGCTATTAGAAACACAATTTATTCCCTTCTCCTAGGGCAAGGATGTAAGAAACTCTGTAGGCAGAAGTTTTAGCATTATAGAAGGATAGAAAGTATAGATTATAATAATAGCAATAATCTCTTATTTTTTTTTAGGTTTGTTTTTTTTTTTGCAAGGCAAACGGGGTTAAGTGGCTTACCCAAGGCCACACAGCTAGGTAATTATTAAGTGTCTGAGACCGGATTTGAACCCAGGTACTCCTGACTCCAGGGCCGGTGCTTTACCCACTACGCTACCTAGCCGCCCCTATTTTTTTCTTAATTTTTTCTTAAGGATATGATTTCTCTCTCAACACATTCAATTTAGATCAATGTATAGCATGGAAACAATGTAAAGAGGAACAGCCTGCCTTCTGTGGGGAGGTGGGGGAGGGAAGAAAGATTAGAGGAAAAATTGTAAAATTCAAAATAAAATCTTTCACACAAAAAATAATAACAGCAATAGTATTTTAGGCTTATAAAGGGCTTTACAAATATAAACTCATTTTACGCTCATAACAGCCTTTGAAGGGAAGGATTCTTATACTCACTTTACAGTTCAGGAAACTGAGAGACCTAGAGGTTAAGTGACTTGGTTGAGGTTGGATTCAAATTCAGGTCTTTCTGACTCCAAGTTCAGCATTCTATTCACTGAATCACCAAATGAGCCCAGGATTATCCTAGGGGTCTACTATTAAGGAGAGGTGGGGTCTATAGCAGGAATAAATTTGTGAATTTCTAGTTTGTTTGACTTTCTTTTCTCTAGAGCCTAGGTGAGTTATTTATTAATGTTTCTGAGAAAACTCCAGGTATAAGAGCAAAAAGGTATTGCCAGTTAAGATTGTTCTTCTTCAGCACTGCCAAATTATTCAGCAGAAAGAGAAGGAAATTATTCCAAGATCCCCAGTCTCAAGAGACAAAAGGAAGGGAAGTAGTGAGGAATTTCACCTCTCCCCTAAGAAGATCAATAAGAAACAAACTTAAGGACCATTTGGGTCAGTACCATTACTATTATATTGATAGATGTGGATGGATTATATTTCATACACACACCCCTCCTCTAATAGAATGTAAGATCCTTCCATTCAATTCAACAAGCAATTATTATCCTTGAACACGAAGAATTTTTTTTATATTTATATTATCAGTGCCTAGCGTGTTTTCCACATAAGTCACCTAAAAATTATGAATTCAATCACCCTCATTTTACAAATAAGGAAAAGAAGGTCTAGAGAGATAAGTGACTTGTCCAAAGACATCCGGGGATCAAGCATTTGAACTCAAATCATCTGACTCTAAATTCAGGGCTTTTTACACTGGTCCTCTTGCAACCAATATTTTGTTAACTGATTTTCTTCCATCTTGGGTCTGTAATTTTCTCATCCAGAAAATGAACCCCCCAAAATGAATAAAATCCCACATTTAATAAGCACCTTATGAACAAGATATCTTCTGTTCTAAAGACTTCTACCATTCCAAAGCAAGCAGCTCCCTTTGAACTAAACTGTATGACTATCATTTTCTACAGGCCAGATGGGAAGAAACCTTGCTGAGGATATACATACATACATGGAACCAGGGAGATGTAGTCAAGGATTTCCTTTAGTGAGGATGAGGTAATTTGGAGGCTAATTATATGCAGATTAGTCTCCTTTTTTGTTGTCAACAGTTGACAGACCTATCTTCTTTCATACCAGCTGCCTCTCAGAGACGGCTCAGCCATCTGGTTCCTACAGCAGGATGGGTTTCCCTCTATAACCTAGAGAGGTTATAAACACTCCTTTAGAAGCCATAGCTTATATGGTAGCTTTACTCACTACGTTTTCATTATGTTTACACTATCTTTAGAACCATCTAAAAGAGTCTATGCCAGTACAACCAACTTTAGAAGTATGACTGTGAAACAGTTTGATTCTTACTTTATTACATATTGAGGAATGACAGGATTTAAAACTGGAAAGTTTAAGAATTTAGTTGTTCTGACACCTCTATTTAACAGATCAGGAAATAAAAGTTAAGAGGTAAAATGTTTGGTTTCATGAACTACTTGTTTCTTGAACTACTTGACAAATTTACGGAAAACCTGAAGTATCAAGTTAATAATACACTACACTCAATTTTAGGCATATAAAAAGGACAAATGAAAAATAGAAAGTGAAGAGGAACTAAGAAATCTCTCAATAAGGGTGAAAGAGAGTGGCTTGAAGCTTAATGTTAAAAAACAACAAACCCTAAAATCTTAGCAATTGGTTCCATCACTTCTCAGCAAATAGAGGGAAAAGAAATGGAAGCAGTGACAGATTTTATATTCTTGGGTTCAAAGATCACTGCAGACAGTGACTGCAGACATGAAATTCTAAGACACTTGCTCCTTAGAAGGAAAGCTGTGGAAAATTTGGATAGTATCCTAAAAAGCAGACAAAGGTCCATATAATCAAAGCTATGGTTTTTCCAGTAGCAATGTAGAGCTGTGAGAGCTGGATTTTAAGGAAAGCTGAGTGCTATAGAATCAACACTTTCAAATTAAAGTGCTGGAAAAGCCTTTTGAGAGTCTCTTGGAGAACAAGGAGATCATATCAGTCAATATTTTAAAAATTTAATTCAAACTACTCATGAGAAAGGACAAATGTTGAAACTGAAGCTTAAACACTTTGGTCACATAATGAGAAGACAGCTCATTGAAAAAGGCTCAGATGTTTGGAAAGATTGATGGTAAAAGGAGGAGACAACTAAGAATAGACAAGTTCATGAATATGAATTTGGGCAGACTCTGAGAGATAGTGAAGACAAAAGAGCCATGGGCTCACAAAGAGTAGGAAAACAACAAGAAGAAGTAAAAATTATTTAATTGGGGTCAAAAGTCTAAAATAGGAAGCAACCTTAGAGACCATCTTGCCCAACCTTGCCAAACTGCCAAGGGATTAAATGACAACTAAAAGGCACACAGATAGTAAGTCATAACAACAGAATTTGAACCCAGATCCTTTGGACTCCAGAGAAAGTTCTTTCCAAAGTATTATAATGTTGAATCTAAAAAAGACTTTAGGTATTATCTGATCCAATATTTTCATTTAACAAATAAAGAAATTTGTTTCCAAATGGGACTGAGGTTTCAAACATGTTCTTGCCTCTTAACAGGAACAGAAAAGTTTTAGCTCCACAGGCACATTAAGATATGGAGAAATTCATTTAACTTTTATTGAAAGAGATGAGTCTTAAGATCTTACATAGTAGGGGCAGATAGGTGGTGCAGTGGACAGAGCACTGGCCCTGGAATCAGGAGTACCTGAGTTTAAATCCAACCTCAGACACTTAATAATTAGCTGTGTGGCTTTGGGCAAGGCACTTAATCCCATTGCCTTGCAAAAACAAAAACAAAAACCTAAAAAAAAATCTTACATAGTGCTTCAGGTTGACAAATCACTTTACAAGGGCTATTCCATTTGACCCTCAGAACAGCACTGAGAGATAGGCAGCAATGGTATTATCATCAACTTCATTTTAGAGATGAGTAAACTGAGGTTCAGAGAGAGCCTAAGGTCACATAATTAATGTGTCAGAGCTAAGATTTGAATTCAGATCTTCAGATTCTTCCCACTCTACCAGTGCTACTAATATAAGGGCCAAGTTCAAATGTAGAAAGACACTACATTAGCCTTTGAATGTTAACATTCAAATTCATATCTTCTTCCTCTCTAAACTTTAGTGACACACCATCCCTGCTGCTTGGTTAGAGATAAGAAATTAGGGCAAATGGAAATGCACTGGTTTACAAATGATATAGCATCTGCCAAACTCTGAAAAATGAAATTCATAATAATGTAATCCATGGCCCATAACTGAAGTTTAACACAGACCAAGTTCGATCTTGGGGGTGTTTCACAGAATCTTTCTTTGGCTCATGGCCCCACTAATTGTATTCTGAGCCAGTTGTTAAATTTTCAGCTTGAATATTTGCACTCTGGAAATAGGCAAATGCAATAAAATCAGGTCTTGATTTATTGTTTGTTGACTGTCTAGGCTTAAGAAAGTGATGGAGAAAATCTCACTTATGCAGATTGAACTGAAAAATGAATCCTCTTTATATTGCCCCTCATATTCTATGTTGCTGATTATTTACCAGTACCACCCAATGTTTCCCTTGGGAACATTGGAATTTGATTATGTTTAGACCTCAATAACTAAAGAGAATGGTCCCAAGAAAGCATTCTGGCTAATAATACACAAAAGAACAGGTTTTATTTATAACCTGACCCCCCCAAAATGTGAAGGGCTTGTACCCACATCTCTAAATAATCAAAACAATTCTTCTTCCCTCTCTGGTGGACCTAGAGAATCACACGCTCCTCCAAACTTATAACATTAAGATTCAGAGTAACGTAAGTAATAATAATACTAACACTTATATAATATTGTAATAGTGGAAAGTAAAAATGGAAAGTCTTCAGGCTTACTAGGGAATCAAGTAGACCCCTCCTCAGAGCATCCTACCCCCCAGATCCTCTAATTTTTTTCCTTGGTATATCTTTTATGATGCCACTGGGCTTTGCCATTAGAATTCCCTCACAATTTTTCACTATACTAAGAAGTATATTATTATCTTAGTGATGAAAAAAATTAAGGCTAATATTCAAAAATTTTTCTAAAGAAGCAGAGAAATCACACCTGTCCTGACATCAAACTTATGCTCAGCTATAGTTCAAGACAAAACAAAAATTTTCAAACAAGAATTGAAAATCGAATATAGTTTGTTTTTAAAAAGTACTATTTAGGGGTGGCTAGGTGGTTCAGTGGATAAAGCACCGGCCCTGGAGTCAGGAGTACCTGGGTTCAAATCCGGTCTCAGACACTTAATAATTACCTAGCTGTGTGGCCTTGGGCAAGCCACTTAACGCCATTTGCCTTGCAAAAACCTAAAAAAAAAATAAATAAAAAGTACCATTTAAAGTCAAAGTGCACTTGCTTATAAACCTGCCTCATGGCAAAGGAGGTGACATGGGTTTTTCTAAAGGTTACTTTGTTATGTTAGATCAACAACTAGTATTTTAAAACACCCCATGTACTACAAAATAATATTTTTCACTTTATTTTCTTCAGACAGCTCTGTTCTACTCCATATCCTCTAGAGAGACACAAAGGGGAATACCAATATTAATGAAGCAAACTCTCCATGACGACTTCCCCAACATCAAAATTAAAGACCATAATCATTGAGGTCTATTGGTGGTAAAATTGTACATGGTAGAGACAAAATGCTGTCTCTTCAACATAACTACTTTTCATGTTTTGTTTTAAGGCAAGGAGTTCTTTTTGTCTAACTTTTTATTCTTTGGCAGTCTGAAGAGGAAGTCTATGAACTCCTCTACAGAATTATGAATGTAAATAAACAAAATAAAAAATAGGACTACAAAGAAAACCAATCCTATTGAAATATATCAAACTATATGTGTATGTATTTCCTTGTATATAAAACATGCTCACAGACCTTCCCTAAATTAAGAATCCCTATTTTAAGGAATAGGATGGAATAGAAAGAGAATTCACTAGACTGAGATTTTGGAGAAGTTGGTTACAGGCATAGCTCTGCCACTTATTTGTGTAAGTCATACTCTTTGAGGGCTTTCATTTCCTCATCAGAGAGATGGGGTAAGGGCAAACAGTGTTATTAAGAAAATCTCTAATCAATTTAAAGAGCAACTGTGATTCCAGAAACAGATGATGAATCATAGTTCTACCTGCTGGCAGAAGGGTACATTCTGTACTCAAGATATCAAATAAGAAGTACATTTTTGGCCATAACCAATATGAAAATTTTTTTATTTAATTGATTTATCTATTTGATGCAAGGGTTTTGTTTTTACCTTTTTTAATGGAGGTTAGGAGGTGTGGAAAGAAAGGAGAGCTTTGAAAATATATTGAATTTATTAGTATACTATAAACAAGTTGTATATAAAAGAGATCCAGATATTCATGTAAAAATAAATTAAATGGAAGGGTGGTGTTGGTCTAAATCTGTAGCTTCAAATTACAATTGCATGAGGCCAAAAATACAATTTAAAAATATAAATGGACTATACAGAAATCTTTCGGTAAAACATGCATATGTAAAATGTGGTTTTATATTAGCATTGTAAGCATCTGCTTAAGCATTGCTTTTGAAAAACATAACCAGGTCAAAATGGAGGAAATACCAAAAAAATTCCATGTCATTTTTACATGTTTAATTAAATATTCCTAATTATATTAAAAAGCTCTAAATGATAAACATTAAAATAAAAAGTACTAACTTTAAACCTAGTTTATTATTTGAAAATGAAAATTTTGCTACTTTGGTGGACTAGAAATTTAATAAAAGCTTTTGATTTTGTAAGCCTCATTGTCCTTGGCAAAAAATTACTAGATATTCTTGATTGCAGTTCTAAAGTGTTCATCTAATTGTGCCTTTCTTTAAACTTCATTTACTTCTTTAAATTTCATTTGTGGGGAAAAATGTTCACCAAGTTTAGCAAAGCTAAATATATTCTTCTCTATGCAAAGGATGGATATTTAATCAAGTATAACGTGACTCAGTGGACAGAGCACCCAAATTTAGTTTCAAACAGTTACTAACTATGTGATCAGAGAAAGTCATTTTCCTCAGTTTTCTTCAACTACGAAATAGGCTGGAGAAAGAAATGGCAAATCACTCCAGAATCTTTGCCAAGAAAACCTCAAATGGGGTCACAAAGAATCAGATGGACAGAAACAGCTGAAAAACAAAAACAAAAATAAAAACTCTCTAATTGGGTTTTTTTAAAAAAAATTTCTCAATGAGTATAGTATCATATAACAAATCAACCAGTTCCATTTCTGGAGATTTTTCTTCATCAAATTCAAAAAATAAAATGAATAATGAAAATTCAAGAATTGGCTCTTTACCCACACTTTGGCTGAACTCACCTCTCAGACAATTTGTGGGACACATCCTTTTTTATTTTAAAGCTTTTGTAAGGTAAATGGGGTTAAGTGGCTTACCCAAGGCCACACAGGTAATTACTAAGTGTCTGAGGCTGGATTTGAACCTCAGGTACTCCTGACTCCAGGGCCGGTACTCTATACACTGAGCCACCTAGCCTCCCCATGGGACATATTCTTAAGCAGGTCTATATCGGATTTTTTTAGTAGTTCTAAATGTTAAGTAACAAGCAAAATTATGAGATTTTAACTAGCTTTTCTCTAATCAAAACATGACTGTGAAAGTTTTAACATATTTTTTTACAAGTTACATCTTCCTTTTAGTTTTTCACTTAGGCAATTCCAGTGTTGCATTATATTAATAAGAAAATAATTGTTATATCCATAACAAGGGAATGGTCAGTGAACCTAGTCCTTACAAGCCTACATAGATTGTACCACCATGTTCAGATGATGAAAGCCTCCAAGAGGCTGGGGGTCTGCTTCCAGGATGTTCTAACATGTAACACAAATGTTTTGGAGATATGAACAAGTGTAGATATTCTGTAACTGGTCCGGTAACTTTTTTGATAAGCTATATTATAGAACTTGAACAGGAGGCTAAGATGTCTTAGTTGCCCTTGATCTGTCTGTCCTTGTTGAACTTGTGCAATCCATTTGATGCCTTTATCATCTGGTGAGAGACAATTCTGTGAAGGGAGAGTAGCATTATCAACAGAAGACTTGGTTCTTTATTTGCTTAAGTGTTTATTCTTTTGTTTTAAGTGAAGAAGATTAATTTGAAGATTATGAGCCTGTGAGTTTTTGAAAGTCAGAAAAATGAGTCGTCTGGGCATTTGGGTGTCTAAGCATATGGATATTTGGAAAGGGATGTCTGGGAAGCATATCCATGGTAGCCTTTGCATTCAGACCAATATCAATGCCCTAAATATCAAGGAGTGTTTAGACCTAGCCCAGTGGTAGTTGAGACAGAGACTCTTCCTGTAACAGTGCCACCTTTAGATATGAACATCCTAGACTGAAGCTATTTAGCAATTGTTCATATATGTATGTGTATATGTGTGTGTGTATACACAAATATGTAGAGAGAGAGAGAGAAGTTTGAGGAGAGGCAGAGAAGAAAGGGATACTGAACCTGTAATTTCATCACGTTATAGAACTTCATGTAAAGAAATTCCTGTAAACCAGAGAAGCAATTCCTCTGAAACTAAACAATCCTACAGAATTGCCTGTGGTTTTGGGGTTTGATCATGGTCATTTAACCAATTCATATGGCAGAGGTAGCATTTGAACTCAGGTCTTCCTAATCCTTATATTGGGTGATAAGGTATCCACTATAGTCTAATGACTATTTTCTCAATTTCATACTTCCTTAAAAGTTACTTAAGTGCACTGAATATACCAAAATAGGGGCGGCTAGGTGGTGTAGTGGATAGAGCACCGGCCCTGGAGTCAGGAGTACCTGAGTTCAAATTTGGCCTCAGACACTTAATAATTTAGCTGTTGTGGCCTTAGGCAAGCCACTTAACTCCATTGCCTAGCAAAACCTTAAAAAAAAGAGCATACCAAAATAAATGGAGTCATTAAACTTAACAGATTTGTTTTCCTCAAAATTTTGAAAAGAAGATAATTTGTCTTTTTATTTTATGAAATAAATGAAGTATGATGTTGGAAGTGATGGTTTTCCTTATTTTGGAACTAAAAAATGAGAGCTTTCAAGTATACTCAAATGCTAGCATGTTAAGGCCTACAAACTAGATTATTTGATTTAGGGAACTTAAATGTGCTTCCCTGGAACCTTCCAAATCATGTCCAGATGATTAGGAAGTTGGAGTAATAAGTCTTGTTTCTCTTTTGAAAAAGATTTAGATAGTAATAGTACAAGTAAATTTTTTAGAAAAATTCAGACATTTAAGATTGCATATTTGAAAGGATTCAAAATGCAAATAACTACTAGATTAAGTATAGTCTTAAAAAATTTAATATAATAGTGTTATATTTAGATATACTATTTTGAAAATCAAAGTTCATCACTGCAAATTGACTTGTGGTGATATATAAACCTGACTAGATTGTAGTTTGCATTAATCTCCTTTGCCCTTATAATAATAATTACAATTATATTTATACACATAAGAATAATTGTAACTGAAAATAAGCTCCTTAAAGCCCCTGAAACCGCCCCCCAAAAAATTGTCTAATTATGAAGATCAAACTGTCCAGAGAGAAGAGTTAAGAAAATATACCTCCCTTTTTCATTGTTCTGGTAGAACCATGGATATGGAATATCACATATCAAGTGAGCTTATAAATTGAATTGCTTTTTTCCTTCTCTTTTAAAATATGTTATAAAAGCCATTCCCCAACTGACAAATGGTCAAAGGATATGCAAAAGCAATTTACAGATGAGGAGATCAAAGCAATCCATAGCCATATGAAAAATTGCTCTAAATCATTAATTATTAGAGAAATGCAAATTAAAGCTTCTCTGAGGTACCACCTCACACCTCTCAGACTGGCCAATATGACCAGAAAGGATAATGATCATTGTCGGAAGGGTTGTGGGAAATCTGGGACACTATTACACTGTTGGTGGAGCTGTGAACTCATCCAATCATTCTGGAAAGAAATTTGGAACTATGCTCAAAGGGCAATAAAAATGAGCATATCCTTTGACCCAGCAATACCACTACTGGGTCTATACCCTGAAGAGATGATGAAAAAGGGTAAAAACATCACTTGTACAAAAATATTTACAGCAGCCCTGTTTGTGGTGGCAAAGAATTGGAAATCAAGTAAATGTCCTTCAATTGGGGAATGGCTTAGCAAACTGTGGTATATTATGTGTTCTATTAAAAACCAAGAGGGATGGGAATTCAGGGAAGCCTGGAGGGATTTGCATGAACTGATGCTGAGTGAGATGAGCAGAACCAGAAAAACACTTGTACACCCTAACAGCAACATGGGGGTGATGATCAACCTTGAAGGTCTCACTCATTCCATCAGTGCAACAATCGGGGACAATTTTGGGCTATCTGCAACGGAGAGTGCCATCTGTATCCAGATAAAAGAGCCGTGGAGTTTGAACAAAGTTCAAGGACTATTCCCTTTAATTGAGAAAAAAAAAACATATCTTATTGTCTGATCTTGTTCTCTCTTAGACTTTTTGTCTCTTCCTTAAGGAAATGATTTCTCTCTCATCACACTCAATTTAGATCAATGTACAACATGGAAACAAAGTAAAGACTGACAGATTGCCTTCTGTGGGGGGGGAGTAAGACGGGAAATTGTAAAACTCAAATAATATCTTATATAAAAAATTTTAAAATAAAATGAAATATTTGCTATAAGGGATGGCATATTATTTAAGGAAAGGGAAAGATGTGCTATGAATGCTATTTTAATTTTAGAAATAGGTATTTTGCATTATTTCCATTGTAACTAGAGCATTATAGATGTGGTTCAGCTAGATGTTCTTCACAGAGTTGTTACTATTACTGTGGAGCTGGAACTTGACAAGAATTCTGCAGTGTATGTATATTCTTAAGGTGTGTTAAATATCTTTAAATTATAAGTATGTTGAAGGTAGAAACTAAATTGCAGGAAGGAGTAAATAATACTCCTAACAAAGCAACTTGTTTGTGGTAGGCTCTTAATGAATGCCTGTTGACTTCAACTGAACAAAACTGCAAGGTTTCTTTCCTAATTCCAGTGCAAAGCTCCCTCTTCTGATTCATGGGGGCTCAATAAATGTTAATCACTGAATGGCTGACACAATTTCTCAAGTTTTTTCATAAATACTGGGTTAATGTACTAGAGACTGACTTTTTCAGTTATAAGTTGTTGCTCTTTTAAAGAGTCATTTATACTGAGGAAAATATTTATGTTGATTCCAAAGGCAGGAGATTTAGAGGATGCTGACAGCAAGAATGTATGTGTGCCCAGTACAGAAGTTTTATGGTGGGAGGCTTTGAAAATCACTGCAGCATCTTGTCAGCAACTCATTTCAAAGAATTCATGTTGTTCATAAAAATTCAAACTAGCTGTGAAAACTGATTTTTAAAAATTTAAGTCTATTTAGCTAACAACATGTTGTGCTGTAGAAATGGAAATCAGCACTCCTAACTTTATCCTAAAAATCTCATCTTATCTCTTTGCATCTTGTCGGATATTATGATTCCCATTTGGTTGCTGAAGAGATGCACAAATGCTGAAGTGTCTGTGTAAGGCAAAATAAATGGAAATTGATACTTCCTTTGAAACATTAACCAATAAAACTTACATGGTACAACTTTTAGATTGTAGGAAAGGGAGGTCTTGGGGCGGCTAGGTGGCACAGTGGATAAAGCACCTGTCTTGGAGTCAGGAGTACCTGGGTTCAAATCTGGTCTCAGACACTTAATAATTACCTAGCTGTGTGGCCTTGGTCAAGCCACTTAACCCCATTTGCCTTGCAAAAACCAAAAAAAAAAGGTCTGTTTTCTTTTCTGACCCCTTCTTCCTGACCCGGAGTAGCCAAGCCAAG